>NC_073746.1:286171588-287371588 GCF_029784135.1 Toxorhynchites rutilus septentrionalis | reverse complement strand
AGCAATATTTTCGAAGTTTCAAACTGGCGTTTACGATATCTCAAGTTCTACTGAACCGAATTATTTAAAATTTAGTATGAGTATGCTTTATACGTCTCTCTATTGCATGAATCTATAAAAAATGTTTTTTGGAATTTATTTTTAGATTTTTAGTAGTAAGTACTTTTTTGGTGCTTTTTAAAAACTCAACAAGTCGATGAGCGTGCACAAGTTTGTGACAGATAAAAAAAGATGATGGCATATAAAACATCGTGAACAAGTTCGTGCAAAATAAAGTGTTTGAACGTACAAATCCTCCAGGCACGTTTTGGCTTGCTCTATATTTGACATATATACGCTATTCAACACGAAGGAAGTCATGATCAAATTCAAGTCCAAACATGCTTCTGATATTTTTCTGTATAACTCTGTAACGATTCTGAGAGAGCAGAATCGGTGACGTGATTATTAGCACGTCATTTGCTTGGACTATTGTATCCTGTCGCTAGGAACAGGATCCCTACATCACAGTCCTATCCCTACATCAGCTGTCATTTGTGAAATGGCCCTCCTCGGCGAAAAAATGTAATATTTCAACGTTAAGGTCAATTGGCTATTATAAGTACAATGGAGTTAAAATCTTGATTTTGAGATTCTAATTGAAGACTCACCAGGAGTTGTTTAACATTATATTGCTCCAGGTTTTGAAACGATAGAAGTTGGGTGTCAAATAACAAATGTTAGAGCGGTTAAGCTGGGAATTTGTTTGCAGCTTAGTTATGACTAAAAGGGAAGTTGATGAAGAGAAAATCAAAAATTTCACTTACACCCCTTTCTTTTTGAGCCCCTCATATTCAAAAAACGAATAATACAGTAAACTCTCCTTACTCGGGGACTAAGGGACCATCGGGTAAGGGAGGTATCGAGTCATGGAGAGAAGAATGCTTGTCAAATGAATCGGAAGTGCCATGAAATTCATCGAGTTAGGGAAATTATCGAGTTACAGAACATCGAGTTAGGGAGAGTTGACAGTATATGTATAAAAAAAATTAAACAAAAAAAATTATTCGATTATATACAGAATTCGATTATACACAGATCAAAGAAATCGAAGACTGTATATAATCGAATTGTGCATTGCATAACATTGTTCATATACGCGTTTTTCTCAAAAACTACTTTTTTTAAGCTGGCTTGCGCAATGTCTAAAATTTTACTGAACTGATTCATTTCAAATTTCATATGGATCCATGTTATACATATCTCTATCGCATGAACCAACAAAACATTTAATTTTGTTTATCTTACTATTTAAAAAAATTGGATACGTCATAAAAACGTGTTAATATTTTTAATGGCCATCATTTTGTCTAAAAGTTTGTTTTGATTTATTCGAGGTTCATACCATAGCGACATCTTTACTTTTTGGAAATCTGTCGGATTTTCTTGTTTCGGATAACCAGAAGGCCTAAGATGCGCCGGGACACTGCTTTTAACTCTCCAACTTCACCAGCATATAACTTTTTGAACTTCGGATATTTTTTTTATCTTTAAAAGAATACTAAGAAAATAATAAAACAACGAATGGTAAAGGTATGTATTGTTTTATTTGTTTATAGCTCGAAGAAACGTACGTATTTTTCTCTACCCACTAGAATACCCCCTTAATCTGGTGATTTATTGTTTTCAATAAAACAACGAGCGTTAAAGAATACAGGCAAACCTTTTTTTGTGCAGGGAATAAGGACCGCGCAGAAAAAGTCGCATAAAAAATCGTGCAAAGCTTCACCAGCAGCTTTTAAAACTCGTGTTCGGTACACATTTCGAAAAAACTTTTTTTGTGCGGTAGATAGGGACCGCATAAAAAAAGTTTCCCTCAAGAAAACAACTCAAATCCACGCCATTCACCGTTCAATTTCCTTTTGTTTCCCTGCTTTGCGATGGGACACTTTGCCTTTTCGGTTGCGTGTGGCTGTTTTGTGCTTTTAGTTGCATGTCGAGACGTGTTGCTGTTAGAAATCATGTTATGCAAAAACTTGGAAAAACTTAGAGCATTTGATGAGAGGAATGATTTCAGAAGTGACGCAAATATGCTTTTTTCGCACTGAAATACATATAAACCATCGAAAAAAACTGAATGGACGATAACTTCGTCAAATATGCTTCTTTTCATACACCGTACAAAATAAAATCGCACAAAAAAAACCGCACAAGAACAGAAAATCGCACAAAAAAAAATCGCACAAAACAGGTTTTACTGTATTAATGTTTTTTATAGCCTATAGAAATAGAAATCAACAAGAGAACCACATTGTTTACAATGTATTCAGTATATATTGTAACTCCAATGCTCAAATAAAAGAAAGCATCATGCACATACCATTGTTTTACACAGTACATCCGGCTGGGATGAATCCTTATTTCTTCGCCGTATCTTTCCTTCGCTTTCAATCACCCGGAAAGCAATATAAATCATTCGTCCCGAAATGGGAGCAAGCCTTTCTCGTTCTCATTATTGCCTGCTACCTTAAATGACTGAACTTAAGATTAGATTCGATTTTAATTACACCTCTCACTCTCGGGACCTACTTTCTGCGACTTCCGCCCTTCGGTGGATGGGCGTGTTCTCCAAAATTACTATCGCCCTGCCGGATTAATCCAAACCGTCGTCCCGATAAATGATACTTGAGGGGGGCTCTGTTTAGCGGACGGTATTCATTAAAATGGATATCAGAAATTCCTGAATGCTCACTAATTCCTATTCTGTGCACGAGTCGGCCTTCGTCGGAGTCGACCTCGCTCGCGCGAATTTCCATATTAAAATCCTTCCCCGCCTGTTTGATGGATGTACTCCTCCGGTTGGTCCGGGTTCAGAAGCATCCCATGGCCCCAATTTTCCGGGACAAGATCGAAGCTAAGACGGCGCCAGTGGTTGTATGGTTAGCGTAACAGCCTCACAATCCGATCGGCCTGGGTTCAATCCCAGCTGGCGTCGTTGGGATTTTCTGAGGCGAAAAATCTCTGGTTACGTCTTCCTTCGGAGCGGAAGTAAAAGAAGTTGGCCCGGCTCATGAGTTGTTGAGTCTGATAGGTAGGAACAGGTGGAGTCGCCTCCCTGATGTCGGTGATTGGCACTAAAGTGGCGGAAATAGGCCGACGAAAAATAAGCGAAGATAAAAAAAAAAAAAGATCGAAGCTATTTCGACTGGAAGATTTTTTGTTTGCATTTGCCATCTTTTGAATACAAATTCCGATTGCAGCTGGCCGGAGCTGAGTGATTGCCTCTGGTAAAGGGTACCAATAGCATGCTCCAGAGGACGACTTCTTTGGCCCGGAAAAAATTAAAATTAAAAGCGAGCGAATGGTTGAATGGTTTGCAGGAGCAATGGTGAACGGCCTTTTTCAAAATCCATCGATGGCAAAAAAGTCATGTAGAATCATCTCCAAGTAATGACAATGGCTCAGAACGAGATTTGTGTAAATGTGCATTCGCCGCTGAGTTTCGCGATTTTATTTTATTTATTTTTATTCTCGTTTCACAGCTCAACTATTGTTCGATTTGGTATTGCGGATTGAAAAAAAAAATGGAGGGAGCTAAAGCTGAAATCCTTTTTTACTTTCATTTTGATTTGAAGCGGCAGGAGTTGCAGCTCTATCGCGAACGAGAAGAAAGAAAAACCAGCATTATTCGAAGCGAAGCTCGTTTCTGTCAATATCTTACATTCAGTTCCTTGCCTCGTGATGTTCGGAAAATGGAAATAGATGGGAAACTTTGAAACTGCTGTTTTTGCGATCCCATTGTGCATTGAACTGAAGTGCAAGTAAAATAAATATATACATAAACGGTTGAATCATTTCAGATGCTTCGAAAATTTGAATCTTGCAATATATTTCGTTGAATAAATACATTTCAATCATCACTTCCAAGTGGGTTCCTTTATGTTAATTTTAATCACAGAGGAATATCGATAACCGAGGGAAAAACATTTAACGCATCATTTGACTTACTTACTGACAGGTAGTCAATCGTAAAATTCAAATTTGCTTCCACTCCAGCAAGTATTTCATTTCAAATATGGGAAACGATGCTTTGAAGGGAATCAACAATCAATCTGGCTCTTCTCCTTCCAGCGTAATTTCGGGAAGGACAAATGCAATTTTGTTTCCTACTCACACAACACTACCTCCATAAGCTTAATTGTGCACCTCAAATAGTTGACTTGTTTGATAAACTTGGTTCACCAGTCTCGCAAGAAACTAGAAGTGTCAAGAAAGACAGCTTCCTGTCAGATCTTCGGTTAGCTCCGGCTGGAGGCCTAAATAAGACGATTATGTGTCGGTGTGTGTGTCAGAGATGCTTAATTTTGTTCCTCTGGATTACAATGAGATGCTAGGAAGCATCGTTCATCGCCGTCGGTGGTTCCATTCAAAGGCGACAGAACATTAACTCCACCTCTAGGCACCGAACACGAATGGGTGGTATCATTCATTCCCTTCCGTACTCACCCCGCGTTGGAAACATCAGGGTGAATTATATTACGGGTGCATTGTGATGCGCATGGAGACTGCAGTTTTGTAATTTCGGGTTAGAGTCGAGTTCTATGTTGAAAGACCTCGGTATCGAGGAAGCTTCCTGTTAGGTACCGTTTAGTGCGTGTTTCGTCAGTGGTTGACAACGGAGGTTTGTAGACGAGAAAATCCTGTTTTTCCGTTCGTATCTATAGACCATGTTTTCTTCAATGTTAGTTTGAGAAAAATACTAAAGGGATGAGGCTTTCGTGAGCTTTCATCAGTTTGTGTACTCACGGCTGTTAAATACAAGCGTTATTGCTATAGATACGTTTTGATAGTCTTAGAAACACTGATTTCTAAATTGGAATATAAGACTTAGTTGTTTATCATTTGTCACAAAAATAACTAATAATACTAACGCGGCCACTGTTTTGTTCGTAGGATAGTTTATTCTTTTCCTGGAGCAACGATGAACAAAAAATCATTTCGCTCCATTGATTTTTCTATTTGACGTGGTGGAAGTGGCAGTGCCATGTGGGGTGTATACTCCCGCTGCACTTTCCGTTCAGGCCATCATTGAAAAACAAAGAATTATAAAAAAATATTGTAGAGTTAAATATAGACTCTAAAATGCATATTAAAATTTATATCTTTCTCCTGCTCTACTTCGCTTTGCGGAAAGCTTTGTTTTATTGGAAAAATGTAAGGCATATGTCTTAAACGACTTTTTTTCAATCTTTAAAGTGTGAGTCGTATACGTCCCACGCGGCCTAAATGGGAAATCTTCAAAAATCTTCGTGGCACGGAACGTGTTAAGTAACTTTTCATATTTTGAATCTCAAAAAATATGAAAAAAAAAGATAATTTTTCATTATTTTTTGCAAAAATATCTAACTACCTACAAAAGTTTGGTCAAAGAATGAAATGTAGGAAACTGTGTCATTAGAAAATACAATTTGTTTTCCAAATCAGAAAACAGGTCATGCTTTTATGAAATAAAATTAACGTTAATAACTATTTTCACAGCGATCGATTTTTGATCATTTCCATATCAATCAAATCGGGAATTACAATTCCCTAATCCCTAAAAGGATTAAACCATCCGCGATTTGAAATCATAGAGGCGAACTGCATAGTTTAAAGCCACCTAAAAACGAAGAACTGAACTGAATTGAAACCACACCACTTCTCGTTTGTCGGTCATCGAAGCGAGCGTCGAGCGGGAATCTTAAGACTTTCTTAAGTCTTTCCTAAGACGGGTGAAGGAGGAATATGAAGTAGAAATTCTTCCCACAAGAGCCCTTCTCATGAACTGGAGAAGTTTAAAACCAAATATGGAATGGAATGGAATAAAATCACAGTTGCTAGCGAGCTAGCAAGCACAATACAACGGCCGAACATCATTCATGCCTAATGTTGATTTCACACACATAATACGCACACAGCTCGACACAAGAATGGAAGGTATTGCGAAACAGCAGTGCATTTTCGTTCACATTTACTACACAAGCTCGAGAAGTTAATTTGCGTTGATGACCAGTGCGGTGAAAATTCAGTTTCAATCGAAAGACATCGACGAAAATGGCAAAGAATACCATCCGTCACCAAAGAAAGCATTACTCGATCGCTTGAATTTGGCTAACTTTGTCAGCTGAGATCCGAAATAATTCATTGTCAAACGAACGTTACTCCTTCTCATTTGAATGTGATGAACGTATTTGGCCGAACGAAAACAAATAGTTCATTCTCACAACCTCGGCTTTCCGTATTGAAACATGCTTTCGTGTTATTTGCGGTCATATAAGCAGGACATACACACAGCAGGTGATGGGAGAGCATTGACTAATGCCCCTTACTCATGCGTTAGCATCACACTCTCACAGTAATGCGCCGAGCGTAAGAATGAAAGAAATAAAAAATTCACTCTCGCCAGTTGTTCCTCTGTTTTTCTCTGAAAACAAACCAAAGCATCGTCGGGTGTCAATTGAGTGTCGGTCACTAGTTCAATTGATGGGGACAAACGTACATTTCGAATAACAGCGTGACAAGCGGCTTGAATGAAGGTACGGTTATTCAATCGAATGGAAGGGATACAGTGAGAAGAGATCCGTATGAGTGAAACATGTCTGTATATCAAAGTAGCCCATGAGCCCGCGATATTGGTGTGAAGAGAAGTGTTGTCAACTGATTGCATGATGGTATTTATCGTTCGAATTCAAATGAATGAATTGATTATTTCCAGCACTGTTGATGACATTGGGCTTTCTATCACGAGTTTGGGAAGCGACAATGACTATAATGGATTTGCAATGAACGCATTTTCAAGAAGCCTGAAGGCAGTTTTAAACTGTTAAAATTTGAAATGAAATTCTTACTGTACTGACGAACGATTAGCACGTTGGTAAATAATAGAATGATCAGCAAAGCGCGGCCGGCAGACCGAGCGAGTTGTGTTTACTAACACAACCATAACTGAGAATGCGGATTTCTTTCTGAAATAAATGAATGTTTATCATAGTCTGTATAGTTATTATTATAAAGGTATTTATTTCAATTTATTTAACCATCCACACATCAGTTGTTGTTCTCAAGAGTTCCACCCTATTAGATGAATCGCGATGGTGGCTACGAACAAGTTCTGAACGTCGTTGAGCACAGGTGGCTTTTTGTGGTACCAGCTCCAATAGTTGTTCGTTCTTTTCAGAGGGGTCTTAAACCTTTTTCAAGCGGGATACGTTCCTATCATAAGTTCTACCCGTTTCCGTCGATTTGACTTTCACTTTCGAATCTTGTCTTGCTCTTGCTCCATAATAATCTTCTCACGTAAGAAGTTTGTGGACAGCTTATCTATCGGATGTAGATTATGCATCAGTACTGTGTTGCCTACTGAAACGTCACTTGGTATTGCTCTTTTTCTTGCGTCTTCTCATTCTTTGCCTTGAAGCTTATGGGTGGGCTTTCCTGCTGTTGAATGGGGTGAGTTATTGAAAATTTCTAAGTACTGCTGCATCTCAGCTTTACCACCATTTACCTCCGTTGGTCTGGGGCCAGTACGAAGATGTATGGTTGAGATGGACTCCCTTCATTTTGCAGAACTCTTCAAATTCGTTGGATACGAATTGTTTGGCGTTGTCTATCGTAATTGTTCGCGGAACGCCCCATAGATTGAACAACGTCGTTAGACGCTTGATGGTTTCTCCTGCCGTAATTGTTCTCATAACTTCCAAGTCTACTATATGTCTGCTGAAGTAGTCAACCACTACTAGAATGTACTCGCGGGTTGGTAATGGACCTAGGAAGTCAATGGCGATATCCATGTTTTTCCGGAAAGGGACGTCGTTGCATTGGTTGGGGAGGATCCGGAATTTGCACTAATCGACAACCTTCACACGAGTCACATATCTTCACTGCTTCACTGTCCATGTTCGGCCACCAGCAACGGTCTCGTAGACGTCGCTTCATACACGATTGCCCAGGGTGTCCTTCATGTGCGAGTATCAGCATTCTCTCTCTTAGCGCGACTGGAATCATTACTTTGGATCCTCGCATCACTAGATCGTTTGCGTGTGAAATTTCATTTTTGAACGCAGAATTTGGTTTAACCTTATCTGACGACCAGTTTTGATCCATCATGGCTTGCTTAACAGCTTGCAATTCAAGATCAGTTTTAGTAGCATCCACCATTTCAGAAATGTCTATAGCAGCTGCTTCCTGAATAGATCTGATCGCTACCTCGATTTCTTCATCGTAGTTGCCATTTACGGGTTCGTTGCTCAAGAAGGATAAGGACTCGGCCATCATACGTCTGATGTAAGTATCCAACTCCACGTTTCACGATTCATCTTTAACGTGTGATGCCAAACGTGACAGTGAATCTGCTATATTAGAAAATCGTTTTCTGTAGACTACAGTGAATCGATAAGCCGGCAACCTAAGTATCCATCGTTCGATTCGCGCAGTAGGACGAGATTTAGCTGTGAATAAAACCTCCAACGGTCGATGGTCAGTTTCCAGGATTAAAAAAAATCCCAATAAGTAGACCTTGAAGCGTTCAACCGCCCAAACGATGGCTAGAGCTTCGATCTCTATCGGAGGGTAACGTTTTTCAATATCAGACAGACTTCGTGAAGCATAACTTATTACTCGTGGCACAGCTCCCTCGTACTGTACCAGTACAGCTCCGAGTCCTGCTCCTGTCGTCTGTTATTAGCACTGTACGATCTTTAGGGTCATAATATCCCAAATGGTGAACAAAGCCGATTCGATTCTTCAACGCCTGAAATGAACGTTCATGATTTAAGCCCCACTGGAACACTAATGAGTTTTTCAGCAGTTCTCTTAACGGACTGCTGACTGTCGCAAGGTCTGGAATGAAGCGGGACACGTACGTGACCAAACCAAGGAAGCTACGCAGTTCTTCTTTAGAACGCGGCGGACGAAAACTGAGAATGGACTTGATCTTTTCATCCGAGGGTATAACTCCGTTTTCTGTTAAGCGATGCCCCAGAAACATAACTTCCAATTGTTTAAACTTGCATTTGTGAACGTTTAGCTCGATCCCATGGCTGCACAGAACTGATAGTGTTGTCTTCACTGCATTGTTCTTTCTACGTTTCTCCCCAAATCATAATGTCATCGATAAATACAACCGTGTTAGGGCAATCGGCTAGTATGCTCTCCATTAGATGCTGGAAAAACTTCGATGCATAGTTATTCCTGAAGAGTAATCGTGTATACCTGAATAGGCCCCAATTGGTGATGACTGTTGTTATGTCACGACTTGGTTCTGCAAGTTCGACTTGATGGAAGACTTGTTTAATATCAAGCCAGGTGAAAAACTTGGCACCATTGAATCTGGGAAGCAGGTCTTCGGAAACCGGTAGAGGATGATTCAGACGTTGGACAGCTTGATTCGCACGCCTCATGTCAAGACAAAGGTGCGGCTCTCCGCCATTCTTCATAATGGGTACTAAAGGTGAAACCCACGAGGATGGCTTTGTCACCTTTTCGATAATTCCCATTTGTAATAGTTCATCGAGCTTTCCCTTGACCTTCTCGAGGATAGGAACCGGACAACGGCGGAGAGGCTGGATCACTGGAGGTATGATACGATCAATGGGTAACATACGCTTGAAATCTTTGATTTTTGGGAACTGTTTATCTGTATTGATCTGATTTACACCCTCGCGAATCACACTGGGGAGGCCGACACGCAGGAGACCAAGCTGACAAGCTGTTACTTTTCCAAGCAAAGCTTGTTGTCCCCCTCTGATGACGAAAAATGTTGTTTCCGTTGAAATTATTTCTGATCCACCCGTCACTTCCAGAGTTGCATCGAAAACCGTCAACAAATCTAGAGGAACTCTACCGTATGCCAAAAATCGCTTTGAATTATCTTATCGCTCTGAATGACTTATTGAAGACACAGAGAATTTAATCCACAGGAAATATAATTCCTACTCTGGAAATTTAATCCCACACAGGGAAATTAATCCCGACACAGGGAATTCAACCCCGACGCAGGGAGCATAATCCCAACACAGGAAATTTAATCCCAACACAAGGATTTACTGGTAAACTGGTCTATTTTCTAGCACTCTGTTTATGACTGTTTTCATCTAATATACATGTATGTTATGCGGAATATCATTACATACAACCATACTTTACCCAGAAACATCTCTCGCATAATTTGTTAAAATGAACATAAAATTCCTATCTTGCATTTCTAAACGGGTTTCCATCAGCCACGATAGTCGTCTTGTATTTTGAAACGGGTGCAGAAATTCCTTATCCACAATTTCTCCCGAGCACCGTCTGCTGCTTTGATAGTATTGATTGTGCGATAATATTGAATATACAGATACACAAAAACTGTCACTCAAGCTGTTGCAGCCACATTAGAATAACCTTCATCACGATCACTGAACAGCAATACACAAACACAACAGCCTTGTGGCAACACGAATCCATCTCAGAACTCCAATCAATCCAATTAGATTGCCTGTCATTCTGTAGCATACTCACACACTCACACTCTCGCAGTCAATTTCACTATAGCTCACATGTTTCATTTTTCTTTTCTAGATCTCGTATATATTTTTTTTCACCAATCGATTATTAGATAAATACATTAAACTTTGCTTGTAGATACATTTTTTTTCTTAACGTTTTCGACCAATTTCCTTTCACTTATCCAATATGGCGGCACCGAAGCATGCTATTCATTTTTTTCCGTTTACATTCTTGTGCGATTGTTTTTTTTTCGTTTTACCTTTTTCCACTTCTTTACTTGCACAGAAACACACAGTAATCACCGCACTGAATAAAACGATAAACGAGTTTTCCGAGCCGAGTTTAAACCGTTCAATTTTTTTCCTCGTCGCCACTTGTGCTGACGACCGATTGGCACGCTGGTAAATAATAGAATGATCAGCAATGCACGGCCGGCAGACCGAGCGAGTTGTGTTTACTAACACAACCATAACTGAGAATGCGGTCGTCTACCACACTTACTACTAAAGTACTTAAAATAACTAAATAACTAAAAAGCTAAACCTAGCTAGTTTTCGGACATAGGAAATCTCTTTTAAGGATAGCAAACACTTGGTTAATTCCAAAAATTCTATATGGGGTAAGCATCTTCAGCCGAGGTGGCCAAAAACTTGCAGGGGTTGTGCCTAGGACACGACCACATTTTCGACGTAGAACTACGGAATTACATTACTCAATCCGCTTGTTTATTATTCGGATATTATTTTAGAATGCATCAAAATTTTGAAACTGATAGAGAATAATGTGCTTCCCTAAATGGATAACGCTACCATACGTCGACACTGTATTAGATATAACATATTACAATATGTCGAAAATAACGCAGAACACTAAGGTTATGCAAATAAATCTCCATCACGCTAAAGCAGCATCTAGCGTGCTGTCTAGGAGGTTTATTGAAGACGCTATGGATTTAGCTTTAATTCAAGAGCCTTGGGTCCACAAAGGAAGAATACTTGGTATTCATACTGGTTCATGCAAGTTATTCTACGACGACAAGCATGACTCCCCAAGAACTGCTGTTCTAGTAAAAGCAAACATTAAATGCTTTCCTATAACAGAGTTCATTCATAGGGACATCGTCGCGATCAGAGTTGAGATACCAACCGCCAAGGGAAGATCCGACATAATAATTGCGTCGGCTTATTTCCCTGGTGACGTACCTGAGGCACCTCCCCAAGAGGATGCGGCGTTCATTAATTATTGCAGAGAAATCAAAAAAGACTTCATCATCGGCTGTGATGCCAATGCTCATCACACTTTGTGGGGTAGTACTGACATAAACAGTCGAGGTGACTGTCTTTTAGAATTTCTCTCTTCAAACAACATTGACATTGCCAATATAGGCAATGAACCAACGTTTATAAACGCTATCAGACAAGAAGTCCTGGACCTAACACTGTGCAGTCCGGTAATTTCTTCGAAAATACACAACTGGCACGTTTCGGAAGAGGCGTCTTTGTCTGATCACAGACACATTATCTCCGAATGGGATGGTGGCTTGACAGTACAGAGAGAATATCGTGATCCAAGAAAAACCAACTGGGAACGATATTCACTTGAACTCGAGTCAGAAACTCTTAACACAAGAATAAGGTCGATTCAACAGCTCGAATCAACTTCAAAAGAATTAAATGATACGATAGTTTCTGTCTACAACAGTAATTGTCCACTTAAGAGAGTTTCTTCGACAAGAAACGTTCCATGGTGGAACAAAAGGCTCGAGCGGCTACGTAAAACAGCGCGGAAGCTGTTCAACAGAGCTAAAATTAATTCGGATTGGTCTCAATATAGGAGCGCCCTAACCGAATATAATAGAGAACTAAGACGATCTAAACGAAAATCTTGGGTAAATAACTGCGAAAGCATTGAAAGTACCCCAATCGTTGCAAGACTAAGTAAGACTCTTGCAAAAGACCACTCGAACGGGCTAGGTACCCTCAAAAAGGACGACGGTTCGTTCACAAAATCTCCCTCAGAAGTATTAGACTTACTGATGAAAACTCACTTCCCGGGATCTACATCGGTTCATTCTGATACCAGTCCTAACTACAACCGCGACATGAAATGCTCTCGAAGGAATTCTCAAAGTGCAAAGGATGTCGCAAAGATAGTTGCTGGAATGGTTTTCACGAGGGCCAGAGTAGAAAGCGCGGTGAGATCCTTTCAACCTTACAAATCCGCAGGTGCAGATGGAATTTTTCCAGCCCTGATTCAAAAAGGAGAATCTAAGCTGATTCCATCTCTAATCGAGATTTTTAAGGCAAGTCTGATACTAGAGCACATTCCTTCCACATGGAGACTCGTTAAAGTGGTCTTCATTCCAAAAGCTGGGAAACGTGATAAATCACTCCCAAAATCATTCAGACCAATTAGTTTATCATCAATACTGCTGAAAACTATGGAAAAAGTATTATATGAATACATAAAGTCTGTATTCATGTCCAAATGCCCTTTATCTAAATACCAGTTTGCCTATCAATCAGGCAAATCCACAGTCACAGCGTTACACACGCTTGTGACTAAAATTGAAAAATCTCTTTCGTCAAAAGAAACTGCATTATGTGCGTTTCTTGATATCGAAGGGGCTTTCGACAATGCTTCCTATGTACCAATGGCACAGGCTATGAGAAGAAGACATTTCGATGACTGCATAGTCGAATGGATCAAAGGCATGCTCACAAATAGACAAATCACCTCGGAGCTGGGTGGGTCATCGACATCTGTGATTGCAACGAAAGGTTGCCCACAAGGAGGGGTTCTATCACCTCTACTTTGGTCACTGGTGGTTGACGACCTTCTGATTAGTTTGGAGGCGAATGGTTTCGAAACCGTGGGTTTTGCTGATGATTTAGTCATAATGGTACGTGGCAAATTCGACGATGTGATATCGAGTAGGATGCAGATGGCCTTAAACCTTACACAATCATGGTGTATCAAAGAAGGTCTGAGCATAAATCCCTCAAAAACAACAATTGTTCCTTTCACCAAAGAGAAGAAACTGCATCTGCATCTTTAGCATCTTTAGAGTCTAATCTTGGAGGAGAGGAAATAAAATTCAGCGTTTCAGTGAAATATCTAGGCGTAATCCTAGATGCTAAACTAAACTGGAACGCACACTTAGATGCAATTATCAGTAAGGCCAACATTGCCCTATGGGCATGTTCTAAAATGATAGGTAGAACATGGGGCCTGAAACCAAAAATGGTTATGTGGGTCTATACAGCAATTGTGCGGCCTAGGATAACCTATGCCTCATTAGTATGGTGGCCAAAGACTAAGGAGACTGTAGCTACAAAAAAGCTAAACAAACTTCAACGACTGGCATGCGTTGCTGTAACAGGAGCAACGCGAAGCACACCCTCAAAGGCATTGGAGGCTATCCTTCACTTGTTACCTTTGGGTCAACATGTTCAGCTGGAGGCTAATAGAAGCGCTCTAAAGCTAAAAAGATATAAAAAAATATTAGACGGGGACAAAACTGGTCATTTGAGCATCCTGAATCTCTTACCCGTTGGACCAACCTCAGAGATGAACAGCGATTGGATGGAGCCAAGGACCAATTATGACATTCCATACACAGTGATCGAACTTTCTCGTTCAGTATGGGATGAGGGTGGTCCCGATGTTCGTAATGGTTCAATCCTGTTCTATACCGATGGGTCGAAAATGGGTAACAGAACAGGTGCTGGAGTGTATGGTCCCAGAATAAAAATTTCTGTAGCTATGGGGAACTGGCCAACAGTTTTCCAGGCAGAAGTAGCTGCAATAATAGAATGTATAAATGTCTGCCTTAAAAGAAATTATAGACATGCTAACATTTGTATCTTCTCATACAGTCAAGCAGCACTTAAAGCCCTCAATGCTTTTAAGTGCTATTCAAAAATTGTCTGGGAATGCATTTGCCTTTTACGACAACTGTGTCAGAGAAGTTCGGTACAACTGTACTGAATTCCTGGCCATTGCGGTATAGAGGAAAATGAACAAGCAGATGAACTCGCAAGACGCGGCTCAAGCTCACCCTTCACTGGTCCAGAACCATTCTGTGGAATTTCTGAATGTGTGTTGAAGAGTGAGCTGAAGAAATGGGAAGACCGGGAAGTAATGGCCAACTGGATGGCTGTACAACTCAACCAGTCAAAAAAAATTATCACGCCGAGTATTAAAATTACTCAACAATTGCTGAGTCTTAATAAGAAAGACTTCAGCACATTCACTGGTCGTATAACAGGACACTGTCCGAGTAAATACCATCTCAAAAACATAGGTTTAGTGCAAGATGATATTTGTCGCTTTTGTAATGCCGAAAGCGAAACCTCGGAACATTTGCTCTGCAAATGCGGAGCACTAACAAGACGCAGACTTCAACACCTTGATAAGGCTATTCTGGAGCCCAAGGAAGTTTGGTCTGTGTCGCCGATCATGACTATAAATTTTATCAAACAGATTATTCCTGATTGGCACCTATCTCGCTATAGCTTTAAGTCTACTTCTTCATCAATAAGCAGTAGATAAGCTTGAAGCGTAGTACAAAAAATGGGGCATACCACAATAGTTCAAACTAATGGACGCAGTGGTTCACACCCAACAAGGGAAAAAAAACAACATATTACATATATTAGATATAAAATGTTATTTTCCATTCATAATTTTCATCTCGAAAGTGTGTTCAGTCACATTTTGTAAAATATCCTAACCATACATGTTTTCATTTTCTTTTGTAACTTCCAGTTCCAGTCAGTCGGCGCTTTCCTCCCAATATGCTCAACGTCGGCCCCTAGGGACCGACGCGGGGCTCAACGTGTTAAATCGCAAAAGTTCCTCTCTCCTCGCTCATTGTCCGTACAACGAACGCTGCATTTGATTCGTGTATCACGTTTATATCAGTGAAGTGTAATACCTTCCATTTATTCCATTCTTGTATGTGTATATGTGGGTGGAATAAGCATTAGGAATAAGCTCGCTCGCAACTGTGGTTTCATTCATTTGTTCAGTTCATTCGCCTCTATCCCTGAGAAGGGCCCATGTAGAGTGAAACACTTCTACATACCCCTCTTTCACTTTTCCTTAAAAGACAATCCAATCCCGCTCGACGCTTAAGCCAGCGCTACACGATGCTACGAACACCCTCAAATGCTGGACGCTCGATGATTCGACGCATCGTGTAGTCGACTGACGAGCTACGAACCTCCAATGTCGAGTGTCGAATATTCGCGTTGGAAGGTAATCCGTTCGTTGTGGATTACCTTCCAACGCGAGTGGCACGAGTCAAAGGATTTTTGTCATTCGTTGATTCGGCACACGATGACATTCGATACACCGCTACACGTCCGAATCTATTTTTGACAGATTGGTTTGTTTACAAGTTTTAGATGAAGGAACTATGAAATTGATTCATAAAATTCAAAATATTCGGTAAAATATTGCAGTTTAATAATGTTGATTTCAAGCATTTTTAATTTACAGACCGATATCAGTACAATTGCTACGGCAGCGATTTCAATACTCGCATCGTCCAGTTTCCTAACGTTTTTGATGGTAAATAAAAACAATAAACATTCGATCCAAATACTCGCCGAATGTTTGGACCGAGTGCATTGAATCGAACATTCACTCCACCGTGTAGCAGCACATTCGTCACAACATTTGTGGATTCATCGAGCCAAATGTTTGAGTCCAACATTGGAGTGAAACGTTGGACGAATCGTGTAGCGCCCGCATTACCTACAACGATGTTGCTCCGATGTCCCCCAAACGAGAAGTGAGCAAGTTATAGGTTAGGTTAGGTTTTGTATTGTAGAGACTTTAAACTTTTTCAGTTCATTCGTCTGTAGCCTTGAGAAGGGCCCTTGGATAACTTAACTCTTTCCTCATATTATATCTCCACCCTCATTGCCTTGAGAAAGGCACTCTAACCTTCGCCGTCCAGCTCGTCCAATAACGATGTTCACAAGTCGAATGTCCCATGAAGAACGGTGGTTTCAAATCGTGGGTGGCTTATTTATACCAAATAGGTTGAAAACGGGCAGAAACGAATGTGTTTGTTGCTCGCTTTTGATGGTACGGTTGGCTAAGCACACAAATCGGCAGAATAAATGTATGGGAAAATGGGAATGCTTCCAGTTTTCATTAATCGAATCCATTTACAGACTATGGGATTGTAATTTATTGCATATCATACAAATCTTAGAGAATTTCCAATTCGATTGGTATGCAAATCGTCACAGTCTGTTCGTAGCAAAAATAGTTATTAACGTAAACTTTATTTCATAAAAACGTGACCTGTTTTCTGATTCGGCACCCTTAATGAAAGACGTAGTTCTACGTTAAAACCGCTTAAAACGATCAAATTATATTATATACCGCATAAGGCAATAGAGATAGCCATCAGTGCCTTTGTTACAATTCCTACACTTGCTGTTATCGCAGAGAGTGGACAGCTACCATTCGATCGATTCGTTACGAAGATTGTAACCGATAGAGCTATCCGTTACCATTCGATTCCTGACCGCGACCATGATATCCCATTAATATCTCGAGCAAAGAACCGATTCAAAGAACACACGAATTAGGGTCTTTCCGATATATGTGTACATTCGACGGTCATGGAAAGAAATTGAAATTTAAAACCGCCGAATGTCAACCTTGATTTACTCGAGGAAGTTCGTGCTGGAGATCTCCAATCAAATGTAAAGGCCTGTTTCAATCACCTCGTAGAAACAAAATTCCAGATTGAACAACAAATTTACACTGATGGTTCAGTAAGCACTGATGGTGTTGGTTGCGGAATTTTTGAAAACCGATATACTGGTAGTTTCTCGGTTCCTCCCCAATGCACAATTTTTAGTGCAGAAGCTTTTTCGTTCCTAATCGCTAACAGGGTCCGAAATCTTCGAAGGTGAAAAAAGAAGACCAACTCAAATCACTGTAGCTGCGATTTGACAAGAACCGCTTCGTGAGTCGCCGTCCACAATAAATGAATTGACCAGAAAATTAATCGAGTAGCGGCGACTAGCGAGGATGACTGATGAACTAGACCAGTCAGTGGTTCAAAACTGACCCAACCAATGAAAACAAATCTGTCTCTTAGAACTTAGAACTGACTACAATCCACATTTCTAGAGAGATAGAGAGAGAGAAAGAGTGAGAGATAGAGCGAGAGAGAGAGAGAGAGAGAGAATATGATTGGGAAGAATGAAATGATATAGTCGAGTCGGTAGAGGGAGGTAGCGACTAAACGCGCGACTGACTGTTTAGTCGTTTTGACGGAGAAACTGCGTGAAGAAGCCAAAAGACATTACCAAATGAATACGGATATAGTAAGTCAGATAGTCAGCTGACTATTCTCAGTTGACTATGACTATTCAGAGCCCTGCTCCCTATTATACCCACTCCTCGCTCTGATCCAACACTTTGGGTAAACCAGTAGATCCGCCAAAGTAGGGACATAGCCTGGAGAAACAGCAGATTGACATTAACTGGTACGTGTCAAGTTCGACGACGTGTTTTCGAGCAGGATGCAGACGGCATCAAACCTTACACAATCAGAAGGTCTGAGCATAAATTCCTCAAAAACAACAGTTTTTCCTTTCTCCAAAAAGAAGAAACACCATTTTCAGTCTCTAAATCTTGGAGAAGAGGAAATAAACTTCAGCGTTTCAGTGAAATATCTAGGCGTAATCCTAGACGTGAAACTAAACTGGAACGCACACTTAGATGCAATTATCAGTAAGGCCTACATTGCCCTATGGGCATGTTCTAAAATGATAGGCAGAACATGGGGTCTTGAACCTAAAATGGTTATGTGGGTCTACACTGCCACTGTGCTGCCTAGGATAACCTATGCCTCACTAGTATGGTTGCCAAAGACTAAGGAGGCTGTAGCTACAAAAAAGCTAAGCAAACTCCAACGACTGGCACACAGTGGTCCCTCAGAAATTCTAGGTGGCATTAAGGTGAAGGTGGAAGCTAGCCACAAATGGCTGCCACAATGGCGCTCATTTCTTTCATCTACCTCCCTCACCCCTCGCCCGAAAACCAATAATTTTGCGAAACAGTGTGAAGAAAATGATCGTTTTCGCACATTTCACATCAAGTAATATCAACCAAACTCTAATCGATTACTCACAAGATATAAAATTTTCATCTGCTGTCGCACTGTATAGTGTAAAACGTCGGAAAACTCGAGCTAGTGCTCTGAAAGTTAAATTTTCATTTTTCAATCTTCGGCAAAGGTT
Organism: Toxorhynchites rutilus septentrionalis; assembly: GCF_029784135.1. Lineage (NCBI taxonomy): Eukaryota > Metazoa > Arthropoda > Insecta > Diptera > Culicidae > Toxorhynchites > Toxorhynchites rutilus. The sequence goes on along the minus strand of NC_073746.1, from coordinate 287,352,806 downwards.
TTGTTTGTATTGGTGAAAGCATCGTTATTTTTTCGACACTGATGCCAGACAACATCATCGAAACAGCTATAAAAACCACCCAATAAAATGTTATTTCTGAGATGCGTTTCATGTCATGAAAATCAATAGAATAAAATTGTGTTGATATCAATATTATTAATTTTACGTTTAACGGGTCTATAATGTAAGTTTTGGCAACTTTAACATTGGGTAAGGAAATTGTATCGCAGAGCTCGGAACACTGCCACGGCTACCTATGCTTTCAAAAACAGTAAACGGAAAAGTATTACACTCAATCAAAATGCCTCGGCCAACGAAGAGAAGGGTTAAGGCTCTCCAACGTGAATATGTGAAAACAATACGATCAACGAAGTAAAATATTAAGGAATTATCAACATCGAGTTACTATGCGGAAGAACTAGTTAATACCAAAAGAGCCCCAATTCGCATGTGTTATAAATTTACTCATGTTACGCTCGCGTACAATCAGAATTTTACTTCATATGCAAATACACCTTCTATATATATTTATATTTGCAATTGTTCATCGGAACATATCGTACATACATTTTACTTTAGTATTGAATTGTTATTTTTTTTTCCAAATGTATTCAAAGACTCGTGTCAATGAAGCGCCACACAGTCTGATAAGTGAATTGATCTATTTACGTGTGCTTTGCTCTTCTCTCACAAGAACTATTACCTCATTTTTACACGCGGGTTTACCTATACTACTACAATGGCTAGTTTCCACCTTCACCTTAAATAGAAAAATGAATGGAAATACCTTGAAATTTTTGGTACGGGGGTTTTCGAAGGTACTGAATCTATTTTTGAGTAATTTTAGTTATGAACTCCAAATCAAGAGCTGGGGAGGAGGTAATATTTGAAATTTTCAAAAAAAAAGTGGGGTGTCTAAATATATGTTTTCTTCCTGAAAACGTAAAAACGTAAAAGTATACTCAAAACCCAAAAGGGGGTGCAGGGGGAGGGGATAAAATTTAAAAAAAAAATCGAAAAACACGTGTTGGGTATCAACATATTTATGGCATTTTTTTTCGCAAAGTGGTCAGAAGTGGCCAGAAGTCATAAATGGAAAGTGTAGAGGGGACCCCATGGAAGACATTTTGTTATAAAAAACTTTGGAGGTATTTGGAGGATTGTTTTTAGGTCTGCTTTTGCATAAATTGTACTTACTTTCAACACTCATTTCACAGCTTCAAAATTTTTAAAATTAAAAAAAGGAATACAAATTCGAAATCAGCATCAAATTCTCTATTCAGAACACCCTCACATTATTTTTTTGTAGCACTTGTGCAAAATTTGAGAAACATGCGTCTTTATCGCTACACTGGTTCACTGCAACAAACACTACGCTGCCAAGTCGTTATCGCAACGAAAATCGTCACGGACACTGTTGCCATATGTGATACTAGATGCCTTGAAGGTTATAGAACAAAACTTGACCATTCATTCGGTCAGGCATTGTTCATTTTTCTATTTAATGCCACCTAGAATTTCTCAGGGACCACTGTGTGGCATGCGTTGCTGTCACAGTAAACACAATTGAAGGGTGTGTCACATCAAATTGCATAACGGAAAAAACGCTGTAGAAATTCGCCCAGTAGACCGATCCTTTTGAAAATTTTAAACAGTAAAATAAAAACTATTAAACAACTTTTGGCATTTTCTTTTTATTCATACTTCGAGCCCAAGCCCGTATGCTCGCACCTTCCTCTTTACCCCGTCCATAAGGTTCTGTACAACGTCAGGTTATAGTTTTTTTGGAACAGAAATCCATTTTCTCTTGAAGTCCGCCTCCGATTTTAACAACTTTTGGGTTCTTCCGGAGGGCCTGCTTCATAATCGCCCAATATTTCTTTATTGGGCGAAGTTCCGGCGCGTTGGGCGGGTTCATTTCCTTTGACACGAAGGTGACCACGTTGGCTTCGTACCACTCCAACACGTCCTTTGAATAGCGGGCCCTCGTTCTGCTTCAATAGTGGTAGTAAGCGCTTCTGTAGGCACTCCTTAAGGTAAACCTGCCCGTTTACCGTGCCGGTCATCACGAAGGGGGCGCTCCGCTTTCCGCAAGAGCAGATCGCTTGCCACACCATGTACTTTTTGGCAAACTTGGATAGTTTCTGCTTGCGAATCTCCTCCGGAACGCTGAATTTGTCCTCTGCGGAGAAGAACAACAGGCCCGGCAGCTGACGAAAGTCCGCTTTGGCGTAGGTTTCGTCGTCCATTACCAGGCAATGCGGCTTCGTCAGCATTTCGGTGTACAGCTTCCGGGCTCGCGTCTTCCCCACCATGTTTTGCCTTTCGTCGCGGTTAGGATCCTTCTGAACCTTGTATGTACACAGGCCCTCCCGCTGCTTGGTCCGCTGGACGAATGAACTTGACAAATTCAGCTTATTGGTGACATCCCGGACCGAACTTCTCGGATCACGTCTAAACTGCTTAACTACGCGCTTGTGATCTTTTTCACTGACGGAGCATCCATTTTTGCCGTTCTTCACCTTCCGGTCGATGGTTAGGTTCTCGAAGTATCGTTTTAGTACTCTGCTAACCGTGGATTGGACGATTCCCAGCATCTTACCGATGTCCCGATGTGACAACTCCGGATTCTCGAAATGAGTGCGCAGGATTAATTCACGACGCTCTTTTTCGTTCGACGACATTTTTCCAATTTTACGAAAAATTGACAGTGAAGCATGGCCAACGTGATCTATACACTCTTATCTGATTATAAGCGAAAGCTGAAGATATAATTCCTTAAAATTAAATTTCTACAGCGTTTTTTCCGTGATGCAATTTGATGTGACACACCCTTTATGACATTCCATACAGAGTGATCGAATTTTCTCGTTCAGTATGGGATGAAGATTGTCCCAATGTTCGTAATGGTTCAATCCTGTTCTCTACCGATGGGTCGAAAATGGGTAACAGAACAGGTGCTGGAGTGTATATCATAGATATAACCCAAACATTTTATCGTCATCCGAAAATTTGTCAATTTTTTCAATGCAAGCGTTACACTCATGAGCCACACCAACTGGGAGACATCGTGGTAGAAGAGTCTTACTATACAATTCAAATCAAAAGTCGTCAGAAACAATTATGGCCTTTTCATTTTAGGGTGTTGGTTCGTTACCACTACAAACATTTTCATGATGTTAAAAATGAAGGAATTGTCCCGGTTGCTAATTTGGACAATCCAAATCCCAATAACATACATCATGTTTATCGTTACCGGACCAAAACGGTTTGAAACATTATTTAGATGAGAGTTTCGATCAGACTCGCTTTATTCGTGCACTCATCTCGTTTGCATAAATTCCTAATTTATCAACGGTATGTGCATTATCTCGTCAGCTTTTCCTATTATAGAATCCCTTCCCCATTCAAACGTCATATTTCCCCTGGAACTAGATCCGAAACAGGTTAAGGCATTCATTCGATCGGATGTGTAATTTTACTAAGAGAAGCCAAAGAGAACTCTACACCTACTACACAATAGATGCAATACAACGGATACAACGAATGTGTTCCGTGGAAATGCATTGGATGTGGCTTCCAATTCGACCAGAAAGTGAATTAAATCTGATGATGAGAAATCGTGTAATTGTGCACTTACACATCCCCTCCTTCCACAACCGTTCCGACGACGTTACGTTCCAACGGGAAAGAACGAACAACGGATGACAAAAACCACTTCATTTTGTACAGTTGTACGATTCCATGGATGCAATCTGTTATTTCGGGACGAGCATCTGCCCGAGCGCTGGCTGATTTATTGGGGAAACTTCCGGAAGTGAGCTCTCGAAATTAATGTCGACGTCGAAGGAATTTACTTCGAATGAGCCGAGGAAATGATCAAGAGAAACGTTGGTTCGAACCGGGTTGAACTGACAGCATCTACGATGGTTCAATAGCCTAAATGCATGCAACAGACAGTGAATGACGCTATACAAGCTGGTGATGCGAATGGAATGCTGGGATCATACCTGCAGAAGGTAGAGGAGATGTGTCTAAAACGCGCCTGCCGGGCAATTTAACCCGCCTGATTTTCTCGTAAACCAGCAGGAATAGAAATGCAATGGATATAGGTAATCGTGCTAGTCAATGATAGAATCCTACCATGCAAGTTTTACATTTGTAACATGCTTTAAAAAAATAAGAAAAATAATTTTCTTTGGAAGCAATTTTCGATGCTAATTTCTACATCATTTCTATAAGGTTTTTGTTGCTTGAAACAGGTTCAGAGCGATAACTGTGGGTCATATTTATTGAGTCGAGTTCCCAGTGAATATCTCAGATGAAGAATACGGTAAGAAAGAATTAATTTCCTTCTCAATTTTATATTTTCCGCATCAGCTTACCATCGGGCAGTATGGCATACCCTCGATCGGGGCAATTTGCTCGCTTTCGGCCGTAAACATTCTAACGAGAGAAATAGCTTGTAACGGGTGTTAAATAAAAAATGAGATTTTTTTCAATCACATATAAAAAAAAATTTTTTTTTCATAGATTTCAGTTTTTTTTATTAATAACATAATGTATTTCCTTCAAAAAATGTCAGTGAATGTTTGAGTAAGGGCCGTGGTCTACTGTTCGACGCAACTTTGTCGCGATGCTCTCACAAGAATGTTGTACGGTTCTACGAAACGCATTTCCAGCAAGGAAAAAAGTTCACGGTGGCACATTTTAAGGAAGAAAATGTACCTGTCAGTACGGTATATCGTATCCTGAGTTCCCTGAACGTAGAGCGGAAGGTCAGAAGTGGTCGTCCGGTGACGATAATGACGAAGCAGAGGAAGACATCGTTAAAGAAGCTGTTTGACAACAAGGACGCAACCAGCTTTCGTGACGCCGGTCGGAAATATGGTTGCTCCCACGTATTGATCCATCGGACCCTCAAGATGGAAAGAATCGTCTGCAGGAAGAAGACGAGGTCGCCGGAGTACACGGAGGTGTAGATTGAGACGGTTAAATCACAGTGTCGGTGGATGACCAAAAATACCGCGAGACGTCTTTCGTTCTGGACGACGAAAGCTATTTTCCGCTGTCCAAAACGCGTATTCCAGGAAATGATAATTACTACTCCAGCGACAAGTCATCCACACCGCCTGAAGTGAAATACAAGTTCAAGCACAAGTTTGAAAAAAAAGGTTATGTTGTACATCGCCATTTCCGACCGAGGCATTTCAAAGCCTTGGTTTAAGCCGAACGGTCTGGCAATCAACCAACAAATCTATCGAGAAGAGTGCCTCGATAAAATCCTGCTGCCGTTCCTGAACGAGCATTACGTGGATGGGAAGTACGTCTTCTGGCCGGACAAGGCGCCTTCCCATTACGCCAAGAAGACGATGGTGTATCTTGAGGAGAAAAAGATACCGTTCGTGCCGCCCAATAGAGAATTTCTTTGGCTCACTCAGTGCCCTAGTGTATTAAATCAATTGGAGGGCCAAGGACACGAAGCAACTGACTACACGAATCCGGAATTGTATCCGGAAAATGGACGTAAGTGCCGTACAACGTTCTTGTGAGAGCATCGCGACAAAGTTGCGTCGAACAGCAGACCACGGCCCTTACTCAAAGAATCACTGACATTTTTTTGAAGAAAATACATTATGTTATTAATAAAAAATACTGAAATCGATGAAAAAAAAATTTGATTCAAAAAATTCTCATTTTTTATTTAACACCCGTTATGTGAGGGATGCCAGATGATTTTTTCAAATATCTCTGCATGGCACGAATAAATGTCTTCAAATGTAATCATAATGAACAAAAATGAGCAAATCATCACGATATTTCTAAATCATGTTCGGTGAATCACACAAATTGTTTTCACATACTTTGAAATGACCTCAGTATGTTTTCACAAAATTAAATGTCTTTAAAACGAAAACATGGCTTCACATCTGGCATCTATATTATGTGCTCAGAGAATGCAGGAAAACAAGAGCGCTGACTGGGTTATTAATGCACGAATACTGGGAGAACACGCTCACCGGAGGAACGGTTCCTTCTCTTCGCTAGTGGGCATGAAGAGAATAGATTGATGGAATCTCTCATTCATACAAGCTACTTCTCTGAGCTTTATAGTCTCTGAGAGAAACAACTCATGGGCATATTATACTTTTGCTGGGCCATTTAACACCGTATGATTGGAAATTTAGAATTTGGGCGCCTTTCAAAATAAAATTCGTAGCACTTTTGTTATTTAGTATCTAAAACACAGAACGATTAGATATGTCTGAGGGTTAACTAATCTACGTACTGACGTAGTTGTTACCTCAAATTTTAAGAGCACGGTCAAGATAAATCCATTCTCGTTTAGGGGGTGCGTATTACACACTTCTCCTATATATATTCAATCACCCGCATACCATTTCAACAGTTCACACATATATTCTAGCAATTCTTCTGAACATTCTAGTTAACCCATTAACGACCAAGCTGTAAAAAATATTTTTTTGACGAAAGCCATTGTTGTATTTTCGATTATTAATGCTAAAGGAACTCCAATGTTCAAGAATTATTTTTTCCCATCTTCCATTTTCCGGGCAATGACTGTTCGAAAAATCGAATATTGGCCGTAACCCACACTTTTTTTTTGCAAGTACAAACATACTGCGAACTAAAAGTCACTTCAATTAGCAAATAAACGCTATTCATAAATGCATCAATTTTGGATTCCCAGAAGAGCAAGAACAGGAGAATGGAGGTCTCTAAGTATAAATCCAAGTTAATCCATGTTGCATTTCTTATTGCATGTAATTTTAACTTATTACTGACAGGCTTTTTCTTTCAAACGAAAGCATATGCTGTTATTTTTATTGTTAACCGTGGAGAAATGTCAATGCTTAAAAACTAGTCTCTCCAATTATCCATTTCCCGAAAAAAATCGAACATTTTCCAGAACCTGCAAAGTACCAGAGTACTGCTAAAAAACAATGGCATAGAGGGTTGGGAGGTTATTATTCGGTCCGGCGGAAGAATATTCACACAAACAATCTCATTAGAATCATCGTTACACGTACTGATCATTTCCTTCAGCTCCCCCACAGAAGAAATTCTACGGGCCGCCACCACCTAAGGTTGTTACGGACAAAAAATCATACAGATTTTCAATAATATTTGCTAAATTAATCGATATTTGCAAACATTCACAACTGAAAATGCAAGAATAAATGAAAAACCTTCCGTCTTCTAAAGCAAACAAATCAAAATGCGCAGCGGAGATTAGATGTGTTGATGTTGATTCAGCAGAAAAAAAAGTTCGTTATGGCCAACGTTCGATTTTTCGAACACTCAATTTCCCCGGCTGTTATTTTCCTGTATGCGGCTCAATCGAATGATTTTCTATATCACAATGTATGTTCTTTTATCAAAGCAATACTGTAGAAAACTTCACATATTTTTGTATTTTATTAGGGTTTTTAATTGAAATTGAAAACACCTTCAAAACATACTTGCTTTAAATCGAATTTATTATCCAATAAAGTTACTCAAAATTGATTGAAATCGATATAAGTGGTAGCTAATATATTCAGCTATCTTTTGGTGCAAAAACATTAAAGGGTGTGTCACATCAAATTGCATCACGGAAAAAACGCTGTAGAAATTTAATTTTTAGGAATTATATCTTCAGCTTTCGCTTATAATCAGATAAGAGTGTTGGCCATGCTTCACTGTTAATTTTTCGTAAAATTGGAAAAATGTCGTCGAACGAAAAAGGGCGTCGTGAATTAATCCTGCGCACTCATTTCGAGAATCCGGAGTTGTCACATCGGGACATCGGTAAGATGCTGGGAATCGTCCAATCCACGGTCAGCAGAGTACTAAAACGATACTTCGAGAACCTAACCATCGACCGGAAGGTGAAGAACGGCAAAAATGGATGCTCCGTCAGTGAAAAAGATCACAAGCGCGTAGTTAAGCAGTTTAGACGTGATCCGAGAAGTTCGGTCCGGGATGTCGCCAATAAGCTGAATTTGTCAAGTTCATTCTTCCAGCGGACCAAACAGCGGGAGGGCATGCGTACATACAAGGTTCAGAAGGCTCCTAACCGCGACGAAAGGCAAAACATGGTGGGGAAGACGTGAGCCCGGAAGCTGTACACCGAAATGCTGACGAAGCCGCATTGCCTGGTAATGGACGACGAAACCTACGCCAAAGCGGACTTTCGTCAGCTGCCGGGCCTGTTGTTCTTCTCCGCAGAGGACAAATTCAGCGTTCCGGAGGAGATTCGCAAGCAGAAACTATCCAAGTTTGCCAAAAAGTACATGGTGTGGCAAGCGATCTGCTCTTGCGGAAAGCGGAGCGCCCCCTTCGTGATGACCGGCACGGTAAACGGGCAGGTTTACCTTAAGGAGTGCCTACAGAAGCGCTTACTACCACTATTGAAGCAGCACGAGGGCCCGACCTTCTTCTGGCCGGATCTCGCTTCGTGCCACTATTCAAAGGACGTGTTGGAGTGGTACGAAGCCAACGGGGTTACCTTCGTGCCAAAGGAAATGAACCCGCCCAACGCGCCGGAGCTTCGCCCAATAGAGAAATATTGGGCGATTATGAAGCAGGCCCTCCGGAAGAACCCAAAAGTTGTCAAATCGGAGGCGGACTTCAAGAGAAAATGGATTTCTGTTCCAAAAAAACTATAACCTGACGTTGTACAGAACCTTATGAACAGGGTAAAGAGGAAGGTGCGAGCATATGGGCTTGGGCTCGAAGTATGAATAAAAAGAAAATGCCAAAAGTTGTTTAATAGTTTTTATTTTACTGTCTAAAATTTTCAAAAGGATCGGTCTACTGGGCGAATTTCTACAGCGTTTTTTCCGTGATGCAATTTGATGTGACACACCCTTTACCATATGGTTCCTGTCCAAAGACATGAAAAATTATCAAAGTTGCTGTACGATTTTTCGAACACTTGGCCTAAAATGGGTTAATACTCTTCTTATACATCTTTTACAGAATCCCATTGAGCATGTACGTATGCAATAAATATCCCTTTATCCCCTGAAACAGGAGACTCCAAATCTTCCCTATCCATCAATTTTCCTATATTGTGAGTTGTTCGATATCGCCCCTCGTAAACATATAAATATACTTCCAGCATAGTGCCTCCCACCTCACACCCACATACATTTATTGTCATATCGGTCAATGCTGCTAAAAGTTGTTTCCAAGTTGCGCATCGCTTCCCTAGCACTTGTTGTTTAGTTGTAACAGTTTGTGTTGTCACCGTTGTCCGCGCTTCGTACAGTCTGTATCGAAAACAAAACATAAACTAGGACGAAAATGATGTTCGATCTATTTATGGTGGGGGATATACTCTGTTTCCGGCCTTGTAACAAACTTGCGAAACTTCCGAGACGGTACCGAGGCGAATGAGAACGCCTAAGTTTGGCTCCGGAATGCTATACTCCTTAAGGGGGGACTCCCGTTTGGAAGGTCGAAAAAATAATGAATTTTCGTGATTTTTTTCGGATGTTAAAAATAAAGTGAAGTGTTTGAAAATTCGTTCAGCAGTACTAAATTCCTTGAGGTTACTTAATACTTTTGGCTGTAACTTTCCAACGAAATGAAATATGCTTTTAGGACAATTCTGATGGCATAAGCTTCCCAAAAACGCAAAAAAAAACATTTGATTTCTCCGACCTTCTAGACCGGTGTCCCCCCTTAGTGTCTCAGGGATAGATTATAGTTTGAGGAAGAGAAATTTGATACGACGGATATTGTTGAGATGGGCAGTTGTGCGTGTGTAAGTAGAAAATACAAAATTCCTTTTTTTTTAAGTTTTTTTTAACAAACTCTGAATTAGAAAAGACGCCGCTACTTTATGAACCATGGACAAGTCAAGAAAATCTATTTTTGACGAACTGACAGGCGTTCGGCGGTCAACGATTCGATAACACTGAAGAAATTCGTGACGCAGTTACATCGTACTTCAAAAAGTTGGACGTTACGCACTTCGCGCTCGGAATAGAAAAACTCGTGCCACGCTATGAAAAATGCCTCGAACGTTTAATACGTTTAATAATTTAATACCCATATTGATCATTCAATATGGAATTATTATACAAATTATTCAAAATAAGCAAAATCAAAAATAAAACACTCCGGATAATCGAATCCCGGATAATCGAGTCCGACCTGTATTAGGTTGGAGAAAAAGTAATACATTATTTTCTCGGTAGCTGGCTTTAGTGATCAATATCTTGTGTAATATCGATCATACAATTTAAAGTTTAGGCTCGTTGGAAAGGTGAAGTTCCATTCAGTTGTGAGTTACAGAGTGTTAACAATGAAAGTCAACAAAGAGAAAATTCGGCACATTTTACACTGAACAATTCCACGCCAAATCAGTCGGCCGCTGACGCAACCATCTCTGATTTTTTTTAAACTTGGTACTTATGATGGAAGTTTCACAATTTTTGAAAAGGATGTAATCGAAATCATTGGTCTTTCTTTCAATAAATCGTAACTCAAAATCCAGATGTATGATTAAAATATGATGTTCAACAAAGTTGTTGGAAAATCAATGAACTATTTAGGAAAAATACCATTTCAAATGCACTTTTAGAAAAAAATCTTACTCAAAAATTGAATTTAATATTAAAAACTTTCATATCTCAAAACGCTCCCTCTTCGATATTTTTTGTATATTTCTATTGGAACCCCCTTTCAATTTAACAAAGTTTTACGTACAGTTGTGCTATGGTAAATTCACCAAAATGGAGATATGAGTGTTTGAGAATGTATGAAATTTCAATACTTTGTAAAATCGTAACAATTTAAGAAAAGTAATACAAAAAAATGAAATATACATATATATAACGCCACAATCATTTTTGGTGTTAGCTTTTGCATCAGTGTAACTGTCAATTCCGTAGGTTTATTATTGTACGCACACTAGTATACACAGCCAAATAATGGAAATCTTTTGAGCTTTAACTGTGTGTGTGAGCAAAGAGCACTTGTGTTGTGTATTTTGAGATAGAAATATTTATAACGCCACCATGTCGTTTACTTAGCTTAGCTCGTTTACTTACGCTTAACGTTAGTGTAATTCGAAAATAACTGGGAGTCAAGTCAATTAAAGGTTGTTAGCAAATTGAAAAAAGCATAGGCACATTTTAAGTAATATATTTTTCCAATTTTCAAGGACCATTCCGAAGGGAACGATTTTAACGGAGAAGGAGCGTGATAAAATCGATGTTTTGAAGGAGGAAGGATTTTCTCTCCGCGAGATAGCGCGTAGAATTGAAAGGAGCAGAGATGCCGTGACAAACTATATCCGGTTGGGTACTCAGTACGCCACAAAGAAGCGTCCCGGACGACGTCCTCGCTTAACAGATAGGGACAAACGACATATCAAGCACCTCGCTGTTGAGTCTAAACTTTCATCAGCAAAAATAAAAGCTGAAATTAATATTCCAGTAACCAGTCGTCGTATCCGTCAAGTTCTAAGCTCCGACGCGAACCTTTCGTACAGGAAATCCGTACCTGTATCGCGACTACTTCCTCGGCATAAGAAGGCACGACTGAATTTCGCCGAGAAATTCCAATTCTGGGATGAAGAGTGGTCTAGAGTGGTTTTCAGCGATGAGAAAAAAGTTTAATTTGGACGGTCCTGACGGTTCTGCTGACTGTTGGCAAGATAAACGGAAGAAAAAACCAACAAGAGAATCTCGCAACTTCGGAGGAGGAACCGTAATGGTTTGGGCAGGCATCAGTGACGCTGGGAAAACTCCAATCTGCTTCATATCAACAAGAATGAATTCCGAGAAGTACTGCGAACTGCTGGAGGAGGATTTGATTCCTTTCATGGAAGACGTTATGGACGAAAATGGTATTTTTTTCAGCAAGATAACGCTTCATGTCACACAGCAAGTAACACCAAAAACTTTCTAACGGCCCATAACATTCCTATTCGTGATTGGTCACCGTGGAGTCCGGACTTAAATCCCATTGAGAATGCTTGGGGAATTTTGTCAGCAAATGTATTTGCACAGGGCAAGAAATTTGAAACTGCTGGACAGCTGGAAAAAACTATCATCAACGACTGGGCTAAAATTACTCCAAGGATGCTGCAAGAGGTTATTGTGAAGAAAGGCGAAGCAACACACTACTAATTACATTTGTTTCGATTTTAGACTGGAAATAAAGTGAATAAATACTTATTTTCAAAGTGGTGCTATATTTATTTCCACCTCAAAATAATAAAATAAACCAACATTTTATGCATAGCCCTTTAATTCAATTGCTCAACCGGAACCAAATGATAGGTAATCGTTCTAAGATTCTATAAATACAATAACAAAATATTCTCGATCAAAGAACTTTTCAAAAAAGCACTATAACAGGGATGGCGTTATATATATTTTCACCAGTGTATAATCGAGTCACATATAATGGAGTCCGACCTGTACCGCACAAAAAAGTCGCACAAAAAACAACCGAGATTTTTGATGCAAATCGCACAATCGCATTAAAAAACCGCCCAAAAACAGGTTTTATTGTATTTGGGAAAACTTTATTCGGGTATTAGTTACATCCGGATTTCCCAAATATTCGGGCTCGGGAAAATGTGTTTCGACTGAATGACATTCGGGTTGACGTTAGAGAACTATCCTCGTAGCCCATGTTTCGCAGCGTGGGATGATGAGATGTTCGAATTATTATTCTGTTAACTAACCTCATCCTCATTTTCCACCCGGTAGGAATTGCTGCACATATGCAAGAATAGTGCACCAATTAAATCATAAAATGCAAAATTTTATAATTCAAAGTGTGGCGTACGTCTTGAATGCTAATGCGATCAAGACTTGCTTAGCCAAGCGGCTCACTCTCCTTCTCTGATTGCTGCCAAGTGTATTTCCTTGCCAAATAATCTTTATGTTGCTCGGACTTCCGAAAGCCACGCAAAATTCACTCCTCGGTCCTACGACAGGAATTGTGTGAAGGATATGTAGGCTGGAGGAAAGAATGCCGAGAGCAATTTCTGTGAGCCCGACAGCTCCAAACCAAATTCGGTTGCAAGGGCACGGTAGGAAATTCAAAATTCAGAAACGTATCGCAAGAGCCTTTTCTGGCCGTAAAATAGAATGCGGGAGCACCACACGGTTAGCCGATGGGATTCCCCAGGGTCGAGAAAATTTGCATTTCAGAAGATTATAGTGTTTGCTGCGATCTGCCGTGTACCGTTCCTGCCTTTGTCTTACGCTGTTATGCTGAAGAATACACATTCTTCTAATATTTTCATGAGTTCGAAAGAGCCCACGGTGGAGCGAGCCTGAGGCCGACTTGTTCCGGAGCTCAAGGTGTCGGAACGAGTGGGTGAACCGAACCTCAGCGTAGCAGACAGAACAATTTAAATTTGTCGAATCAGGGATACCATTTTTTGTACCAAGGCTCCAACATACGAGCGTGCGCATAATTTTCAAATCGTTCCATCTTTCCTTCGACCGCCTCCCACCAGTTGCTGCTCTGGGTGTCAGTATAGACATCATTGTTTCGAATGCAAATGTGGGTCCCAAAGCAGAGCATGGTGCGAATGTCATTTGCACATACGTGCGCCATTGTGAGACATTTGCTCGTTCTTCCCTGCACAGCTTTGTTCGAAGACGAGATTTTAATCCAATGCATAATTACCACCCACTGCTGTATCCGACAATAACGACAGCGTCAATCGACAGTGACGGATACCGTTTTAATTATGCTAGTCTGCACAAATGGCGGCATTGGGGAAGTGTCGGCTCGACTTAATTGTTTTCTGCTCTCTTGTTTCGGAAGGTGTACATTAAATCATAATTAGATAACACGTGGTATGAAGCGTTTGAAAACTCTTGATGATATCCATATGAACACTGATGCTATCTGGGAATAGTATATGCCTCGAATCATCAGAATATGTTGTTACTCTCGATTCGAGGACTATTCAGTCGAGCATATTTCAAGCCAGCTTGAAAGATCGAATGGTTTTGCTTGTTGACTGCATCATCCACTTATTGGCTCGTTAGGTGAGTTACAGTATTTAAATTCCTGCAGGGCAGCAAATTGTTAACCAGACACGGTCATGTGCCAAGGGAATAGTAAAATATGGGTATCTCATAGAAATCTTGGATTTCACCGGAGGCAATTGATGATTCCAACCTGTCCGTTGTATCCGTAATAAACGTTCCGTTTTCCATTGTGGCTAAAATTAGATTGGGAAATTATTAACAGCATTAGATTGGGAAAAACATTGTAAGAGGTTGTGTCTAGGACAAGACCGAATTTTCCGCGTAGAACTGCGGAATTATATTATTCAATCCGCTTGTTTATCAATTCGGGTATCATTTTAGAATGCATATAAATTTTTGGAATAGCTTTGTTTGTACTGCCGGTTCATACTGAGAACCCGCTATTTTTTTTATCCCATTTGTTTATTTTATTTTAGGCTCATTAGCATTTCAGCTGTAACAGAGCTGGGTTTTAGTCGTGTACATGTACATGTACATGTGTACATGTCGTCATGTCTGACAATATATGTATTTGTTGGCTCGTGCCGATACGTGTCTGATAAAACCGTGTCTCTTCTCTGTGTATAACATACTTCATAGCCCCCTTATTCCATTCAACAACTATAAACTTCCGCACAGAATGTTTGCACTGAAGTGCAAGAGGAGAAATATTTCCTATCGATTGATGCAAATACCTCTGCAAACTATCGAGAAATTATCATCGAATTTAGAGAACCGACCTTGTGCATTTTGTTAATTGGTCCAAAAAATGTCCTGTGCAAAATTTCAGCTCAATCGAACATGATTTGCGGGTGCCTCAAAGCACTCAAAGTTTTGATTTTTTTACCCTCGAAAATCTCCACAAAAACAAGAAATAGAGAAAAATTTTTTTCGATGTCAAGTGACTTAAAAATGTATAAAACGTCGAGATTTGGTGTAATCTTAAAAAAAAGTCACAGGAGGGTCGTGTCCGAGACACGACCGCATAGTTGACGCAGGATTCCGTTAGGCTATCTGTTGATTTTGGATATGTTTGAAGAACTACATAGTAAAACTTTTTGATAACGATTTGGTGGCCCTGGAAAGGGCCGTTTTGTTTGGTTGTTGGATATTATTTGTTAACTCCACCAGTGTTTACCGAGCGATGATGACAGTAGGATGGTAAACAGTCGTTGGATGATGCGTATTAGATAAAAGATATCGAAGTGGAACGAGATATGATGAAAACTGCACTCTGTGATCCTAGACGAGATGGCTCCTGTGTTATGTATGGATGAAATAAATGAATAAAAAATATCCAATGTGATATAAGATAATTACCAATACCGAACACAATTATCAATTTTTCTTTAATATAGAGAAAACTTATTTGAAATGGAAAAGGTAATTTTCTTTTATATTTTTTACTTTCTGAGTGTTTATTCAACCCAATACGAACACCTAATACTATATGTAAAGCATATGGGAAATCACTTTTTCTAACATTTCTTCACTTTTCCAATTTTTCTACCGTAATAATTTTCCCTGGGTGAAAATGAACACAACAAATTTCAATCGAATGATCCGCTCTCGAGCGGGAACAAAACTTGGTTTTTATTTATGAAAATTGGAATAGCTCGTTTCATATATCAAGTCATTGTCAACACAACTGCTACCATATACTTACACTTGTGCTAAATTTTTCACAATGAACGATTGAAATTAAAATATAAAATTTCACGAAGCAACCAACATTCAAGTTCCAAATTAAAATTTTAATTGCTAGAATTTATCGTATCACTCACCTTACTTGCAATATAAAAATGCCCCCGACATGCATATATTTACAATGTCGATTTCCCCAGGCACCTTGATTTAAAATCTCTGTTAAAGAACACATTTCGGTGGGAAAAATGCTCCCCCTACTTTCTTTTATTTACAATGTCGGTTTCCCCCAGGCAGTTTGTTTTTGATGTCTCTGTTTGGGAACCGCCCCATGTGTCGTCAATTTCGACCAATCAGAAGTGAGTATTTCCGGTAGGATAGAGGTTGAGATTTTTCAATTGTTCGATAGTTAGTTTCATGACAAATATTATTTTCTTCAATATGAAAAATTGTTATGGAGTGCCGAAATCGATTGACGCAAAAATCTCATCAATCCATAATGAAATGACTGAGCAATAATCTAACTAATCTAATTGGACAATTTTCACGATGTGCTCGATTTTCGATTTTCAATTTGTACCCCAATAAGTTCCTGAAAGACGTAATCCTACGTCAAAAATTTGGATCTTCTGGGACTTAGCCTGAGTGGCAATGAATGTATGGAAAAGAAATTATCATAAAATTTAGAGAACCGACCCTGCACATTTGGTTTATTGGCCCAACATTTTGCATTGCATCAAAAATCGAGACAAAAACATTCACCAAATTTTTTTTTTCTAAATATCAAAAAAATCCAACATACGATGACATAAAATTTAGTGGGGAATCTGGGAAAAACAGTTTCATCAAAATCGGATGGACCGTTCCGGAGATAGAACTTCCACCAGTTTTGCGAAACTAAGTTTCGAGAAAAACGCGTTTCAAATTTTGGATCCGCACTTCTCAAGCAAAGAATTAAGTCCACTAATTGGATTGTAACTTTGGAACGGAGCATCGGACAAACTTGGGACAAACACTACAGTAAAGTAGACATCCCAGAGAACATTTTAAGCCAGAAATATATTTTCTCAAGTTTTCATAGTGCACTGCCTCCTTACACACGTAGTCTTAACTCTTACACAACCATTTATCTACACATTTTCTGCTATTTTCATAAAAACTCGTCATAATAATAAAACATTATTGTTCGACACAGTTTTATTTCAAGATTGTCCCCATATGAAAAAAAACATAAAACTCTATTAAGTAGAATATACGATACGGAAAAGTATATTTTCATTTATAATTCGTATATTAATTGCCCCTGCAAATACAATAAGATTTTCGTCTCACAATAGTGTAAATAAATTTCTAAATCTCGCGAATTGGATAAATGAACAATGAAGATTGTGCTACAAGTTTTTCTTCCTCTTACTCCAAAATATTACTTCAAGGATGACGGACTTACATTTGCTAGATTTTATATGTATAATGTGTAATATTCATTGAATTGCTGGAATTTAAAAATATCTGGTGTTCCTGCATAATTTCTGGCAGTTGATCTCGAAGCTAAATCCATTCACTAGTCTCGAATCACAGGAAATCATCAAAGTCAGTCGCTTTCGGAAGAAGAGTTGATTCTGATGAAGAAATGAAGCGGCAAAAAAGAGTTATTGTGGAAGTGTCACATAATTTGACCGAAAATCTTTAAACGGATTACATCTCCTTTGCTTTCATGGAACGACTCGCTTCACAAACACAACGATAGTTTCAGGAGACATTGCACATTGCACCTACAGATTATCACAGATTCAGCTCTGTAAAATTCACTTGAGGACTAGAACTTCGACTCTATGAACAGCATAAAAAATAGCTTGAACAGCAAATGACGAGGAAGCAAATATTTTCTGGGTGGAAATGGGCGGAAAAAGCCTACAAATAATGCGTAAGATGGTGAAAGATTATGAAACAAAGCTGGGCATAAACAAATTAAATAATGGTAAGTCTGCCAATGGCTTTTTTCAGGACTTCCATTTGATGTAACAAAAGAGAAAAAATCACAGTCCTATGTCAAGATCCCGAGCCCCATTTCGAGATATTCCGAGCCCCTAGGCGAAATGTTGAATTACACGATAATATACACTATGCAAAATATTAACTCATTCGGATTTCATTTACTAATGAAACGTCGAGATTTACTGTTTTCTCAAAAACTTTTTTTTCGAAAATCGGCTTTTCAGGCCGAAACCGACCAAGAGCAAAAACTCAATTTTCGACCAAAAAGTTCACAAGATAATATTAAATCGGAAGCCCCCAGACGAACAATTATATTGCACAAGTCAAAATATTGCGCAATATTATTGAACTTCGATGGGCCGCCTAATAATCATGGTATGCGACTTCGACAAGGCGATGGACTCTCCTGTCTGCTCTTCAACGTGGCGCTGGAAGGTGTTATGCGGAGAGCGGGCTTCAACATGCGGGGCACGATTTTCAACAAGTCTAGTCAGTTTATCTGCTTCACCGACGACGTGGACATAATCGGAAGAACACATGCGACGGTAGCCGACTTGTATACCCGACTGAAACACGAAGCAGGGCTGATTGGGCTTGGGATCAATGCGTCTAAGACTAAATACATGCTAGCTGGAGGGACTGATCGCAACAGAGTTCTTCTTGGTAGTAATGTTGTGATCGACGGCGACGAGCTCGAGGTGGTGGAGGAATTTGTCTACCTTGGCTCGTTGATAACAACTGACAACAACAACAGCCGTGAAATTCGAAGACGCATTGTCAATGGAAGTCGTGCCTACTATGGGCTCCGCAAATCCTTGAGGTCCAACAAGCTCCGACCCCGTACGAAGTGTACTATGTACAAATCCCTAATTCGGCAGGACTTGGCAAGAATCGGTGCAGCCGGGAGTTGGAGAACTGCAGCCATGGACCGGGTTTATTGGAGAAGAGTAGTGAATCAGATCTGATCTCAATGGGATGTAGAGTCATAGTAACTAAATAAATAAAATGCGAGTGCACAGTGACGTGAGAAATTGTGATTCGAAGAGGAAACAAAAATTTGAAAGTTAATCCTCGACCAACCCGCGCCCTGCTACCGCATATCTCTTCCTATGTGCTCGGATAATGCTAACATCTCAGGGTTCAAAATTATAAAAGTGTCTGCATTTCAGCTGACACAGCTGCCAGTAGGGTTCAAAACGGCTTCAAACATCTCAGCTGTTCTGTTCCCGTGATGTTGATATGAACATACACATGCAATATACACCGTTCATACGATGCTCTTCATCATCTTCTGCAATGGCATTAACGTTCCTAACGTTCGCCTTCTCAACACAGTATCACTTGCGTCATTTTTATTAGTTCTTAGTTGAGATTTCTATGCCAAGCAACATATAACAGTTTGGCTGAAATGTTTATAAAGTAACACAGTAAAGCTATTTTTTTTTTGCAAAATTCAATTTTATCATTCAACATAATTGCCTTCGAGGGCGATACAGCGATTATAGCGATCTTGCAACTTTTCGATACCATTTTTATAGTACTCTTTCGGTTTTTCCTCAAAATAGGCCTCAGTTTGAGTAATCACTTCATCATCGGTCTTAAGTTTCTTACCAGCAAGCATTCTCTTCAGGCCTGCGAACAGAAAATAGTCGCTGGAGCCAGATCTGGAGAATACGGTGGATGCGGAAGCAATTCATGCAATTTCACCAATTTATGCAATTTTACAATCAATTTGCTTCACTCTCAATGCTGTAACTCACGAACCAATCGACCGATTGCTGTCAAATTTTGACACGTATCCATTGGAAGATGGTGCTTTGTGATAGTCAAGTAGATATTTGCTAGAGGCGCCATCTAGACGTCAACCTATGAACTACTCAGCCGAACTGTTATTGAATGTATTCTGAGTGACAAGTATAATAAAATGTGTGACTACAGTGCAAATCAGAGGAAATCTCTTGAATGAAAAATCCCCCGGCAATCTGAAGGGACAAGACGGATATTGCATAAACAATAAACAACGAGATATCCCGCCACATGTGCTTCATTCATTATGAACATCATTTCTCATTTTGAAATAATATTCTTGAACATGTGGTCAGAAAACAAACAAAAGAGTGCGCTCGAGATGATTTTTATGCCTATCGTATGATGATTTGACGCGCTCGTGACAACATCATCTTGCGATGTCATGAGCTGTGCCAACAATTTATGGTCGAAATGTACGCGAAGGTAGAGAGCGAGCGGCTGCGATTCCTATGAAACAATCAACAGAAGCGGTTTAAGGAACAATACATTAACTTGCGAGACGTTATCATGAGCAACGCCAACACAGCCAGGGCAGGCCAAAATGAAATAAATTGTCATGACATTACAACATGGTGTTCAAACAAAAACTGAAGTCTTTGATCCTTTATAACGCAGTGGCTACTATATTTCTACTCACAAAAATATTTTTTTTCGCTGCACTTGGAATATTGTTTCCACATTTTTCTTAACCAAAGACTTCTAAAGGTACCTGGCAATACTCCAATTTTTTTAAAGCTGCTATAACATGGACGAACCAGCTGAAAGTGTTGAAAGTTATTATAATACAGGAAAAAAAGAAAAAAAAGAGCTGCTTATAAATGTACGATATTAATTTGGAAGTAATTTTTTTTTGTTGCAAGTCATTTTTTTTGTTGCACTAGACATATTGTTTTAATTTTGCATGACCAAAGGGGCAATAAAGAGAGCATACATGGCAGCGGCAAACAGTGTTTTGGGGTTAACGGATAGTGGCAACTATATTGCCATCAATTTTTTCAACTGTTTCAATAGTTTATTTTTGAACAAATGTAAATGTGTGTTCTTTCCCATGTAAGAATTATGTTTTAGTGAAATTCGAGTCGATTCCATGCCTATACCCCCGATACGTGTTCAATCAATAAGATTATCGAAATGGCGATTTTATGTTTATGTGATTAAACCGAAATTGATGAGATTCGCAAGTCCTTCCGCGTGTTCATTCTTCTCTCCACCAAACAACAAAGAATTCTTTTACTGTCTGCAAAAACATTCCGCTCAAGTATCCTCACAATCATAAAAATTTAATATTTTATTCGTTAACTGAGCACCTCATAAAAAGGTATTTCCAATAAGAGCAGAGCTGCTCTCATACTTTCGACATAAATGCAGATTCATTCGCAAATGAAACATTATTATGCAGCGAAACGATCCGACAAATCCTGAGTATCCCCGGGGTGGGCTCCTCGATTCACGTTTTGTTTCTGTTTTTCCCTAACCTTCAGCATCTGACCCAAGCACGTTGGGTAATATATCTTCACTCCTATCGCGCTTGTACGGAAACAAAAGGAAAAATTACATTCCTCACGGAATACATTAACAAACGCATCAGACAAACGAGAATGTCGAAGTTTTTGAAGCGGTAAAATATTGCCCGTTAGACGTGATTTCGGAAGACGTTGTTTCATGATCTGGTGCCCATTTTAGTACTTTTAGCATTCGCACGTCTGCAGCCATAAACGCAATTTTCCGTTCACACTTTTTCTAACCCAATTGAACATGTATTCTGGGTGCTATGAAGCTTTCTGGTTTGTAAATGAGAAACCTACCTGCAGCAGGTTTTAAGTGTGGGAGAGCTGAACTTCGTTTCTGATTCATGACAATTTACATAATTCTCAATCAAAGTTTCAAACCCTTGTTGTAAAACACGAAGGGTCTGCGATGAAACACACATGTCTTCATGCGTACGTGAGCGCCGATAGGGAACAAAATCGGCACCGCAACATTTGTGACAGCTTTACGAGCTAATGTTATCAACGTTTTCCTGTTTTATTATTTTAAACTTCCATCACGCCATCACTTTCACGGGCGGTTGGGTTCTTTTGTGTGCGGAGAGTTACTTTAGTAATCAACGACCTTAATACCCTTCTCATTTCGACCATCCCGGCGCTTCTTCCTTACGGCAGATGGACCGATGATGCGGAAAATTGGAGTGGTCCTGGCCACCCACAGCCAAACCATAAAGCAAATAATAGCGAACCATTCTTCAAACTTTCTTTCCAACTTTTCCCACCAATCGCAGCTGGATGTTTGGTCCGGTGTGGAAGAAAACACAGAATACCGCAGTATTTTCATTACTTAGGGGAAGCGGGGGAGGACGGGAATTGTGTGAAGAAATCCTCTCGTTTGATGAGATAAAATGGATGGGAAAGGATTACACCTGTTTTTTTTTCTCTGCAAAGTTCACCGAAGGCAAAGACTACACGAAGTGATTTGCATTTCTAATGGTAGTTGTGATGGACGCGCCAGGTGAAATTTTCACAAATTATGACAAATTGTGGTGATGCACAAACTGTCTTCCAATCCATCTTGTCATGTTAAATCCGGGATTGTCTGATTAGGTTGAGTTGAATTTTAATTAGGCGTTTATTAGCGAGTCATTCTGAAATGATCGCACTGTAGAAAAACTAAGGTCCCTGTATCGGAATTATTTGATGCTTGGGTTTTAGAAATTGATCACTAATACCGAATACATTTGTCATATTTATGAACCAAACCCTAAAGCATCCCTCTTTTGGTCAAGTGGTTAGTGTCATACATGTTATGAAGGGAGCTTCGAGATCGATTCTCGTAAAAAAATATAAAATACAAATAAAATACCCGCGCAGTGTGCTAAATTTTAATAAGCGGACAAACGTTTTCAAACATAATATTTACAGACCTCACACGAAATCGACCAAAATGGATTTTGTACCAACAGTTAGCAAAACCTTTATGGCAGCCTGTTGACTGCGACGATATTGGTCTATTGGGCACTAGGCGATAATATACATACTTATTTTTTTTAAAATTATTCTTGACCGTCTTCTTGGATGGCTGATTCCTTTTTTCTGCACTCTTTTATAAATCAGTTTCATTTCAAATTACTGAAACTAAAATGAAAAAGGTATAAAATGGGTTCTATGAATTAATTATAGAAAGTTGCTCTAATGTTCATAACTATTTATGTAGAAAATTGTAATTAAATTCTACAATGGAATAAATCCCACATAAAAATTGGAATCCATTTTTTAACTGTTTTTAAGTTTTCGAGAAGGTCAAACATTTCTAACATGGAAAGTAACCCGAACAGATGTTGTCCGTGCATCACAAACTTCTTTATGTTATGAAGTTATAAGCTATTTGGACTTAAATTTCAAAATGTACCGACAGATGATTGATCCTTACTC
Source organism: Toxorhynchites rutilus septentrionalis (assembly GCF_029784135.1). NCBI lineage: Eukaryota > Metazoa > Arthropoda > Insecta > Diptera > Culicidae > Toxorhynchites > Toxorhynchites rutilus. The sequence goes on along the minus strand of NC_073746.1, from coordinate 287,329,915 downwards.
TATTGAGCCCAACGAATTAATGAAAGGGATAATATTTTTTTATGATGAGAGCTGGATTGCAGCTGGATTTTTTTTATGGGAAATCAATTTTCGAATTTTCCGGAATTCCTTTAGAGTTTTCCGAAAATTTTCCGATTTTTCTCTCCATAACATTGAACTACGGGGAGAGACAAATACATCAAAATAAAGATGGCTCAAATCGAACGATTCCTTCCTCGGGTTTCGCGCTCAGCAACACATTTGGCTTTACATTTTTATTTATATAGATCAGCGGTATTGAACCATTTTTTCAGAGGGGCCACTAACACGCGTAAGTCATGATGTCGCGGGCCACCAAAAAAAATTAAAAAGGGGAAGTTCAAAACACGACCGCCGTGTTAACAAAGAACTACGAAGTTATTACAGGCGAGCACAAACATTTAAAAAAATGAATAACAAAACTCTTTGATACAAATAATTCATAGCAATTGCAAGGAACGACAAATGAATGCTTCCATGCGAAGCAATTTGAGTAGATTGTCAAACTAATTCTAAACATCAACATGTACTGTTGATTTCTCGCTGTCTAGAGCACTGAAACTGAAATACTGAACTTTTGAAAATTCAATTAGTTTTTCAGTATCTCTAAGCAAAATTACATCCCAACGCAGAAAGGAACATCTCAGAACACGCAGAACGGCATCAGAAAATCTGAACCGAATCTATTATATGATAGTGACGGAGGCGAAAGCAATAGCATCGAAAAAAAAATTCCTCCGATGAACACAACTCTCAACGCTGAAAAAAACCTTACGTCGGTTTTACAACGGAAGCAATAATTGAAATCACCAAAATTGTCATTCACGATATATCAGTCATCCAGCTTGCGACCGGATGGTAGCAAGGCTTTCCTTTTCAAGGCTAGATGAGAATGAACTGAGAGAGCTCAAAGCTTCTTTAGTTCAGAATAACATTATTACACCAATGAATCCACACACATTCCAGCATTCACAGGAGCTTCCTTCAGCAGGTAATAAATATTAGGCTGTCAAAAAAGTCCTGCGGTATTTTTTTTTGAATTTTCATTTGTTCATAAAATTAGTTACAATCATCTGTTTTAAGTCAAATATGCGCCGTTTTGTTCGATGACTTGTTCCCAACGAGATGCCAACTTCATAATACCCCTGTTATAGAAGCTCGCTTCCTTATTGGCAAAAAACTCGGATAGCCAATTTTCACAGGCCTCTTTTGTGGCTAACTTCTGACTACCTAGCTCATTCGCCATGGACAAAAACAGGTGGTAGTCGCTTGGTGCAAGGTCCGGACTATACGGCGGATGCAAAAGAACCTCCCATCCGAGCTCCCGGAGCTTCTGGCGCGTCACCAAAGAAGTGTGTGGCCTGGCGTTGTCCTGATGGAAGACAATGCGGCCTCTGTTTATCAAAGATGGCCTCTTCTTCATGAGTGCTACCTTCAAGCGGTCCAGTTGATAGCAGTACAGGTCCGAATTGAGCGTTTGGCCATAGGGAAGCAGCTCATAATAGATTATTCCTTGACAATCCCACCAAACTTCAGCGGGCTTCGACCACGACCGTTTGCGCTTCACGTTGTCGTAAGTGACCCACTTTTCATCGCCAGTCACCATCCGCTTCACAAACGGGTCGATTTTGTTGCGATTCAGCAGCGATTCACATGCGTCGATACGGTCAAAGATGTTTTTTTGCGTCAACGTGTGTGGCACCCATACATCGAGCATCTTTGTGAATCCAAGCTTCTTCAATGGTTAATAACGGTTTAATGACTTATCCCCAGCTCTTGGCCGATGCTACGGCTGCTACTATGCTGGTCTTTCTCGGCTGAATTAGCATAGTAGTACTGTAAAATATGTCGGATTTTCTCTTTATTTTGCTCCATATTTGCGACACTATAACTCACGAACGACTTAACCAAACAAAACACTGTCAAGGACTATATTATAGCGCGCATAATACCTTTCCAACAAGCTATAGTATGACTCGATACAATGAATACAACTAGAACTACGCGCTTACAACGACATCTCGCGGAAATACCGCAGGACTTTTTTGACAGCCTAATATATAAAATAAGTAGGAAAAAAACTTTTTAAGTTAAACGGTTTAATTGTGATCAAACATAATAATGTACTAAAAGCTAGAAAATAATTAGGCAAGTAGCAGTTAGCAGTTATCACACCTCTCCTTCATTAGTCTAGGGCATTGATAAGACTAAAATAAAATCGTGGGAAATATGATGAGTCACTAAATGTGGATAATGGAACTCCAACGTGCCCCACGACTATTTTATTATTTTTTTTTAGTCTTATCAATGCCCTAGACTAATGAAGGAGAGGTGTGATAACTGCTAACTGCTACTTGCCTAATTATTTTCTAGCTTTTAGTACATTATTATGTTTGATCACAATTAAACCGTTTAACTTAAAAAGTTTTTTTTACTTATTTTATTTTCTAGTTTTTAGTACATTATCTGTTTCATTAGAATCTTTTCTTACAATTGTACTGTATTCTATCAGTCAAAGAATTTCATTTTATACCGATATTGATATAAATAATCGTATTCTACTAGTCAAGCCCTTTCATTCGATACTCATATTAACGGGGTTTTGATATGTAGTTCGCCATTTTGTTGTGACAGCCATCTTGGATTTGTATTTTTCATAAATAACTGTGTTCTACTAGTCAAGCCCTTTCATTTGATACCCATATTGATGGGGTTTTGGAATAACCCATATTGATAAGGTTTTGAGAAAATATGTAATCCTTCATTTTGTAGCGGCCGCCATCTTGGATTTTCAAGATCATGAAATACGCAGTTTTATAATGACTACAGAGATAAAGGTGTGTTCCAAATTCCAGACCAATCGGTAAACAGGAAGTGTTTCAAATTTCTATTAATGTGGTAAAGCATTACAGACAAATATGTTACAAACCTACAAACACACAAAAAGATTACAGGGCAAGCTAAATAAAACCGTTTAAAATAGATTTTAGAAAGTTATAGATCGAAAGTTATTGTGGCCCTGAAAAGGACCGATGGGTTTGCTTTGTTTTGTAGGCGCAGCTCAAGTTGGTTGATTCATTCATGTTCTTGCGACAACACACAATACACTCTCTCAGAACAGTACACGTAACACACTCAGTATGCATCGCGACATTTTGTTAGTACTACACACAGTGCGGCTTCAAGCGGTTATATCTTTGCCCCCACTACCGTTATCTATTTGATAACGTATAAAAACAACAATACGTACAACCTCCACGGTATGAAAATCGATTCAACATTTCTCATCTGCTTTGATGCTGCTCTGCACTATGCTTGTTTCTTGCTCATTCTGAAGATGCATTCTGTGGTGAAAAAAAAAGTTCAACACAGCGTTCTAGAAACTGAGGTTGGCAAGGACAATCACAATATTTAGGGAAGTTATAGAACAAGATAGAAGAAGATAGCGAAATGGCCTCTACATATGGAGGATAGGTGCGAATACAACGAATAAGTACTCGCGAACAAGCAGCAGGAGTTAGTTAGGACCGGGAGATGCGTAGTGGGCTCTACACAATCTCCCCTAACGACTCCTAAAAGGCGACTTGACTCCGCCATAAGCGCCTCAGCCCAAAAAAATCGGTGCGTTGGATCTCCAGGAGGAGTGGCCCAAACAGCGTCTGTTTCGGAGCGAGCGGCTGAGACTGAAATTCTGTATCCCGCCAGCTACACCCAAGATGGCATCCCCATCAACTGGTATCGCGACCCTGGAAAGGAACATACCGAAACCCATCCTAACCACGAACAACGAATTTGAAAATACGGAACGGATTAATCGGTAAAGACCTAGGCAACGAACACGGAACACGAAGAAGGTAAACGATTGGAAGTTAGGTACACACACTTCTTTCAAGTACCAGATCTACTACAGTGGTGGCAAAGCAGTGGAGCGGGGCGTTGGTTTCGTGGTGTTGGTAAAACAGAAAACAAGAGTCATCCGGTGGAGGGCCGTAGATAACCGTATATGCGTGTTGAGGATGTGCTCATGTGCTCCCGTGGCCGAGTGGTTAGCGTCATAACTAACATGCCGGGTGTTCGGGTTCGATTCCCGTTCTGGTCGGGGGAATTTTTCGTCAAAGAAATTTCCTCCGACTTGCACTGTGATCACGCGTATTCTAGTACTTGCCACTCAGAATGCATTCAAGGCGTGTTATTTGGCATAGAAATCTCAACTAAGTACTAATAAAAATGACGAAGTAATACTACGTTGAGACGGCGAAGTTCCTCTAGGAACGTTAGTGCCATTGAAGAAGAAGAAGAAGATGAAGAAGTAGAAGAAGAAGAAGCGTGTTGAGGATCAAGGGCAAATTCTTCAATTATAGTTTAATTAACACTTACGCACCGACAAACGACAAATCCGATGGCGTCAAAGATGCTTTCTACGAAAAACTAGAACGAACCTATGGCGAGTGCCCAAAACACGACGTAAAAGTCGTCATCGGAGATGCAAACTCACAGGTTAGGAGGAAAGAATTCTTCCGTCCGGTCATTGGGAGGCACAGTCTTCACTCGTCAACCAATGAAAACGGTATGAGGCTGATAAACTTTGCCGCGGCCAGAGGAATGGCCATATGCACCTCCTATTTTCCACGTTTGAATATTCGGAAACATACTTGGAGGCACCCAAATGGAGAAGCCTGCTCCCAGATTGATGTGGTAGGTACGACGCGGGGAAGACAGCGTAATGGCTGGTTTGATGTGGAGTGCAAGAGAACCGGATGCTCACTGCGGCTACGCGTCAGAAAAGAGAGATACAGGGAGGCAAGACCTGCCGAAAATAGAGTCCACCGCCGGAAAAAGCGCGAGTACGAGCAGCAGGTGCTTGCCAACGCAGAAGACAACTTTGCTAGAAACGACGTGCGGAGCATCTATAGAACAGTCAACAGAGTCAGAAGCAGGAATTTCCCTGCGCCGGTGATGTGTAATGACAAGGACAACTGCTTGCTGAGAAACCGATGATTGCAGCCAGGAAGAAGGAGCACTTCCAGGCGCTATTGAACGGTGAGGAGCAAGATGAGCACATCAGGAACAGGATGAGGATTATGAATGACGAACAAGCTGTGGAGCCACCAACACAGGAGGAGGTTAAAAAGGCGATTAGTGAGCTGAAAAACAGCAAGGCTGCTGGAAAGGATGGTATCCCGGCCGAACTTCTAAAAGCGGGAAGCGAGCGGCTGTACGATGCGATACATCGGATCATATTGAGGATCTTGGCGGTTGAACAAATGCCGAACGACTGGTTGGAAGGCCTGATATGTTCAATCTACAAGAAGGGCCATCGACTCGGTTGTAGCAACTATCGATGCATTACGTTACTCAACTCCGCATACAAAGTGGTGGTATCGATATCTCAGGATCTATCCGACCGATTCGGCTGAAATTTTTTTATCAGTATGTTAAAATGAATTATCTAAAGCGTAACATAGTCGTTTTTTGATATTTCAATTTTTCGATTTTTCATGAAAAATAACACATTTTTAACCAAAATGGCAGCAGGTTTGGTATTTTTTTCGAGTTTTCAAAACCCCCTATGTGACACTTTAGGTATTGTCCTAAAGTTTCAAAATATTTATTGGTATTCGTTCTGCGACACCCCGTTGCGTCAGAACCGATACCACTAGCTGCTTCAGTTAGGTACAGATTTTCAGACAGCATCTACCCATTCAGCTGTCAACAGCGTAATAATCATTACTCGTGCACTAAAAAAATAGAAAATACATCTTCAAATATTCCTAAAACAATAACCGAAATACCCGTACATTTCACATTATTCCTAACATCCGAAAAAAAAAATACAAAAATTCATTATTTTTCGACCTTTCAGAAATGTCCTCCCTTTAGCTCCCTTTTTTCGGGACATTGTTTCGCTTCGGGACATTGTTTCGAAAATGAAGCAGCTAGTTTTAACACAAAAAAGACGGGTGGGTAATGTCGGGGACATAACCGGAGAGACGTAGGACTACACCAAGGGGTGTCCATTATTCGAATATCATGGAGCACAGATCCCAGAATAACCAACTTTTCATGTACAAAATTACAAAAAAAAATCAAAGAATAAAATAAAACCTCAGCACTCAGCAAACACTCAAACGTTTAGATTCTAATACGAAAAAATCAAAATTTATCGCGCAAATGTTGCAGGGGTTATTGTTCAGCCGGCAACGAACACTTACTTGATGGCAAGCATATCATAATAGGAATTTATCATCTGGTATCGTGATATAATTGAGCTTTGCACTCCTCATGAATAACTGTGTTCTACTAGTCAAGTCCTTCATTTGATACCCATATTAGAGAAAATATGTAATTCACCATTTTGTGGTGGCGGCCATTTTAGATTTGCATTTTTCATAAATAACTGTGTTCTACTAGTCAATGTATATTACATACAAACATACAAATATGTCACAGCTAAATAAAACCGTTTAAACATCCCATTGAAACTCCTTTCTCTCACTCTTGCGGTATCGCTCCGCATACATCCCCGGCAAATGCAGCAATCTCTCATGCTGAAAATCAATTTCAAGAAGCGTCTTCCCTGCTTGGCGTCCGATGATAGAATGTGGCCAAACCCCACGATCGCTCACTTCAAATGGCCATATAGTTAACGTTGTAGCGACCGCCTATATTTATTTATAGTCTCTTTTTTGTCTCCCTCATTCACATTGTCCATATGTTTCACCCGTACCCGTGGTTGCTTGTAATGAATAGCTGTTTGCTGCAAGAGCACAGACAAAATGTATGGGAAAGTAGGGAATTCTTTCTTCCAATTTTTCGTCAATTTGAACTTTATATGAGCTGAAAAACCGTAATGTGTAGCATATAAACAATTACTGAGGATATTTCCTATCAATGTGTGTATTTGGAACTAAAATCCATTCATTAATTTAGGAGGTATTAGCGTTTAAAAACTGAACACTTTTTCACACCGAAATATTGAAATGGGCCCTTATTGAAAGGTTAGACGTAGTCCTACGTCAAAATATAAAGACAGAAATATTCAAAAAAAATATTTCAATTTAGTTATTCACAAAATGTGGTAGTGAGTTAAAACCAGTTGAACACCACCCGACAGAGAAACTTATTTGTCGAAGAAGGAATAATTTTCTGTGATTATTGAACTAAGATATTTACGTTTGTCATAATCTAACACTAATATAATATGTTTCTTCATTACATACAATACATGTTCGATACAGAAAAGCAAATATTGATTCATAATTTTTATTTTCATTGTGCGTTATTCCAGCTGAGAAGCTATTGCTATTTTCCCTTCATACCAACGGAACACGAAGCTTGATTCCGCAAACGCGAAATCGCACTGGACAACGCTAACAACGATGTCATTGTATAATGCATGGGTATATTTTTTGACGTAGGACTACGTCTTACATTAAGGGTGCCAAATCAGAAAACAGGTCACGTTTTTATGAAATAAATTCAACGTTAATAACTATTTTTGCTGCGAACGGATTTTAGCGATTTGCATACCAATCGGATCGGAAACTTTCTAAGATTTGTTTGATATGCTATACATTACAATCCCATAGTCTGCATATGGTTAAAATTGATGAAAATTGGAAGCATTCCCATATCTCCATACATTTGTTCTGTCCATTTGTGTGCATTCCCGAACAGAGCTGTCAATAACGAGCAACTTATGCAGCTGCTAGAATAGAAACAGTCGGAGACGAATGTATCGTCGGATTTAAAGGGCTGGCTGATCCTCCAATACACTTCACGGTGGAAACGAAATAAACGGCACGCCATTGAACTACGTTTTACGAGTTAGTGAAGTGTCGGAGATTATAATGAGCTTTCAGGCAGATTGAGCACTTTACATATAAAACATCATCAATGAAATTTAACATCTTCGTATCATCGAAATGACTCGTTTGGTGGCGTACTATTGGGGATTAAAAATGTCACTCCTTCTATAGAGTCACTCTCCCATCGATGGCAGGTATTGAAGTTGTCACTTGCCAGACACAAATCAATGGCAAAGACCTCTGCATTGCTTCGATATATATTCCTCCCAGGAATACGGTAGGCCGCCATCAGTTCTTTGATACTATCGAGGCATTGCCGGAGCCGCGGTTAATCTTAGGTGATTTCAACTCCCATGGAACAGCATGGGGATCACTCTACGATGACAACCGTGCCACTTTGATTTATGATCTGTGCGACAACTTCAAATTGACAATTTTGAATACTGGGGAAGCAACTAGAATAGCCAACCCTCCTGCACGGGCAAGCATGATAGATATATCTCTGTGCTCTTCTTCGTTATCCCTGGATTGCCTGTGGAAGGTAATCCAAGATCCCCACGGTAGTGATCACCTACCAATAATTTTATCGATCGCTAATGAATCAAGCTCTCGTGAGTCAGTCAATATTTCGTATGACCTCACGAAGAATATTGACTGGAGAAAATTTGCGGAAATAATATCTGAAGCAATTGTTTCAATGCATGAACTCTCTCCACTCGAAGAGTATAACTTTATATCGAGTTTGATTTACGAAAGCGCACTTCAAGCTCAAAAGAAACGTGTACCGGCTACCACTTTCCGACGTCGTCCTCCATAACTTTGGTGGGTCACGCTGAGACAACTTGCAGACGATGGAATCATTTCCATCACGGGTACTAATCCCGTCGTTCTGCAAAAGTCGTTGCAAGATACCCTGAACAATCTGTTCACGTGGGCCCTTAAGCTGGGTATCGAATTCTCTACGGAGAAAACTGAAATTGTCGTTTTTTCTAGGAAGCACGAACCCGCCCAATTCCAGCTTCACCTATCCGGCAAAACGATCATGCACTCTAATTTTTTCAAATACCTGGGTGTATATTTTGATTCTAAATGTACCTGGGGGAGACACATTGCGTATCTGAAACAGAAATGCCAGCAAAGAATCAATTTTCTCCAAACAATTACCAGAACATGGTGGGGTGCCCATCCAGGAGACCTCATTAAGTTGTACAAAACAACGATATTATCAGTGTTGGAATATGGCAGTTTTTGCTTCCGATCAGCTGCCAGGATTCATATTCTCAAGCTGGATAGAATACAATATCGTTGCTTGCGTATAGCCATGGGGTGTTTGCATTCGACACATACGATGAGTCTCGAAGTCTTGGCAGGAGTACCCCAGCTTACTCTTCGGTTCACAGAATTATCCTACAGATTTCTCATCCGTTGCAAGATCATGAATCCATTCGCTCCGATTTTATTCCGCCGATATTTTCGGCAGAATATGGAAAAGTTAGATCTGATAAAATGTTCTTTACTGACGGTTCATACATAAACGGGTCCACTGGCTTCGGCATCTTCAATGAAAATTCCAGTGCCTATTTCAAACTCAAAGATCCTTGTTCCGTGTATGTCGCTGAACTGGGTGCGATATACTACACACTAGGGATCATTGAAACATTGCCCATCGACCATTATTTTATTTTTTCAGACAGTCTCAGTTCAATAGAGGCAATCCGCTCAATGAAAGTTGATAAACGCTCATCTTATTTCCTAACAAGAATAAGACATCTATTGAGTGTTTTGGTCGAAAAATTATTCAAGATTACCTTAACATGGGTTCCCTCTCTTTGCTCGATTCCGGGGAATGAGAAAGCGGACTCGCTAGCTAAGGTGTGTGCTTCAGAAGGCACACTTTTTGAAAGGCAAATTGCTTATAACGAATTTTTTCACATTTCACACACTCGTTAGTTGGCAGCGCATGTGGAGTGAAGATGAGTTCGGTCGTTGGTTACACACGATTATCCCTAAGGTCTCGACGAGTGCATGGTTCAAGGGATTGAATGTAGGTCGTGATTTCATTCGCGTGATATCTCGGCTTATGTCCAATCACTACAACCTAAACGCACATCTTTATCGCATTGGGCTCGCAGCAAGCAATCTATGTGATTGTGGCGATGGCTACCACGACATCGAGCATGTTGTCTGGTCGTGTATCCGGTTCCATGCTGCCCTCTCTCAGCTCTCCAGAGCATTGAGGGCACAAGGCAGACAATTGGAATCGGATAGCCGTGATCCTGATCTGCTGCTCCATCTATACCTGTTCCTCAGAAACGCCGATGTCAACGTTCAATGATGTTTCCTTCGTTGTGTCCCTGTTTCATATCCCTCCTATCCGATCGATAAACTTTTACTTAGTCGCGGCAATACATACACACACTCTTTACAGATGCACGGGCGGAAGGTTGTGCAGTCCACTGATCATTCAACAAGAGCCAAAGGTTGTACCGCTCATGACAACTCTACACGAACTGATGATTGCACCGGCTAGTGACAATTCTATCCTGGATTCCTCGAGTCGAGAAAGACGCACCACGCTAGATATGGGGTACAGACTAGGGGGGCGTTGCTGATTAACGGTCAGCTGCATCCCAATAGGAAGTATCCCTTGTCGGGTACACGTACAGAGCACTGAAGACTGCAACATCCCAATTATGAGAACACTTGTAATACTAACCTCGAGCCAACCGCGAGTAATCGGTTACATATTACTAACATAGTTGTAAGCAAACATTGTCAAAATATTGAACTCCCGACCCCGTTAGGCTGTCGCCATTTGAGCCTTGATAAAAAAATATAAAAAAATCTTCGTATCAAAGTGGTATCAATGTGGAAAACTTTGTTTTCTTCATGTGATATAATAATCTCATACAAAAATTTTATATTATTATTTTCTGCTTATTTTTTTTATTATTTTATTATTTATTTCTTTGTTCATCTGACAAATGTCTTATTGAATATAAACATAAAAAAACAAATTTTATAATACAAACCCATTAAAAAAACACGATTGCGTCCAATCCTTTGACGAAATCTGGTAGATGACTCTCCAAACTCGAACAGATCTTCTAATATCGGGAAAGCACGAATCATTCTCTTTACGGGTTCATTATGACCAAAACTAGAACGGTGTGTCGCGGGCTGTAAAAGGCTTGTTGAGCGAAGAACTCTGGATGGCGCACGCATATTGATGCGGGAAAGCAGCACGGGTGAGTCAATTTCATCGTTGAGTAACTTGGCGACGAGCGTACATTGTTGATGTTTCCGTCTTCGCACAAGAGTATCCAACCCTAGCAAGAGACATCTGTCAGGATAAGGCGGAAGATTCTGTGGACAGCGCCATGGCAGGGAGCTGAGAGCACGACGAATAAACATTTTCTGTACTCGTTCAATACGTAGGATCCACGATAGTTGATAGGGCATCCACACTTCAGAAGCATTTTCCAAAATAGGGCGCACTAATGAACAATATAGCGCCTTCAAACAATAAGGATCCGTGAATTCTCGGGAGATCCTCAAGATGAATCCAAGTTGACGGTAGGCCTTGAAAGCTAACGTCGAGCGATGTATGCTGAAAGTAAGTTTCGGATCCAGTATCACACCGAGGTCGTTCACCTGATTGACACGGGCCAGCACATGGTTTTCCAGAGAGTAGTCAAAGGATATTGGCTACTTCTTGCGATGAAATGTCATGATAACAAATTTTGCTTACTGTCATTTTGTTCAATTGACACCACTCCCAGAAGCTGTTGAGCAAGCTTTGTGACTGACGGCAATCCTTAATGCATTTTACGGTGAGAAAAAATTTCAAGTCATCTGCGTAGATGAGAACAGAACCTGGTTCCAAAAATGTGGTGACGTCATTGTAAAAAATGGCAAACAATAGAGGTCCCAAGTTACTGCCTTGAGGAACTCCGGAAGCGGCGGTGAACGGTATTGAAAGATGGCTTCCAAGCTTCACTCGAAGTGATCTCCCGGAAAGATACGACGACAACCACGAAACAAAACGGTCTGAAGCACCCAGGCGACGCATTTTCCCAAGTAGAATCTGATGATCGATGCAATCAAACGCGGCTTTTATGTCAGTATACACTGCATCAACCTGAACCTTGTTCTCCAACTGATTGATACACGTAGAGGTAAATTCCAACAAGTTTGTTGTAACAGAGCGCCCGGGCATAAAACCGTGCTGTGCTGGCGATATATAATGTTTAACGTGGAAGAATACTGCATCCTTTACGATCATCTCAAAAATTTTCGAAGCTGCAGATAAGCTAGTTATTCCACGATAGTTAGTTACATTGCGGTTGTCTCCTTTCTTGTATACGGGAAACATAAATGAATGTTTCCAGATCACTGGAAAGGCACCGTTTACCATCGAAGCGGTAAATATTCGCGATAGCGGTACTGCAAAACTAGCCGCACAACGGCGAAACACTAGCGCCGGAATTCCAACAGGGCCAGGAGAAGTGGAACATTTTAAATTGTTGATTGCTCTTTCGACCATCAGCGGACTGACAACAAAGGTGCGCAGATCAATCAAATCCTGAGGAACGTGTGCTGCAGCAGCGTCTTAAGATAATTTGATATTATAGTGATAAGGTTAGTGGGAAACTAATCTCGTATTCAGATGTCGACACCGTACCGTTGTCATCGCGGATACGTTTCATTCCGTTCCACCGTGAAGTGTATTCGAAGTGTATTCGAAAATCAGGCCCAAAGTCTCCGTAAATAAAGGAAAAGAAGAAGAAGAAGAAGAAGATAAAGAATAGAAACAACGAAGAGGGATAGCGAAAAGAGAATATTTGCGATGTAAGTAAGCTGTCGCTAGTGTTTAAGTATTGAATCTCCTCTGAGGAAAATTCTCAGAATTTTTCTGTGTCCGAAACAACAAAGGTCGCTTATCCTGCTCGTTTTGTGTTTTATGTTTCCCCTCGAGCTGTGGACGCTAGCGAATATTCCACTTAAAGTTTATCGCTGCAACTGTGTGCATCTGTTAGATGCGTGTTTGATGCTTGTTGAATGGCGATGCACGCAAGATGCCTCTCGTTAAATACTCAGTGCAATGCGTGTATTGATATAACGAAACAAATTGCAAAAATGACCAATTAGTGTATTGTTCTCGCAAAAGCAATAAAGAATCGTTGCTTCTCGAAATGATCGAAATGAAACCACACAAGCCATTAAACCTTTTCAGGGTCCCCGGAATTTTTTTTTAAATAGTTATTTATGAACTTCCGACGTATTCGCAAATAATATACGAGATGATAAACCAACAAATAAACAAAAATATTGCGTAGTCCTACATCCTAAGCGGTCGTGTCTCGGATACAACCCCTCGATTTTTTTCCAATATTCTCTCAAAGTTCTTCAAAAATTTAAAAACTTTCACCATAACATAACATTGATCTAGGGGAAGAGATGAATATAACAAAATAAAGCCAGCTCAAATCAGGCCATTCCTTCCTCGGGTTTTGTGCTTACGAATAGATTTGGCCTTCTATCTTTAAATAGATGTGTTACATCATTCATAACAACTCCACTTTTTTTAAATCCCACGAAACTTTTTCTACACCAATTACCTTGGCAAGTCTTGTTTAATACCTCTGCAAATAGGTTTCGTATATGCATATTCTGTCCAACCGAAAGGCGTTTGTAAATCGGTTTGATGAATGTTTTCGGTCTTCAGGTACATTGCCCTCGGTGTTAGAATCGTCACTTTTGAAGCATTTGAAACTTTTCATTGTCAAACTTTTCATCATCTCCATCCATATAACTAAATTAGAGCTGTCATACAAAGTTAGACCAAAAATTAAAACCGAAATTGCAATGCTATAATTGTAACCAAAATTACAATTTTAATTTGTGAATTTAGTTTTGTGTGATATTATGAAATTAATTGAATCTTAATAAGGGTTTGTTGTAAATGCGGTGCCACCCTCGAGCTTCTCGTTAAATTAGAACTCCATGGCTTCATCGACCCTGAATATTTTAGGGGCTTTAGAATCATATCTCTACTACTAACTTTTTTGGAAGATTTCATCATCGCTCAATTATAATTCAATTACATCTCCGAATGAACGTTGAGATAACAACATGAAAGCCCCTTACGGTACGAATGTGTCACATTTTCGTCCAGTAACGTCAGTGGCGACGAAGCCGTCCACCTTCTATTGGAAAAACTTTTGATTAGAATACGTTGGTATGATTTAAGCGTGCGCTTCAACTTTTTGGTCATCTCCCTAGGGGTTGTTTTCTCTGTGTATTTGTTCCCCATCCCATCAAACTTCAGTGTTGGGATCCTAGACAGTACAAAGGTAGGTCCGAAACTAGTAGCATTAAATGCAAATGTGTACGACCATTAATACAAATTTGATTGGTTGGATTTTGTCAGCCAGGGGCACGGGGACTCAGCTGCGGAGCAGTGGCAAATGTAATAGCCCAAAGGTAACGCGAGAGTGGCCAAATTTCCCGACGTTAAATTAATGGGGAAGTTTTAATTGAAAAAAGTTTCCGTTTATCATGCGGTCCGTGGTGCGGCAGCGAAAAAAGAACCGGATGCAGATCGGTTCACTTGACCATGGTCCACCGCAGCGCGTGACTACTACCTTCGGAGGAACACATTACCCACCGCGTCGCGATTTTCGCCAATGCACAGTTTTTTGTTTGTTTGCCCGTTCTGACGTGGGGAGGCACGGTCTCATCTGCATTCTAATTGGAATTTTCGAAATCTATCCCCTGACCGAGAGGGAACTATTTGTGTGCGGAAACAGTTACGACACGGCGTTGGAATTCAACGTTGGGATTTCGGCCAAATTCCGCATTTAACTTTAGCCACCATTTGAAATTACAAAACAAGCTTAAAAAAATTAACATTTAAATCCGCATGAAATTTACCTGGGTTTGGTTAATTAAAATGTTTGCCATCGATATCTTCATTTCATTTAATGGAATTGGTTGCGAGCGAAAAAATAAAACAAAAATAATTATAAACCACCCAGAAAGACGTAGCCGCGTTTGATTGGGCATAAATCAAGTTTCAGGATGAAACAGAAAGCCCCCAGCGATGTGATTGTTCTGTACGTGGCATTTTTTTACATGGAATCAAATCCTTTCGGGAGCACTTTTCGGGGATAAATTTATTTATTTCATTAAAAATGCATTTTAATACTGCGCTGAGTGATATAAATGGGATGATAAATTATTCGATTTCCCCCATTGCTCCGGCGGTTTTGAGCTGACCGGGGTAAGAACGTTCGGTCGTAGTGCTGGTCGTTATGTCCACATACGACCACTGCTGATACCGAGATTATCGTTAACATATTAAATCTTTGATGAACCCACACGGTGCTCATTGGTGGCACCTTGCATGCACAAAAAAATTTTTAACATAAAGGGTTTCCCAACAAGGGTGATAAGATTTAAAATAAAAATAAAAAAGACGGGTGGGTAATGTCGGGGACATAACCGGAGTGACGTAGGACTATACAAAGTGATGTGAAACAATGCCATACAACCACACTGATTTACGGTTTGAAAGAGAATGATACTGAATTTGTACTTTAGCGGTACACACTCACAGGATAGAGACAAATCGGCAGACTCAGCCAAAGGGGCGAGTCCAACGAAACGAACGAATGAGCGTTAAAAGGCAGCGATGGCAAAAAATACATTCATTACGATTTGTTCGCTCGTTGGATTCACATGCAGGCTAAAAAGGGTCCTTTTCAGGATCACAAAATTATCTTCAATCTAAAGAGTTTATTGTTTTGTTATCACTCGATATCTCCATCTTGTTCGGCTAAACCTTCCTCATCAGATCCTGGCAAACAAATTATGAAAAAATCAATTTGTATTTAATTATTATTTTGGATATTATTTTAGAAAGCATTGAACTGTATTTCGTAAACTCTTTTTTGGAAGGTTTAATGGCCCTGATTAGCGCCTTGTTTTATGGAATGGTTCCAATTTAGAAAACTTTGTACTCGTGGTTTTGAAAAAAACCATTTCGAACGCCCTCGATGCCGCCTTGTTCTGGATTTTCCACCAAAGCAGATTGTAAAAAGAACAAACTTTTTTCTTCTGCTTCCTGCTGCCGTTTTGCGATTGCCTTTGCCTCTCGCCACTCGCTGCAACTGCCTGTTGTTGTCTTGATGTCCAACGAACTGAATGTGTTCTGTTCCGAATACGGGTTTTCTTATCGTCGCGAGCAGCTTTGCCAGCTAACTCGATCACTTCGGCGGCCGAAACTATATAACGCCGGCTAGGTGGACTGGTGCACTGGTACTAACGCGCTCGGCCTAGCTACCCTTGCGGGGAACTCCAGATCAACACGGTTCGAGCGGGATTTTGCCTTTCCCTTCACTTTTCCTCCTTTACCATGTCCAGACATGGCTGCTTGGGTTGGTTTGTTGATGTGTTGTGATGCGAACCGCTGTGGTGTACGGTTTGAATGAGAATGATCGTTACGGAAGGAAGGAAGGTATTGTATTATAGAGACTTTAAACTTTTGCAGTTCATTCGTCTCTAGCCTTGAGAAAGGCCCTTTGAAAACTCTACTCTATTCTACTCCAGCGCTACCACCTCCGCCCTCTTGCCTTGAGAAAGGCACTCGATCCCTCGCCGTCCAGCTCGTCCAACAACGATGTTGTCCAGTCGGTGTCCACAAAAAGAATTCTCGTTACGGCAGTGGAGCGGGGATTTTTAAGCTGACTGGCTGGCTCGAGAATTACGCATGTGTGAGACTGCGACCAATGTTTCGTTAATTTTTTTTTCCTTTCCAATCGTGCTTCATTCTATTTCGCTGATGCTCTGGTTGCCCGTTTTGGTCGGTACGATTTGAGGAGCACAAAATGGTCCAATCAAAAATGGGCACATAGTGCATTTGGACAGTGCTTGATATTTCACAATTATTCAATTATTTATCTCAAGAAAAATGAAATGTTATTCGATATGATAGATGCGTAGATATATTTCCTATCAATTGATGCAAAACCCTTTGCAATCTATTGAGAAATGTTCGAGTTATAAGCGTTTCAAATCTTGCATTTTTTCCTACTTGTTCAGTGCCTAGATTTCCATTTCACCCCTATATCTTTCGATTAGACGTAGTCCTACGTCAAAAACAAATTCTCTCGCGCACCTCTACGCTTCGTATATTAAAACCTGTCCATATTCCCCCCACTGTATGTCCATATCACACGCATCGAAAGTTTTTTTTGTACTTTTCGGTCTGATTTAACTCTTTGTGGTCGTTTGTGTGCTCTCAGCCACCAAAGCAAGAAACCATGCTGATCTTATATTTTACTCAATTAAGTATCACTTTATGCTTTTCCTAAACGAAGAGTGATGTCTGGTGAACCTGTTCACGAATCATTACGGTGTTCCTATGAGTAATAGATAACGGTACCTAGTATCAAACAAAGTAGTCACCCACACAAGACAACGCACAGTGCGTTGAATGCATAGGAATGTGGGACAAAAATCATAACAGCAGAATTTAGCCATTGTAACACTTTGGTGTGATGAGAAAGATTGTGCATAAGTATCAGAACTACTGTTTGCATAAATGTCTCATGTTATTTTAATAATAGCATAAGTGTCTCAAGCGACAAAATCTTTTTATATAAAAACACCACATTAAAATACATTGTTAAGTCACTGTAAATAAAGGCGCTAAAAAAATCGTGTCCAAAAGCGCGGTGTAAATAAACAGAGAGAATGCAGTGAGCAGTGATTCCTGCGATGATACAATGTTCAAGAGAACGGTGCGGTCGTAAACACTTAGGGAAGCTTTTTCTCAACTCTATAGAACAAGTATTAATTGGTTGTCGTTGACACCAATGTTTTTGTTATATCAAAATTTAAAGTTCCTTTTTAAACATTGTTTCTTCAATGAGCCCCCACAGGAAACATCTGCCACTCTCTCATCGCCGAAGCGGTGTTTTTGAAGACAATCGTCGACGATGGTGTGGCTGAGCAATGAAAAGTAACAATCCCACTATCGGTGATTGGCACGTAGGTAATCGTCCAGATCACCGTGCACTATCCGCTACTGTAATGAATTCTTGTCTAAAGTTCAGATGGGTGAACTTTAAAATCATTCGTATTTCTTCCGTTCACGAATGTATAAAGTGCGCTCCACATACAACGTCCCGTCACCATGAAGTCTATGTAAAGGAATGAACTGTCAAATATTCTCCCATGGAAATCGTAGGGTAGCCAGAGTTGCAAAATCTCACACTCACTTTACTGACAGCGCAAGATATTGAGACAACATCAAAATCAACCACCAATTCCCCTGCAGTTCATGACCAGGGATGGTAAAAAATCACATTCAACGATCAATGAATAAGTATATCCCTCTAGTCGGATGTTTTTAAATCACCCCCAGCAGGCGAGGCTCTTTTATTCTTCATATGTACACAGAGAGAATACTTGGAACGGTGAGCTACCAAGATCTCAAAAAAGCAATATGAGAGCGGAATCCCAACTGCTTGCACTCTCGAAGCATTACTTCTACTACTCAGGTTTTATCGTGAGTGCAAGCCACAAACGATTAATCCCATTCCATAGAGCGGATGATGAGTTCTTGATCGGAAAGTGTAACAAAAGACGATCAACTGAAATCTTACGACACTCATCGAGGGATTTTTAATTCTCTATTGCACTGTCCGCAGTGAGTGGCTGACTCAGTCTCGTGTCGATTTTATTTTGCTGTCGTCTCCCGCCCGATAAACAGCAGACGGGTAATGGATGCAATTGATTAATTTTATTACCAGCAGATTTGGGCGAATCTCATCCCGCCCAAAATCGTTTTTAGATTCCAATAATTCATTTCTCTCCAAATAATTTTTCCAACAGTAATTCAATTAGTGACTTCACGAAACACCTTTCGAATTCGATTGAATTTCAGACCCTTTTTTATTTTGTAGATAAAACGGATCACATATTTGATTAATTCAATTCTGTGTGGTTACGTTCTTCGTTGCGAATAAATGTAATGAAATAGTATGGACGTATGATATTCATGTATCGTGGACTTCCGACATATGTGGCAGTAGATTTGTCGAACGACTAATGTTTTTTATATCCCTTCAAACTTGTTGCATCTCTCAAGTGTACATACTGCTTTGACCGCAGATTTGCATGGTAGAATCTGGTTAATTTTAGGTATTCAGTCTTCATATTGTCGAATGAATACTGTTGGAACAATAGGTATCGCAGCAAATGATTATCAACATCCTACCTTATCATCAAACGGTATGCGAATAATTTCAGTGAACTGACGGCATTGGAATATATGCTTTGTGAGGACCACACAATTATTATCAGAGCGAATAAACGTCCGACTGGAAGTCATGAACATCAATTCAATGTGCCCAAGATAAATTTATCCTTTGAAGGTCATTAACCTTTCTAAAGATGATCAGATGGAATATATTCCAATGTCGTCTGGAATAACCTGTCCAACACCTTATGATCGTTATATTGTTTTTGCTATTATTCTGATGTTTCATAACACAGCACTCTATTGATTATTCGCCGAAAATGAATAAAAAATATCCTTGAAGTTAGCCTACGGTTTTAGTAGCAGTGCAATATGGTGAGCCAGTCTCAGGATAAGAAAACATTTAAAAATAAAGCTTTTTTTTGAATGAATCAATAGTAAAACAAAACGTCAAAAAATTTCTCAGCTTTGTGATAGCAGATAATCATTATCCATTTGAGTTGTAAAAAAAAAAAAAAAAAAAGTATTCCATTCCCCCACAAACTGTGGATAGTCTATCTGCATACAAATTATGTAGAGTGCCACAATCCAAAAAAATTATGAGCAAATATTTACGTGCTTAAACAAAAAAACACATGTTGACATATTTGCGCTAATTTATGTTTTTGATTAATTCAAGGTAATCAAGGTCTTTTCTAGACACCAGTTTACTCGGCCCCGAAAAAAGTGGTCTGTATTTGGGCAGGCGGAAAAATATATCTCGCAAGACCATGTGTTCGATGTCGTAAAAGCCTTGGCCAATAACGCATTTACATTAACTCATAAAATTAGTGATTTGAGAGGGATTATTGTTTGTAGTCTCTTGATTAATTTAAACACCATCTGAGAAATCCTCCGTGAAACATGAAACATTAAAGTCGTCCTATCTGCTGTAGCGCATTTTTTTTATTTTACCCAGTTTCATCGAAGTAAACGCGCTCGGAAAGGAAAATTGAACGCCCGGATGAGAGAGCGAGAATCGTACGTCATAGAGACACTCATTCCCATGGAGCAAATTCTTGTTAGGAGTTGAAAGCAAACGAGGAAGGAGAGTAACTCAATTATTCGAACTAGTTTCAGTCCAGCAATGCTTTGGTCAACTCAGAGTTACCAAGAGAAAATCATTTGGTTATGATGGGTGAGGATTAATAGTTAGTCGCAGTTTGCACAGATTACGATCTGTGCAGTTTGCGATTAATCGTAAATCACATCATGCTCCCTTGTTTTCCATCCTTGTTCATGACAAATGAACCAAACTTAATTCCATGCAACCGACACTCTGTCACGTGGAACATTTGGTTTTTGCATTATTCCCCACACTCATTCGTTCCACTGTCTCACTGAGAATTTACGCCCGAAATTTTCATACGCATCTTCGATCAGCTGACAGTGGAAGGGAACAAAATTCCGTACAAGGAAATATCATCTCACTGACACCGCGTCAGACGTTTAAACGCGTGTTCGTGTGTGTTTTCCTAGTATGTTTCTAGCCCCGGTCCCATTTTTGTGCCGCTTATTACACACACATCGATGGGCAACGGCACATTTGAGTGCTGAGTTTATGGGTGTATGACCAACGAAAATTTCACCAGTACGCAATGAAAGGTGATATTTTCGGCTTGAGCATTCACTGACATCGAGAATGAACTGATATTTCTGTTGATGGAACGAAAACTATATCAAAACAAACGAGATGGTGAGCCAGCGGTCATGGGCACAGCGGCACCGCCATAGAAAGAAGTGAAGAATGTCGGTGGAGATATTTTGCACTGATAAAAATTGCTTTTCGATTTCAACATGTTCTTTCGAAATTTTGCATCCTTGATGGTAGCATTCAAATACAACATCACCGACAACTTTGATGTCGGCAAAATAAGTCCAAGAGAATAGTTGACGGGACGGGAACGGTGATGTGTAAAGGGCGAACACGAAATTATTGCGACACATTCAACAGGGCATAAATTTTTACCATTTGGTAAAAATCAACCAAATTTTGCACACTTTCTCATTGATGTGTATTGTCTACATGCTGTCAAACTCGAAGTCGTGTTTTTCGATTCAACGAAAATGGAGGTGAACCAACGCGAGTCGAGAGAACAAATTCTTCCCAAACACCTGGAATTTCCTGACCTGTCGCACCGGCGGGTGGGAAAAATGTTGAACATTCACCATTCAACCGTCTCCAGAGTGTTGAAGCGGTTCCAGGAGCGGTTGACGTTGGACCACGGCAAAGGAGCTGTAAGAAAACCGGGACCGGAGAACAAAAAGACGGAAGGATAGGTGAAGCGGATGATTAAAGCAAATCCCAACGTCTCAAGCCGTGATTTGGCTAAAAAGATCGGCATGTCGCAGAGCTACGTCCAGAATGCAAAGAAGAGAGCAGGACTACATACATACAAGGTACAGAACTTCCCAAACCGCGATGAGCGGCAACAATCGACGGCCAAAACTCGGGCACGGAAGCTCTACGAGAAGATGCTGACAAAATATGGCTGTTGTGTGATGGACGACGTAACGTATATAAAAGCCGATTTTAAGCAAATTCCGGGGTTGGAGTTTTTCACCGGCAAGAGCAAGTTCGATGTGGACGACAAATTTAAGAAGAAGAAAATGTCGAAGTTCGCCTCCAAATATCTCGTTTGGCAGGCCATCTGCTCTTGCGGACTGAGTAGTGAGCCTTTCGTGACAAAGGGCACAGTAAATGGTGAGATCTACAAATCTGAGTGCCTCGAGAAGCGCCTTTTGCCGTTCTTGCAGCAGCACGACGAAGCTCCGCTATTTTGGCCAGATTTGGCATCATGCCACTATTCCTGGAGTGCCAGTCCTGGAGTGGTATGAGGCCAATTCTGTCCATTTTGTTCCAAAGGACATGAACCCGCCAAACTGTCCGGAGCTGCGCCCGGTGGAGCAGTACTGGGCAATAATGAAGCGGGAACTTCGGAAGAGCAAGAAGACAGTCAAAGACGAGAAGGACATGTTAATAAAATGGAAAAAAAAACTGAGAAACTGGTACTGGATGACACTGTAAAGACTTTGATGGAGGGCATCAAGCGAAAATGCCTTCAATTTCACACTCAATACTATAGAAATACAGGTAAACTTCGATATAACGTACATTTCACTTTCAAAATTGTACGTTATATCGAAGCATAAGAAAGTACTCACAAACGTAGTCTATAATACTTTATTGTGTTGCTTTTTTAGTAGAGTTAATGAATAACTTCAATCAGAAAACGAAGCCAGCCTTTCTCATAATGTTTCCCTTCGTACTGTTGATTTAAACTTGATTCATTTAGAATCCGGAATCACAAAACCAGCTGTATTTCGGGATTGATTGAAGGTACAAAACTTGTTTTAGCATCACAATACAGATAATTCATTGTTCTATCAGAAAAAAAATTGATACAAATTTTCCTTTACACTTTGGAAATGTGTACGTTATATCGAGGTAAAATGTACGTTATATCGAGTGATGTTATATCGAGGGTACGTTATAACGAGGGTACGTTATATCGAAGTTTCCCTGTATACATGAAATTATACAGAGTTATAAATTATACAAGCACCTAAATTTCTTCTTAAATTCTGCTTCAAATTTGCTGCTGTTGCGTACACTCTGCTGTCTTAAATCGAACTGGTGTGCTGTCCTTGTACAGCAAAAACTATCATCCAATCCGTTGACAGAGCATGTTCGATTGTTTTTGCAGGAGAGCTGTGGATTGCACTTTAGGGTCTGGCGTCGAGGGATTGCATCGCACGCATCTGTTCTCTCTTCAGTGCACTTGCGACTGTACAATTTTGATAGAAATACATCGTTACATTTCAACCGGAAAAGAAATCTCGTGAGAAACCGTAATGCCTTCTCCACAATTAAGCCGGTAGTTGACTCAGAAGATTACGTCCATCATCAACACGAAGCGCAGATTGCTTTACTGTTATATCCAGAGATCGAAATCCTCGCTCGGATGCACGATAAATATTCATTCAATCAATCTAGTTTTCGATGAACCGTGTATTGTTGATATTTTCGTCTCTTCCTTCTCACCGAAAATTATTTTTCAGAGAGAAAGAGATATGGAAAATCTCTATCTCGGAAGTTCAACGAGAATGCTTTTTCGTCTTTCATTTGGTACTGAAAATATGGAGCGAAAAATCATAGCTGAACTTCATGTTCACTTCACGATGAAACAAAATATTGCAGCATATTTTCATATTTTCATATTTTTCTCGCCTCCTATATTCTTAGTTATTTTTCGCTGTGGGTGAAAACGAATGTTTTTCGTCTCAAATCGGCGAGCATTTCGATCTCTGGTTATATCCATAACCAACACTAGCGGATCATAATTACACGGATTCCATTCGGTCAGCTTCACTAGCAAAACTGTTTTCACCGACGTCAGAAAAAAACGTCCCCAAAACATTTCACTTTTGTTATGTATATACGTATCAAAATTCGCCAATGTCGAATTTCGCTCCCACATTAAATTCTTGGAGTGAACTAAGCGTTATTCGTAGTTTGTTGATATTCGGTCAGGTTCTGATACCTTGCAATATGAGATTCTCTTTCAGAGATGCAATGGCCAATTAAACAATTGACGGAAAAATGAAGTTCGTTCATTCTATAAGTTTAATTATTTTTGCTTTTGATAACAATACCTTTTTATAGTGTTGGTAAGAAATAAGAATTTTTCATAAATAACTGTATTCTACTAGTCAATTCCTTTCATTTGATACCCATATTGGCTATTCAATATGAAATTATTATAAAAATTATTCAAAATTTCCGAGAATCAAAAATAAAATATTCCGGATAACCGAATCCCGGATAATCGAGTCCGACCTGTAGTACAGAAATGCAAGACGTAGGCCTACGTCAACATGATTGTAACATTCCATGATAAAATTCGCTGATCGTTGATCAGCATTATTGGAAAAGTAAATATAGTTGATTTTTCGATGCAAATCAGAATTGCCTTCCAGCTTCTTCAATGTTCAATCTGCTAACTTTCGACGCCATCGACTCTTAAATTATAAAATGGCAAGTTTGACTGAAGACAAATGTCTATCAGCGTCAGATTTCAAAAATACAAGCAGACCGCTCTCAGCTATCGAAATCCTATCATTCCTACTGGGAAGCACTGTATATTATAGAACCCAATGTTGACCCATCATGTCACGCTCGTTTGTTGAATGATGTTTCGAATATCGATAACGCATCTTCATCGGAAAGCGATTAACGAGACCGGCGGCAAGCGGCCATCCAATCATCAACATAAGCCGGCTGGCCGCCAGTTTCTGCGCTCGTGATTGATGGCAATCGCCCGTAATTAAATGAAAATCAACGTTTGTCGGTATTTGAATTGGAACGATAAAATGTTATCGGCGAAAAGGCAAGTTGGAAGCCTTTCAATCGGTGATGGATAGGATGCTTTGTTTCGTGCTATCTCGTGCCAGATAATGACAGGAGCCAAAAAGCGTGCGGCTGTTGCATAAGTTTCCTAACTGGCATCCGCATCGGAAAGGGGTTTGGAAGCTGAGGCGGGTTGGATAAATGAAGACCTTGTTTGTTTGTTTGCACCAGAGTTTACCGGAAAACAGTCCCGGCAAATGCGTTGATGATTATAGTCATCGACATGTGAGAAACTTGGAGTTTTTTGTAGAGTTAGCTTGGGCACGCTAACTCGTGCAGCATTTTTCTTTTCCGAGTTTTTGTTTTGTAGGTTTACTCCCGATTAAGTGATTTTTAATGGGTGTTATTCGGCGCTGCGAGGTGAGAAAATAGTATATGAAGACTTCTTTACCCGGTTTCGTGCTTTTTGAAGAACCCATGAACTATGCCATGCAAAATATCCCGCTAACACTCCGAAAAACCGCACGTGATACGTTCCGAATGTGCGAAGGTTGAAGGTTCCGTAATGAATTTAATTCTTCGGAGACCTTCATGACAAATCCCTGCTGCGGCGTTAATAAAACCATTGTCGCTTGATTAAAATTTAACAGAGTTAATTAGATATTAAATTTAATTTATTTTATAATCATTCCCAACGTAGCGCCGTACTTTCCTGGGAAAAGCGAGATCACCGACGAACCATGCCACCCCGGTGGGGAAATGTTGGGACACTCTCCTCGCTGCATCTTGCTACAATAAAGTAATTTTACGACGATGACGCCGACGACGTTTCGTTGATGTCATTGTTAAGCGAAGCCTGGAGGGAAAGCTTTAGCCTTTTGCCGATTTTGTCGCCTTCCGCTGGTCGGGGGCCATTCACGAGGGATCTCACATCATTCCAGGGCGATGGAGAGCGAAATTCCACAGCGTTATAGTTGGGTTAAAAGATACATAAAGGCAACACGCAGTTTTATTCAGAATGGGTTCTGCAGTGCTATTTACGTGGAAAGATACCACTATTGGCAGGAAATCGACCCAGGGGATGACAGTAACCAGATTTAGTGTAAATATAGAGTGAATTCCAACTAACTAGTATCTGGCATAGCGTAACGCGTAATAATTCCATGAATACGGTGTTGAAATCTGCGATATTAATCCTAGATATTGGGTAAGTTATATCTAAATCTGAACCGTGTCCAATATATTCTCATACTAATTCGAAGTTCGATTGATATTACACATTATATTCAGATTTTGTTGGTTATTGTTTTGAATGAAAGGTAATTGTGTTTCGTGAAAGTGTTTCGGAATAGCATTGCCTCTAACCTTTATACCAGCTTCCAACGTTTTTTAAACCCATCGCAGGCGGCACGCACGACTTCCATTGGTATTTCGTCCCAAATTCGAAGGATCACGGCTTTTAACTGGGCCAAAATAGACACCTTTTGCTTGTTTTCCATCGACAACATGTATGAACATACAAAGTAATCCAAGATCTGCCAACGCGGCAAACTACCACTTGTCTTTATTGAGAAAGGCATTAAAATTAACACTTTATACTATAAAACGAATGTTTTGCAGAATGTCGTAAAGGCAAGAATAGAAAGATTGTATGGGAAAGAACATTACATGTATCAGTATGGCCGACCGTCTTCTGAACGAGGTTTTCTGGATCTAGGTGATCTGGTGAATTATGAGGTCAGTCATATTTCTGCAAAACATTCGTTTTATAATACAAAGCGTTAATTTTAATGACATTCTCAATAAAAACATGCGGTAGTTTGCCGCGTCGGTAAATACCTCCCCAAACCATCACGGATGCGGCGCTTTGGAACCGTGGAATGTTTATGTCACTATCTGGGATATTTCTCGAACTGTTAGCTCACAATCTGTCGTTTTGGACATTGTGAGCTGACAAGACAAGACAAATAACTTTTTATCCGAAAAGACGAAATATCACCGTGCCGTAATCGTAGGAGAGTTGCCCTCTCAAACTGTTTCTTCTGTACTTTGACCCTACTTTCAAACCGGAAACAATGTACGAATTCACGATAGTTGAATCATCGATCGGAAAATGTCAGTAATAAACCCGAAAACACTCCTAAATTCACACAAGCTCTCTTCCGGCAAACAAATTATAAAAAAATCAATTCGATTTTCATTATTTAAGATATTTTTTTAGAATGCATCGAACCTTTTGAAATAACTCTTTAATGGAAATTTTGGAAGTCCCGGAAAGGGCCGATGAGTGCTTAGTTTTATGGAAGCAGCTGATAATGGTTGATTCATGATTCAATCTTCTCGCACAAACAATACACAATTTATGTCCTTATTGCCAATGTACGTAGTACATCTTCTGTTCAAAAAACGCTGAAGCCACAGACGATTCTATATGTGTACTACCATCACCATTGATAATGTATAAAATCAAAAATGCTTACATGTGATTCAATCATACACAAACACTCTTCAACTAACGGTATGGTATTAAACATTTGTTTTATTTGAATGATATATACGATCCCAGAGCAAATTTTGCCGTCTTACTTGTGTCATTTTTATAAGGACACACCTTGAATGTATTCTGAGTGGCAACCTCTAGAATACGCGTGACAACGAAATAAGACGTAAGACTCTCCAATGGTTGATCTTTACAATTTTGACTAACTTTAAATATCCTATTTCTTCTCAATATCCTCTCAAGATTCTTGATTCATAATAACAAGTTTCTTTGTTACATGTTTGAATTGATCCTCTATTACCACTTCTGGGTCAACTACCTAACACCCTGCTTCCCTGGGTAAATGTGATTTCATGTTCGATAGGGTTTCTATACTTGGTTAGTAATATGTAGCCGTGTTGAAGTTGTTGCCTTCTTTGGAGCAGCATGAGGTTTATAAGCAGAATGCCACTCGCGTCTGCAAAATCGCTGGCTTTTAGCTGACAATGTCCTCTGTAGGAATTGAAGTTTTGTGTTATCCGAAAGAGCACCTTTATTGTGTCACGCGACAATATCTACCTTTAAATTTTTATAACGATTTTCCTAAACCGATCTCCAGGTTCCGCTTTCCAAAACCAAATCAACAAAATTAGTTTCCATTTATTTGAAAAGAAATCTGATCAGTACCGTGGAGTCTGAATAGACTTGTGAACAGTAGAACTCTGAATTAATCAGTATGCCATATAGCAAGATCTCATAATGGACGACTCCCTTCCAATTTCACAATACACACATCATCACCTTATTTGACGTCAATCCATGCTTGCTTTGAAGTTGTTTGTGGTAATTCGCCTCGCTTACCCCATGATCTTTTACGCACGAAATTCCTGTGTTTTAGCTATTTTTATCGCCCTCGATGATTTGAATCGCTGATGGAAATCCGCTTTAATTCATGTGGTACCCATGGCCTGTCAATTTCACATGTCACATGATTGATGCTCAGTGCATTGACTATCTCCTGACAGATTGCATGTAGGTCTTACTTGACCAGTTACAAAATTTCGTTTACCCGAAACTCATTTACCCGAATGTAACACATACCCGAATGTAACAAATATCCGAATGCAACATATACCCGAATGGGGATAAGGATAAGGAAGGATAAGGAACCGAGGCGGAATCAAGCCGCCGAGGTGACGCAATCCGAGTCGGCCGCCGACCCGCCGTCGGAAGCGGCGGCCTCTCGCAAGCAAACCTGTGTTCCACCGATTGCGCGGTTTGTTGAAACATTTGAGACGATCCTTTAGTTAGGTCCGACCAAGGCGTTAGCGAGCGTCGGACGGCATACGTTTACCTGGTGCATTACGGTCGGCGGCCAACTCAGATTGCATCACTTTGTCGGCTTGAGGCCGCCTCGGTTCCTCATCCTCGGTAGATGGGGACTTCGCCCTCATTACAGTGGTTTCAGAATAAATTTTATTACGAAAAGTAAACTCATAGTAAAAGTTGCACTTCAGTGCCGCAATACGTATGTACCAACAGCTTTGTTTTGTGAACGGGCTGCGTCAGCCATATGAACAGATAATTTTCATAATACGTTATAAAAACTGCATTCTTTCACTTTTTATTATTTTGAAAAGGATTTTATCCAACGCCGCTATTTCTCAAATTGCACTACCCACGAAAAATACGAACTTTTTGGATGGAAATGAACGTACAAGACAAATATGATCACTCATCAGCAATCAGAATTAAATATAAAAATACTTCCTGATAATAAAATTTGCGTATCATTCGAATACATCCTTCTTTGGGGTAAGTCTCGCATTCGGGTAGATGTTACATTCGGGTAATTGTTACATTCGGGTAACCGTCGCATTCGGGTTAATGTTGCATTCGGGTAAATGTTACATTCGGGTAACTGTTACATTGGGGTAATTGTTGCATTCGGGTAAATGTCGCATTCGGGTAAGGGTCAATTCGGGTAGATGTTACATTCGGGTAGCTGTCGCATTCGGGTATTTGTTCCATTCGGGTGAATGTCTTTCGGATGAGTGGGTTATGGGTTATGGGTAAATATGACACAATCCATTTAAACATCTTTGCATACTTAAAATCTTTCGAACAGAATTAGACTATTTTTTTGAAAAGAGCCAACAATTTTTTCTTTATGTTTTACAAAAAATATAACTCTAAAACTATAATATCTACAAAACTTTTCATAGAAAAATATTAAATTTTATTTAAAGAAAAATTACACTGAAATAAAATAATTCATTTTTTCTCAAAAACGTATTTTTTTTAAATTGTCAAAGAATGATGCGAATAGTCGTTACAATATCTAACATGTTACCCATAAATCGGATGATGGGCACTTTTACAGGGAAAAAGATTCTCTAGCAACAACTTTTTCATCTTTTCATTGAAAAAAATTGAATTCTTTTTAATGATTTTTTAACCCTTTCGCTACGCGCGTCGTCTATAGACGACATCAAGGTGATTTTGCTCATCGATCACACCACTTTTTGACGCAGTGCTCCGTTCAGCGGTAGCACTCCGGCGGACCATACTACCGTAGTGAAAAGGTTAAATTTGTTTGATGTTTTTCAATGAAAAGTTCAATAATTTCCTACATTTCATTCTGTAGCCAAAATTTGGTAGTTCTTATAGTTTTTGAGTGGATTTTTTTTAATGTAATTAGTAATTGATTTTTGTATAGTCTATTATTTCATTGTTATGGTATTATAATTTTAAACCAAACATCAATAGTGATGGATAGGTATGAACTTTACTTTATGAACATACGTTTATGCAACTTCAATAAGAAATTTCATCGTTAACTTTTGATCCGTTCGGATTTAAAATCATCTTCTGAATGTGCTTTTCTTCCGGACATGGGTTAGTGAAACACAAATATTTGTATTTTTATGTATATTTGGATTTTGACAATTTTTCGTCAACAGCTAGGTACTATGCTTTACACTACACTAAATTGACACAATAGTATGATATTGAAAAAATGTTCGGATTAAAAAGCCGTCCGGATTCAAAAGAATTACGGTACACTATATGATGCTACTATCTCCAATACAGCTTAGTATTTCAGCAGTTCAGAATTTATATTATGCTATTTCCGCTTGATCACCGTCATAGTTCAAAAGAGGTCGAACTCTGGTGCGCATAACATCATTTCAATTGATTCTGCATAGAATACTTATCAGATATTGTTCATGATTTCAAATTTCATATACATATTCAGTCATTCCATGCCAAACCGATATAGTGGTTCTCAGTTTTTCGTCAAAAGTAGTAATTTTGTTCCTTATCGCAAAACAATAGGTATTTTTTTTTTTTTTTTTACTAGGGTGACCATTTTCATTTTAGGGTGGTCCGAAAAATAATGATTTCAACTTTTTCCCAAAAATGACTTTTATCAAAAATTCATAACTTTTGAACCACTGAACCTATTTAGATGATCGACATATCAAATTGAAGCTAGCCTTTTATTAAGTGTTGCCACCACCAGCAGATCGGCAACCCTGCCATGCAGGACGACAATAGTTTAGAGATGCCTCGTCATGCTTAGCAATACTTGTCATGCTGATGAAAAAAAACATAATATACAACAGGATAATTGTAATTTATATTATTCATTAATATCATTTTGCCATTTTGTTTGATCCTTTTTTCGCACTGAATTTGTAAGTAAATAAGAAATTAATGAACTGATGATGAAATAATGCATTGAAATAAAATTACAGCTTGAAGCTGTTTTGTACTGCTGTCAGGAATTAGCGCGATTTATTATTCGAAAGAATATTAAGCAATATTGGACTTGCAAAAAATGGATATTATTTCAGTTTTTATTAATTGTAGTAGTTTTTTATTGTTTTCTAATATTTTTTCTTGAATGCTGAGGATTTTTTACATAAAATATCTCGATATTAGAAATACTATTTTTTTCGTTTTTAAGATATGATTTTTCAAAGTTACTAGTCCTATACGACTAGAATCCAAACTTCCCACAAGTATGATATTTGTTCAAAAAAGGTTAGCCTATTAGCTTTAATTTGATATGTCGATCAACTATATCGGTTTAGTGGTTCAAAAGTTATGATTTTTTGAAAAAAGTCATTTTTGAGAAATAGTGGAATATATCGATTTTTCGCACCCCCCGTAAATGGAAATGGGCACTCTAATGTAAAAAATCGAGGGGTTGTATCCGAGACACGACCACTTAGGACGTATGACTACGCATTTTTTTTGAATTTGTTGGTTTATCGTTTTGGATACTATTGGCGAAGATGTTCCGGGGACCCTGAAAGGGTTTAATAGCTTGTGTTGTTTTGTAAAATCATTCCGAGAAGCAATCAATGCACGCATTGCACTGAGTATTTCACGAGAGACATCTTCCGTGCATCGCCATTCAACAAGCATCAAATACACGTCTAACAGATGCACACAGTTGCAGCGATTAAAATGAAACATCGCGGAAATGACCGTTTATGAAAAATCGTTTCTCGACCCTCGGGTAAAACGGTCAACTAAGCTAGGGGCTTGTTGCATCACAACAGAGCAGATGCGCACGAGAAAACACGAATGGCAACTAAAAGTATCGAAGGTGTACTATTCACATGTAGGGGAAATAGGAGAAATTTGGACCACCTAAGCAAATCGCCTAATATTTCCAAACCAATACGGTCTAAATAAAAAAATGTCACATTGTATACTGAGCTACACTTGTTCTCTCTCAATCAATAATGTTCAATAATTATATCAAGCTTCAAATTACCAAATATATCATACACTAAAAGAGATGATTTTTGGACATTAAAATTTGAGGCGGGGTGAATTGGACCAGTGTGAGTTTCATCGAAAAAAAATTGTAATAGGTTGTATCTAGGGCACGACCGCATATTTTCGACGTAGAACTACGCAACTATATTATGCAATTTACTTGTTTACCACTTCGAATATTATTTTAGAATGCATCAAAATTTTTGTAATAGATTATCTTTTTCGTTACAAATAAATTTGATGAACGTCCTTTTCGTTTGATGATGCCTAGGACTACCAAAATATTCGAACGGAAGAATTGTTAAACGATCATTGTATTTTACATTTTTCTCTGAAATTATTACACATCTCTTGTTTACGTAGTTCTCGAACCGCGAATGTTCATTCACCTCTAGTATCTGAAATGACGATTTTCCCAGGCTTCGCAGTTCCGGTCAGCACAACGACAAACGAGTACAAAAGTACTCAACAGTAAGGGCTTTAGATAACGCTTGACATTTTACAGTTATTTAGTTGTTCATCTCATGAAAACTAATATTTTATTAATAGTGATAGATGTGTAGAAATATTTCCAATCAATTGATGCAAACATCTTTCTGATCTGTTGAAAAATGTTCGAGTTATAAGCATTCGAAATACGGGTAGGGTTAGCACACAAATCGACAGAACAAATGTATGGGAAAAAAGATATTCTTCCAGTTTTCATGAATTTAAACTGTTTAGAGATTAGCGAATTCTAATGTATAGCATATCAAACAAATCTCATAGAATTTACGATTCGATTGATATGCAAATCATGTGAATTCGTTCACAGTGAAAATAGTTATCAACGTTAACTTTATTTCATAAAAACGTGACCTGCTCTTTGATTTGGCACCCTTCCTGAAAGACGTAGTTCTACGTCAAAACATACTTATGTTTTTGGAAAGTATTTTGGGATAAAGTTACAATTCAACTGTGTATGTTCAACTCACACCGTGTTACCCTACAGGAAATGGACAAGTTCTAGGTTTCGCGCAACGAAAACAAGCCAAACACTGATGGTTAGAAGCGACCTATAATCATTTGCACTCTTCTCTTGCAGTGCCAGATGCACATGAAGTGAAATATTCGCTAGCGTTCACAGCTCGAGAGGAAACATAAAACACAAAACGAGCAGAAAAAGCGACCTTTGTTGTTTTAGGCACAGGAAGATTCTGAGAATTTTCCTTAGAGGAGATGTAATACTTATACCCTAGCAATAGCTTACTTACTATGGTAGGGTGGAGTTTACTTTGCAAATATTCTCTTTTCACTATCCCTCTTCGTTGTTTCTATTCTAGCGGCTGCATAAGTTGCCCGTTATTGACAGCTCTGTTCGGGAAAGCACACAAATGGACAGAACAAATGTATGGGGGAATGGGAATGCTTCCAATTTTCATCAATTGAAACCATATACAGACTATGGGAGTGATGTATAGCATATAAAAAAATATTATAAAATTTTCGATTCGATTGGTATGTAAATCGTTAAAATCCACTCGCAGCAAAAATAGTTATTAACGTTAACTTTATCTCATAAAAACGTGACCTGCTTTCTGATTTGGCACCCATAACACCCATAATGTAAGACATAGTGACGTAATTTATTGCAATAAAGAACAAAATTACCAAATTTTGTTAAAAATATATAAAATTATATAAAATTATGTTTTCTTCTAGGTCTCTAATATTTTTTTTTAGTACATTTTGAATTGGTTACCACCAGATTCGCATTTGGCACCATTTCTAATGTTCACTCCGTATTAACAGTGCTATATTGCTGTAAGCATCATGGACGATTGGATGACCCGATTTTCCTCGAGTATATTACACGTCAGATGTCATTGGCACGGTTCCCCTGATTTGGACCACTCCTTAAATCTATTGGTAACTGAACATTGAGGATATTAAAAGGACTGAACCTTTGTTGTTTTCTGCGAATACTGTTCTTTTTTGAATGATAACTGACAGTCAATCAACCGATACGGACCTTCTCCCATCCAAAGCCAATGAATGGTGGACACGTTCATCTCGTTAAATAACTTATGTCTCAATTAGTTGGAAAAACCTCGCAATTAGCAAGCAACACTCCCACCATCGTCACTGCATCCTTCCACTCCTGTGCTGTGTCCGAATTCCGAAAACAGCTCGAGACTAGCATGATTTTGGCATTCATAACGTTTCCATCAGCGTTTCCGTTGGTTTATTTCGGGCGCACTGACTTTTTTCACTCCCATCGCGCAACGTTCGAGTGCTCGATCCAGCAGCGTATTGCCTTTTGGCCGCGAACTGTGTCCGGGCAGTTCATCATTGGCAAGGGCAGGAAAAACTCCGTTCGCTCGACGTGAATGGTTTCAATATGGGTGCATGTTCTGCAAATTTCGTGTTTTACACTATTTTTAAACAGAACCACCCCCCCCCCCCTCCCCATTCTCTT
Source organism: Toxorhynchites rutilus septentrionalis (assembly GCF_029784135.1). Lineage (NCBI taxonomy): Eukaryota > Metazoa > Arthropoda > Insecta > Diptera > Culicidae > Toxorhynchites > Toxorhynchites rutilus. The sequence continues at coordinate 287,295,697 of NC_073746.1, read as the reverse complement.
TATCGCAGGTTCGCTAAAATTTGGTGGGATGAAGAAAAACTCACGGTTCCACCCTTAATTGTGCCTAGAATGTGATTTATTATTTCAAAAAATCCAAGTCATCCCGGGGGTTTCCCAAAAGTGGGAGCTTGAGTGTTTGTGTATGAGCCTTTTTTGAGAGCGCAATTGTTTGCTGTCGTGATTGCTTGTAATTTTTCGGTTTTACCCTCATTGCGCCATTTGTTGGTTTTAATTTGGTTGTACTGATGCAACGATGGAACTGATTGATTCCACAAACAGAAAAAAAGTGTAAATTACAAACTGATTCATTTCGTAAATCAAGTTTTCTGCATGTAATTGATGATCACCGTAATTACGTGTGGTGGAAAAGCATATTGCGATTACGTGACATTCTCTGGGTTGCGCTGGTTGATTCTGTAATCTGTCATCCATTTTTTCGGACTCGATATTAAACTGATAACTGGGAGACACAAATTGTCACGCTTCCATTCCATAAACCTTTGCTGCTTGTCCAACAAATAGCTGAATTACTATCAATATTATAATATAAACGAATGTCCCCACATTACGAGTCCAACCAGGTCCTCGTGGATTTTTACGATCCGACAAGAATGCATAGGTTGCTTCACAAAACGGGTTTACTTACTAATGGTCAACTAGCTTTCTGACGTCGTCCGCTCAATTACACTTGGTCACAACACACAGGGCAAAACGGCGCCGATTGGAAAGGCTCCACACGCAGCTCGATTTCGACTCGTTAATAAAATTACGGAAGATTCACGGCGCGCTGCAGTGTACCCGGGTGCATTCAAAGCAGGTCTTATTGCAAATTGGTTCAACGGAAAGCGAGATGGGAAGACCAAACAGCGCAGCAACTGATGTAATAATGGTCATTAGTCTGCGAAGCGCCAATCGTTTGGGATTGGCGGATGACGAAACTGTGCATTGTGGGTAATGAGCGCGCGCGGTTCAGCCGTTTCGCGGTAAGCTGTATTTGATGATCCGGCAAACAGTCGGAATATTAATAAAGTGATGAGATAGCTTTTTTCGCTGCTTTCACCGACATTTTTCGGCTTGATTGGCGCATCTATTTGAACGACAAAATTTAACCATGCAATCATTGCATAACTGGAACGCAATTTGTTGCTTTATAAATAAGTTTAGATTGTTTTTATTTCCTCACTTGTTATTGAATGGAATATTTTATCAGGGTTCAGAAATTGATTATCGATTTGGAATACGAATACTGCGGGAAGATACATATAATTATCATGTATTTATACACAATACATATATAATATTTTGAGTTCATAATTTATAAATCACTAGCTGACCCGGCAAACTTCGTCCCACCCAAAATTTATTTTTCGTTATCACATACACGTTTTCTTACTAAGCGCACATTCATGGGTCCAATCGCAGAACTGTTCATTGATTGATCTTCTAATCTACACTTTAAAATTATTTTTTACTATAAAATTTCAGTACTTCTACCAAAACTCGACATTATGATATCAGATTATTTTCAGATACAATTCTCGTGCAAGATTTTTCATCCACTTGCAAATAACATGTTTCTCCGCTACATGAAATAAATGTTTGATACAGAAAATATGATAGAATAAAGACAGCCCTAAATCGGACAATTACTTTCTCGAGTTTTGCTCATATCAACACACTCGGCGACCCTTTTTTATTTATTTATATAGATAGAAGACGATATAGGATTGCTTTTTATCACATTAAAATCCAACGACTAACAACTTTTGTCAATATGTAATTGTAGAACACATGCGAATTGAATTGTTCTAATTTTTCCATTTTACTTCAGAGTTTTCCGAAAATTTTCAATTTGTTTGGTTGGAATATGTAAGGTTGAAATATGTGCATTATTTTCATGGGATCCCCTCTCCATTCCAGAGGAGGAATGGGTGTCATACCATCATAGAAACATTCCTCGTACCCATAAACCTTCACATCCCAAATTTGGCTCCATTTCTTGATTAGTTCTGGAGTTATGCAGAAGTTTGTGTTTCATTTGTTTTCAAACGCTATAGTTCGTTGCACATTTTCACTTTTCACTAGCATCCCATTGGTACGATTACTCCAATCCTTTAACATGGATAAATTCCGCGCCAAATCACCCAAAAAGCAGCATTTTTTTTTTAAACATGGTACTTATGATGGAAACTACCCAAAATCATAATTTACATCACCACATGACCAATTTAAATTACAATTCAAAAGGACGTATTTAAAATCATTGATTTTCCTTTCAAAAAATAGTAACGGAAAATCCAGTTGTCTGATATTTTATGTTTGACAAAATTGTTAGAAAATCAATGAACTATTTAGGAAAATAATATTTTAAATGCATTGTTAGAAAATCTTACTCAATAATTGAAAAAGTGATTTTTTACATGCTGTAACTTCGTCGAAAACCAACGCATACAGATGGGATACGCATCTTTTTAGAGCAAGTTTCCAGTTCTTCCAAGAACTTCGGTATAACGTACCCCCGTTATAAAGTACACATTTTCAAAGTGTAAAAGATATTTTTTGGAATATTTTTTTCTGAAAGAACAAAAAAAAATTATCTGTATTTTGACAAACATGTTTTGTACCTTTAATCAATCTCGAAATACAACTGGTTTTGTGATTCCGGATTCTAAATGAATCAAGCTACGAAGGGAAATATCATGAGATAGGTTGGCTTCGTCTTCTCATTGAATTTATTCATTAACCGTACCCAAACAACAACATAATAAAATAATATAAGAAACGTTTCTGAGTCCTTTATTATGCTTCGATATAACGTACAATTTTGAAAGTGAAATGTAGGTTATATCTAAGTTTCCCTGTATTAGAATATCTTAGGTATATTAAAAATTAGCACTTTGCTTTGATGATGAGCAATTCAATAAATAAGGATCGCATCGATCGCGAAATTGATTGACGAAACTTTTTGCGTCGATTTCAAAAAGGTGTTGACACCAGGTTTTATTTAGTGTTTTAGAAAATTATCTGTAATTTTGTAAGTATTGCAGTAAGTTCTAATGTTAGTAGGCAAATTTTTAGCCTAATGTATCTCCAAAACACCTATCATTAATATGTTACACGTTTTTTACCCGATCGATCAAAGTTTGGAGTAAGTTAGACGAGCTGTAGCCTTGAAATGATGTACAACTCAACTATATGCGTTGATTTTTCACGAAGTTACAGCATGTCAAAAATCAACTAAAATTTTCATCTTCGCACTCTGTTCCTCTATTTATTGTTGTCGAGTGTGTGCTATGATTACACTTACTTTCAACCTTCATTTCAATTTGCGAGCATTATTCATTCAGCTGTTGGCTGGGCCCTGTTGTTCACATACAAATGAAACAGACAAAATGAAGAGTAAAAGGTACCTGGACAAAGAGAACTATCCTTGAATTTTTAACTTTATAACTTTCGTCCTGACTTTGCTTCTCACCATTACTTTGAAAATTCGTGAACTTTGAGGCCATATAGCCGGATATTCGGCTCCTTATTTGCGATAACAAAACTGGAAGAAACTGCATGTGTTCATGAAGTATCGCGTTCAGGAAAAAAATCCCATTTCTAACGAAACGAAGCGAAACATTAATGTTAATTAAACGATGTTAAGCGAAAACATTTCGAATCGATTGCAATCACGTTCCATACGTTTGGTGGTCATTAAACTCTGAGCAGTACCCCCAATTGACAAGGTTTGCTCGAGCTTATCGTTCAGCTTCTTGCAGTAGTCTTTACAGTGAAAGACTGTTCTCTGAAGCGAGCTGAAGCCTGGTGTAGAAAGCAAAGCGTAATTGGTCGGTAAAAAAAAGTCACAGAAGGGTTGTGTTCGAGACACGACTGCATTGTTGACGTAGAATTCCTTTAGGCTATCTGTTGATTTTGGATATTTTTGAAGAATTTCATCGTTTGATAATGATTTGGTGGCCCTGAAAAGGGCCGTTTTGTTTGGTTGTTGGGTATTGTTTGTTCACTTCACCAGTGTTTACCAAATGATGATGCTAAACAGCCATTGGATGGTGCGTATCAGATAAAGGATGTCGAAGTGGAATGAGATTTGATGGGAACCATCCTCTGTGACCCTAGACGAGATGCCTCCTGTGTTATGTATGGATGAAACAAAGAAAAAAAAACCAATGTAATATAAGATAATTACCAATACCGAACACAGTTATCGATTTTTCTTATCAGTAAGAACATATTACTTTAATATAGAGAAAACATATTTGTATTGGAAAAGGTAATTTTCTTTTATATTTTTACTTTCTGAGTGTTTATTCAACCCAATACGAATTTTAATGGGACTAGCAACACCTAATACTATATGTAAAGCATATTTTTTTCACTTTTCAATTTTTCTCGCCGTATAAACTTTCCCTGGATGAAAATGAACACAACAACACAGACAGCTTAAACCTAACGACCCATTTCCGAGCGGAAACACACCTTGGTTTTTATTTATGGAAATTAAAACAAATAATTTCATATATCAAGTCATTTTTAACACAACTGCTACCATATACAATTTTACACTTACATTTGTGCCAAATTCTCCACAATAAACGATCGGTCATTGATATGAAATTTCACGAAGCAACCAACATTAAAAGCAACCAACATTAAAAAGCCGGGATCCTGATCTTCTGATTCATCTATACCTGTTCCTCAGAAACGCCGATGTCAACGTTTAATGATGTTTCCTTCGTTGTGTCCCCGTTTCATATCCCTCCTATCCGATCGATAAACTTTTACTTAGTCGCGGCAATACATACACACACTCTTTACAGATGCACGGGCCGAAGGTTGTGCAGTCCACTGATCATTCAACAAGAGCCAAAGGTTGTACCGCTCATGACAACTCTACACGAGCTGATGTTTGCGCCGGCTAGTGACTATTATATCCTGGATTCCTCGAGTCGAGAAAGACGCACCACGCTAGATATGGGGTACAGAATAGGGGGGCGTTGCTGATTAATGGTCAGCTGCATCCCAATAGGAAGTATCCCGTATCGGGCACACGTACAGAGCATCGAAGACTGCAACATACCAATTATGAGAACACTTGTAATACTAACCTCGAGCCAACCGCGAGTAATCGGTTACATATTACTAACATAGTTGTAAGCAAACATTGTCGAAAAAATTAACTCCCGGCCCCGTTAGGCTGACGCCATATGAGCCTTAATAAAATATATATTTTGTATAAAAAAAAACCAACATTAAAGTTCCAAATTTAAATTTTATTTGCATGAATTAATCGTATCACTCACCTAACTTGCAATATAAAAATGCCTCGACTTGCATATATTTGCAATACCGATTTCTCTCGGACATCTTGGTTTTGATGTCTCTGTTAGGGAACACATTACGGTAGGAACAAAAGTTCGCCTACTTTCATGTATTTGCAACGCCGATTTCCCCCTGGCAGCTTGGTTTTGATGTCTCTGTTAGGGAACACATTACGGTAGGAACAAAAGTTCGCCTACTTTCATGTATTTGCAACGCCGATTTCCCCCAGGCAGCTTGGTTTCGATGTCTCTGTTAGAGAATCGCTGCATGTGTCGTCAATTTCGACCAATCAGAAGTGAGTATTTCCGTTAGGATAGGGGTTGACATTTTCTAATTGTTCGATAGTTTTTTATGACATATATAATTTTCTTCAATATAAAAAATTGTAATCGAGTGCCGAAATCTATTGACGCAAAAAAATTATCAATCCACCATGAAATGACTGAGCAATAAGCGTTTGAAATTGAACAATTTTCACGATGTGTTCGATTTTCGATTTAAAATTTACACCCCAATATGTTCCCGAAAGACGCAATCCTACGTCAAAATTATAATGAAATCCAAAGTGTTCATGAATTAATGTTATGAGTTAATATTAATTTAAGTTTAGAAAATATGATTTATCTTGTGTTAATGAGAAATTATTGATTTTTTTTCTTATATCCGGTATCCGGCCGGATAGTAAATATTGGCCGGATAGGCCGGACAGCGGATAGTTACCGGACATCCGTTTCATCTTTACTTCGGATCGTTATCCTGCTGAAAACCAAGCGTTCTTCAAGGTCCGTCTTGATGAGGGAGACCTCGAGATTTTCACGCAGGTTGTTGCAGAACGATTCTGCCGTCATGGTTTCGTCAATCTTCACCAAGCTGCCCACCCCACCCCATGAAAAGCATCCTCACACCATGCCGTTGCCTTCACCGTGCTTGACCGTCCCTTGGATGTGACGCTCCTGCAGCTCTTCACTCGACTTGCGCCCAGGGATGCCAATCAAATTTTTGAAAAAGCTGGAAAAATTTGAAAATACAACTGAATAAAGCTGGAAATTTTTTTTAAAAAACTTTGAAAAAAGGTGGAAGAATTATTTCTTTTCTTTTTCTCTTTTTTTTATATTAACAATACATATCAGGGTCAACAGTGACAGTGTCAGAATGTAGCACTTGTACTTACGAATTACCGTCACCGGAGCGTTATTTTTGATTATTAATTAATTTTCTCGTAATGAAATTCATTGTGAGGCCAATGTAATGGTAGCGAAATTCTTATCTAACAATTGGTGGAGACAGGTTTGCTAGCGAGAGGCCGCCGCTTCTGACAGAAGATTGGCGGTCAACTCGGATTGCGTCATCTCGGCGGATTGGGACCGCCTCGGTTCCTTATCCTCGTTAAATGACGACTTTGCCTCCCATTACATTACCCTCACAATAAATTTTAAAGCAAAAAAAAAAACTCATAAAAGTTTTCCTCAATCTGTTTGTGAACATACATTTTCATGACATTATAATTTGTTTTGCTTTTTGTATCATTCTTACTTATCCTGCTGTTCTTTTTGCATGTCTACATAATTTTTGAAAACTGGAATCCCGCGCAATGTTTATGTTCCTGTTCTATTTCTTAGCTTTGTTTTGTTCAAATTGTATTCTGAGAACAATCGTTCAATCTTACTAATCCTGACTTTGCTTCATTTTTCTTCATTGTTCTTTATTTCTACATAATTTTTAAAAGCTAGAATTCCTCGCGTAGTTTTTGTCTCTGTTCTACTTTCTAGTTATGATTAATTCGAATCGTATACGAGAATCAATCGCTCAACGGTTGCTGAGGAATGCGAAAGAATCAAGCATGTTGAAATTATTTTTTTATCAATTTGGAATAAGTAAAATTAATGTAATACGTTTTTGGGATGAAAATTTACCACAAAAGAAGCATCCTGGCGCTCGTTTACAGTGAAGTCAGTAAATCCCAGATTTCGGATCTCCCTAAATGTATTATCGATTTTCTGGATATCATTTCGATCGCAAATATTTGGAACACTTCCTAGAAGGGGAACAATTCGCTTCGGCGTTGTGTGAAATTTTACATACTGACAAATATTCATTGATCATGTACATAAACATTATCAAAACTGGCATAATTTTGCTGATTGGACTGAATATAAATAAATGAGAGGCAACTTAGTGAAAAAACGCCGTACCGTACTTCTGTGTGTTCATAATGGATATATAAAGATATAGCTAAAGAAAGGCGATAATCACCATAAAGGTCTTCAATGTTAGTGGAGTGGAGTAGGATTCTCACAACTGAAAGAAAAAAATATAATTTTAAGGAGTAAAAAAACTTATAAATCTCGAAAAGATAACAAAAAAAAACTTCGAAAATTTAAAAAAAAACTGGAGATTTTTGACCTTTGACTGTTTTGCTGGCATGCTTGAAAAGAATGGCAATATACAGGAAAAACTGGAAGGTTGGCAACCCTGCTTGCGCCACTCACGAACTAGCCTCTTTCGATTGAAAAGCTCCAATTTGAATTCGTCTGTCTACAGCACCAGTACTCCAGCGGTTTATCAACGTGCTCTTCGGCGAATTTGAGCTTGTTCGTCTCGCTGAAAGGCCGCTTCAGACCCACCCTGCTGGTGAACCCATGCGCTTCGTTGCGACGACAGATAGTCCTGCCTTGCTGATGTCACACTTCTTGACAACCGTGGTGTCCGGTCGCCTTTCTCGATATCTCGAACGACCAATTTTTGGATGCACAAAGGAATTGTTTTTGCAATAACTGCGTTCTCCATTTTTCTCGACTTCACCAAGTGCGAACACGTGTACAAATACTCCAGAGCCGAGCCAGTTGTTTCTAACCGTCAAAACACTCAAAACATAAACACTCAAGGGACCTCACAATGGAAACTTACATTTATTTTTCTCAGATTTTAAGATTGGTTACGATGTGTTTACTTTTTGTTTTAACCAGAAAAATGAAAGAAATGAAAAATAAATTTGCTAATCACTGTATATTGATTATGTAATTTATGGTACAATAAACATTCAATTCAATATTAATATTTGCATATGCGTCCTAAAATGGTTTCTGCATCTAATCGCATTTCTAAAACAAAACAACCTAGAGATACTAAACAAAACATAGAAGTGCATTTGTAAATCATGTCTGAAGGCAAATAAATGGAATTAAAAATTACGTATTAACTCGAATGCTGAAAGGTGTTATTTTTTCAAACTTTGGCGAATGTGGTCGTTAATGAGTATTTTGAACATCCCCCCACCAGCACCACACCAGTACTAAGGATGAATGCAAGACGAGAGCCAGGAGCTTTGGCGCCACCAGTGTATCCAGTCAAGGTGCATTAAAACGAATATAAAAACGAAATGTATGGCAAACGCCAACGGGTACGGGAAGCATTCGGAAGCAGCAGCCCCACGAGCTGGCACCATCGTAAACGGGTGTAGTTGTAATTCATCTCAATAAACTTTATATGATGGGTATTTTTATCGCCCTTTGGTTTCGTAATACTAATTTCGCACGATTAGGTGCTAAAAAGCGAAAAGGTGCCAATTGTTTGTTGAGTAACTGGGTCAGTTTGTATTTGATTGTGTTTCGCGAGAAGCTCGCAATATATTTGGGCAGTACAAAAAGTGCAAACAAGTCTCCTAATGCAGTGAACACGGTTGTTTGACAAATTCAGGCGAATCGATGCTGAATAATTCAAAGCATTTTCGTAATGCGATGGCATTTCATTCAAGGCAACCGGACGCACCCAAAATTCACAATTCACAAAAAGGTTTATCGCAACTATCGTCAAGCAGAGGTACGGTATACGCTCGAATAATAATGCTCCGCAAGCAAACTTAGCGACCCGGGCAAGGATTTTATTAGCTCTTCATTACGCTCTTAAATTTACATTTGCAAGTTCAGTTTTGACAGTAACCATTTAACGGGAGCAGTCGGCGAAAAAGCGCATAAACAAGCACACCGAAGCAGTAAAAAGATTTCACTCCACCTCCGCGGCGGCGCCATTAGTCCGAAAGACATTATAAATCCCTACGTCAAGCAGCTTTTCGTCGTTCAGCACGACCGTACGGATGCCCGATCTTTCAAGAGTTTCATTTTACGCACCTTGTTTTACGTCGGGTCCTTGCGAATATCACCTCTTCCAGGAGCATCATGCAAACAGCCATTTGGGGTACTTTAAAGTCGATTCAAAACCGGGTTTACGGCCGGGGTTCGAGGGTTTTCCACTGGAATGATTTTCATTTTTAAATTGTTAATTGCTAAGATTTTTCCAACAAAATATTATTGGACATACCGATGGGGGTGAACATGGGTTATGGGAGTGAAATTGGGTCAAAAATGTAGAATGTTACTGTTAGTAATATCTTGACAAATATTGCGAATATTTTAGTAAGCCGTAAGCCGTTTAATAGGAGAAATATTTCCACAATTTCCAATGCATAATACTTAACTGTAGTACAAATAGTTATTATTTAATAATTTATCAAAGTTTGATGCATAAATAGCCATCAAATAACACCTCAGAAAAAAAATCTCATGCCCAGCATTATAAGGTCTTGCCAGATGAGTCATTACTGATTTTGAACATCGAAAAAATTTTCCATTCGAATTTCAATATTTTAGAAATAATCTCTTATTTACACTGAGTGGGGTGAGAATGGGTTAAGCGCAAAATTTAATTCCATGCCAAACGGATAAAGTGATTGTCAAATTTTCATGAAAATTGGTAGTTTTATTTCTCATCGTTTAATATTAGACCCGTTTTTTTTTATTTGTTTCATCAGGGTGGCCATTTCCATTTTATGTTGGTACAAAAATTACCTTTTTCAAAAAATCATTACTTTAGAACTATTGGACCGATTTACGTAGATCGTAGCTGATCGATATATCAAATCAAAGCCAATGAGCTTGCAGAGAAACATTACACTTTAAGAAAAACAAGGTTTAGTTTTCGTAATTATTGATTGTAATTGTTTGTCATAGCTTACATCGTTTCGGAACTAAGGTCACCATATTTTTTTTTATTTTTTCTTGGAAGCTGAGGTTTTTTTACATAACATATCCGATTATCAGAGAAGTGTTTTTTTCGTTTTCGAGTGATTTTTCAAAGTTAACATGTTGTCAGTTTTATTCCTATGCGACTGAACTACATCTAGGCGACTAGAATCCATTTTTTATGCATATGTGGTATTCTATGTGGATTCAAATTAGTATTGATCATTTGAATCGGCCCGGTAATTCAAAAGTTATGAGTAAAAAAAAAGTCAATTTTGGAAAAATGGGAAAAATGATTTTTCGGACCATCGGTTATTTTTGAAAAATCATAACTCATGTACAAAACACCAAAACAAGACCGACATCCAAGTTATCTGCAAGTATAACAAGTATAACGAAAAGAGACTAGCTAATTGGCATTAATTTGATATGTCGATCATCTGAATCGGTGCAGTAGTTCAATAATTATGAGTTTTGGACCACCCTAAAATGGAAATGATTACCCTAATGATAAAAAGTAAGGGTCTAATGTTTTGCGATAAACAACAAAACTACCACTTTTCACGAAAATTTGAGAACCACTATATCGGTTTGACACGGAATGGCTGTATATAAACATTTCCATCGCACTTATAGGTGGATTGACACTATTTTCATAACTCAAATAATCATTCAAGATATTTATATGTTGTTACATTGAAATTATTGAAAAAAATGATTTCCAAACACAATTCTTCTGGTTTTGGCAGGTCTACTCCCACTAAAAGATCGCTTCAATTTATTATCTCTTCGGTTCTTCATCCGGTGTAAGGTCATGAACCCATTGGTGATCGGAAATTTTGAGCAGCTGATCGAGCTAAATTTTCACTCCGGATTCATGAGTTCATATCATGAATTCATCTCCATGCAGGTTGATCCTTCTTCGCATATTCCTAACCGTGTTTGTTTCCCTGACTACATCAATTCCTCTGTGCATTTTGATCTGTCCATGAAGCAAGATATCCATGGATATTCAGATTACCAACGATCGAGGATCGCTCCAACGATCTTCGATGAAAAGTATGGGGGTATCAATTGTGATAATATGTACTTTACTGATGGGTCCACTATAAACGAGTCCACAGGATTTGGAGTGTTCAACGAATTTTTTAGCACCACACACAGTCTTCAGAATCCTTGCTCAGTGTATATTGCTGAATTGGCAGCAATTCATTGGGCGCTGGACAGCGTCGCCTCACGACCTGTTGAACACTATTACATTGTAACGGATAGTCTTAGCTCTGTCGAAACTATCCGTTCAGTGAGGCCGGAAAAGCACTCGCCGTACTTCCTTGAGAGAATACGAGAAATTTTGAGTGCTTTATCCAGACGCTGTTATGTCATTACCTTTATCTGGGTCCCTTCACATTGCTCCATTCCGGGTAATGAGAGGGCTGACTCATTAGCAAAGGTAGGTGCAATTGAAGGCGATATTTATCAGCGTCAAATCGCCTTCAATGAATTTTATTCTTTAGTCCGCAAAAATAGCATCGCTAACTGGCAACGCAAGTGGAATGAAGACGAATTGGGCCGGTGGTTTCACTCGATTATCCCTAAGGTTAGCCTCAAACCGTGGTTCAAAAGTCTGGACTTGAGTCGGGACTTTATTCGCACCTTCTCCCGACTCATGTCCAATCACTGTTCGTTAGATGCACTACTCTTCCGTTTCAATCTTGCCAGCAGCAATCTCTGCGTTTGTGGCCAAGGTTATCACGACATCGAGCACATTGTTTGGTCGTGCGAGGTGTATCTGGTCGCCAGATCGAATTTAAAAAACTCCCTTCGGGCCCGAGGAAGACAGCCCAATGTGCCGGTGAGAGATGTGTTGGCTCGGTTAGACCTTGATTACATGTCCCATATATATGTTTTCCTTAAAGCTATAGATCTTCGTGTGTGATTGCCCCTACATCCTTATACCCTCCTTTCCTTCCTTTGCGGGTAATTCGTCCCCTTGCTATAAATAGTAGAATAAGTTGAAATGTAAATACACTATAGATATACGAATAGATTTATAAATTGAGTGTTCATCAACATTGTTACAATTTCCTTATATCCCATCCTTCTCCTAAAAATATGTCACCCTCCTAAACTCGAGTACACCGCGAGTAATCGGTTTTCCACCTTACTAACCATAGATGTAAGAAAATTGTTTATATATATAGTTTTAAAATTATATTTAAGAATTCGGCTCCTTTAAACTTAAGTAACTGAGCCTGTAAAAATAAACGAATTAAAAAAAAAAAAAAAAAACACAATTCTTAATAGAATGTAATATTCACTACTTTGACCCATTGTCACTCCCTTTAAGAGTTGAGATTGGGTCAACTTTCATTTTATCGTAATTCAGTGAAAATTTAATATTATTCAACAATTCCTTGAACACTTGCGAATGTTCATCATTAGAGAACATTTATACATAATCCGAATTGTGCTTTACTCTAATTTTTTTTTACCCATTTTCACCCCCATCGACGGTATTTGGTTTTTTCTCAGGTCAGAAACCACAACTATTGAGGTTTCTATGACGTATTTGGGTTTAATTCCCTTTTTTCGTTCATATATGTTTTTTTTTGTTTACAGATTTATAGCCATTTTCTATATGTACATCTAATTGACGTCATTTGTTATTATTATAATTATCATTATTAAACGATTTTATTAAGCATGACTTTTTTGAGTGTTTATCTGTTGCGTTATCACACATTAGCAGAAATTGAACCTCTTTCCTGTTGACCGATTGATCTGAAATTTAGAACACACCTTTATCTCTGCTGTCATTAAAAAAAAAACACTTTGTATTCCAAGACCTTCGAAATCCGAGATGGCGGCCGCTACAAAACGTCGGACTGCATATTTTCTCGAAACCCCATAAATATGAGTATCAAATGAAAGGGCATGACTAGTAGACCACAGTTATTTATGAAAAATGCAAATCCAAAATGACCGTTACCGTATAATGGCTATTTTTTTTCTCAAAACCCCATCAATGTGTGTATCGAATAAAAGGGCTTTACTAGTAGAACACAGTTGTTGCGATCAACAAACGAGCACTACTCTTTAGAGCAATTTTATTTGTAATTGCTTAAAACTAAAATTATTTGAAACATAAATATTGGTTGCGGTAAATTCACTTGATTCACTTACATTTTATAGTGCATTTAGACAGCTTTTTTATCCGTCGATTAATCGATCGATCAATCCTGTATGCTTTAGCATCTAGTTTTAATTAGAATCCTGTTCTGTAGAAATTCAGTTATTTTAATTTAGGTTATCCAATTGTAGGAATTATTTCAATGGTTTTCTAACCTACCCGAAGTTCAAATTCCTTATTCGGAGTTCAATTCACTGTTTTAGCTAGATATAATTTAATTTAAGCTGTAGTTTAAGAATAGGATATAAGTAGTTCCTTAATTAAATCACATAGTCACATAAGCTACTTACAAGTATAGATTTAAGGTAAATTAAGGCACAATTTCAAAGTTGCATAATATCTCTATAAAAACAATATATTTTTCCCGTGGGCAGATGATCAATTGATGTGTTGCTCTATTGTTGTTGCATTGGTTCGCTTCATCAACGATAGCGAACCTACCGTTGATGGAGCGAACCAATCTTCGATAAGTCGGTTACAGTGAAGGCGCTGTGGGCCGGGTTGCCGGTGCTGTGATCGTGCGAACATTCCCCTCCCCGTGAGAATGAATTGAACCATCAATCTCACCAAGTCTATCTACATCCAGCACTGCCAGCTTTGAGACAGGTCTCCGAAACAGTCCACTAGATGTTTGAACCAACGCCTGCCGGATTCGTCCATCGCTGCCCGGAGTCACTTCTACAATTCGTCCACGTATCCACCCATTTCGTCTACTGTCGTCGATCACAATGACCAAGTCTCCGGGTTGGACAGGCTTCGTCTCTTCAACCTATTTAGTGCGTTTGGTGAGTGTGGGTAAGTATTCCCGAACCCATCGCCTCCAGAAATGGTCGATACGTTTCTGGACCAGGTTCCAGGATGCATTAAGCTCATTAGCAGAGTCTTCTAACTTTGTTATTGGCTGCACTACTCCAGATGAGCTTCCCAAGATGAAGTGGTTTGGAGTGAGTGCTTCTCGCTCTGCTGAGTCCAGTGGTAGGTACGTGAGCGGGCGCGAGTTGACAATTTCTTCAGCCTCTACCAATACAGTTTGTAATCCTTCGTCGTCGAGTTTGTCATCTTGGGGAATGCTTTTCATGGCGTTCTTGATGGAACGTACCATGCGTTCCCACAATCCCCCCATATGGGGACAGGAAGGCGGAATGAAGAACCATTTTGTCTCGGTGTTGGTGAACGTCGTAGCTGCATCCTGCTCGATCCGCTCGATTTAGTCTTGCAGAATTCGTTCCGCTCCGGTAAAGTTCCGACCATTGTCGGAGTATATTTCTTTCGGTGACCCTCTGCGACAGATGAAGCGACGTATACAGGCGATACAGCTCTTCGTCGATAAATCATATGCAACCTCAACGTGTACTGCACGAATTGTGAGACACGTAATCAGACACACCCACCGTTTTGCTGCGGATCTGTTTACTTTCACCAGGATTGGCCCAAAGTAGTCGATGCCGATATAAGTAAATGGGCGAACTCCAGGCGACAAGCGTGCTTCCGGAAGAGGACCTATCCTTGGAGTTGAAGGCTTAGCTTTCATCACCTTGCACCGTTGACACCGCTTCTCGATGCCTCGAACTACTGTGCGCAGATGTGCAATGTAGAATCGCTGGCGGATTTCGTTGACCACCGTTTCGGAGTTTCCATGGAGAAGCTTCCTATGGAAATTATCGACGATAAGGTTGGTGACGTGGTGTTTTCTCGGTAGTATCACTGGGAACTTCACATCTTCCGCTACCCCTTGTGCCGCGGAAATGCGACTGTCGACTCGGAGAACTCCCTCATCATCAAGCATCGGTGTAAGCATCCGAAGAGGGCTTGACTTCTCTAAGATCAGTCGTTCACAGATCGGTACTGTCTTATTTTTAGTAAGAATAGTCAACTCATCTGGGTAAACCTCAGACTGAATCAGTTTCCAAAGCAATATCTCGGCTGCCTTGAATTCCTCGTGATTCAACGATATGCTACATTTTGTGCCTTTCTGATTGCGAAAAGTTCCAAACCTTATTACATATGCCGTTGCGTGCAGTAATCGGTTCCAGTTGGAGAAGCGTTCGTATACTATCGGAGTACGCAGGATGAGCACTTCTTGATGCAGATGACATGCTCGCAATTCTTCATCAGTGGTTGCGAGCGATCTTTTCGGCATAGGCCACTCCTCCTCTGGCAGTTGCAGAAAGGTCGGGCCATTGAACCAGCGGCCTGATGCGCTGAGGCACGGTCCACTACCCCACTTGGTAGCCTCATCTGAGACGTTAAGTTTGCTCGGAACGTATCTCCAATCGTTTACGTTTGACGATGAAAGAATTTCTCCAACGCGACAGGCTACGAAAGGGCGATATCTTCGATGTTCTGACCGGATCCAGGCCAGAGTCACTTCGGAGTCCGACCAGTAGATGACGCGGTTGATTCGGATGGAATGATTAGAACGCACAAATACCAGCAACCGGGTTCCCAATACCGCGGCCATCAGTTCCAACCGAGGAATGGAGACATATCGAAGAGGAGCCACCTTCGTTTTGGCTGACACTAGAGCGCATTTCGCTGTTCCATAACGATTGGTAGTTCGGAAGTACACCACCGCTGCATACGCCGCTTCACTTGCGTCGACGAACACATGGGCCTCCAACGAACGGTACAGCTCAGTGCTCGCGTTCTCGAAGTAACACCTTGGAATCCGAACTTCGTTGACTTCATCCAACAGGCTAATCCATTTCGTCCACGATTCGTAGACGCTTTCGTCGACAAAGTCATCCCATTTGATGCCGCTACGCCAAATATTCTGCATCATTATTTTCCCGTGTACCAGCACACACGCCAGCAGGCCCAACGGGTCAAAAAGGCTCATTATACATTTCAGCACCTGACGTTTCGTCGGTCTCGTTCCCGTTCCGATCAGTCCGCAATTTCCTCCCTGAAGATCGTAGAAAAAAGTACATTGTCCTCTTCGGTATGCCACAGCATCCCTAACACGCGCTCCGATTGCGACCTCAATGACAAGTCTTTCGTTGCTTGGTTCGGAGATTGCCCCAAGTGGTCCAGAACTGCCTTTCGGTTTGATGACCAATTCCGGATTTCAAATCCTCCTTGCGCATGGACCCATTTCACCTCGCTGGATACCTTCTTCGCCTCCTCGTTCGTCTCGAAGCTGTCAAGGTAATCATCGACGTAGTGCCTGCTACGAATGGCAGAGGCTGCCCTCGGGAACTTGCCTGCAAACTCTTCCGCATTCCGATTCTTAACGAATTGGGCTGATGCAGGAGAGCTGCTCGCTCCGAACGTTAGTACGTCCATTATATAAATACTAGGTTCGACGTTGGTGTTGTTGCGGAATAAAAATCTCTGAGAGGATCGGTCTTGCTTGATAACTCTCGTCTGGTGGAACATCTCTTTGATGTCTCCACTCACTGCCACCGGGTACTGACGGAAATGAAATTGAACCGAAATCAGTGATACGAGAAGGTCAGGACCGGACAATAGTAAGGAGTTCAAAGAAATTCCATCGACCTTCGCTACGGCGTCCCATATTAGCCGCACCTTCTCCGGTTTCTTCGGATTGCAAACCACCCCTAACGGAAGATACCAGGTTCGTCTCGGGTCTGCGTCGGCTAGCTCGTCCGCCGTTGCTAGATGTGCAAACCCCTTATCCTGGTATTCCTGTACTTGTCGGTGGATGTTTTCTTTCAGAACGAGGTCTTTATCCATGCGTCTCTCGAGACACTGTAGACGGCGTAGGGCCATCGGAAAGCTATCGGGGAGCTCTACATAATCCGTCCTCCAAAGCAGGCCCGTTTCAAAACGGTTACCTATTCTTCGCGTCGTCCCCTCCATGATTTGTCGTGCTCTTACATCTGTGGTGGATTCCACAATTTCTACATTGCTCACCCCACAGTCCTCCACATTGAAGTAATCTTTGACCAGTCGTTCCAGCTTTTCTTCGGCTTGGCATTCACATACGTGGTAGTTAAGTTCTTCGTAGTCTTGCTTCGTTGTCTTGGCATTCAGACTACCATAGACACACCATCCAGTCGCAGTCGCAGTTACAGAATGGCCAAATACTTTTTTCATGCAACTGAAAGATCCTCTTCATTTTGATTATTTGCTCTAATATTTAATACACACCTTCATTTATGTTGTCGTTATGATTGTCCGCCGCTACAAAGTGGTTGATATCATATTTTCTTTTGCAAACCCCTCTGTATCAGTATCAAATGAGATTTTTTTTTTATCCAAAATATATATTTTTATTAAGGCTCATATGGCATCAACCTGACGGGGCCGGGAGTTCAATATTTTGACAATGTTTGCCTTACAACTATGTTAGTAATATGTAACCGATTACTCGCGGTTGGCTCGAGGTTAGTATTACAAGTGTTTTCGTAATTGTGATGTTGCTGTCTCCAATACTCTGTACCTGTGCCCGACACGGGATACTTGCTATTGGGATGCAGCTGACCATTAATCAGCGACGCCCCCCTAGTCTGTACCCCATATCTAGCGTGGTGCGTCTTCTCGACTCGAGAAATCCAGGATAGAATGGTCACTAGCCGGCGCAAACATCAGCTCGTGTAGAGTTGTCATGAGCGGTACAACCTTTGGCTCTTGTTGAATGATCAGTGGACTGCACAACCTTTGGCCCGTGTATCTGTAAAGAGTGTGTGTATGTATTGCCGCGACTAAGTAAAAGTTTATAGATCGGATAGGAGGGATATGAAACTGGGACACAACGAAGGAAACATCATTAAACGTTGACATCGGCGTTTCTGAGGAACAGGTATAGATGAAGCAGAAGATCAGGATCACGGCTACCTAAGATATCCCGGACGGGGATACCCGATTGTTTGCCTTGTTCTCTCAGTGCTCTAGAGAGCTGAGAGCGAGCAGCATGGAACCGGATACACGACCAGACAACATGCTCGATGTCGTGGTAGCCATCGCCACAATCACAAAGATTGTTTGCTGCGAGCCCAATGCGATAGAGATGCGCGTTTAGGTTGTAGTGATTGGACATAAGCCGAGATATCACGCGAATGAAATCACGACCTACATTCAATCCCTTAAACCAAGCTTTCGTCGAAACATTAGGGATAATCGTGTGTAACCAGCGACCGAACTCATCTTCACTCCACATGCGCTGCCAACTAACGAGTGTGTGAAATGTGAAAAAAATCTTTATAAGCAATTTGCCTTTCAAATAGTGTGCCTTCTGAAGCGCACACCTTAGCTAGCGAGTCCGCTTTCTCATTCCCCGGAATCGAGCAATGAGAGGGAACCCATGTTAAGGTAATCTTGAATAATTTTTCGAACAAAACACTCAATAGATGTCTTATTCTTGTTAGGAAATAAGATGAGCGTTTATCAACTTTCATTGAGCGGATTGCCTCTATTGAGCTGAGACTGTCTGAAAAAATAAAATAGTGGTCGATGGGCAATGTTTCAATGATCCCTAGTGCGTAGTATATCGCACCCAGTTCAGCGACATACACGGAACAAGGATCTTTAAGTTTGAAAGAGGCACTGGAATTTTCATTGAAGATGCCGAAGCCAGTGGACCCGTTTATGAATGAACCTTCAGTAAAGAACATTTTATCAGATCTAACTTTCCCATATTCTGCCGAAAATATCGGCGGAATAGAATCGGAGCGTAGGTGATCGGGGATTCCAAGGATTTTTTTGTCGCATGGACAGATAAAAAATGACAGAAGAATTGCAAAAGTATGGGAAGCAAACTTGGTTGGAGATGCCTGGTGAAGGGTGCACGTCATTGGTAAGGTACTCATGGTATAAAGACATAAAACTTGACTGAGAAGTCAGTTGGACTAGATTTTCGAAGTTATCAATGGATTCATGATCTTGCAACGGATGAGAAATCTGTAGGATAATTCTGTGAACCGAAGAGTAAGCGGGGTTACTCCTGCCAAGACTTCGAGACTCATCGTATGTGTCGAATGCAAACACCCCATTGCTATACGCAAGCAACGATATTGTATTCTCTACAGCTTGAGAATATGAATCCTGGCAGCTAATCGGAAGCAAAAACTGCCATATTCTAACACTGATAATATCATTGTTTTGTACAACTGAATGTGGTCTCCTGGATGGCCGCTCCACCATGTTCCGGTAATTGTTTGGAGAAAATTTATTCTTTGCTGGCATTTCTGTTTCAAATACGCAATGTGTATTCCCCAGGTACATTTAGAGTCAAAATATACTCCAAGGTATTTGAAAAACATCGAGTGCCTGATCGCTTTGCCGGATAGGTGAAGCTGGAATTGGGCGGGCTCGTGCTTCCTAGAAAAAACGACCATTTCGGTATAAAACGACCTGTAGAGAATTCGATATCCAGCTTGAGAGCTCACGTGAACAGGTTGTTCAGGGTATCTTGCAAGGATTTTTGCAGAACGGCGGGATTAGTACCCGTGATGGAAATAACTCCATCGTCTGCAAGTTGTCTCAGCGTGCAGTTTCTAGTTAGACAATCATCCATATCATTGACGTAAAAACTATACAAGAGGGGGCTTAGGCAGGAGCCTTGTGGTAGGCCCATAAAACTGTATCGAGATGATTTCAAGCTGACATGATTGAAAAACATGTGCTTTTCTGAGAGTAAATTGTACATTATTCAGAATTGGGGAAAGTCCACGATTATGAAGTTTCTCAGAGAGAATTTCGGCGGAAGCCAAACTGCGTATTTGACAGCAAATTGTTCGTTTCGACCCACTTGTCCAAACGAAGTAGAATCATTTTCTCTAACAATTTACGAATACAGGATAACATTGCAATCGGCCTATACGAATTGTGATCGCAAGCCGGCTTGTTGGGTTTTCGTATGGCTATCACTCTCACTTGTCTCCAGTCATGCGGGACAATATTCAGCTCCAGAAACTTGTTGAACAAGTTCAGCAAACGCTGTTTTGCCAAGTCGGGAAGATTCTTCAACAGTTGAATTTAATCTTGTCCGACCCCGGAGCTGAATTGTTACATGAGAGGAGGGCAATTGAGAATTCCACCATCGAAACATTCTCATAATCGCCTTGGAGCGGAATGTCGCGTACGACGTTTTGTGCAGGAACGGAATCGGGACAAACCTTTCTTGCAAATTTGAAAATCCAACGGTCAGAGTATTCCTCACTTTCATTTGTATGGTTCCAGCCACGCATTCTCCTAGCCGTATTCCAAAGAGTGCTCATAGCTGTCTCCCTTGACAAACCATTGACGAACTTCCGCCAATATCCACGCTTTTTCCATATATATATATATATATATATATATATATATATATATATATATATATATATATATATATATATATATATATATATATATATATATATATATATATATATATATATATATATATATATATATACAAAATGGTTTAAACTAAAATAACACCAGGTGGACCAACCAGGACTCAGAGGACCGCTGGTTGTGTATAACTGCCCTAGATTAATGAAAGAAGGGGTGTGCTAACTGCTTACTAATACTTGCCTAATTATTTTTCAACTTTTAGTACATTATCTGTGTTATTATTATGTTCAATCACAATGAAACCGCTAGACTCAACTTTTTTTTGTATATGTTCACATAAACTGGTCAGAATAAAACCGACTATGAACGACTCATTGTTGCTGAAGCTTTTGTTGCATCGTATCCGTTTTCCGTTCAAAACGTTTGAGGACTTGATACATGATGGATTTTACGAATTTCAACTATTTAATTATTTATGTACATGATCATGAACCATAATTTTAGTACATAATCATCTATTTTTAGTAACAAAACAGTAACACTTTTACACAACGCTAAACAAATTATGGTAAACGTGACAATAAACAAATCTCAGTTGGATAGTATTCAAGTCTGACTTCAACTGTATAATAGGACAATATGAACCCGAACATTCTGATTAAATAAACTCTTGAAATTTCTAAAGAAAACTAACATCGTACCGATCCCTATCGCCAAAATAAGTCAATGTACCTGTTTGTATCATTTTTCTCGCCAATAGACTTAGAACTCGCTTCAAATAGTTTCGACCTAATTCCTTGGAAAGGGATTCCTGTGTTTGTTTCACTGGAATGGTAGAAACAAAAATCTTGAGATTCACATCAGATGAGTCGAGCCTCTCCGCCCAAACATCCTCGAATGAAATTCAACGAAACGTGCAAAATAATAACAGCTTTCCACAGCCCAAATCGCTTAAATACCTTTCAATAACTTTTGAACGCAAAGATTCACCCTGTCGAAAGGTATGCGAACTGCTGAGTTTGTCGATGAAAATGAGAAGAGCAGAAATATTTGTGTAAATGAATATTTCTAATGAAAATTTACCCCCAAAGCCGCCTTTCCTGCTGGTTAATGAAACTTTGAGCTAGCAGAAGTTGTGTGCAGCATTTCCGACCTAGCTGACTTGTAGAAAGTGAGAAGATATCAATATGTAAATTAGGAAATGGAAACAACGGTTGTGCACGGATAAATCTGTCGAAATTCAATATTTTCACACCCACAGCACTCCTTGGGTATCGAAGTTTGGGTGTACAGTTTGCGTGAACAAGTGAAGCACAGTGCGTCATTTGCATGGTTGTCATTGAAATGATTCAACTCAAGTCAATGGAGTTGATAACAGCCTTGGATGCTTAATACAAACGATTTTCAAAAAAGAAATAACACCAAAATGTTAGTTGAGTCTCCGATCACAATCAAAAGGATTCAACCCAATAATTGAAGCGCGAAACGATACAATCAGGATCCACGTGTTCATTGACCCAATCTGACCTTATCATCACAAACCGTGGTGGAAAGCTATTTTTCTTGTCTACAATTGTCCAACTGTATTTATCTTTCCGGGTTCCCTCCCAGCATCACATTCATTATCATCCATCACTCAGCTCACTGTTGATTTGCCTTTTCGTAAGATTTCGCTGGGAATCAACCGCAAAACGATAACTCGATGTACTCTGTTGATTTCTAATCACCGCAAACGACCTGCACGAGCCATGCAAACATATATGTGCCGCAAATCTGCACGCAGATTCGAAAACGTCAACCTCCTCGACAATTGGGGTGGTGGCTGGGGAAGAGGAAAACATAATAACTTTAATCGTCTTGTTGCGGTTTGAAGGGTGTAAAATCGAAAGCGACATTGTTGTTCACCAGCAAGGAAAGTGTGGATAGGAAGAACGGTGGCAACAGAAAGCGGAAACATCACAATCCCACTCACAGGCAGGCACATTAATTACTCAGAAATGAAGCACTTCCACAATTCCAATTCTGTTGTACGGGAAATACTTTGACCCGTTCCGAGGCTACCCAACGAAACAATACCATTACAATCAATCATGGAGGAACCATTTCAGCCATTATTCGTCACGCCAGATTGCCGTTAAATTTCTTTTTTCCGCTTGTGAGAATCGCGTGGGTGTAGCGAACAAAAGGAAAGACTCAATCCGGGAGCTCACCAGCTCGCGGATAATTTGTTCTTCCAGTGGTGCCACCGAGTCCGGCGGAGTCTGCAGTTCACTCGTACCCCGTATCCTTTGGCATGGTTCGTTAGATTCCCATAGTCTTCCTCCTCTGTTCGTACCTGGAGATTGATTGTTGAATTTTCAATTAGAGCGACGTCGAAATCGAACCACTGTCCGAGCTTGTCACTAATTGGAGTGGTTGAGCGTGAACCTGTCAGCTGCTTCATTTCGACGATTGTTGTGCGCCTTTCCACATTAAGGATTATGCTAAATGGAGAGCTTCTGCTGTTGAAGGAAGCCGGAGTGAACGGAATAAGTTGCAAAGGAAGCGTACCTAATTTAATGTTTACTGTACTGATCTCCGTCGAATGCTTGATCTGACTGAATATCAGTCGGTACAAGTTTTGAACACTTTTGTTCTCGACGGAGTTTGACATTTTGGTAAATGTTAGAAACTTCAAATGACAAATTTCGCATTTCATTTTCAACCATCTTCGAGAAGTTCTTTCAACTCATATTTCATAATCTATTTATGTTTTAAGAGCACAGTTCACAAAATTCAACATGAAGCACAGCTAATTAGATTAGCTTGAGATAAGTCTTAATAATAACAGCTCCTTGTATCCATCTTCTGCAGAAACTCAATACTCCTCACTCAGAGTTAACAAAAATGTGCTAGCCAAACTTTGAAACAAAAATTAAATTTAAGTAGACGATAACGATCTTAGTGTGAGGAAGCTTTTGGTTTTTTGAGCCATATGGGTTCGAAAAATAACAGTATCATGTATTTGCGGAACGAGAACATGTTTAGTTTCTCTTGAAAAACTACTCAAGGAGCAAGGAGGATTATGCTGTCCAGATTAGAATTTGTTTCCCTCAAGAGAATCTTGTAGGTGATAATCTGAGGGTACAATATATTATATTGTATATATTGATGGAATAATAGGCGGTATAGCACATCGTATTCGAACTCAAAAAAAAAAAAAAATGTAGGGTTGTAGTGGAGGCGATCTGGCGCAGTGGTAACATCCATGCCTCTTACGCAGAGATCAAGAGTTCGATTCTCACTCCCGACATTCTTTCAAAAATGGAAGTAAAAGTGACGAACCAGCCGAAATGTGTTGAAAGTCACTATAATAGAGAAAAAAAATTAGGGTTGTTAAAGGGACATGAGATTTATCTCCACCTTGATAGTTCACGACGCCTATCATGACTTTCAATCTGGTCCCAAACTCAATGTTTACAAAAATGTCCAATTAGAGGCAAAAATGTTCAATTATTCGTGTCGCATTACAGGTCTGTCCAATTAGCTAGATGCCAAATTAGAGGTAACCTACTATATATGAATAGCCCGTACACTAACCAACAAGTTGTCCATACATCGGATGAAAATTTTGTTGCTAGAAAAACCCTTTTCTTGAAGAAGCGCCCTTCCTTCGATGTATGTATGATTTGTCGGTTATTGTATGGACTTTTTTTTCAAGAATTTAAAAAAATACGTTTTTAAGAAAAATGTGTTTTAATAAAAATTTTTTTTTTGACGTAGAACCACGTCTTTCATTAAGGGTACAAAATCAGGAAACAGGTCACGTTTTTATGATATAAAGTTAACGTTAATAATTATTCTTGTCGCGAACGGATTCAAATGAAGTTCACAATTGTACTGCTCATTTGTGAACTTCGCAACACGTGCCGTCAATAACGAGCAACTTATCGGCGATGAACGAAGGAAAATGATATATATATATATATATATATATATATATATATATATATATATATATATATATATATATATATATATATATATATATATATATATATATATATATATATATATATTTGCCTGGTGCATAAATATGGGATCTTGCTGGGACAAACTTTTATTAGAATGAACTGAAAAGTTTAAAGTCTCATTAAAACAAAGAATGGAATGGGCAAACTTTCAGTATCGTTCTAGATACGAAGCAATGAACATCGTTTGATCCTCCTTGTTTTGCGTCATCACATGTCTTCGTTTCGGAGTGCGTTGTGGACGCGACCAAATTACTCACACGCTGATGTCTCTGGCATTTCAATCATTACTTCAATCTGACACCAATCTATTAAGGTTCTGAACTAAACAATTGTGTGGGGAATCATCAAACTAGGCTATCATCGACTCACCGATAATATAATTTGTTCAGGAATTTCGTGTGTGATGTGGTTTCGCATGACAGTAGCAAAACTATCTCCACCAAGGGTGACAGCTAAGCTAACCGGAAATATTAATAGAAAATGCTTCTGTTGAGAAGAGCGCAAAGCGTAGATAAGTGTGTGTGTGTATAATAATATCCGAAGTTATTAACAAGCGACTTGAAAAAAAACAGCGTAGTTCTACGTCAACTAAGTGGTCTTGTCTTGGACACAACCTCCTATAATTTTTTTTCGATATTTCTATTCATGCGCTGCTTGGCTATTTAGCTGAGCAGTCCAGTCTTTTCTTTCACACCTCAAGTCCGTGGCAAGTTCGTTCGTTGCGATAGTGTACGCGTTCGCACTCTATTTTGAACTCGCTTCTGGCGCTCTTTCAAGAGTGTTAGTAGAGAGTGAGAAGGACGAAGTATCCTCGTAGTGAAATGAACGGAGAACAAGTCAATCCGTTTGTAAAATCTGGCCTTTCTAGAACGCCGACGAAAAATAGTGATGCGGCAGAGAACTTGTTAACCCGCACTGAAAGTGAGCCCGCTTTGAACAAAACGCCGGAAAATAGTAATTTCATTTTAAACGTGAAGAAACCGATAGCCAATAAAAAAAAATGCAAACAGGGCTAGATCGCTATTTTAAAAGAAAAAATGAGCTCCAATAGTGCAAACACTGGCAACGCAGCCAAAAAAAACAAACATTACAGCCAACACAATTATCCCTCTGAGCAATAGGTTCGATGCCCTTGCTCCAGTGAACGACGAAAGTGCACAGCAAGAAACTGTCCAACCGAAGCCCGCACCGATTTACCTGCGTCAGGTGGTAAGCAGAAACGCGATTGATCTAGTTAAAAAAGCAATCGGTAGCAACAATTTTCTGTGCCGCAATGTGCAACGCGGAAATATTAGTGAACTGAAAGTGCAGTGCAATACAATTGACGATTATCGCAAAATTGTGAAGGCGTTAGAGAAGGAAATTTTTTTTTTCAAACCTACCGCTTAAAAGCTTGGAAAGGTCTAACTGTGGTGCTGAAAGGCATAGAACAGGGTGTTTCACCCGATGATATAAAAAACGTTGTGACCGATAACGGTTTTGAAGTGGCTTCGGTTACTAATATGTTGAAGCAATTAAAAAAAACCACAGCCGCTCTATAGAGTAGAACTAGAGCCATCAACAAATAAATTGAAACCAGGCGAAGTGCATCCAATTTATAAAGTCACCCGACTTTTAAATTGGGTAGTGATGTTTGAAGAGCCGCACAAACGGACTGGCCGTGTGCAGTGTCACAACTGCCAAGAATACGGGCATACTAAAGGGTATTGCAACCTTCCAGCAGTCTGCGTAGTCTGCAGTGGTATTCATGAGACAAAAAATGCCCAGTCTCAAGAACATCAACAGAAGCAAAAAAAAATTATAAGAGGTTGTGTCCAAGATACGACCACATTGTTGACGTAGAACTACGCTGTTTTTTTTTATATAAGTCGCTTGTTTATACCTTCGGATATTATTCCATAATGATGTGAAATTTTAGAAACAACTGCTTAGTAGAATAATCTCTGAAATGATTTTTTCATTGTAGAATCAGTTGACGATAATTGATTGATGATTCATTCTTGCCCTCGCAAAACAATCTTATGTCGCAATTTAATTCATGTCAATGCATTGAAAATTTACCTCGAAGGCTATTCCGGTGGCCTTTTTCGACATTGACATAGACTCGGGTACAGTCGATTATATACATGTTGCACCAGCACCATTATTCCATATCTCATAACTACCTCTATATTTCTTTGGCACCGCATGGAAACAACAACAATGACAACACTTGCAAGTAT
The DNA here is from genome assembly GCF_029784135.1 of Toxorhynchites rutilus septentrionalis. Lineage (NCBI taxonomy): Eukaryota > Metazoa > Arthropoda > Insecta > Diptera > Culicidae > Toxorhynchites > Toxorhynchites rutilus. The sequence goes on along the minus strand of NC_073746.1, from coordinate 287,268,687 downwards.
CAAATATCATGGTACATGTTATTTAGTATTGCCTCAAAGGAATCGCACCTCTAGATATCGTTCGTACAAACTAAGCGTAAACCAAGCGCCAAACAAGCGTTCGCCATAGCATGCATACAGAGCCATACATTGGTGGCTTGAAACTACTAGCAATATAAACATTTCTCATCATTTTGCGTTATTCTCAAAAGAAACGCTTCTGTTAATATTACTGGCCTCGAAAAGAGTTGCATTACTTTCTTATGCTCGAGATAAGCGCAGCTGTCTTCCTTTAGTGAAGGGAGTTTTGCTACTGGCAAGCAAAATCTAATCACATACAAAATTCCAGAACATTTACTTTCTTGATGACTAAACAAGAGAAATAAACTCTTTTTGTTAATAACAACCTCGAAAACAGTAGCAATGCTTCATTATCATCAATATTAGCGCAAATGCAATCCTAGTTGAAGGCAGTTCTGCGACTGACACGCGAACCCAAATAACTTATAACATTCCAGTAAGACATTCAAGATGCTTGGTATTCCCCAAATAATTTTTTGGCGCACAACCTTAACGCCTGCTTCGCCATAACGTCAGTTTGATGCATTGATGCATTCTCAAAGGCACCAATGAAGCCCTTATGATGACGGAAAACAAACAATGTTAACTGCTTGGAAAAAGACTGAATTATGCCACACAGCTTGTACTCTGCTGTAACACCCATCGATGCGAATTCGCTGATGAGTTTGTCAAGAGCGACCGCCTTCACCACCAGCGGGGGGAGCTTGATTTTGGTTGCTGCCTGGGTAACGGCGTTTACATTTTCGACCGACGCGCCGAAATCGCCTACTTCGCTGTTGTTCGGTGCATGTTCACATTCGCGAAGGCTCGGTTCAGTGCGAGCGCTTTTCATTGCACCAACACCGCGTGCATCATTAGATGACGCTTACCTCGAAATTTTATTGCCCCTGGCAATGCGTTCGTTTTTTTCAGGGCTCGAGCCTGCCTTCCTCTTCTTCTTGCTCATCGCACACTACGCGAAGCGTCCAATTTATGACGCGAAAAGAAGAACACACGATACGAATAACGCGAAAAACGAACCGAAAAATAAAACGACGATTTCCAAGTTGGATTACCACTGGTGGGGTCCAATCTTAGATCGAAGCGCAGCGAAAGCAATGTGAACTGGATTACTCAACAGTCCGATGCCGAATGAAAGTTTGCCTCAGCGCGATCCACTGTTTATACTCTAGGCAAGTATTCCCCTTCATTCTTCTTTTTTTCCTTTGTTCACGGAGACATAAAATCCTACGATTCCCCCTCCGTTGGTCGTCGATAAGTTGCTCGTTATTGATAGCTCTGTTCGGGAAAGCACTCAAATGGACAGAACAAATGTATGGAAAAATAGAAACACTTAAAGTTTTCATGAATTTTAACCATTTACTAACAAGGGTATTCTAATGTATGGCATATTAAACAAATCTTACGGAATTTCCGATTCGTTTAGTGTGTAAATCGCCAAAATCCGTTCACGGCCAAAATAGTTATTAACGTTAACTTTATTTCATAAAAACGTGACCTGTTTTCTGATTTGACACCCTTAATGAAAGACGTAGTTCTACGTCAAAAAGCAGCAACTGCGGTGGCAACCACACTGCAAACTATAGGGGGTGCCCTGTATACATAACTTTAAAGAAAAAACCGCAAGAATCTCTACAAAAGCTGCAATTAGCAGGCCTGCAAACTATCAGCCAACCCTGCAACCAACGGTAAATTCAGCCACACACCCGGAACCTCAACCTCTTGATTTCACGCCTACACCTAGCACATCGTGTAGGGATGCTCTACTCTCCCATCCTCCAACACCAATAATTCCTCCCGCGGACCAATTACACTTATTTATGGGTTCAATTATGCAACTCATGACATCAATACAAACAATGATGTAAGAAATGTTGCGCAGCCAGCAACTTCTTATCCAAAAATTGCAAAGTTCAAAATAATTTTTTTGAAAATCTGCTATTGGAATGCAAACGGGATACATAACCATTTGAATGAAATTAAACTTATTCTTGAACCAACACGACATTGACGTTTTTCTTATCAATGAAACCCATCTGACGGATCACTACAACATCAGAGTCACGGGGTATGATTTCTATAGTACAAATCACCCGCACGGGTCAGCAAGAGGAGGGGCTGCGGTCCTCATCTAACGAGATATTCCACACTATTTATGGTACCATCACAGTACTCTAAATATCCAAGCAGCGGCTGTGTGCATCGAGAGTAAATCAGAGAAATTTGTACTAACAGCACTCTACTCTTCACCGAACCACCACCCTTCGGGGGAGGAACTGAAAAACTTCTTCTCACTCCAAGGGCATCGATTTATCGTCGCTGGTGACTTCAACGCAAAACACACCTTTTGTGGATCAAGGCTGATTACCACTCATGGTCGCGTATTATACAACGTCATCACTGACTCTGGCTATGACATTGCGTCATGCGGCGAACCGACACACTGGCCAGAGGATCGCGCACGACTTCCAGACCTGACGTCATCTAATCTCACTAACTTTTCAACGAACTGGACAAAATATAAGACATATATCTCCTCTAACATTCTCCATCTACCTCTGGATAACGAACATCATATCGAGGACGCAGTTAACCAGCTCAGTGTACTCATGAAGAATGCTGCGGAGATAGCTACCCCACCTATAAAGACCAAGAAACACAAAAAAAAAATTACTGCCTCCCACATAAAAGCAGCAGTTGCAGAAAAGCGACGACTAAGACGTATCTGGCAAGACAAACGATCGCCAGAATCTAAAAACCAATTCAATATGGCACAACGTAAATTAAGAAAGCTATTACAAGACGAGAAAGATGAAAAATTCCATAATTACTTGACTGAATTGTCGTCAAATCAAGATACTAATTACTCACTATGGAAGGCAACTAAGAATCTAAAACGACCTCAGTTACAGGTCCCGCCGTTTAGAATGCCCTCTGGTAATTGGGCCAGAAGTGATGATGAGAAAGCAGCAACTTTTGCAAACCACCTTCAAAAAGTTTTCACTCCGAATCAATCGGGACCCAATCAAGAAACGCTCGAATTTTCTGGTGTTACGAACCAAAACCAAATGAAAATCAAACATCGGCTGGTGAGACATGTTATCAAAAATCATATCAATGTGAAAAAGTCACCCGTCATCGACCACATCAACGGAAATATGATCAAGGAACTACCTGACCTAGCAATTAAACATCTCACGAGAATTTTCAACGCAATGACCCATATAGGATATTTCCCACAAGCATAGAAAATTTCGACCATAATTATGATTCCTAAGCCAGGTGAAGACGCACAGGAAGTGGAATCTTATGGCGGGTTTACATTAGGGAGATCTATAGCTGTGTAACTTGATTCCGCCGCTGAGAATCACCCATTGCATCCGGATCACGAATGCACGTCTTACCTTGTTGGCTGTTTGACTCTCTCTGACGAGAGCTGCGGTTGTGATAATTGATCGAGCTCGAGACGCCATATAATATATGGTGGAATATGAGACGGCACGTCTTGCCTCACACATCCTCTTTCCTCTCCGGAAAAAGAATTTCAATGCCATAGAAAAAAAAACTTGTAATTGAGCACTTAACAAGTATTGAAGCTGTTAATTTGGCTGCATGTATTGAAATGAATTAATAAAACAACAGATTAAGAAATTGGTTGACAAAAAAAAAAATCACAAAAGTGTGATGAACCAAGTGCCCACAGGTTTCTATGGTAACTGTTTCTTTCTATTATCAATAATAGTAGTTCATTAAACGTTTAACATTCCGCCTAACATTCCTCAAGGTTATTTTCTAATTCTTCTACTCAAACACGTCGTGCTGAATTTACCGTCGCCTTTATTTTGAGATCGCCCAGTCTCATCCTATTCGCGAATAATACTTATCATAACTTTCACCGTCAAATGGTGATCATTATCAGAATTCATTGTTCTTGAGAAGTCTTCTTGATCAGCATCCCACAGCACCCAACACTGTACTCTGATGCTCAAACTTTGTAGATTTAACAGGTCGTGCATGGTGCACCTGATTGGATGATCTATCATTTGATTATCGACATCCTGATATTCCGATAGTCATCCAAGCTTCTTATATGGACCGGTCATGCCAAGAGCAACGGTTTCCATACGCATTTTGGATAAAACTGTTTTACATTTTCTTCCCGGTGGTTCATTACGGAACAAATTGCAAATTATTTTACTCACTTGTTTGCGTCATAAGCCATTCCAGGTCACTAAAACTGTCAACGGAAAAAATTCTCCAACTTGGCTTTAAGTGGATGTTTTGCGTGAGCTATCCCCAATGTTTAGCCTTGAAGCTTTTGAGGGATGGCGGCACAACCAGTTTCCACTATGATTCCTCCTATGGAATCTAGATCGCCGCTACGGATTTGAATTTCATCAAGCTCATCGGCCACGTTTGAGTTTCCATGGCATGAATAACGTTTCGTCTCGCTTCGTGCGTTCACTCCTACCCTCCTACTTATTTTGAGCATATTTTCTCTCAGTTGCTGTGAATGATTTTCATACAAAACTTATTATTAGTGATGTATCTTCGCTGTTAACTTGAATCAATACAGTGTGCAATGCCTTAGGATATACATCTGGAGACAAAATAGTTTTGTTCGACTCCGAACAGAATTCCAGAGACGTCGCCGGAATAATCATGCGTCGCTTAACGAGCTTGAATGCGCTTTTATGTTCTTTGCCGCAGCTCCATTTCAACGCTGTGATAACTGACCACAAGGGAACATACATTCTCGCAAAATTCTCGATGTAGGCACAGTTGAGGCAGTTGAAGCGGATAACTGTCGAAATGTTTAGATATTTTTCATCTTTGACACTTCAATATTAAAATCATTTTCACTAGGCTCGTGTTCCAAAAATCTAAAAAGCGTCTGATTGAACGTACATTTAGAGAAAGGTTATTGGATCTATGATTTGCAGGAATTGGGTAATGTCTCTCTCATCTGGTTTCTGCATATAAAAAAAACAACATCAATATATACAATATTATTATCCACAGCCTTGAGATTACGCATCATTTCGCGCTGGAACATTTCGGTGCGCTACTGATGCCGAACATCATACGAGTGAAACGACACATTCTGATTGATGAAAAAATATGGTGATTTCACGCGATTCATTACTTTATGCATCTGATAGATAGAGCTTGGCGAAGTACAGTTTGCATCATACAACTTCACATCATTTATCTCATCGATGAGGGGTACAGAAAATATTCTCACTTAATTGCTTTGTTCGGTGCTCTCATAAACACCACTCAACTAAGTTCGTTTTACGCATACTCGTCTGCGCCTTTTTCCTTCTACTCCACCAACCTATTTTGATAGGCACATCTGTGTAAAGATGTGTTTGTATTTCTTCTGCATGCATATATCAAGCGAGCGGCCTTCTTAGCTCGCTATGTATGTATGCGTTTCTCCCTTTTTTCTTTTATATGGCTCTCCCAGGGCACATATTTTTGCGGTTCTCTCTACACGCTTTGCTCTTGCATGATAGACGCTTGTCTAATCATGTTTTCCCTCAGCCAGCCCTCTCACTGCATTGGGGTTTCTCACAGCTCGCTTTTTCATTAATATTTGCGGTTCTCTCAACACGCATTTTATTCCAGCTGTCCTCTCAACACGCTGTTTGTCATAATTGGATCTTTTTCTGTGGCTCTCCTAGCACACATCTATTTAGGTGGTCCTCACAACACGCCTTTTCCATTAGTGTCTGCGGTTCTCACAACACGCATTTTTTTTCCAGCTGTCCTCTCAACACGCTGTTTTTTTCCTATAGCTGTTACTACTTTATGTGGCTCTTCCAGCGCACACTTAATTCGGCGGTTCTCACAACTCGCCTTTTTTATTCATGTTTGCGCTGCTCTCAACTCACTGTGTACTCGCAATACACCTCTCCATTTCGCAGCGCACAGAGAAAATTGCGACTCAACTTACTCACTTTTCCCTGAGCACAACAAATCCATTACTTTGGATTCACTTCTTCAAAGGTCGCAACAGATTATTTAATGGATGCCAATGGGAGATTTCCAGGATATTTTTTTGTTTTGACAGTTGTATTACGCGATAACACAACACAACCTGTCACAGTCGCCAAATGTGTAACTTGATTCCGCCGCTGAGAATCACCCATTGCACCCGGATCACGAATGCACGTCTTACCTTGTTGGCTGTTTGACTCTCTCTGACGAGAGCTGCGGTTGTGATAATTGATCGAGCTCGAGACGCCATATAATATATGGTGGAATATGAGACGGCACGTCTTGCCTCACACAATAGCTATAGATGGATTTATTCACGTGAAAATAGATGTAAACGGGTGAGAATAAATATGATACACTTATTCGAGGTATATATAACTTGAATAAATTCAGCATATGTAAACGCTTGTGAATTTCTCACTGGTGAGAAATCACTAAAGTTGGATGCAGTTCTACTTCAGGTGAATAAATTCACCTAAGATATGAATATATTCATTATAGAAGTTCACGCTAGTGTAAACGGTTGATGCGATTTCTATAAATCTCATCATATTTCTTCACATGAATATATCACTAGTCTAAACCCATCCTTAGAGACCTATTAGCATCCTTCCAATCTTCTCAAAAGTGTTCGAAAAAATTATCCTAATAAAATCAGCACCCGAGATTGAAAGACTAATCCAGAATCACCAATTCGGATTCCGAGCAAAACATGGCACTATTGAACAAGTGCACCGATTGAAAGAAGAAATTCGTAAAGTATATAAAGGCCGCGGATATTGCTCAGCGCTTTTTCTTGGTGTAGCATTCGATAAAGTCTGGCACGCAGGACTGCTCTAAAAAATTAAAAATATGCTATCACAAGTATATGAAATTATGCGTTCTTACCTACTGGGAAGAAAGTTTCATGTTCGGTATGACCCGCTCGAAAGAGCGAGAAATATATGCTGGCGTTCCTCAGGGCAGTGTTCTTGAACCAGTTCTCTATCTCATCTACACAGCTGATCTCCCGACCGCGCGGAACTTAATGATTACAACATTCGCATATGACACAGCTATTCTCAGCAGTCACAAAAACAGAACGATTGCTTCACGGGATCTCTAGGAACACATAACGGTCGTCGAAAAGTGGCTTCAAAAATGGAGAATTAAAGTAAATGAAACAAAATGTGTCCATGTTACGTTCACGCTTAATCAGGACACATGCCCACAAATCAAGTTCAATGGAACTGCAGTACCTCAATCGACTGATATTAAATATCTCGGTGCCGCCGTCTCCACCGTCTAACCTGGAAGAAACACATAGAAGCAAAGAAAACGCAATTGAAATTGCGAGCAAATCAAATACATTGGCTCATCGGGAGGAAGTCGAAATTAAAACTAGAGTTCAAACTACTTCTATACAAATCCATGCTGAAGCCTATTTGGCATTATGGCTGTCAACTTTGGCAAACAGCTTCAGCAAGTAATATCGAAATGATCGAAAGAGTGCAAAATAAGCTGCTAAGACAAATTACTGGCGCCCCTTGGTACATCCGCAATATGTCATACATCGAGACTTAGGGATGGCGACGATTAAAGAAGAACTTCATAAAACGAGGAGGAAATATGCGGAAAAGGTGAAGAATCATCCAAATCCACTAGCAAGGCGACTTGTTCAACCTATGGTAACACGTACTCTTGTCTTTTTTTGGTGATTTTCAACTCGTAAAGTATCGGCTAGGTGTGCATTCATTTGTTTAGCGTCTTTAAATTTTGTTTTGAAGTGTTGTAAATATGAGCTTCACCATACTTAAGAATGGAAAAGAAAATGCGAATCAGAAAAATAACAATTTTTATGCAATTTAATAAACGATTCGATTAGAATCATTTGAGGGGCTTAGAATGCAAGGGGTGTAAGTGACTTGATCGATTTCTCTTCATCAACTTTTTCTTTAGTTAACTACTCAACTGCAAAAACGTTCCACTGTGAGTTTGCTATAGAATATATATATTTGCAGCTAAGTTATGACTAAAAAGAGAGTCGATGTAGAGAAATCGATCAAAGCACTTACACCCCTTTCATTCTAAGCCCCTCATTTGTAAAAATGAAAATCTAAAAATTGAACATGTAAAAAATATTGAAAGATTCGTTCGACGCTTATAACTCGATTTTGATAGATCGTAAAGATATCTGCATCAATGAATTGGAAATATTTCTACGCATATATTACTACGAAACTAAAAAATTATATTTTTTGGGATAAACAATTGAGAAGTTTTCAAATGGAAACTATTATCTAAACGCGGTGAATTCCACGTTTTGATGGCCCCAATTTGTGCTCCTCAAATTGCACCGATCGAAGTAGCAGCGAAATACAATTTGAATACGTCAAAATCACTGCGAAAATATTCAAAGCTATTCACTGTACATATCATTATATCCAAAGGTTATAAGAAAAATAAGAAAAGGAAGCTACCATATAAATTCGTTCGTGGGTTCGTTCTAGTATTATCTGAACCTCGGTCTCGCTCCAGTTGGCAAGCAGACAACAGTCTTTAATCATGCTGGTATCACATACAACGTAATCATATGCAAAAGAAGCAGAGTATTTTTTTTTCTTTATTATAGTGACTTTCAACACATTTCGGCTGGTTCGTCACTTTTACTTCCATTTTTGGAAGAATGTCGGGAGTGAGAATTGAACTCGTGATGTCTGCGTGAGAGGTATGGATGTTACCACTACGCCAGATCGCCTCCCCCCAAGAAGCAGAGTAATCAAATTCAACATCTGGAACAGAAGCGGTAGCAAGGCAGCATTATAAATAGAAACAACCTCTGCTGCAGCAACAATATCTTTATCAGCAACAACATCATCAGTATCGCAACGAGTTGTTTTCCACCGGTTAACAAACAAGATATAATATTAGGTTGGGGAACAATTATTCATTATTTTTGGGTGAAATTCAAAACATATTTTAACATGCTTCGGATTGTTCGACTTGGATCAAATGTGCACCGTTTTGTTGTGAAATTTGTTACCATTCTAAGGTTGTTGACAGTAGAGATCTGAATTTAGTGCATTGCACTAAAAAAACAAAATAATAAAAAAATTTAAGAATTTTTTTTTTTAAATAAATTAAATTGCACGTATTTTGCTGTTGCAGTGTCGGCACCATAAACACCATTCACAAATCCAGCGGCCTGGCTTGCATTCTCCTCTTTTCTAAAAGAAAAAGTGTAAAATGCACCGATTTTTCTCTTTGTTGACCTCAATTGTTAACACCCTGTAACTCACAACAACTGAATGGAACAAACAAAAAACAGCAAAAGACTTTTTCAGTGATTCATCACCTTTACAACGAGCCTAAACTTGAAATTGTATGATCGATATTACGCGAGATATTGATCACTAAAGCCAGCTACCGAGAAAATAACGGATAACTTTTTCCCCAACCTAATATCAGTTCTTTGCAGAACCTTAATTCCAAACGAGTTTCCGTTGTGGATTTGCAAGTTCAAGAGCTCAGAAGTATGTTTACACCGGAGAACCGTTCTCGTTCCAACACACACAGTTTGTTCAATTGAAATATTGCATCGAATTTCATTCCGTTTGGCGAAGAGTGCTTTTGTGTTTTTGCATCGATGAAAAAATAGGGCGTATCACGTCGATTTTCATACCGATAGATGGACAGTGTTGCAAATGGTTTTATGCGTTGTTAATCGTTGTGGTGGTAGAAATATAAAATCGCCTTTGGCTGAAGTGTTTGTGTGCCTAGAACAAGAGACTGATAACGTGCATAAGGATACAAATTCCTACATATGGCCAGCTTGTGTTTTGCACTCGCGAGTACAAATTAAATAATGAATCAACCATCTTCAGCTGCTCTCATTAAACCACGACCCTTTACAGGGCCACCTAAGCAATCGCTAAAGAATTCACGAAAGCTCGATGAATTCTAGAGTAATATCCAGAGCTGATCGGTAATTTGAGATTGCCATTATTTCGTTGCTTTGAGAATGGTTTACGCCAATCAGTGCAAGAACTAAGCTTGCCATTCCTCGACAGATCAACTGGTCTGAGATATTTATACAAAATCTTTTACAATAAAGAAAATCATATACTTTTTAAGCAAAAAATTTAATAGTTGCAAAATTGAGAGAAAAACGGATTTTTCGGATTTCGTACCTTTTCCGTGCCGTTTACCCATCTTGTTGAATAAACCTCAGTTTGAGGTACTGTAATGTGCTCGAAAATTGAATATGTGATAGAGAATTAGCCTTGCATTCCCTATCATAGATATATTTTTAATACAATAGGTGCATATACCGAAACATCATCCACGATTCAACGGTCATCCATACAACAACAGCGGCGGCAAGGCGCCCAAATGATCTTTTCTCAGTTGGCTTTTTTCAAGGCTATAGGCGAATGAACTGAAGAAGTTTAAAACTTGTATAACTCAATACAACATCAATCGTTACGATTAGCTTCAGTAACGGCATGGTTCCGTTGCGTTTATAAAGCGAGTCGGGAATGGAGATGTGGTTCATTATTTTCGTTTTTCAGATAACGGTCAAATTTCCTAGAATTCATACATCGTAGCGATCCAACTTTCAGCAAGTTTTCTCGAACGGTGATTTTGGATATCTGTGTAGTGAATCTAATAATGTTAAATTTAATTATTTTTTTTAATTTAATAATTCGCGTGTCATTCAAACCTGGATCGACCATCGAGCATGTATTAACCCGTCTTCAAGTACTCCAAAGCGATGTTTTATCGTGAGTATGAGTTTTTTGAACTATTAAGTTCTAAAGTTATATTCTGTTTCACCTCAAACATCCCATGTATCTCTGCAGTTTTATCAAATCAATGTGGTGGTTTGGACGAAGCGTATTCCACTCAAAACGTTCTGAATTGATCGAAAAAAATGGTAGTCGGAACAATCGGAATGGTAGGTAGAGTCTGGGCTATAAGGCAGGTGAACCAGAATTTTCCAACCGTTATTTTCAAAATAGTTAAATGAAATGGTGCCCGAAAATCGTCATTAAGGCAGTATTCTAGTCTAGAAATTTGAAGAAAATCAAATTTGTTTTCCTTAATATTTCTATAGTTTAAGCATTCAAAAATCTACCCTAGAAAGGACTTATCGAAAATCCTATTATTAACCGAGTTAGAGCCATTTTAGTGATTCGGTATCTAACCTGCTACGGCCATAACAATGAGCTTCAAACGCCTTTTTCTCAAAACTAGTTTTTTTCAAACTGGCGTACAAGATATCTCATGTTCTACTGAACCGAGTCATGTCGAATTTATATGAATACAATCTGCAGGCATCTCTCTATCGCATGAACCTCTGAACAATGATATTTTTGAAATTTTACTATTTTTAAAAAATTGAAATACGTAAGAAAAAACGTTTTAAACCGCATTTTGTTTTTCAAACAAATGCCATTTTGTCAAAAAAGATCGTTTTGACTTGTCCGAGGTTCATGCGATAGCGGCATCTTCACTGATCCAGAATCTGTTCGATTTTTTTTTGTTTCAGATAACCAAAAGGGCTGGAACCGTGTACGCCGTGGCACAACTTTTTTTTTAACTCCCTCTCTTCATCAGCTCTGCGAATGGGAAAAGTTGCAGCACGACTAGTGCCAAAAGAGCTCAATTTTCTTCAAAAAAATCATCGCAAAAAAGTGGCTGAAGACATGCTTGAACGATCAAGTTATGATCCCACGTTTATCCAACGCATAATTACTGGCGACGAGAATGGTTGTGCCTTTTTTCTATTTCCGAAACTTAAATTATCGCTTCATTGGAAACATTAAAAGATATTCGTAGCGTGAACTGAAGGCAATTCCTGAAGAGTGCCATTCCAAGTAATATCGAAATAAGAATGCAGATTTTAAAAAATTGTTTTTTTTATTCGAATGAAAGTTTGCTTTCCGTTTTGGTTGGAGGAAATATGAGTTTTCCACAGCATTTTGGAATTTTTTGATTCAAGTGTAACATTTTAAAAGGGCGTATCGATTTTAGTAAGCGAAATATTTGATAATTTATATCTCAAAAACTATGAGTCCTACCTAAATAGTATCGTATAGAGAATTGATGTCTAAACGTAAAAAAAATATACGCTGAGAGCTCTAGAATACGCGTGATCACGTGTCGGAAGATATTTCTTTGATGAAAAATCCCCCGGCCAGAACGGGAATCGAACCCGAACCCCCGGCATGATAATGTGCGACGCCAACCACTCGACCACGGGAGCACTGCAATATTTAAAATACATATTTTTTTATTTATTTTTTTTATTTTCTCATATAAAATAGAAGTCATGTAGAAAATTTAAAAAAAATGGCTACAATTATTTTTGACAAACTTTGTGGAACATCGATTTTTTATGAATTTTTGAAACAATGTTAATTCGAATTTTTGTATGTTAATAATAATATTAGCCACAAATTATAAATTCTGATATAAAGCTTATTATTAATTTCCTTCTAAATGCAGCCGTACTCGAGATATTTGAAAAATGTTATCTAAATTAAATAACTTCGATGCTGTTGAAAATCCGCGAGTTATTTCTTCTTTGAGTTCCTTCAAATTTTGCCCTTCACGTACCCCCAGAGGAAGTAATTGAAGGGGAGAAATGTTGAAATTCCTACTATAAGAGGACAAAGTTTCATTAAGGCTTCGGTTGCTCGAGTAATACGAGCTATTCGTTTTTTTTTTGCGTGAGCGTTTAATCTGGAAGGCCTTGTACCGTTCAACGACTAATCACGATACTTCTGCCATCATCGCTCGATTGTACCACTGGTGATGGGGTGAATAAACAATCCTCAAAAACCAAACTAAATGGTCCCTTTCAGAGCCACTAAATTACTATCGAAGAATTTGATGATGAAATTTTTCAAACATATTTAATTAGCAACGAAAAGACTAACTTAATCCTGCGTCAACTATGCGATCGTGTCTCAGACGCAACCCTCATTCAAATTTTTCGTTAATTCATGTCGTAATGTTTCGATATTCGATTCTGACCTTCTATGTGCCTGGTGTCTACCAAAAACTCACAACTTGGTTCTAGTGAAAACATCTAGAAAGAACTATGTAAACAATGTAATGTAATGTAATGCAATGTAAACATGTAAGCATGTAAGCATCCATGCAACATAATTTGCATTGCAGAACAACTAAAAACCTTATTATTTAAAAATTATATTATAACAGAAAAAATCATAATAATCATTATGGTGGAATTGACATTAAAATAAGAAAAGAACAACTTAAGGAATGTACGTTTTTATTTTTTTTAAAACTTAACATTGTAACAATTGTGGTATTCAGTCATTTTTTTAGGACTAAACAAAAGAAATAAATTAGATGATTATCAATCGAGTGCACTAATCTAACTTATTATCCAATCATATGCCATCATCAAGGCACAGCTTTGGATGACGCCATCGCAAATACCGGTTGAAATTCCATCCCGGATTATTCTCTAATTCAATCAGTCGCTCTCCCTTCCAAAACAACTCGCTATCAACTCGAGCTCCAAAACAGCGAGTTGGAAGGCATAGTATAGATAATCCGCCGCCCCGAGGCACAGATTTCCGATATTTCAGCTTCAAAAGAATGTCAACAATCAAAACACATAAAACTCGCTACCGGTCTCTACTCTGCTCGGTAGGGCATCACTTTTACTCTCACCCCGACGGAGGGGGCCCGCGAAACCCGCTCCACTCTGCGTATGCTCGAACGCACCAAAACGGATTCAACGAATATTACATTTTTGCCCACACGATGTAGCGAATCGCCAAAACAACAAGTTTGACTAGGCCGGCAGGTTTTCGGATTACGTATTCACTGGCGAAAAAAAAAAGATTAAGATACGTACGAGTTGTGCCGGTTACATCATGCTTCCTGTTCAGGACTCAAACACTCGCGCGTGTTTGTCATCTGAAATCGAGTGCCGCTCATAAACTTTGGGCAAGCGGACGGAAACAATTCTAAATGAACTTGCAAGGCCGATCCGAAACTGGATTGACAGGCGGCAGCTTTCACCGATGAGTCAGAAAGAAATTGGGACTTATGTAATTACGCAATCATTGAGTGTAATCGTGAACTTGCTTAAACAGAATAATCCTTGGGATAATGGAACTGCTTAAGGGGATATTCTAGTCTAGAAATCTGAAAAAATCGAAATTTTTTTTTTTACCATATTTCTGTAGTTTAGGCATTCAAGAATATACTCTAGAAAGGACTTATCGAAAATCCTATTATTTACCTAGTTAGAGCCATCTTAGTGATGTGGTATCTAACCGGTTACGGCCATCACAATGAACTTCAAACCCGTTTCTCTCGGAACTAGTTTTTTTCTAACTGGCGTACACGATATCTCAAGTTCTACTGAACCGATTTATGTCATTTATATGAAAATAATCTGCATACATCTCTCTATCGCATGAACCAATAAAAAATTATAACTTTTTAATTTTACTATTTTTAAAAAATCGGTAAACGCAAAAAAAAAAACGTTTTAAACAGCATTTTTGTTTTCAAACGGCCGCCATTTTGTTAAAACCCATGTTTTTGACTTGTCCGAGGTTCATGCCATAGCGACATCTTTACTGATTCAGAATCTGTTCGATTTTTTTGTTTCAGATAACCAGAAGGACTGGAATCGTGTACGCCATGGCACAACTTTTTTTTGAACACCCTCACTTCACCAGCATGTAACTATTCTAATTATGAATATTTTTTTTCCGTCCTATTTTTGTTTTATTGTTGAAAGATAGATAAACGAATAATGATATAATGGATAGTAAAAATATTTTTTGTTTTATTTTTACGGAGTTCGAAAAAACGTCCGAAATTCGTCTACACTAGAATACCCCCTTAAATCATAGTTTAATAAAAACATGGAGTGTCTTATCAAATTCCATGGTGCCCATGGTGCAATTTCCAACACATCAATCGTTATGCCATTGTATAAGTTTATCCACCTCATTCGAATTTCAAATGGTTGCAAGCGAAATTGGATATGCCACTCACAAGTTTCATCTCTGCGGAACCAGGATGTCCGAGACGATGGTGAAACCGTGTCACGGATTATGATTGTGCTCAAATATTTGCGACATGAAGTAATACACACAGCAGCGACTGCTCATCCGTGAAAGAGGCACCATCCCCGCCAGTCTCCTGCTGAACCCCGGCAGATCAGGCAGAAAAACACGTAATCAAATATTATCTCCCCACTTGTCAAAGGTTCCCCTTGTGGAGATCAACAGCGCGGTTTCGCACATTTCTCCGACGCGTACTTACATCTGCATCATATGCATGAAGCCAATACTCGGTGGCTATTTAAACGATTGGTACTATTGAATTATATTCACGATACTCCTGTGCATACCATATAGCTCTCACTCAGGGAAAGGGAAATGATGGGCCAGAGTCCGTAAACGTGTCGTCGCCATCGTATCGTACCATCGACCAGCACCGCCAGTGGTCACAAAACAATGAGAAAGCGACACTGTTGGAAAGTGTCGGATGGCTTTTTCTTCTCCGACATAACCAGCAGGACGAAGACCAGTGAGAGCTTATAGTGCCACAAAGAATTCAATTACGTTAATTGATGCTCACCGAAAGGTTTATCCGATTCATCACACCTCCCGAAGCGTTACAATTGATGTGGTTTGGTGATTCTGTCCAAATCGTTTCTTATATCCCACATTCCGACTGGAAAACTGCGCATACAGATGTACTTTGCGATTCTACGGAAAAAATACTGCTAAGTTTGATGGTAAGTGTTGGCTTGCAGAGCGTCGTCATTGATTACTCTTCATTCCCTTTTTATAGCGCTCCCAATTATGCAGTGTTTCCGCGTACCATGTCTATTTCTGACATTGTTATGCGAGTTGAGTATTGGGGATGCATGAAACATACCATAAGGTTATGCACCAACAAATTCCAAATCAAATTTTAGAATAAAACGCACAGCGTTATCTGAATTCATACTGGCTACAAAGTGCGAATTCAGAATTCTTTAAAACATTCCAAAGCCTTCCACACTGTTTATTGTTGAGTCTGTGGACTGAGGCGTGATCGCACGAAATTTCTGGATGATGCGCTGGAAGGCCACGCAAAACAGTTTAGCCCTTTTCAGAAGACTGTCTAGACCAGGGGTTCTCAAACTATTTTGAGCAAGAGACCCCTTTTCCAGAATGAAGTCATGCCGCAGACCCCTATAGCCAAATTTCTTTCAAAATTCTATCTTTAGTTTTTTTCTTACTGAATAATTATCAATTTAGAAACATTGCAGTTAGTTCAATGTGTAAACTTCACATTATTTTCTCATCATATTCAACAAAATAAATAGACGTAAAATTTAGTATTAGGCTGTCAAAAAAGTCCTGCGGTATTTCCGCGAGGTGTCGTTGTAGGCGCGTAGTTCTAGTTGTATTCATTGTATCGAGTCATATAGCTTGTTGGAAAGGCTATAGCTTGTTGGAAAGGTATTTTTGCGCGCTATAATATAGCCCTTGACAGTGTTTTGTTCGGTTAAGTCGTTCGTAAGTTATAGTGTCGCAAATATGGAGCAAAATAAAGAGAAAATCCGACATATTTTACAGTACTACTATGACAAAGGCAAAAATGCATCTCAAGCTGTCAACAAAATTTTTGCACTTTATGGTCGAAAATTGCGACAAAATCGCTGAATTAGCCGAGAAAGACCGGCATAGTAGCAGCCGTAGCATCGGCCAAGAGCTGGGGATAAGTCATCAAACCGTTATTAACCATTTGATGAAACTTGGATTCACAAAGAAACTCGATGTATGGGTGCCACACACGTTGACGCAAAAAAACATCTTTGACCGTATCGATGCATGTGAATCGCTGCTGAATCGCAACAAAATCGACCCGTTTCTGAAGCGGATGGTGACTGGCGATGAAAAGTGGGTCACTTACGACAACGTGAAGCGCAAACGGTCGTGGTCGAAGCCCGCTGAAGAGGCTCAGACGGTGGCCAAGCCCACATTAACGGCCAGGAAGGTTCTGCTGTGTGTTTGGTGGGATTGTCAAGGAATAATCTATTATGAGCTGCTTTTCTATGGCCAAACGCTCAATTCGGACTTGTACTGCCAACAACTGGACCGCTTGAGGGTATCACTCATGAAGATGAGGCCATCTTTGATAAAAAGAGGCCGCATTGTCTTCCATCAGGACAACGCCAGGCCACACACTTCTTTGGTGACGCGCCAGAAGCTCCGGGAGCTCGGATGGGAGGTTCTTTTGCATCCGCCGTATAGTTCGGACCTTGCACCAAGTGACTACCACCTGTTTTTGTCCATGGCGAACGAGCTAGGTAGTCAGAAGTTAGCCACAAAAGAGGCCTGTGAAAATTGGCTATCCGAGTTTTTTGCCAATAAGGAAGCGAGCTTCTATAACAGGGTTATTATGAAGTTGGCATCTCGTTGGGAACAAGTCATCGAACAAAACGGCGCATATTTGACTTAAAACAGATGATTGTAACTAATTTTAGGAACAAATGAAAATTCAAAAAAAAATACCGCAGGACTTTTTTGACAGCCTAATATATTTCTTTATCCCATTTATTTATTTTAGGCTCATTAGCATTTTAGCTGTAACAAAGCCGAATTTTAATCGTGCACATGTCACATGGTTATCATGTATGAGGGACTTAGCATGCAAGGGGTGTAAGTGACTTGATCGATTTCTCTTCATCAACTTTTTCTTCAGTTAATAACTCAATTGCAAAAACGTTCCAATTTAAGTTTGCTATAGAATCTGATAGGTGAGGTTCTGACCTATCTTTCACATTGTCAAATACAGCTGGAATACCGAATGTATTTGAGGCTAAGCTATGACCAAAAGAGAGAGTCGATGTAGAGAAATCGATCAAATCACTTACACCCCTTTCATTCTAAGCCCCTCATATATAATTAGCACATTACACAGTTGCAATTTGTCAGTATTCCTTCTATACCATTGCATATGGTACATTTTACACAGTAGCCTTTCAGGCGTAAGAGTTTTCCTTCTGTTCTTCCATTATCCAGTTGAACCGGACGGCGGAGACAATTGATTGATCATTGTTGAGTTATTTATAGAACAGCAGTCCGATGTGTCTTGCAAAGCCGAGCAGTTGTATGGATGAATCGATCTTATTCCGACGGTGGATCGATCTCCATCGCTTATGATTGTTGCGTGGACGTAATTATTCTGTAACAATACAAAGATGGTCAATGAGGGCCCTGAGTTTTGAACTCACGATCGATCGCTTAATAAGCGAACACGCAACCATTGTGGCCACGGTGTAATGTGCTAATTATAGATAAGATAAACATGTGACATGTACACGATTAAAATTCGGCTAAAATGCTAAAATGCTAATGAGCCTAAAATAAACAAAAGGGATAAAAAAAAGTTGAAATCGTCACCCTGCAGCTGAAACAAAAATTTGCAAAAGCTGAAAATCTTGCTAAGCAAGAGCCTCTTGATGATCAATGAGCTCCAGCGAGTAGAAGTAACCGAGTAAAGATTTCGCCGTTTTTCTCATATAGCTGAGCAAATTATCAAGTAAGTAATGGTTTCGAAGCATTTTGATGACACTTATAACATATTGTAAAGAGTGATGCGATCTAGGGCAAAGATTTTCTGCTACTGAATGCTGTCTATGAATCACGTAATGAATGACCAGTACATCACACACTAGTAATTTTGAGTGAGCTGTAAAACCACGATAACGACCATCCATAGATGGTGCACCATCAGTCACAATGTTCTTCCATGGAATAGCTTTGTCTGTAAAAGAAAACCGTTCCACGACTCGAAAGATCGATTTTCTTATGGTATCAGTTTTCATATGCAGTGATGACTGGATTATATCACAGTGTGTTTTTATCACGACTCGTTTATATCACTCTCGAATTCATCACAGAAAATGTTTCGCTTGTATCACGTATCTCGAAACATAAACAATAATATGAAAAGTTCGATTCCTCGTCAAATTATTGAACAAAACATGTCGTTTAAGTTAAGTTAATTTTAAAAAAAGATTAGATCTTCAGAAACATAAGATATTATATGCGGTGAAAAGTCGATTGACTTTCGGACAATGGATAGTTGCAAGAACTAAAAATTATGGTTTGAACATTGATCAAGTATTTACATTTAACTATATTGAAACATTACATTAACTAATTTGAACGAAAAAGCGTTGCTGAAATCAAAACTTACACAACCGGATAACGTTTATGCCATGCTCGAACATTTCTGATACTCATAATCTGGCATAAATGATAATAGACAGATTAAAGAGCCCTCTATGTTCCAAAGATACTCCACTTTCAGTATACAATCGAGAATCTCCTAACGCATGGATGAACTGTGAACTATTTTGTGAACGGCCGTTTCATTAATGGATAATTGAAATGCGCACTGTTGTGGGGAAGAAATTTTCTCTGATAATAGATTGATAAGTTTCTTTTGCCGCCGAATGCAATTTGAAACATCCCCTTAACATAGCATCCCCTTAAAGACAGAAAACACTTTTCTCACATGAGATTATCTCAGGAGGTGATAGGCGATCATATTTAATGAAAAAATCCTCCTACGCATATGTTCGAATTTCAACAATGACAGAGATATAGATTTTTTTTGTTTCGGACTCTGTAGCCTCAAACTGGCTCTACATTAAAAAGTGCGCTATGGAAGACGATTATGATGCTTTAATTTCAAAGATGAGTAAACTTAGTACAGGATATAGTAGTAGAACAACTATATTAGTTGATTTTAATATCATTTTTTAAGTGAAACACATAAAAGTTAATATTTTTTCATGTGTTGTAATTAATTTTATCCTAAAAATTTATATTAAACTAGATTGTTTCTATCAATTAAAATGAAGTTCTTTGACCGTTCTACAATTTGTTCTTTGACACTTAACTTCTATCTTTCTTAATTTGACTGCAATATCGATATAAACAATTCCTGGTGAAAATTCAAGCAAAACCTTCAAAAACCGTGATTTTTACCCCACTGTACATGTAATAGCCACTTAAACTTCACCTTAACGTTGAAAGGTTACATTTCTTCTTGAAATAATCCATATTTGAAATATAAAAAAAAAAATTCCAAACTTTATATAATCAAGTCCAAAATTGTATATAATCGAATCACACATGATCGAGTCTGTATATAATAGAGTCCGACTTGTTTTTGTGCGATTTTTTTGGTGCGTTGTATGAAAAGAAGCATATTTGACGAAGTTATCGTTCATTTAGTTTTTTTCCATGGTTTATATGCATTTCAGTGCGAAAAAAAAACATATTTGCGTCTCAATTATCCACTTCTGAAATCATTCTCCTCCTCTCATCAAATGCTCTAAGTTTTTCTAAGTTTTTGCATGACATGATATCAACAGCAAAACGTTTCGACATGCAACTAAAAGCACAAAACAGCCACGCGCAACCGAAAAGACAAAGTGTCCCATCGCAAAGCAGGGAAACAAAAGGAAATTGAACGGTGAATGGCGTGGATTTGAATAATTTTCTTAGGGGAAACTTTTTTTATGCGGTCCCTATCCCCCGCACAAAAAAAGGTTTGCCTGTATGTAGAACATATGGGAAATCAGTTTTTCGAATATTTCTTCACTTTTACAACTTTTCTCGCCGTATGAACTTTCCTTGGGTAAAAATGAACACAACAAAACAGACAGTTTAAACCGAACGACCCGTTTTCGAGCGGGTACACACCTTGGTTTTTGTTTATGAAAATTGAAATAAATCGTTGCATATATCAAATCATTTTTGACACAATTTTAACACAATTTTTTGATATAAAATTTTACGAAGCAACCAACATCCAAGTTCAAAATTTGTATTTGCTAGAATTATTTTGACCAATTTTGACCAATCAGAAGTGGGTAATTCCGTTAGGATAGGGGTAGAGATTTTCCAACTGTTCGATAGTTTGTTTCATGACATTATTTCATTCAACATAAAAAATTGTTATGGAGTACCGAAATTGATTGACGCAAAAATTCTATCAATCCATCATGAAATGACTGAGTAATAAGCGTTTGAAATTGGACAATTTTCACGATGTGCTCGATTTTCGATTTTCAATTTGTACCCCAATATGATTCCGAAAGACGTAATCCCACGTCAAAAACTAGAAGTAACAATCATGCTGAGTTCGGAAATACTGAACAAGGCAATGGGGAAAACAATATTGAAAGATGTAGTATCTATTCTGTTTGAGTCCTGGCAGCACATTTTGTTAACGACAATTATGAAATTTTAAAAGCAAACAGGTGTGATGCCGAACTATTGTTTAGTTTACGCATTGGAAAGTCCTCTGTCAACCTTGTTTATGGTTCCTGAACCTTAGGCTAATGTTACCGGAGCTCGAGACAGAAAAAAAAATTTCTCGGAGAATTGACATCAGAAGGGATGAAGATATTGATTCTAAGAAAAATGAAGTTAAAGGAGAAAATTTATGAATACAGGTGTCATCCGGAAAACGTAATTCTGAAATATTTGATCTATTCACAAGTCAAATTTTGCATAACGAAAGTTAAAAATTATAATGATGCGATTGCTGAGCGCTATGGCCGCATGTTAACCGATTTTTTTTGCCACAAATTGAAGATATGGATACGGATGACATGTGGTTTAGGCTGGACGAAATAGCTCATACACTGCTGATTGAGAAATTGCAGGCTTCTTCTTGAATGGTACAGGGTTTTCCATTTCGGGCTTCCGAAAGTATACAGCCCTGCGCTGACAACCGTTTGACATAGCTGTCAACCAAAGCGTCATTTCGTTAGTTGAATGTCTGTCATTTTACAATATAGATCGTTTTAGCATCGCACAACGTGTTAATTTTGTTAAATTATACTATAAAAATGATGAAAAACCGGCAAATGTTTTTCGAGCATTACGGACGGATTTTGGTCGTCATGGACGGCCTACAGAGCACACAATCGCTAATGTAGTGCGTAAATTCGAACAAACTGGATCCGTAGCGGATATTGTGAAACCTGTGCATCATCGTAATGTGCGTTCGGCCGAAAATATTGCTGCTGTTGCTGCCAGTGTGGAGGATGACCCGAATGTTTCGATTCCACGGCGTGCTCAGCAATTAGGCTTGTCAAACACATCATTGTGGCGAATTTTGCATTTGGACTTGCACCTACATCCATATAAAGTCCAACTGGTACAAAAATTAGAGCGTGGTGACCATGAAATGCGTCGGGCATTCGTCGATTGGGTGAACGAACAACAGCAGCAAAATGCTGAATTTTCGCATCAAATTTTCTTCAGCGATGAGGCACATTTCAAGCTCGGTGGCTATGTGAACACCCAAAATTTCCGTATATGGGGCTCAGAAAATCCACACGTGATTGTTGAGAGGCCATTGCATCCGCCAAATGTCACTGTTTGGTGCGCATTATGGTCTGGTGGAGTCATCGGGCCGTATTCTTTGAAAATGAGGACGGCGAGACGGTAACTGTGAATGGTGAGCGCTATGGCCGCATGTTAACCGATTTTTTTTGCCACAAATTGAAGATATGGATACGGATGACATGTGGTTTCAGCAGGACGGCGCCACGTGCCACACAACACGACCGAACATGGCCATATTGCGAACGAAATTCGAGGGACGCATAATTTCGCGTTTTGGTGATGCCAATTGGCCGTCCAGATCATGCGATTTGAACCCGCTAGACTTTTTTTTGTGGGGTTATGCGAAAGACCGTGTCTATGCCAACTCTCCGCAAACTCTTGAACATTTGAAAGACAGCATTCGTGAAGTTACGACCGAGATACCGCCCCATATGTGCCGAAAAGTCATCGAAAATCACCTGTTCCGGATCAAGGTGTGCGAGAAAGCCCTAGGTGGACATTTGAATGATGTTGTATTTCACACATAATGGCATAAACCTAACTTTAATTTGAAATAAAAGTTTCATAGAAATTCGAATTCTAAGTGTGTTTTATTTCAATTTACTTTCGGAATTTAAAGTTGGAAAACCCTGTACTGTACTGTACTAACATTCCCAAAGGAACTTTTGCCGTCTCAATGTAGGTATGAACTTCGTACTTAGTTGAGATTTTGTATGCCAAATAACACACCTTGAACATATTCTGAGTGGCAAGCTCTAAAATACGCGTAGCACAGTGCAAGTCGGAAGAAATTACTTTAACTAAAAATCTCCCTGCAAGTATGGGAATGGAACCCAAATCCCCAGTATGATAATGTGTGACGTTTACCACTCGGCCACGGGAGCACATTATTTGCTCGTAACAATTTAATAAATATTTTTCAATACATTTCGCATGTCGCATGAAAAATAATGTTGATAGCAAGCAAACCATTTGTCATGACAATTGTCATGCGTAAATGCGAAAACAGAATAGAAACATACGGTATGAGGCATGATGTCGACGCCAACCTCTCTCAGTTTCTATTCTGTTTTCGCATTTTCGCATGACAATTGTCATGACAAATGGTTTGCTTGGTTGAAAGAATACATATTGGATGAGAAAAACAGAATTTTCATTAGAAGAAAAGATCTGTTTCGAATACATAATGTTTCAATTATATCACGCGAATTTTTTTTTTGGCGTGATATAATCGAGACGTTACTGTATGTAGGAAAACTCATTTCATGGTACATATTTTCATCTTTAATATAACGAACAGACCTTAACAACAGAGCATCATTGCTGGGTAATGTATCTCTTCCAGTTGGAGAGAAAATCTGTTGGTCTATAATAAATTGAATAACATTTTTCCCTCTTAGCGACCCACCTCAAGTTGGACCCCAGGGGGTCGATATCGACCACTTTGCGAAACCCTGTTCTAGACTAATTTTGGAAAAAAAATTAGTATGCAAATATCCTTAATTAACTAACATCTCAACTTCCACAAAGTTTGAATCAACCCTGAACAGGTACCTCCAACCCCATAGATGAGCTGGCTCGGAATCCGTCTATTTTTATTTCCTCTTACGCTAACACGATAGCCTGCAACATCCCATGATCATTTCTCACAGTGTCAGAGTCCTTCGGAGAATGGATGACCGCAGAGAGGTGTCGCGAATTTCTCCAATTATCCCATGATGGATAACTGCAGTTTTCCCAGTCGGCACGAGATATACTCGTCTGTGTGTGGTGGGTGGAACGGTCTGGCCAGTTGGTTAGCAGTGAATCTACCTTTTCTCCGACATCGATCTGCTGAGTGACGAGCGCTAATGGTGCGAGCGACGAAGCGAACGAACAGTTAGTTGATTGCTGCAGCGCCATTAGCGTGCCTGGCTGGAAATATACGAGTGAAGTGAGGCTTATGTTGACCGTTCTCCGCATCTCGCTTATCGTTTATCAATACAGGAATAACTCAAACGACGAGCGAAGATGCGGCGGAAGTGAATCACAGATGTCGTACGTTTTCCAGTTCGTACTTAGTAACGGATGGATCACAGCGAACTGATGACCAATCGTAGTGAAAAGATGAAACCGATTATAAAGAAATATTGTTGTCGTTTTTTTGTGTTTTATTTCCATTTTGTTTTCGTGTCAATTATTTCCCCTCGCTGCATCATGTGATTGTGTAAACCACTGACAGGTTCTCCAGAGTACTATTTAGGACAACATTAATCTTCAAGTCCACAGCACTGTGGTCTTACGCAACTCAATGAAGAGAAAAGGCTAACTGCGAAATGAGAAAAAAAGGAAATACCCAACTACAATTCGGGCCAAGACATCACATACCAGACATGTTTTTTTTTCTTTTTTCTTTATGTTTATCGGCGTGGCAAGGAAATACGGCTGATGAATAACCAATACGATTGGTGTTCGTTATCAACATTTAAATTGCAAAAATATTCATTCAAGTTCATCAAACTTGGAGCATGTGTGGAGAAAGCTTCGTATGAATGGTTTTGGTTTCGTGGTGGCGGGAACGATGCTGAAATGTATTCATCATCCAGACGCGTTTGGTCTCATCAAATGTAATCCGAAGGTAAAACTCCTGTTACAAAATATGTAACAGTGTTATATGTGCCACAATTATTTCTTGTTCACTACTGGATGGCTGTACAACTCACCAGTAAAAAAACTAAAAGTGGGTTATTTCTTCGATATAACCGCAAGGTGGACGTAGGACTAACGTTGACTTAGCAATCAATAAGTAATAAGCATATAAATCTTAGACGTTTCATCTTTCGAATAAAGTGATTATCATACCACTTCGTTTAGCCGGAAAAAAAATATTAACGTTCAAAGGGGGAATCGATTCCTCCTCGGAAATGCCCAGCGCAAAGAGCACCCACTCCCCAAACCCCGACAGTTGGAATCATAGGGAAACATTCCAATTTTCAGAAACGCAAACGAGTACAAAAGTACCCGCTGCTTGCATCAAATTTGCTATGCCAATTTCCCCTGGCTCCATGGTTTTGAAGACTGTGTTAAGGAAACATCCGTCCATTCCATCGATCGTACCTCGATCGTTGTGCAATATAACTGAGTGGATTTCCGAGCGGCACTCGCTTATACGCCGATTGATGTGATTTCAATAATCTGTTTTAAAAGCAATTTTAGGGCTATTGAAACAAATTTTTGGATCAAAAAGTAACAAGCATATAACGCGTAGACATTTTATCTTTCGAAAATAGGAGCCGATCTGGCGCCTCTCACGCTGAAGATCACGAGTTCAATTCTCACTCCCAACATTCTTCCAAAATTGGAAGTAAAAAGTGACGAACCAGCCAAAAGTGTTGAAAGTCACTATAATACAAAAAAAAAAAATCTTTCGAATGAATTGTTTATCATACTATTTCGTTCAGTTGTTTAGGAGCTATTAACACTCAAAATCTCGGTCTCCGGCGTAACGCTTTCGATTTCGAAAGTTTGAACTCTTACACCCCAGTATAGAAACGAAAGACGTAGTCCTACGTCAAAACTAGAAGTGGGTTATATATTTGATATAAACGCAAGGTGGACGTAGGACTAACGTTGACTTAGTGTATAAACAAGCATATAAATCTTAGACGTTTCATCTTTCGAATAAAGTGATTATCATACCACTTCGTTTAGCGGGAAAAAGAATTATTAACGTTCAAAGGGGGAATCGATTCCTCCTCGGAAATACTCAGCGCAAATAGTACCCACTCTCCAAGCCCAGTCATTTGGAATCATCGTTGATCCGGAGCAGGATTATTAACGCTTGTGAAGGAATGTATTCCTCCTCGGAATTACACAGCAAAAATAAGACCCCCTTCCCAACAACTCCAACTTCCCAATCGATTGCAGCATTCGTAAACAAATAATTTTATAACGCTGCATTTATAAATGTGATTTCTTCGATATGTAATATAATATCCACTTTGATCATATTCACTACACCGTATCATACCATATCAAATCCATAGTCAATCCGAGTACAATAGTACTCGCTGCTTGCATCTAATTTCCTATGCCAATTTAATCTGGCTCCATGGTTTTGAAGCCTGTGTTAGGGAAACACTCCGATTTCCAGAAACGCAAGCGAGTACAAAAGTACCCGCAGCTTGAATCTGTTTTGCAATGATGATGATGATGATGTTGGATTAAAGAGGCTTTAAACTTTTCAGTTCATTCGCCTCTAAAAATTTTGCAATGTTGAGGCTCCATGGCTTCGAAGTCTGTGTTAGGGAAACATTCCAATTTCCAGATACGCAAACGAGTACAAAAGTACCTACTGCTTACATCTATTTTACAATGCCGATTTCCCCTGACTCCATGGTTTTGAAGTCTGTGTGAGGGAAACATCCATCCATTCCAGCGATCGTACCTCAATCGTTGCGCAATTATAACTGAGTGGATTTCCGAGCGGCTTATATACCGATTGGTGTGATTTCAATAGCCTGTTTTGAAAGTAATTTTAGGGCTATTGAAACAAATTTTTGGATCAAAAAGTAACAAGCATATAACGCGTAGACATTTTATCTTTCGAATGATGAATTGTTTATCATACTATTTCGTTCAGTTGTTTAGGAGCTATTAACGCTCAAAATCTCGGTCTCCGACGTAACGCTTTCGATTTCGAAAGTTTGAACTTACACCCCAGTATAGAAACGAAAGACGTAGTCCTACGTCAAAAAATTATCACGCCGAGTATTAGAATTACTCAACAATTGCTGAGTTTTAATAAGAAAGACTTCAGCACATTCACTGGTCTTATAACAGGACACTGTCCGAGTGCATACCATCTCAAACAAGGTTTAGCACAAGATGATATTTGTCGCTTTTGTACTGCCGGAAGCGAAACCTCCGAACATTTGCTCTGGAACTGCGGAGCTCTAACAAGACGCAGACTTC
The DNA here is from genome assembly GCF_029784135.1 of Toxorhynchites rutilus septentrionalis. Lineage (NCBI taxonomy): Eukaryota > Metazoa > Arthropoda > Insecta > Diptera > Culicidae > Toxorhynchites > Toxorhynchites rutilus. Next base: position 287,241,259 of record NC_073746.1, on the reverse strand, counting down.
AACACCTTGATAAGGCTATTCTAGAGCCCAAGGAAGTTTGGTCTGTTGTCGGCGATCAGGACTATGAATTTCATCAAACAGATTATTCCTAATTGGTACCCATCTCGCTATAGCTTTCAGTCTACTTCTTCAACAATAAGCAGTAGATAAGCTTGAAGTGTAGTATAAAAAAATGAGGCATACCACACTAGTGCAAAATAATGGACGCAGTGGTTCACACCCAACAAGGGAAGATGATTCTGATATTCTGAAACTCACGTTTAGATAAATAAATTGATCATAATTGCTTATAAACCAATTGGTATTAAATATTTTCCTCACTTTCGTCAATTTTGACAATTTTTAACTACATTCGAGCGTATACCCTCCATTCTATGAAATTTTTATACAAATGTTTGTATGTTTGTATGTTTGTATGTTTGTATGTTTGTATGTTTGTATGTTTGTATGTTTGTATGTTTGTATGTTTGTATGTTTGTATGTTTGTATGTTTGTATGTTTGTATGTTTGTATGTTTGTATGTTTGTATGTTTGTATGTTTGTATGTTTGTATGTTTGTATGTTTGTATGTTTGTATGTTTGTATGTTTGTATGTTTGTATGTTTGTATGTTTGTATGTTTGTATGTTTGTATGTTTGTATGTTTGTATGTTTGTATGTTTGTATGTTTGTATGTTTGTATGTTTGTATGTTTGTATGTTTGTATGTTTGTATGTTTGTATGTTTGTATGTTTGTATGTTTGTATGTTTGTATGTTTGTATGTTTGTATGTTTGTATGTTTGTATGTTTGTATGTTTGTATGTTTGTATGTTTGTATTTTTGTATGTTTGTATGTTTGTATGTTTGTATGTTTGTATGTTTGTATGTTTGTATGTTTGTATGTTTGTATGTTTGTATGTTTGTATGTTTGTATGTTTGTATGTTTGTATGTTTGTATGTTTGTATGTTTGTATGTTTGTATGTCTGTATGTTTGTATGTTTGTATGTTTGTATGTTTGTATGTTTGTATGTTTGTATGTTTGTATGTTTGTATGTTTGTATGTTTGTATGTTTGTATGTTTGTATGTTTGTATGTTTGTATGTTTGTATGTTTGTATGTTTGTATGTTTGTATGTTTGTATGTTTGTATGTTTGTATGTTTGTATGTTTGTATGTTTGTATGTTTGTATGTTTGTATGTTTGTATGTTTGTATGTTTGTATGTTTGTATGTTTGTATGTTTGTATGTTTGTATGTTTGTATGTTTGTATGTTTGTATGTTTGTATGTTTGTATGTTTGTATGTTTGTATGTTTGTATGTTTGTATGTTTGTATGTTTGTATGTTTGTCTGTAGCACTGGACCACATTAATAGAAATTTGACCCCCTTCCTGACCGATTGATCTGAAATTTAGAACACACCTTTATTTCTGCAGTCATAGAACTACGTATTTCATCATCTTAAAAAATGGCGGCCGCTACAAAATGGCGGAATACATATTTTCTCAAAACTCCATCAATATGAGTATCAAATGAAAGGGTTCGAATAGTAGATCACAGTTATATGCCAAACCGATATAGTGGTTCTCAGATTTCCGTGAAAAGTGGTAGTTTTGTTTGTTATTGCAATATTAAAACGTATTTTTCTATTTTTTTAGTCCATTTCCATTTTAGTTCTTCTTCTTCTTCTTCAATTGGACTAACGTTCCTAGAGGAACTTCGCCGTCTCAACGTAGTAATACTTGCGTCATTTTTTATTATTACTTAGTTGAGATTTCTATGCCAAATAACACGCCTTGAATGCATTCTGAGTGGCAAGCTCTAGAATACGCGTGATCACAGTGCAAGTCGGAGGAAATTTCTTTGACGAAAAATTCCCCCGACCAGAACGGGAATCGAACCCGAACACCCGGTATGTTAGTTATGACGCTAACCACTCGGCCACGGGAGCACACAATTTCCATTTTAGTGTGGTCCAAAAAATCGATTTTTCCCCTTTTTCTCAAAAGTCACCTTTTTCAAAAATTAATAACTTTCGAACTATTGAACCGATTCTGATGATCGACATATCAAATTTAAGCCAATAAGCTAGTCTTCTTTAAAAATATACAATGCTTGTTAAAAAAAATTTAATTCGGTTTTTTAATCATAGATTATTTTTGTTTTTCATGGTTTACATGGTCTCGGGACCGAAGATGCTATATTGCTCAATATTTTTTTCCTGAAAGCTGAGGTTTTTTTTACATAACATATCCAAAATTCAGAGAGTCATTATTTTTTGTTCTTGAGTTATGATTTTTCAAAATTTACAGAATCAATCAAGCAAATAAAACGAAATTTGGCATGTGGCGGCTTTAGGATGCAATAAATGTTTCTATGGTGGTTAGACACTCCATCCTTCTCTCTAAGGGGGGTGGGGGGGGGTTGGGGGCTGATGTACAAATGAAATACAAATTTCTGCATAACTCGAAATCTAATCAAGCAAATCGAGCCAAATTTGGCATGCGAAAGTTTTAAGGCCACGAAACGTTTCTATGACGAATAGACACTCCTCCCCTCCCTCTGAGGGGGCCAAGAGGGGGGTGGGGAGGGTGCTGAAAAAATCGAGAACTTATCAAACAAATGGAATCAAACGTAGCATATAGATGTTTGGGGATCGACAAACGTTCCTATAGTAGTTCGACACTCCTCTCCCCTCTCTAAAGGGAGGCTTCAATACAAACGAAACACAAATTTCTGCATAACTGAGAACTAATCAAGCAAATGGAGCCAAATTTGGGATGTGAGGGTTTTTTTTTTTTTTTTTTTTTTTTTTTTATCTGTATTATAGTGACTTTCAACTCATTTGGCTGGTTCGTCACTTTTACTTCCATTTTTGGAAGAATGTCGGGAGTGAGAATTGAACTCGTGACCTTTAGCGTGAGAGGCATGGATGTTACCACTACGCCGGATCGCCTCCACGTTGTGAGGGTTTTTGAGTACGAGAAAAGTTGCTACGATGGTATGACACCCCTTCCTCTCCTAGAAAGGAGAGGGGGTCCCATCAAAATAATGCACATATTTCAACCAAACATATTCCAACCAAACATGGCAACTGAAAATTTTCGGAAAACTCTGAAGGAAAATGGGAAAATTCGAAAAATTCAATTCGCATGTGTTCTACAATTACATATTGACAAGCGTTGTTAGTCCATTTGATGTTTGTGGTAACGAAATTGATTTTCGTTAAGAAAGTGGAAATGGATTTTAATGTGATAAAACGCACTCTTATACCGTCTACTATCTATATAAATAAAAATGGATCGCCGAATGTGTTGATAAGAGCAATACTCGAGAATGGAATTGTCCGATTTAGAGCTGTCTTCATTCTATCATATTATCTCTATCAAACATTTATTCCATGTAATGGAGAAACATGTTATTTTCAAGTGGATGAAAAATCTGGCATGAGAGTTGTGTCTGAAAATAATCTAATATTATGATCTCGAGTTTTGGTACAAGTACTGAAATTTTATTGTAAACAAATAATTTTATAGCGTAGATTAGAAGATCAATCAATCAAAAAGTTCTGCGATTGGACCCATGAACGTGCGCTTAGTAGGAAAACGTGGATTTGATAACGAAAAATAAATTTTGGGCGGGACGAAGTTTGCCGGGTCAGCTAGTAGTCGCATAAAAATAGTGAACGAAAACTGAAAACATTGTCACATTGAAAAATCACAACTCATGAACAAAAAAGACATCGCTCTGATTTTCGAATATGTTATGTGAATAAACCTCAGCTTTCAAGAAAAAAAAAATAAAAAGTGTCCTTGGTCCCGAAACCATGTAAACTATGTAGAACAATTACAACCAATAATTACGAACCAAAATTCTATTTTTTCTCAAATGTAATATTTTTATAGACAAGAACGGCTCATTGGATTCAATTTGATATGTTGGTCATCTGAATCGGTTTAGTAATTCAAAAGTTATTTTTGTGGTGGAAAAAAGAAGTAAAAATTGATTTTTCGGACTATCGGTTAATTTTGAAAAACCATAACTCAAGAACAAATAATAACGCATCTCTGATTTTTGGATATGTTATGTAAAAAAAATCGTCAGCTGTCGAGAAAAAAATATTAAAAAAATGTAACACCCTTGGTCCCGAGACAATGAAAACCATAAAAACAGATACAATCAATAATTATGAAAACAAAATCCATTTTTTTTGCAAGTGCAATATTTTTGCAAGATACAGCCATTCCATGCCAAACCAGTATAGTGGTTCTCAGATTTTTATGAACATTTTATGAATATTTTTATGGTTGTTGTTTTTAAAAGGTAGCTAATTGGCTTAAACTTGATATATCGATCATCTGAATCGGTCTAGTAGTTCAAAAGTTAAGAGTTTTTGAAAAAAGGCATTTTTAGAAAAAAAAAAAAAAAGAGGAAAAAGTTGATTTTTCGGACAAACCTGAATTGGAAATGGTAGCCCTAATAAAAAATATAAAAAATACGGGTCTAATGTTTTGCCATAAAGAGCAAAACTACCACTTTTCACGAAAATCTGAGAACCACTATATTGGTTTGGCATGGAGTGGCTGTATATATCCATTATATTCATTTTTTAAATTATTTCCTCATTAAGGGCAATTCTGCAATGTGATAACATCTCAATTTTTAAAAATTCAACAATACTCCGTGAATGTTGCCGCGAACAGAAATAAAAAAGAAATAGCTTCTTTTCTTCATGGTACGGAGTGCAGTTGAAGAAGAGAAGAGAAGGAATTTAGTATAAGCGCAGTGGAATTAAATATGTGTTACGGCAAATCGCTAACAGAGACGAGCGCTACCAACTTGCACTTGTTCCTTTTCTCCGAATGACCAAATCCGCGCGAGACGCTTGAAATATTACGACATCGTTATTCTGACATCATGCGGACTTTTACTTCTCATTTCATGAATTTTTGATCGCTTCAAGCGCAAAAATGAAATTTCAACCAAACCGCTATCGACTCGAACATAAACAGCCACGACAATAGCACTTGGCATGAGCGGAATCCGATCCGCCTTACGGACCTGTTGCCAAACATTGATGTCTCCTTGTCGTCTCAACCGCTCGGATGTGAAAGTGATAGATCCGCGAGTAGTGGTCTGCCCACGAGCTGTCGAGACACTTGAAATATGAAGACAATCGACCTTAGCAAAGAGGTGACAGTCCCAAATTTAAGACATTGCCACTTTGAGGCCATGGTATAGGGCGGGTACATGTTGCTGGGTGATGTTTCCGCTGAAGACAACCTAAAATTACAACTCTGAATTATAACGATGATCGAGTCGGGAGAAATTTCTGCCATCATCAGCCGTGAACTCGTGCGATATCAGCAGACTAGCTTGTGCCTCTTGCTTGTATATTTTTTTAGCGATGGGCCTACATGAACAAGCCGCCTTGTTAAGAGTTCGCTCCGAGTGGCTCGCCGGAGGTGGGTTGGATGAGTAAGTTCGACCTTCGCTGTCAAAGGAGACTCTAAATTATTCCCCCAAAGCGTCGTTTACCGTGAATCGGTTAGATTTTTGTCAATTGTTAGCTGTGCGCGAAATTCGCGAAAACTTGCGTAATAATAAGATTACGTACGACGCGGAGCCGAAATTGGATTCCACCGACGACAACAGAGCGGTAATTATTAGCATCGAAGTTTGATAAGCTGTTTATGCGGGGCCCGCCTTATATAATTTCTGCGAATTATTACGCTGAAAAGAACGATCCAATTTCATGTACACAATCAGTACTGCTTCCGAACGATGTTCGTTTTGTTTATTTTTTCACGTCAAACATTTTTCCAATTCACAATAAACATTGCCATAATCAATTATTTACTGCTGCCGGAAAGATGGCTGGGTCCAATTCGTTAGCGGCTATGGTGTGATTTTTTACGCCAAACGACCAGGAGAGAATAATAAAACAACCTGCACCTATCCCATAAATCGCACCCGCCTCTCACTCAGCCCAAACCAAACCAACGAACAAAGAATAAATAAATGGAAAAATAAGGACAAACCCCAAAATTGCGAGCGCATTTTGTTTGATTTACAGTTTTCTTGTAAGCAGTTTCCCCCTTAACACCGTGTGGATGTGGTGTGTTTCGGTAGGGTGGCCGGAAGAGGGGTGAGCGGATATAATCCGAGGCAATTGTTTTTACACGAGCTGTGCTTTTCTTTTCCGCGAGGATGGAATCGAGCTGAGGACAATGTTCCGGGTGGAGCGGTGGCCATCTGCTTTAACGACAATAGAAAAGGAAAATGGAAAGCGACGCGTCGTGGGAGGTTTTTTTTCCTTTTTTCACCCTTGGAAGGGGTTCTAATGATCAGCTTGTCTTTCTAGGCGTGGATTTGCAGAGATTTACAGCAACGGTTTGGTTTGCTTATTTTTCTGCTGATGGCGGTGGTTGTGGGCGACACGTGCTGTGGGTTTGTGGGTAACTTGTTGATTGTCAACTTTGACAATATATTGCCAATGACATCAAGCAATACTTGTCAAAATTCAAAAAGTTTATGAAAATTTAATATAGGGGTATTAGATAGCTAACCCGGAATCTTTCAGTAGGATCATATTAAATTAAGCTAATCATTCTTTAGTTAGGTACGACCGAGCGTTAGCGAGCGTCGGACGGCATACTTTTGCCCGGTTAAGTAATTGCTATCTATTGTATCTCGGCTCCGGTGACGCTAATACGAAAGTACCGTTGTTTCTTGTATTTACCGAAGTAAATACTATGTCGAACACGCGATAACGTGTGAGCGATTGCATACCATTTAGGCAACGGAATTTATAGTAGACCAAAGCTTGAACAATCTCTACATGCTGAAATAATGAAGAAATTTCTCTTTTCGTTGAAATTTCTGCCCGATATCGAAATTCAGGTATTTGAAAGTCCGTTTAGACTCATTTATATCCTTTGTTCTCCTCGAAGTTTCAGCGTTTTATATAAGAATGGTATTCAGGTAGCAACGTGAACGAATGCATCCTGGTAAACGTGTAAACTTCCGGGTAAACATCAGGTGACACATGGAGGCGATCTGGCGTAGTGGTAACATCCATGCCTCTCACGCTAAAGGTCACGAGTTCAATTCTCACTCCCGACATTCTTCCAAAAATGGAAGTAAAAGTGACGAACCAGCCAAATTGCGTTGAAAATCACTATAATACAGATAAAAAAAAAATCAGGTGACATGGTATTTCTTGTCTTGACGATCATAGTGCGCTGACTTGCAACATGCTTTGATGGTCAAAATACTCTGACAAACTATTTAGCATCAAAGAGTGAGGAATTTGTTTTGTCGGTTTATGTTTTGTTGCACGTTGTTTGGTGGTGATGCTGCAATGGTTGTCATAGTAGCCTAAATATATCCAGTGACTGTGACAAATTGCAGTTCTGGAGCAGTAACATACGTAACATAGTAACATACGATTCTCTTCTCTCTGATCTTCTATCGAGAGGTTTAGTACTTTTTCGGATTGAATTTCATTTTTTTTCACAAGATAAATGTATTACTAAGCGATCTATTTGAAAACCCGTGCCTTTATTAACAAGAAACCTTTCGGACGTTTATTGGCGTCATCGAGAGAGAATGTTGTTGGAGTTGCTTTAATTTTTCATTAATATATTAGAATTCTAAACATATAGAGGATGAAGTATTTTTGACCAGTGAGTTTTGACCAAACTATTTTTTAAAATACTAGTTAATGCAAGTGAATACAGGAGACTAAATCTCCTAAAACTGAGGATTCTTTACGATACATACTGCGTTGAAGTACACTCAAGAATTATTTTTGAGCTATTTCAAGAAAAACACAATAAATGGATTTCATTTAAGTTCATTCTGGAATGGTCTAAGATTCAAAGTAGCATTAGTAAAAAACTTCCTGTTCATATAGATGAAAACATTTCGTTTGGTGAGTGAAAATTGATTAAAGCAATTAAAATTAATTACATAAACAGGTGGAGCAAAGATTCCGTGCCAATTATGAAACAATTATGAAATTATTTTTTCAGAAATAGAAAACAAACTTCTAGATTGTGAGGAATTCGTGAAGCTGGCGGATTATATGTTGTATCTGCACCAGTCGAAAGAATTCACTCTATGATGAAGAATATATGTACAACGAAAAAGTAACGATTTAATATTGAAACCGTTAAAGCTATGATAACAAAACTAAATGGATCTGGAATGTAACAAATTTTATGATAAGATTTCCAAAAATCATAATCTTCTTTATGAAGTCGCTTCGTCATCGAAGTAATCTTCGATGTAGAGACTAACTAGTACATGTAGAGACAAAACTAGTACATCAAAGAGTGTTTTATTGTTTGGTTTTATTCTTGGTATCATTCACTCAATAAAATTCTTCAAAAATATATTTCAGTACTAGCTGACCCAGCGAACTTCGTCCCACCTACAATCGATATGTTAATTTGAATCATTCAAAACACTTAAGTTCCCACAGAAATTATTTTTATGTACGTGACCTATACTCGTGGCATATATTTTATTATTTGACATATAAACCTGACGCAGACTAAGACGCATCAAACCCGATACTGACTGTTTAAATCCGTTGCTCCGTTCTTGAGTTAAATCGTGTAGTTAATTCATGCTGAAATCTAAACCATGGCAGAGTTATAAAAAAATCTTTTTGGCCTCTGTTTTCCTTAAATTGGCTCTAACTCATAAAATACGTTACTTAAAATGATTCTGTCGATTCCACTTGAAAGATGAGAAAAATCGGTGCCGAATACAGTGAAATAAAAATTATTGAAATCAGTGAGTATAAGTTATGTTCTAGAAACAAAAACATAAATGTTGGAATTTTCGGGCATTCTGATTATTTTTTAGTAACTCGAGAACTAATCCAGTAAATTGAACCAAAATTTGCGTATGGAGGTTTTAGGGAGCAATAAATGTTTCTATGGTGATTCGACACACCTACCCCCTCTCTAAAGTCAAGGGAGCTGCCATACAAATGAAACATAAACAGCTGCATAGCTCGATAGCTAATCAAGCAAATGGAGCCAATTGTGAGGGTTTTTGCGTACGAGAAATGTTTCTATCGTGGCATGACATGCCTCCCTCCTCTGGAATGGAGCGGGGTTCCAGAAAAATATTACACACATTTCAACCAAGCATATTCCAACAAAACATGACAATTGAAGATTTTCGGGAAACTCTGAAGGTAAATGGGAAAAATCTGAAAATTCAATTCTCATGTGTTCTACAATCATATAGTGACAAGCGTTGTTAGTCTATTTGATGTTTGCAGTAACGACGTTGATCTTTGTTCGTAAGTGGAAATTGGTTTTAATGTGATAAAACGCACTCCTACATCTTCTTCTATCTACGAGGGCAGTCCGATAAGTACTTACCTTACAAACAAAAATTGGAAAAGTGGTGATTTATTTCTCAACATAGTCTTCTTTCAGCTCGATACATTTGACCCAACGATGCTCCAACTTCTTTAATACATCTGAAAAATACGTTTTCTCGAGGTCTGCAAAGTAGGCCTCCGTGGTGGCGTTGACCTCCTCATTCGACTCAAATTTCTGCCCGGCGAGTAACTTCTTCAAGTTTGGAAACAAAAAAAAGTCACACGAGGCCAAATCTGGAGAATACGGTGGATGAGGCAGCAATTCGTAGTGCAATTCGATGAATTTGGCCGTGGCGACGACGGAATTTCCATTATTTCCATTTTTCTAAAATCTGCGGACACGCCCGCTTCCACACACGGTCAAAACAAAACTACGATTTCGATTCGACTGAAATTTTGACAGTAGCCGTTTACGAGAATGTACTACACGATAAGTAATCTCTCTTGCGATACTGACACCATCGGGTGATGAGGCTAAGTACTTATCGGACCGCCCTCGTATATAAATAAAAATGGATCGCCGAATGTGTTGATAAGAGCAAAACTCGAGGAAGGAATTGTCCGATTTAGAGCTGTCTTTATTCTATCATATTTTCTGTATCAAACATTTATTTCATGTAACGGAGGAACATGTTATTTGCAAGTGGTTGAAAAGTCTTGAACGAGAATTGTGTCTAAAAATAATCTGATACTGGTCGTATGCGATTATTCGGAGTATTTTATTTTTGGTTTTCAAAATTTATTTTCAGATCAGAAATTAGAAATTATTTTTATAAATATATGGAATAGGGGTTGTTCCATACAATTATCGGGTTCTTCAATAAGAACACTACAAAATGTTTTTTTAATAAAACAAAAACGGTTTTGGATGAATGAAATTCTTTATTCATGTGAAAGTACATTTGTACATTTTCTACATGGCCACCATGGACAGTAGTCCATGAGAAGAAGCTTACAGAAGTCCAGGCGTTGAACCCAATTTTCGTCGGTTTTCAAGCATAAATCGGCCGATACTGCTGCAATTTCACGTTCGATATTCGTACGAAGTTCATCAATCGTCGCTGGCTTGTTGGCATAGACTATAGACTTGACGTAGCTCCACAGGAAATTGTCTAACGGCGTCAAATAGCACGACCGGGTCGGCCAATTGACTGGGCCATTTCGTGAGATAACACGCTCACCAAACTTGGTTTCCAATAAATCGATTGTTAAATGGCGCCGTCCTGTTGAAACCATATATTGTTCAAGTCTATATCATTCAATTCGGGCCAAAAATATTCATTTATCATTGAGCGGTAGCGATTCTCATTTACAGTAACGTGCCGGTCTTGATCATCACGGAAAAAGTACGGCCCAATGACGCCGCCGGAACATAAACCGCACCAATAGTGACTCATTTTTTCGGGATGCAATGGTGACTCATGGAGTACGTGTGGATTGCTGCCTGACCAATAACGCATATTTTACTTATTGACGAGGCCATTCAGCCAGAAATGAGCCTTATTGCTGAAGATGATTTTTCGATGAAAATCGATGATTTTTCGATGAAAATCGATGATTTTTTAAAGTTGTTGCTCAGCCCAATTCACGAACATACGATGCTTCTGGTGGTCAAGCGGCTTCAGTTCTTGCGTCAATTTGATCTTGTAAGGATGTAGGCCAAGATCTTTTCGCAAAATTCACCACAATGACGTCACAGAGATGCTCAACGTTTGGCGCAATGGCGCTCATAAAGTTGAGGCCATTGACTCCGAATTTCGGTAGTAAATTTTAATAATCTCGACTCGTTGGATCGTATATCTATCCAGTATCAAATGGCAAACCTTACCGAAGAGAAATGTCAATAGAGCGGGAAAAAATGGCGTCGTTTGCTGTCCCTATCGGTCTATTTTTGTATCGTCCCTATTGAAATACCCGTTAGTTTCGAATATCCGCAGTAGATTTATATACGTTGAAAATTCAAAATTCAAATGAATACTTTGAATTAATATTTAAACATAGCTGATATGTTGATTTAATGAAACATGGGTGTAGCTAGGATAAGCAGGGTTCGTTTAATATGTTTAAATCTGGTTATCCACAGAGTACTTTTACTTCAAAAATCATAATTTCAAATTAAAAAATTAAAAAATATATCTAACGTAGTAAGGAAAAGAAATAGCTGGAGTAGGAGTGTTGAAATTGTTACAAAGAATACAAAATCACTACTGTTGAATCTGCTTGGATAGTTCAAGATGTTTTTTTTATTCTTAAAAGATGTCTAATTAACATCTCAATACATTCATTAATTAACACCAATTAACATCTTCTTCGCGGAGTGAAATTAATAAAACTTGTTTGGCAAATAATTATTTTAATAATTATAATTTAATTTTTTTTTCATGTGCATCAGAGTGCTAATGGACGGCGCCAGTGGTTGTATGGTTAGCGTAACAGCCTCACAATCCGATCGGCCTGGGTTCAATCCCAGCTGGCGTCGTTGGGATTTTCTGAGGCGAAAAATCTCTGGTTACGTCTTCCTTCGGAGCGGAAGTAAAAGAAGTTGGCCCGGCTCATGAGTTGTTGAGTCTGATAGGTAGGAACAGGTGGAGTCGCCTCCCTGATGTCGGTGATTGGCACTAAAGTGGCGGAAATAGGCCGACGAAAAATAAGCGAAGATAAAAAAAAAAAAAAAAAAGAGTGCTAATGAAATCGGTCATCTCAAATTTACGAAAGGGACTTACTGAAAAATGTTGATTCCCGTAAAAAATACACTATACAAAATTTCAGCTCGATCGAACTTTATTTACTAGTGTCGCGAAGACGTCAAAGTTTGAGTTTTTCGAAAACCGTGAAACCACCCAATGTACTTGAGTTTGGGAGTAAAATGTATATTTCATAAGGGAGTACATGTTTTCGGAGTTTTGGGAAAATATTGTTTGATGCCAAATGACTTCAAATTGCATGAAACGTCGAGATGTACAGTCATCTCAAATTTTGTTTTTGTCATCTGGGTCCCAGAGAGTCGATTTTTAATAATATCCCTTGGTTGATTTTACGGCTTTCAAAAAACTCAAGCTTTGACGACCTGGCGACACTAGTAAATAAAGTCCGATTTAGCTGAAATTTAGCATAGGGTATTTTTGGCGGGAATCAACATTTTGCAGAAATCTTCTTTCGAAAGTCACTTTTTCCACTTTCCACTTTTTCCACAAAATATGCAACAAAGCAAAAATTAACGTAACACGTAATTCTCGCTGCAAGCATTTTTTTTTCCAATGGCAATCCGTTTTCCTCAGCCCAAGTAATGACTTTATTGATTCCACATAAGGCTGTTTCATTTGAAATCAAATTTCCGGACTCTTCATCTTCATCAACCTGATGTTGCTCAAAAAATTATCTAAAACGAAACGAAGTTTTATCATCGATTATCATCGATATCAAACGATTTTTAATCATCGTAGAAAGATGTATTTGGATGCAAAACAATGTTAACTATGTCATCGTCCGTCAGAGCCTCAAACTCCACTTCCTCGTCATGCACGGTATTGTCTAGGTCCATCTATTTTCGCTGAATCGAATGTATGCGTTCTCTTACAACCGACAACGGACTATCAGCATTTTCGATGACGTGACAATGGAATCGGCCGGTGCCTCGTTCCAAGCCTCGGCCACCCAAAACATAGCATCCTTAATGTTTATTCGCTTAACCTAGTAATCTATTTCCATTCCATTCTTTGTTTTTAAGAAGCTTTAAACTTTGCAGTCAATTCGCCTCTATGTCATTTAGCTCTCTTTGGCGTACAAAAAGCTCACGCATGAGCTTTTGCTTGTAGCTGGACTTGACCATTTGAATAATATTTTGATCCATTGGTGGGCGATGAATATTTTTTTTCGATTCACAAAACATAATTCATTTCCCCAGGACGCGCCAGACAATTTCTGGCTATGACACTGCAATATACAAATAAATCAGTGCAAATCATAGTCTTTTTTATATATTTTAATTTTTTAAATTTTATTTTTTTATGATTCGATTATCCGGAGTGAAACAAAATCAATACTCCGGATAATCGAGTCCGATCTGTATTATAATGACAAGTTTTGGTAGGAGTACTAGTATTTTAAAATCAAAGGTAAATCAGAAGATCAATCAATGAACAGTTCTGCGATTGGACCCATGAACGTGCGCTCAGTTAGAAAACGTGAATTTTATAACGTGATTGAAACAATATCAATAATATCGGCCCTTCGACCAAAACTTTGAAAACAAAATAAATTTAAGCAGAAAAGTATATTCACAGTTTCCGCATTGGTGAAAATTATCACAAAAGCTTCAAGACCATGTCATATTATCATATGTCACTCACTTGGACCCATTACACAAGGATTTTACTAAGATGTTTTAGGATCTTCAAAATTCTGAAATTCCTCAATGGGCAATAAATTTGTACTATATCACAGCCATGAAATGAACCAAGATGCTAATGTAAGAAAAGTCGATTATAATCAGCACAGTAAGGAGCTCAAGCAGGAGTACGACCTAGGTTGTCGAAAGTTCTGGTTCACAGTACCCTGCGATTTGAGACATTGGTGAAAAGTATCTTTTCTTTTTTCAATCATTATACTTTGTCGAAAAAGGCTTCATTGTGGTTACAAGATTTAAAGCTTCAACTAACCAATATTGAACCATATTTTTATATTTTGATAGTTGCGGATAGTTTGCGATTTGAATGTTTTTATAATTTGTGAGTAATTTGTATCAATAGTTATTAATAACACTTGATATTTATTAAATTTTGTGTTTATTTATTTTGTTGAATGTGATGGGAAATTTTATTCTCTGTATTATAGAGACTTTCAAAACTTTGGCTGGTTCGTCACATTACTTCCATTTTTGGGAAGAATGTCAGGAGCGTGAATTGAATTCGTGATCTTTAGCGTGAGAGATACGGATGTTACCACTACGCCAGATTGCCTCCGTGAGAAAATAATATCAAGTTTACTCATTTAACTAATTGCAATGTTCTTCATATATGTAGCAAAAAACGTTTCTTAGCACATATAGGATTACGTCTTTCGGGAACATATTGGGGAACCAAATTGAAAAACGAAAATAGATCGCATCGCATGTCCAATGTCAAACGCTTATTGCTCAGTCATTTCATGATGAATTGATGGGATTTTTGCGTAAATCGATTTCGGCACAACATAACCATTTTTTTAATTGAATGGAAAACTATATATCATGAAACTAACTACCGAACAATTGAAAAATCTCAACCGTTTTTCAAACGGAAATACATCGTTCTGATTGGTCAAAATTGAAAATACAAGCTTCCTCTTGTGCTCACATCCGCTCATTACGATAAAAATGAAAAAAAAACGAAATGATAGATTAACGAAAGTTTTGCATTAATTATTTTGGGCACACCATGACAATTATTTGCGATGAAAATGAATAAAATTGTATATTTTATGAAACTACAGACTTCAAAACCAACATGCCTGGAGAAATCGATATTGCAAATACATGAAAGTAGGGAGAGCTTTTGTTCCCACCGAATTGTGTTCCCTAACAGAGATCTCAAAACCAAGAAGCCTGGGGAAATCAGCATTGCAAATATATGTAAGTCGGACACATTTTTATATTGCAAGTAAGGTGAGTGATACCAATAACTCTAGCAAATAAAATTAAAATTTGGAAATTTAATGTTGGTTGCTTCGTGAAATTTCTTATCAATGACCGATCACTGCATTGTGAAACATTTCGCACAAGTGTAAGTGTAAAATTGTATATGGTAGCGATTGTGTTAAAATAACTTGAAACATGAAACGATTTATTTCAATTTTCATAAATAAAAACCAATGTGTGCTCCCGCTCGAGAATGAAGCGTCCGGTTTAAGCTGTTTGTTTTTTGTTCATTTTCACCAAGGGAACGTTCATGCGGCGAGAAAAACTGGAAAAGTGAAGGAATATTCCAAAAGGTGATTTCCCATATGCTCTACATATCGTATTAGGTGCTGTTAGTCCAATTGAAATTCGCATTGAGGCATATAGCATCGTGTTCCGTTGAGATTGAAGCGTAAACAGAAATGAGTTGAATGAACAACACTCCGAATGTAAACATTACCTTTTCCATTTCAAATATGTTTCTCAATAATAGAGTAACATGTTTTTTCTGGTGAGAAAAATGATAATTGTGTTTGATAATGATTATTATCTTATATTTTATTGGTTTTTTTTTTCTTTATTTAATCCAAACATAACACAGGAGCCATCTCGTCTCGGGCAAAAGAGAGCGGCTTTCATCATATATCATTCCACTTCGGCATCTTTTATCTTGAAACGCACCATCTAACGACTAATCATCATCCTTCTGTCATCATCACTCGATTATAAACACTGGTGGAGTGAACAAACAATACCCAACAACCAAACAAAACTCCCCTTGACAGGGCCACCAAATTATTATCAAAAGGTATTACGATTTATTTACGAGTACGATGTATTTTTGGAAAAAAACTTATCGAAATCAAGGAGTCTATTGCCCAACATAGTTTGAGAACCCCTGCCCTAGACTAATGGAGAAGAGGTGTGATAACTGCTAACTGCTACTTGCCTAATTATTTTCTAGCTTTTAGTACAATATTATGTTTAATCACAATGAAACCGTTTAACTTAAAAAGTTTCTGTTACTTATTTTTTAAGCTTTTAAAACAGATCATCATTTGCGCATTTGACCCTCCAGTCCACGAAATGGCATTATTTCTGTCAAAGATGAAATGTTTTCAGCCAACGCTAGTTTGGGTGTAGGAACGCTAAAACTGTTCGAAATATAATATTCTAGTTGGAATTTGCAATGAAATACATATGCCTTTCAAAACAAATCTTTTGCATTCAGAGTATTCTGTCTACCCGTGGAAAGTACTTAGTTCTGATTCATCATTCTGTGTGAAACTGCTCTGAACCTAAATGATGCTATTCCTCCCCCTGAACGGACCGTTGTTATAGACACAGGCTGTAATCTTCAAAATTTCTGAAAACATCGTTCGCCGCTCACTAAATCGGACCATTTGGTCCATGTTGATGAAATCAAGCAGTGCAGATAAATTTTTGTTTTGGCTTTTCCTTTGTTTTTCGCTATATTTTGTAGCGATTCTGCAACACAAGTTTCTCTTGAAAATACAATTATCATTTCTTCAATGAACAGCTGAAGTAATCCATTACACTTCTATTATATTCTAACAAAACAGGATGCAACCCGTCATCCTGTTTTGTTAGAATATAATAGAAGCGTTTGTGGCGTCAAGTTTTCATTGTCAATTAACGCCCATTCCACCCAAATCCGCAAAGTTGAGTATGAATAGCGTTGAACGACTAAATTAACTTGCAGTTGACATCATCCACTCCGTCAAGCGGCAACAACTGATCGTAAATTCCATTCACTGCAGCCGTTGCCGCAGCAGCAGCAGGAACATTAGCTGTGCAATAAAACGCAGTAAAACACAAATATAGTTGTCGCATCAGACGCATGTCGAAAAGCAGCGTCGTAAATACGTGGCTTCAGCGGCAGCATTTGTCTTGCGGTGTGGACTTGTATAAACTGAAGCCCTGCGCGATGTTTACGCCTGATAACGACCCCAGGGTGCGATCTCGTCAACACGGAGATATAGTTTAAACAAATACGCATATTGGGCCTCCCAGATATGAGGAAATTGGTTCGCAATTAGGTCCTAACACTATACAATTAATTTGAATCGAGCCAAATCAAACGCTACGTTGAGCCTCATGAATAATTCAAAAGCTGCCCGGAGCCGGCACACAGCATAGTAGTTTTCCCCTGTTTTTTTTTTGTGCATACATTATTCCAAGCCACAGTATATGTTCTCCCCGGTCTCGATGCAGTTCCGTTTAATTTGGTTGGAAAAATTCAACTCACCTACTTTTCGAGCTCAACCATTAGCATTAAGAAAGGTTGCTATGCTACCCATCGGAAGAAATGCATTGCGAGAGTGAGAGAGGAAGAGCCGTAGCATAAACGAGGCTGAGAGCAGCAGATGAACTGCGTTGAGCATGTTGGGAAGGAAATTCACCACTTTCGCTTTTATTTTGCCGCGCCGCGTTTACTTTCGCTCTCTCTCACTTGGCTTGAGGGAAGCAGCAGCAACGATGGGAACGAAAACGAACACACGGTAACCGCATCGCTTCACTTTCGAGACAGGAACCGGCTTTTGGGTTTTATGACGGCATACACAGCAACGTGACCACCAACTGCCGCTATCACACGCCCCATTGGTACATTGTTGTGCCTCTCGAATGGGGGCTGTGGGAGCGGTTGGATTGGATTGCGCAACACCGAGGAGATAAACCCGAAACCGGAATGATCCGAAAACGGAAAGTATGCAAGTACACATCGCCGGCATGCGGAGTTATGTGCTGAATACGGTAATCATCTAGCTAATTAAATGAATTATAATAACATTACTTCATTCACCCGATTTTCGAATGGAACAAATATTGTTGAAGCTCGAAGAATTCTTATTTATGCTACATTCGAAACATTGGAAGCTATAGCCATTATTTACTAAATAAACTGCCAGTTCTATCGGTTGTTATTCAATTAAACCTATGCTAATAATATCACCGTGATACAAAAACATGTGAGCATACATCACATAATGTAGGTTATAGGAATGATCGAACACAACACATGAATACACCTTTAACGATTGTTGATATCAGGATATCAAATATATTTCGGAATCGAGATATATTAGATCATTGTGACCAATCATGACCACTTCGACCTTTATGCCGAAAAGTAGGGGTAGTGGGGTCAAATTGGTCATCGGGGGCAAAGTGGTTACCTGCTCGTTTTGTAGTATAACTATTGACTATAGATACCATATTGATAGTCACCTTATGTTTGAAGAATTTAATGACCTTTGAGTCTCTGTACTTTAGTAGAGCTGTCGGATATCAAAATATAAATAAAAACAGAATTTGCTCTCTCGATAGCCATTCGGCCGTAGTTCTGTGCGCATGGTATCTAAGGAATTTCTAGTGAAATTTAGATTATTCAAACTGATATATTGGACAAATCATCAGTTTGGGCGACTGTTAACATATTCTGGGAGAGGTGCTCTTGAAGAAGATCCTTTTGTGGCTTTGACCCCGGATAAATATGCCACTCCAACTAAACCAAGCCTCATTGTGCGGAACGTTATGTGTTTCTTACTACGTTTTTGTATGCATGAGGAAATTTAAATTGAGACTCTAGGTGAATAGACCAAGCTTATTTTATACATTTACCTACTATATCAAGCATGATTTGAACAAATTTGGACGAACAAAACACATAAATCTATCCCATTTAGCTTGATATGTGCCAGTGATCACTTTGCCCCCACTACGTGACCACTTTACCTCCAAACAAAAAAAAAGTTCGATTTTTCACCTTTTATTCTAATGTTGAAAAGTGTACTATCTTGATTTTTTTAGTCAAAGCCGTTTGCTATCTTGAAGAACAATGAGTTGAACTATACTATTCTTCGAGAAACGGGAACTGAATCGGTAAGTGGACGCTGGAAATGGGCATATTCCTTAGGGTGACCAACATGAAATTGGTACGCCGCCAGTGATTGTATCGTAATGCATTGAAATTCTGACAGGTAAGCGCTTATGATGATAACTTCAACTACTAAAAAGTATTGACATATCATAGCATGAAAAATTACCGCTCCTATTGAATTAGAAGGCATTCTTGAAAGGTATAAATCACGGAATTCCACAAAATCATGTTATATTTGTTCACAATTTGTGAATTTCTTCATTGTGTCGTGATTTGAAATCCGAATACTATTACTTTGAATTCCAGACACTTTTTGTAAACATCATTTTTTTGAGCGAAATTAGTTATTGATTTTTGTACAGCTTATTATTTCATTGTTATTCTATTATAATCTTAAACCAAACATCAATAATAAACAAAAGTTATAAAATCTTCATATGTAAAAGAATGATTTTCCCACGTATGTGTAAAATATTACCACATGAGAACGGCTGATCAGATCAGCTCGGTCAATATATTTTTTGAGTTTGTCTGCACCCAAATATGAATGATAGAGTACTTTGGAAAATATTTGAGATGGATAGAAAAATTCGAAGAAATTAACTATGTTTATCTCTCTATCTATATTAGGGTGCCAATTCAAATGGTCATTTCTAATTTCAAAAAGTTACCTCATAAAAAATGTTCACCACCTCGAAAAAACACCCTATGCCAAATATTAGCTCAATCGGACTTAAAGGAGAGTGGCGCAAAGCGGTCAAAGTTTGAGTTTTTTTTTTTAAATCGAAAAATCACCCATCATCGCGGGGTTTTCGAAAAAAAAAATTTGATGCCAAATGTCTTAAAATTGCATGAAACGTCGAGATCTAGCATCATCTCGAATATTTTTTTTGTCAAAAATTGACACTCTGGGACTGGGTTTTTTTCGGAATATGAAACGAAATATATGGTTTTGGGTACCAATAAAAATAGTTATCTCGATTTTTCATTCGGAACTTGCTGCGAAATGTTGATTATGATATACCCTTTGCAAAATATAAGCTCATTCGAACTTAATTTGTTCGTGTCAATTTGTTAGTGTCACGTAAAAAATTGAGTTTTTTTGAAAAACGATAGATCACCGAAAATCGGGGTTTTCAAAAAAATTGGCAATGTCAAATATCTTAAAATTGTATTACTCGTCGAGATTTACTAATATTAAAAAAAAAATTGTTAAAAAAAATTTTTTTGGCACTTGGTCGTTTTTTTAGTCTGAAAAATAGATTTTTAACATTTTTTTTAGAAAACTGTAAATATCGAAGTGCCATGCAATTTTAAGACATTTGGCATCAGAATTATTTTTTGACGTAGGACTACGTCTAACCGGAAGATATAGGGGGTGAAATGAAAATCTAGGCACTGAACAAGTAGGTAAAAATGCAAGATTTGGAACGCTTATAACTCGAGCATTTCTCAATAGATCGCAAAGGTTTTTGCATCAATTGATAGGAAATATATCTACGCATCTATCATAACGAATAACATTTCATTTTTCTTGAGATAAATAATTGAATAATTGTGAAATATCAAGCATTATCCAAATGCACTATGTGCCCATTTTTGATTGGTCCATTTTGTGCTCCTCATATCGTACCGACCAAAACGGGCAACCAGAGCAGCAGCGAAATACAATGAACCCGATTGGAAAGGAAAAAGAAAAAATATGAACGAAACATTGGTCGCAGTCTCACACATGCGTAATTCTCGAGCCAGCCAGTCAGCTTAAAAATCCCCGCTCCGCTGCCGTAACGATCATTCTCATCCAAATCATACACCACATCGTTTCGCATCACAACATATCAACAAACCAACACAAGCAGCCATGTCTGGACATGACAAAGGAGGAAAAGTGAAGGGAAAGGCAAAATCCCTATGCCGAGCGCGTTAGTACCAGTGCTCCAGTCCACCTAGTCGGCGTTATATAGTTTCGGCCGCCGAAGTGATCGAGTTGGCTGGCAAAGCTGTTCGCGACGATAAGAAAATCCGCATTCAGAACAGACCACATTCGGTTCGGTGGACATCTAGACAAGAATAGGCAGTTTCAGCGAGTGACGAGCAGAAGATAAAAGTTTGTTCTTCATACAAACTGCTTTGGTGGCAAATCCAGAACAAGGCAGCATCGATAGCGTTCGAAATGGTTTTTTTCAAAACCACGAGTACAAAGTTTTCTAAATTGGAACCATTCCATAAAACACGGCGCTTATCAGGGCCATTAAAACTTTCAAAAAAGAGTTTACGAAATACAGTTCAATGCATTCTAAAATATTATCCAAAATAATAATAAAACACAAATTGATTTTCTAGTCTTCGGTGCCTTCGTGTTTGTTAGAAACACCTGCATGTGAATCCAACGAGCGAACAAATCGTAATGAATATATTTTTTTGCCATCGCTGCCTTTTAACGCTCTTTCGTTCGTCTCGTTGGACTCGCCCCTTTGGCTGAGTCTGCTGATTTGTCTCTATCCTGTGAGCGTGTACCGCTAAAGTACAAAACGCGCGGATCCGCTGAAAAATATATCATTCTCTTTCAAACCGTAAATCAGTGTGGTTGTATGGCATCGTTTCACATCACATCGCATCAACGGATTGGTGCCGGAGCACCAGCATACCTAATAGCGGTTATAGAATTTCGGCCGCCGGAGTGCTCGAGTTGGCTTGCAAAGCTGCTCACGACAATAAGAAAACCCGCCTACAAAACAGAGCACATTCGGTTCGGTGGCAACAATCAGTTTCAGCGAGTGGCAAACGCAATCTCAAAACGGCAGCAGGTAGAAGAAAGAAAATGTTTGTTTATACAGACTGCTTTGGTGGCAAAACCAGCCACCGTAAAACACGGCGCCTTTCATGGCCATTAAGCCATTCAAAGAAAAGTTATTAAAAGGTATTCACAATACCAATGCATTCTAAAGTGACATAATATGGCATATAATATGAACTGAATTATTTTGTTTATGCTTGTTTTTGAACTTATTGGTGGTTGAGGTCTTTTAAATTGATCATTCAGCTTTCACAAACCCATACATGGTCTCCGAATTAAAAGTGGCTCCAAATAACAACACATTGTATGCAGGATGGCATTAACGAATTTTCTCGGTAGCAAGAACTGCTGTCTTTAGTTGATAACTGATGTTGAAAATTGACTGACGTTACATCTGCATTGTATAGAAACATAACTAAGGAGCAATATGATGAGCTATGCATTTCCTGCTACTCTGTTCTTATTTTAAAGGACTTTAATTCGAAGGTCATCCGTCCCTGTATTCACATTGATTTTTCAGAACGTTTATAGCTCGTCTATTCCTCGACAGATTGTAGAGTTCGTCTCCAAAACCTCAGTTCTTTTTCATTTTTATTTATTTTGTTTGCGGAGACTACAAATATTACAATTCATTCGTCTCCGAAACCACAGTTTAAGGTACGGTAATGTGCTCAATGAACTGACGACCACCTATGCATTCCTTATCAAAGCCATCATTTTGATTGTACGATATGTGCATACGCCGAAAAATGCCCGGCGTTGAACATTTAATGAGTACAAAGCCTTCGGAAAAAAAAATCAAGAATCAACTATAAGACAGTGAGAAAAAAATGAGAAATTTTTACAAAAAAAAACGCAAAAACACAACCAAAAGGTTCATTTCAGAACTCCCAACATGTTCATAAAGAGTAAACAGTAAACTAATCCATATTTCAGGTAGAGAGGTAGGTATTCACGTAGGAGAAGACAATAAAACAACATATTAAAAATATATATTTAGAATAAGCTGTCCCCGTTGTATAGTCCTACGTCACTCCGGTTATGTCCCCGACATTACCCACCCGTCTTTTTTAAATTCCGATTTTCGGTGATTTTTCGGTTTTCAAGAAACTCAAATTTTAACGTCTGCAACACTAATGAATGAAGTTCAAATGAGCTAATATTTTGCATAGGATATATTATCGTGCAAATCATCATTTCATAACAAGTTCCGAATGAAAAATCAAGATAATTAATTTTATTGGCACTTAAAACCATACGTTTCGTCTCGTACTCCAAAAAAAATGTCCCAGAGTGTCGATTTTTGACAAATTTGTTTTTTTTCGAGATTACACTAGATCTCGACGTTTCATTTGGCATCAAACATTTTTTTTTCGTAACCCTTTAAACCCAAACCCAAAAAACTCAAATTTTGATCACTTTGCGCCACTCTCCCTTAAGTCCGATTGAGCTAATATTTGGAATGGGGTTTTTTTTCGAGGGGTAAACATTTTGTGAAACATGTGAAACACAAATTTCTGCATTACTCGAGAATTAATCAAGCAAATGAAACCAAATTGGGCATATTGAGGTTTTAAGGTGCAATAAATGTTTCTATGATGGTTAAACTCTTCACCCCCCATCTCTAAGGGTGGGCTGTCATACAAATGAAACACAAATTTCTGGATAACTCGAGAACTAATCAAGCACAATTTGGGATGTTAGTGTTGTTGGGTATGATAAATGTTTCTGTAATGGTATGACACCCCTGCCTCCTCTGGAATGGAGAGGGGGTCCCATAAAAATATAACACATATTTCAACCAAAAATATTCCAACCAAACATGACAATTAAAAATTTTCAGAAAACTCTGAAGGAGAAAGGGAAAATTCGGAAAAATAAATTCCCATATTTTCTTCAATAACATAGTGACAAGTGCTGTTAGTCCATTTGATGTTTGCGCTAGCGAAATTGATCATTGTTCGAAACTAGAAATGGATTTTAATGTGATGAAACGTACTGCTATATCCTCTTTTATCTATACCAAAAAAAGGATCGCCGGATGTGTTGATAAGTGCAGAATTCGAGGAAAGAATTGTCCAATTTAGGTCTGTCTTTATTCTATCATATTTTCTGTATCAAACATTTATTCCATGTAACGGAGAAACATGTTATTTGCAAGTGGTTAAAAATCTTGAACGAGAATTGTGTCTGAAAATAATCTGATATTATAATGATGAGATTTGTTAGAAATACTAGAAATTTTATAGTAAAAGGTAAATTCAACTGGGTCGAATAGAAGATCAATCAACGAACAGTTCTGCGATTGACCCATGAACTTGCTCATAGTAAGAAAACATGAATGTTTGAAGGTATTGATAACAAAAAACAAATTTTGGGTGGGACGTTTGCCGGGTCAGCAAGTTCCAAATATTTCAACTGATCAACTACTCACCCGTATTCTGGAAACCGATCGAATCAAAATTACCCTAACGAATTGCAATTTTGCATTCTACAATCGGTTCGATTTAAGTCCAATCGAGTTGTGAAAATGTGGGAGCATTGCCACGCAATTCGACTTTGACAAACATTGAGCTCCGTGTTCCATTTCTGTGAGGCAAAAATGGTAGTGGATATTCGGGTGAAAAAAAAAAGATTTTTAAACAAAATTTTCAAACGAAAATAATGATTTTATATTATGAATAAAGTTGCACCAAATGCATGGAAATTTATAGAAAAAATCAGCTCTGCCTTCTATGTACTTAAACAACAGGGCTGTTCAAATTAGAATCAGGACTGTCCTCTCTGTACTTAAACGACATCGAG
Organism: Toxorhynchites rutilus septentrionalis; assembly: GCF_029784135.1. Taxonomy (NCBI): domain Eukaryota; kingdom Metazoa; phylum Arthropoda; class Insecta; order Diptera; family Culicidae; genus Toxorhynchites; species Toxorhynchites rutilus. The sequence continues at coordinate 287,216,720 of NC_073746.1, read as the reverse complement.
TGATAATTTTGATTCAAATTTCAATAAATTAAAAATTGCTTTCGGGTCTGCCAATCTGATACAGAGTAAATTGTTCCACGAATACGGACGAATAATTTTGACGTTTTTTGCGACAAGGCGAGGTTGCCACATTTGCATAGAACGATTGAATTTGAGTCGAACGGATTTAAGAATGCAAAAATCGATTCCGGCCGAATCGTGAAATTCGATCAAGTTTCAAACCAATCGCATTCCGAAATGTGAATTCTGTTCGATACTGTTATCACATGGCCCATTGAATGACAAGAAATAACGAAATAATGCGGTTCCAAATAGAAAGGTACATCTGCTCCATTGAAGCTACCTGGTGTAACGTTGGTTTCCCAATTCATGAACGGGGCCCAGCAGCTATAAATTTAGCCGTCTATCTTAAAAATGACAAGGGCATATTTTCCACGAACAAGACAGAATTTGAACGAAATTAATAGTGATTTTATTTATTTTATTTTTCTGCTTTACGACAAAAATATATTATGTTTTTTCTCTTTACATTGAACTTTAAAGAGTTACGTTAATGAAATACATTGAATCGAGAAACATCATATAAACATCCGTTCAAATCGTTCAATTCGTTCTTTTTTTTTCTCGACCACGATCGGATAATTTTGAAGATCGTTAAAACATTCAAAAACACGCTTCCAATATATTAGTTATGTTTTATTCAACACCCACTATATTCACTGGCAGAACAACTTTTGTCGGGTTTATTTTATAATTATTACTTTATGAACATACTCATTCGATTTCTTAAATACGAAATTTCATCGTTAAAATTTGATCCGTCCGGATTTAAAATCATTTTCTGAATCTGCTTTTTATTCCGGACATGGGTTTGTAAAACACAAATATTTGTTTCGATTTTTGACATTTTTTGTCAACATCTAGGTACAATACTTGACACTACACTAAATTGATACAATAGTAACTATCCGTCTCATTAATCCAACATGCAAAAGATGTTATGGTTTAGGTATGATATTGAACGTTATGAAAAGTGTCTGGATTAAAAAGGCGTCCAGATTCGAAAGCATTACAGTATGGCTTTTCTGTTTTAATTTCAAGAAAAGTTCAGTTTATGGACACCGATTGCATATGGAAAACATACTCCACAAACAGTAACATATGAATACTGACTGCAGTGTTTTGAAAGTGAAGATTGTGAAACCAGCGACAAAGATACAAGCAGTGCATGGAAACGCTGAGATGTGCGCATTATTGGAATAAGATCTCGTTAGATCCTAAGAAGGGACTCGACAGGCATTTTCAAATCGTCTTAAGGTATGATACAAGCACTCGTCTTAAGGTATGATACAATGACTCATAAATGACTCATAAAATTAATAAAACGAATCGTTCATTCTGAGAGTACGCAGAGCATTCTGTATTTCTCGAACATTTTGCGATGCAGTGCTTCTCTATAATCTACCCCAAACTTTGAGAAATCGGCTAGAAAAAACGGCTGAACGTATTAATGTGAAACGTTTACGGTTGTTTAGGGAATACACTAGGCTCAAAGTTAGCCTGAAAACATTAGAACTTACTGCAATATTTGCAGAATTACAGCAGATCTATTAAAGCACTGTAAAAATCCAAATTCGTAATCGATGCAAAAAACACAAGGATTTATTGGAGTTTTCAAAACAACTTACTTTAGATTTGCGGTGCGATGGTTGTTTATTGATTAATTCATCGTCAAAGACGAAGGGGTAATTTTTCATTCAAGCCGAAATATCTTTATATGGAAAGGTCCTACAGGAACGTTATAGGAACCAAATGAAAGCTGGTTGATAGGGTTTATTGGATTTGGTGTTGAGTTGGTTGGCAAAAAACTGTGTTAGTTCACATAATCTTTGAAAAAAAACATTGTTTATTTCTTCTGCCCATGTTTGTATAGGAGACGTAAGCGACAACATGAACAAAATCGACTTGTTCGTCGTTTTGCATTCTACGCAATGTAGTACGTTTGCTCAACATGCAAACAAACATTTTTTGTTCGAAAACATTTTACACATTTTGAGAAAACGTTTCCGAAAAATCATTGTTTGTCCGGATAACAGACGTAGCTCCATACAGCTTTCATACATCGTTCGAAAATCAACAATTATCGGTATGCTATGCATGTGCTATAAGTATGTGCTATATATAAGCTAATGTATAGCTATAAGCTATATATAATATAGCTAATCTATAGCTAATAGTCTAATCTATAGCTATAGCTAATAGTATAGCTATAAGTATGTGCTATAAGCTAAATCTACATTTGAATCACATTCTTTGTAGAGTCTAAACATGCCTGTCACGATAGTGTCTTATTACTTAGTGTTTCCTAATAGATGAATATAAGAAACCATTGAAACACTGCTCATATAATTACTATTTTCTGTACACTGCACTGTGATGAACAAAGAGAAGCAATTGTGTTTTTTAATGTTATAATTACTTTTATTTCTGCATTTGAATCTTCAAGTAGATAATGAAAGAATCAGATCAGTAGTAAAATTAAAATAATATTGGTTCTTAGTGACTCTTCGGATTCGACATCGAATTATTCCACATACTCAGCATTTTGTCATACCCTTGGTGTAAGTCACTTTACCATCTTTATGCGATTGATCGTGATAACGGTAAATCATGTTGCTAAAATTACCAACATTATTATCTTCCTTGTTTTGTGAAATACGTGTTTGTCGTATCATTATGTATTATTTTGCTGGTTTAGAAAACGACAATTTTCTAAGTAAATTTTCGAGCTAATAAACTCGACTAAGTTTTAATTTGTGGTCGACACAAATATAAACAAAAAAAATCTACGCTTGTTTCTTGATTATTCAGAATCATAATCATAATCTTAAGTGCTATATGTTTAAATTATATGTAGGTATTATCTTAGATTAAAAACAAGGTACAAATGGCTATTTATTAGATGAACTGAATGAACCAAACATTGTATTATCATTCGTTCTTGTATCCGGGAATCAATATTTCACTAAAGATGCAAGCCGAAAGATGTTGAAAAAGAATAACAAAAATGTATTCCCATGGTATTAAGACGGATAAAATCAGAGACAGTCGGCTCCCAAACGGTTACCACACACTATCCGAGTGAAGGTTGTTCTTGGACCAATTTAGTCTTAATTAATTTTTATCTTCCTTTCTATTTCTAATGAAATTATCCAACATCTTCAGCTCTGCTTCCATCACCTCGGGGCTTTATGATGCACCGTTCTCAGCAACATTCACCACTCGCCGCTTGGAGTCCAAACAACAACCGATCATGAGATGAACTCACCTCAGCTACTCACCTCGCGAGTATCTCACGCGCATCTTGGCGCAGCCCCAAGCGGATGAACTGCACGGTGGAAACGGTGAGGAGGTTGCGCTTCTCTCTGCTGGCTCTCGAATTTCGAGCGCGTGTGTGTTGTTGATACGAAAGAGCTGCAAGGCTGGCTGTGCAACCGTCAAACCAAACCAAATCCCCAAAACCGCCGGAGTGGGATCTCTTGGTCGCGACCGATCGGAGGAAACGCCAAACTTGATCTGTATAATAGCGTTGTGGGGTTAAATTTTGAGGGCATTTAGCAAATTATCGTTGAGCTCGTCAGGTGGTGCTGTACATTTCCTTCTTTTTTTCGAGAGGTGAAAGCCGGTAGTGCGCGTGGTTAAGTAACGAACAGCGGAAAACAGGTGGAGTTAACCTGGGAAAAGTGATGATAAAAACACAAAATCACTAGAAGCGATTCTAAGCACAGCAACTGGAAGGAAACAAAGCTAGAATCTTAAGTGGAAACGTGCGTGATTGGAATACCGAAGGCGGTGAAATTTAAAACCATTATCTGCAGTTTACGTTCGTTGGCCCGGTTCCCGTTCGAGGCGATAGAAGAGTATCTCGGGAAAAGAGCTTCCGCCCAGAGAAGTGAAAGTGTATTGCCGTTCTGAAGCGCTCGTTTGTTGAAGAGGTGTTTTTTGGGTAGTGAGAACAGAAAACCAATACACGGTGTGAACGAAACAAAAACAGAATCCTTCGTCGGATTGTTGAACTAGTGTTCGCAGTTTTTTTTTGTGGTTTGTCCAAGGACGAGGGAATTCATTCAGGTTCGCACCCCGCAACGATTCGCACGTCGGCTGGATAAATTTTGCAAATCGAAAAATGGTAAGTGAAAACCCATCCTTCGCGTCAGTGTCTGCGGCGTTGAGCGTTTGTTTGCTTATCTTGGTCGATTGGTTTCCTCCGCTGTTGGATGTAAAATAGGCAAAAAAGTGATGACATTAGCACTTGGCAGCGAACAAAAAATTGCAAATCGATTGAGACGACCTCGTCTTTGGAGTTGTTACGAGAAACACAGAATTTATCGCTATTTGACGATTTGTCCGTTTTGGCGGATATTTTTTTGTCTTTATCCGTTTGCCCCCTGCATATGTTTACGAGAATGAGGGGGTGAAAAAAATCTGTACAAACTTCGGAGGCCGCTGTCAGCTGTGGTCGGGCGTTTCAGCTAACGTGTTGGCAAGGTTGGGAATCCTAAAGAAAGTGAGAGTTGATGGCGCTTGATGGCGATTGGTTTAGCATATAAAGTGCTTTCGTATGACACTCGGTGTGGGTATGGAACATTTTATTCCGTTCTTCGGTACTGCATTTGAATATTTCAGTGATATGCCCATCGGTGGCGGCCAGCCAGCGATCAGGTTATCCGGTTATGGCATTCCGATTTCACCTGAAACCGAATCGATACCGATGGTTCGGAATATAAATTACACGAAAAGGGCTGATAAAGGGATTACAGGCTGGGGATGGCCGTGCATTCAATTGGATTTTTTGTTTTAATTTCAGTGGGGGGAGGTACTGGGATCTAGTAGGATCATAGGCTGTTGATTTATACTTTAATTTGGGTTGCAGTGAATTTGAACAAACAAAGCGTTTTTCACTGCGATTTCAGCTTTGGATTTTGTATAGAACACTTTTAATAACCCAAAAATGAATTGAAATAATGATAAAAAGCAGATAAACATTTCCGAATGTTGAGTCTCATCTAGGCGATAAATAGATTTATACACAGATATCATTTTAGCGAATATATAATATTATATTATGAAACATAGTTCTTTTTAGATTTTGCGTGATTTTGCGTGAGTTTTTTTTTGATTTTGCGTGTTGAATAATTCTATGGCGAATTGTATGTAATTCTGAAGGTTAGTGAAGTCCTAGCGGCAGGGTTACCATATCTGCAGAATAATCTGCATTTATACAGATTTTCCAGACTTTTTGAAACCAAGAATCTGTAGATACAGATTACAGATTTTTTTTGGTTTTCATGCAGATTTACAGATTTTTCAAAATAATGATCCAATATTAGTTATGGCTTGATCTCAATAATATTTTTACCAACTCCCCAATTTTATTCATATAGCTTTCAAATCAGTCAGCATGAGAGTAATTTTAGTGTTCGTATGTGTCGTGTAGCTCAATATAAGGCGGAAAGATGCAAAAGTTTGCGTCCTCGACTAGCTTTACAGTGAATAAATAACACTGTTTATCTTTTGCCTAATAAATCACAGTGAATGCGATTTTTACGTAGATAGCATCAACATTGTCAAATTCATAATAACTTTGTCAATCAATGATGCTAAAGCTAAGATTATGCTTCATAATTATTATTATATAAAATTATAAATTCAACACTTTGCGGTCGTGTTAAATCTCGACACGTGTTATTGAATTATTAGGCAGTATTGTATAACTTTGTGAGATTTTGAAAGATGAACAAGATTTCTTTATTTTTTGTATACTGTTGATATGAATTTACTCAACAATGTTTTATGTTTATGTTTAAAATAAAATCGCTATAATTTTTCTTCATGTAATATCTTCCACATGAATTACAATAATAATTAGTTTATCGTCTATCGCCTCTTGTTTTTACGTTTGAACATACAGAACAATGCTCTTTACATTTACACAGTGCCGCAATACATCCATTAATCCTTTCCTCAAGCAAAATTCGTTTTGAAAAAGTGTGAACTGCTCCATTGGGCCTGATTCTCGAATACACTTCACGGTGGAAACGAACTGAAATGTATTCGCGATGACAACGGTACGGTGTCGACATCTGGCTTCGAAAATAGTTTCCCACTAAAACTCATCATTATAATATCAAATTATCTTCAGACAAAACTTTTGTATGAGATTATAATATCACATGAAGAAAACAAAGTTTTCCATTCACATTGAACACCAGTTTGATATGAAGAAGTTAATTTTCATTAATGATTTTTATTTGTAATGTGCTCATTCTGCCTGAAAACGCATTATTATCTTCGATACTTCACTAACTCGTAAAACGTAGTTCAATGGCGTACCGTTTATTTTGTTTCCACCGTGAAGTGCATTCAAGAATCAGGCCCATTGTTGCATAAATTATAATGTTAGTATACTTCTTTACTGTGGTGGCTGAGAGCAGACAAACGACCGCAAAGGATTAATACAGATTTCGATACAGATTTTTTGAGGCCAAAAACATAGATTTTATTATGGTAACCCTGCCTAGCGGTCGAATAGTCGTATCCCAAACACAGTGAAGTTCAACTGAGACATTGGTAGTTCTCCACTTGATGCTGCTGATTTGTTCGCAATCTCTCCCAAGCAACCACGAATACAACTTGAATATCCCAATGTTGCGCTCCCCATCAGGCGACATCATGGAAGTCTTAAACGACCTTGACGTATCCAAAGGCCCTGGTCAGATGGCATTCCAGCGTGACTTCAGAAGTATTGTGTACGTTCGCCCGCTTCTTGAATCTCTTGTTTTTATTTTCAAAATAACGTCAACGGTCGGAATAACGGAATCATGCTTGGGCTGATACGTGTTAGTTCGCTTCGCTAACGGTATGTGCCTTAATATTTCATCACACAAGCAAGAGTTCGCGTGCCGACTTGACGATGCTCGAGGCTATTGTGACTGCACTAAAAAAAGACATTGAGAAGTTACTTTTGTTAAAAAGAATGAAAAATAGGGTGTATTTACGCAACTAGTAAATGCAAATCGATTTTTCTTCATGAAAATCACATATAATCGATACGAGTTTGGGTTTGTTGAAAAGCCCCAAGTCTCTAGTTTCTAATTCTACCATAAGGCGTTTAAATTATTAAAATGTTTATGTTTTTTAAAGATTTTCCTCAAAGAGAAATTATGATCATGTTTTGACCACCTCTGATCATGGTTTGTCCAAAAAATGATCATGATTTGTCCGGTTTTCGAAATCACCACTTTTGAATGAAAAAGCTCGAATTTTCAGGTAAATGTTGCATTTAACATTGTTTGAGTTTACTGTCATCATATTGATCCATTCATGATTTAGGCTTTCTTCAGAATATTGCTTTTTCTTGAGCATTTTGAAAGTGTTCACCTCAACACACAGAAACTTTATTTCTGGTATGCGCCAAGCACACAATAAACAAACTGCAGCGCGCCAAGCGGTTGACATAGAAATCATGTGGACAAAACAACATTAATGAATTGAACAACTCATGATTAGACTTGAGGTCATAGAAATGCGTTAATTTAATGGTTTAGCCATGTAAATCTTATACTAAGGTGTGCATGTTTACAATGAATACGTGCCAAATAATCATCTGGTGATTGATTAAAAGTTAACTCAAATGGGGGGCGCATTGACACCAACGGATGGTGTATTTTATAAACATTAGGTTTTAATTTAAAACAATCGAATACCTGATTTGACAAAGGTGTGCTGAATTAGAGCATTCAAAAAGTGTACAAACCATGATCATATTTTCGACTGGACAAACCAAAATCATTTACCTTATCTAAAAATAAGAGAGGTATTGATTTTTCAGAATAAACATGTTTTCAGTATTCGTTCAATATTTATATGCGACTAGAATAAAATAAAATTCGTTACCGTGTGTTTTTCAAAGAATTTTGGTTTGTGAAGCTCACTGGTTTCAATTTGATGTGTCGATCATCTGAATCGGTACAGTAGTTCATAAATTATGAATTTTGAAAAAAAATTCCATTTACATTTTAGTCACCTTAAAATGAAAATGGAAATGTGAAATGAAAATATAAAAAAAAATATGGATCCACAATCCTGTTAGAATAACTTCAATTTAATTTGAGCAACGCATTTATAAAATTATGAATAATGTGTGTGTTATGCAAAAATATACAAGCATTCTCTACTTGATGGCATCTTTTGTATCATTTCATCTAATGTCACATTGGATTTGAACTTGTGAACAAAATTTAGTAGCTGGTTTATTATCGACGTTGAACGTATAACGCGTGAAAACTTAAGGGGGTAATATAGTGTAATAACGAAAATGGACACACGATTGGTATGTATACAGATCGGACTCGATTATATATAATCGGAATTTCACTTTCAACGTTAATTTTCGAATCCAGTACATAATCGAAAACGCTTTTTTTCTATTAATGTTTGACATTCATACATTAATGAAAAAATTGTTTTCTTGAGATTCGATTATGTATAGAATTTGAAAATAATTGTTGAAAAAAAAATGGTCGACTATATATAATCGAGTCCGACCTGTAGTTACATTTTAAATTTCATATCATTGCCCCTCCTACATTCTACTCTATAATATTTAAACCTATGACAAGACTTCTCAAAAGTGAAAAAGGGAAACAAATACCGAAAATCATAAATAATTCCGTGTGCGGATATAGTTTTTGCGGCTCCAATATTAAGCATTTTGAGTGATGCAATTTTTAAATTAATTGTGAGTGGAAAATTTGAATTTATTAAATAATTATATTGGCGAAATGTACAGTGTAATGTTGTGAGGGATATGATGAATAGTTGAAAGTGATGGAGTATTTCACTCTTTTCTCTCTCTCTCTCTCTCTCTCTCTCTTTGTTCTATTTCAGTTGCTGAGCAGACAAACGATGAGAGAGAGAGCGAAAGTATTTCTCTTGTGCGCGATAAGCTTCTATGCCTCATATGCTACAAACATGTCCATTTTCTTCCCACTATTTGTCTGTTTTACCCCACCCGTGGCCGAGTGTTTAGCATCTCACATTATCATGCCAGGTGTTCGGGTTCGATACCCGCTCTGGTCGGGGAATTTTTCGTCAAAGAAATTTCCTCCGACTTGCCCTGTGGTCACGCGTATTCTAGAACTTGCCCCTCAGAATACATTCAAGGCGTGATATTTGGCTTAAGAAATCTCAACTAAGTTTTAACAAATGACGCTAGTTAATGCATACGTTAAGACGGCAAAAAGTTCCACGGGGAACGTTAACGCCATTCAAGAAGAAGACCCATATCAACATATTTTTTTTTTTACTTTTCGGTCTGTTTTATTTTCAGTAAAAAACATTGGAAATTACTTTTTTGTAAAATATTTTGCCGAACAACTCGGAAAACAATACAGGAAAACCTGTTTTTGTGCGGTTTTTGTGCGATTTTTTTTTGTGCAGGATATGAAAAGAAGCATATTTGACAAAGTTATCGTCCATTTAGTTTTTTTCAATGGTTTATATGCATTTCAGTGCGAAAAAAAAACATATTTGCGTCTAAATTATCCACTTCTCAAATTATTCCCTTTTTACCATCAAAAGCTCTAAGTTGCGCATGATATGATTGGTAACAGCAACAGGTTTCGACATGCAACTAAAAGCACAATACAGCCACGCTCAACCGAAAAGGCGAACTTTCCAATCGCAAGGCTGGGAAACAAAAGGAAATCGAACGGTGAACGGCTTGGATTTGGGTTATTTTTATGGGTGAAGCTTTGCATTTTTTCAAACGATTTATTTTTTGTGCGGTCGCTATTTCCCGCACAAAAAAAAAAGGTTTGCCTGTATATTGAATTATAAGAAACTGTACAACATCTGGCTGCAGTTTTTTCTGTACGGAAACCCACGTTTTCTTCATGTCTACCTCAGATTTGACCACCTTGGGATGCTTCCGTAGTGTCTGGGATTCCGCTTAAACGCTTTCACGTCACGCTTGTTATCCTGATCACTAATAGAACATCCATTCGGACCGCATATCTCCTTCCGTTCGATGCTCAGAGTTTCGTAATTTTCAAAATAAAATACTCAATGGGTAATTTTCTACAGAGTTTTTTCCGTGATTTTATTTGGGTGGATAAACTTTTTTTTGCATTTGAAGCACTCCTGATTCTCGCTGCAGATTTTTTTTCTTCTTGTTATGTGTTGAGTTGAGTCTTTTCACTTAGCACTCCTAATTTCACTGCAGATTTTTTTGCTTGCACCGAAACGTCACGATGCACCGAAAAATGGACGTGATGCGTTTTCACTTAGCACTCCTAATTCTTGCAGCAGATTTTTTTTTCTTCTTATTAACAATGCACCGAGAAATGGACGTTGTGTTTTCACTTAGCACTCCTAATTCTTGCTGCTATTTTTTTTTTCTCTTCTTATCAACGGGTTTCTTGGCCTTACACTTAGGATGTCATTTCACAGAACTTTTTCTTTCTTTGAATCCTTGCCCTTTTTCTCTTCTAGTTTCTTTTTAGTTTCTCATGACATGATTCCATAAGAATATTTTCACTGACATTTGATTAGAAAATGATAAATACTAAAAAAATATTATACAAATGCAAATAGCCGAATAACGATTCCAGTTTCCAAACGAAAAACAGCATAAATATATTATTATTGATCCTAAGTTTTGTTTCTATACATTTTTTTTAACACTTCAGTTAGCTGATGCTTTTCATCTTAATTCAAAATCGAAAATTGCATTCTAAAAATGCACGTTTTATATGATTTGACAATTGATTTGATTTTCAATGTGGGACATTGTGATTTTTTAATAATTATTAAAATAAACTAATTTCCTAATTTATTATCGCCAGACGTGACGTTACTCTTTCCAAGAGAGTTAAAATCCTGCTCTTTCCATTACTTGTATTGACATAGGACTACGTCTTTCTTTTTTGTCGGGGGTTCCTCTTTTGAGCGTTAATAATTGTTTTCCGGCTAAACGAAGTCTAATCACTTTATTTGAAAGATGAAATCTCGCGTAACTTTTGAAAAGGTCCAATGTATCATTTTTGCCAACTCGAGAAAAACGAAGTTGAAGGCCCGAACCTTATTTCGCGAATTGTCTTAAAAGCTATCGATTTTCATCGCTACTTTCACCACTAGCAGTCAAGAATAACTCTGAAAAACTAATCGTAATGGTTGTTCCGTGATTTGAGATTAAAGTTGAAGCCTCGGAGCGAAAAATGTTACATTGGACGTTTTGACTGCCCGCTTTTGCACATTGGACATATTATGTTGCACGATAAGAATTTAAAACTAACTACTAAACAACAATCCAAATATCAGCATTTCGTTCTGAAGACAGATTATTATTGTTATCACTCGTTGAATTGCACTGAAATCGATAACAACACCTATAAGAAACAAAAACTCAAAACGACCGAAGTACGACTTCGTGTTGTTTTGACTGCTTTGTTACTTCGGATGTTTCGGGTGTCGGAGGAAAGTGGCGTCCGAAGTAACAGCCGGGTGCTTAAAATCCGAATCTGTAAATTGGATATTTTTTGTATCGGCGATAAAAAGATGAAGAAGATAGATACGTGAACGATTGTTTCTGTGATGCATTCAATGATTGAAACCTAATAGCGTGCATCCATTAACTCGATTTGTTTACATTTGTTACATATGTCTTTTTCAAAAGTTACGCGAGAAATGTCCAAGGTGTAGATGCTTTTTACGTATTGATTGCTAAGCCAACATTAGTCCTACATCCAACTTGCGGTTATATCAAAGATATAACATACTCTTAGTTTTTTTTTCCTACTTTTTCATATTTTTATTGTTTCAAGAAACTACACTCGACAAAAGAAACAGAGGAACAGAGCGTGAAGCAGAAATTTTTAGGTGATTTTTGAAATGCTGTAACTCTATGGAAAATATTTTAAAAATCACCCGAAAATTTTGTCTTCGCACTCTACAGGCAAACCTGTTTTTGTGCGGTCCCTTTTCGCGTGATTCCTCGTTTGTGCGACTCTTTTTGTGCGATTTTATTATGACATCGGGTCTTGAATCACACAAACTAATAGCACAAATAATGATATCGCACCTAAACAGTCACACAAATGAGAAATCGCACCTAAAGCAACCGCACAAAAACAGGTTTTCCTGTATTCCTCTATTTTTTTGACGAGTGTAGAATCAATGCTGGCCGGAATATCAAGGTCTGAATAAGTAAATTTTGCAAAGAGTTATGACTATTCAGACATAAAAAAATTTCCTCTGCCCCCTATGTTTTACATAACATCAACAATCATATCGTCAATGTTCATTTAACTTGGGGTGCCTCGTATTTTTGGGGTGCCAATTTGTGATGAAAACCGTCCGACCTTCAAAAATTTTTCTTCAAGCTTATGTCATAAAATTTTCACATTTTAACAACGTCATTCGAATGTTATTCAGACATAATTGGAATTATAAATCCAAACCCAATCGAATCGGATGACGATGGCCTCAGCTATTTGGTAATTATCTGTCCAATACTGGGCGTTCCCAAAACGCCTATCGCTTCTTTCACCACAGGTCTCGAAAGTGGGAAACGAAATATGCGGTAGAGAAAGAAAAACAATAAACGTCATTTACATATTGGGCCCATCGGAGATGATTTTTGGAAGGCATGAATTCATCGATCGATTAGCATATCTTGTATAACAACTTTCTTCTTTCTCCTTGGAATGATGTTATGTAAACAAGTGAGGTTTTTTTACCGACCAGATGGGAATGTCCTCCGAGTGAGCAACCAAAAGGGGAGGAATCGGAGACATGTTAAACAGTTCATCCGTCATGTCAACTTTCACGCCGTCGTGGAATGTGTCTTACATATCTCGCGATCACACTGATGTGCTAATTTGACCTCCAGTCGGCGTCCGGTTTCCACCCCCATTTATCTTCCACAATCGTGACGATGAAATTGAAAAGCAGGAAATTGATACTTCGTGACCGAACGCGTCACGTTCTGGTGTACTTGCAAGCTCTTGCAATTCTCGTCCAAAGGAATCGAGTAATACGGATTGCATGCGTCGGGAACATTCAGTTGAACCCCAGGAATTGGCTCAAATCGAATATGGGGCCAATTTGAGCGAAAATGGAAGCAGCAGTCGAAACGTTATGTAACGTCGGTGGAGAACCCACAGATTATGTGTACTCTTCGCCGTGGCAAACTGAACCCAAATTGGTTTACAGAGCGTACACAACGGCAGGCGGGTGAGTTTGATTGTAGGATTGAGGGGAACCCAAGCGACGAACCCTCGGCAAGAAGCGAAAGGTACAAAAGTACGGATGCTGAAGCAACACGCTAAAAAAGTGGATGCAGCTGCTGTTGAAGTTGATTACAGTTAATGATCATGCTGGTGGCGATGATGATGATGATGATGTTGATGATGATGAAGTAGTAGTTTTGATATGAGAATGGTACGAAGAGTGTAAGCAAGTCGCGAAGAACTTCGGAGTTATTTTTCAATGAGCGAGTGAATACGAAACAAAACCAAAACAATAAAGCGAGCGATGATCGATTGAGGAAAACGAAAGATGCATACATGGTTTAGTAACACCTTTCAGTGGACTTCCTTCATTAGTTTGGAAGCGTGTCGAATTGAGAGCAGAAACGAGTCGATTGTTTCGTTTGATGGCCGCATTTGTTCACGCTAATGTGTTCGGTATTACTGGAGTATGCCTAACGGCGCCGGCAACGCCGTTTGGTGAAAGGATTATTTTCGTGTAACGAATTATGTCATGGAAGCGCGGGGATTTAGAAGCAGGTGCGCATCTGATGGGCTTTGGACGCTCATCTCGTGTTTGTTTTGGTCCGATGTGGGAATTATGTAAGCTTGCGATTCGATTCGACGGAAGATTTGGAAAGACAACTTTAGAAAATTTTAGAATACAGATAGAAAATCTTGATATGGTATTGAATATATACTCTGATATATTCGGGTATTCACAAAAAAAAAGATGATTCTCAAAGAAATCAATGCAAGCGGCAACAACAAAAAAAGTTATAGAAAGCTCTTTTATGCGAACGTTGGAAAATACTGATCGCGCATCGCCTTTTTTAGAATATGTTTCGCACAATTTTTCGTGTTCGCGCCTGATTTTTAATTTTTTTTATCGCGTTATCTACGAGTTTATTTATCTTCGGTTACCATTCCACTCAATCCCACGGATAATCGGGGCTTTACTACATACCAATAGAGCTCTACCCACTTAGAATACTATATCAGCGCTCCTTATTGTCGTTTCTGTAATCTGTTTACTGCCGTTCTGAATTGTGTAACTGGATTTATTCGGCTGATTTGAAGTGTAGTTGAATTCAGTGATTATTTATTATAAAATCGATGATTGTAATAAACTAATTGGTCACATGCGAAAGCATGTGGGGATATCTTTTGTTCGTTCTATCTCTCTTATTCGAAAGCAGCTCGCGTTGTCGGTAGAGCTCGTCGCTTATCCACCATCAGTACTCTTCGCCCCGTCATGGCTGTCGTTTAGGGCTTTCGCCGAGGAGAGCCATTTCACAAATGACAGCTGATGTAGGGATAGGACTGTGAAGTTTGGTTTTAGGGAATAAAAGGATAAGGAAATGGATCGAGAACAGTGGGATTCAGCTTACCATCACTCTCAAGATTACTTCCTCGTTATCCTCGTAGATTGTGTTCCTTGCGACAGGATACAACAGTCCAAGCAAGTGACGTGCTAATAATCACGTCACCGGTTCTGCTCTCTCAGAATCGTTACAAATGTGATGAGATTCAATCACTGAATCAATCAAGCTTGATTACGGGTTTAAAAATTTATGGCGGTGCTATTATGCCTAGAATATCAACATGGGACAATTTAACATGATGTTGTTTTTTGATATACTGGGAACAAGCAATAATTTTATGTGTTTTTCCGAAAGATTATGCATAAAAACATCCTTTTATGAATAAATGAGTGATCTGCAACACCTTCGCTTGCTTGATGTTGTTTTTTGAAAGTTGGAAATAAACTATATGTTTTTTTGTGTTTTAAGATTATTCATAAAGCCAACGTTTTATGAAGAAAAGTGTAAATCGTCAAAAAGTAACATGAGACAACTATGCGTAGAACGGCAGTTTACATCATTATGGTTTGGGGTTTCATCCACATCCACAGGAATTTTCAGGCAAATTGGTCATCGAAAAAGAATTTAAGCTTGCTTCAGACATCTCATCGAACCAACATATGAGTTTTGGCCTTGAATCTCCACGTGAGTTTTATCGTCTATGGTTAGTCATCCTTGTACTTCGTTGAAACCTTACTTTACAACATTGGAGCGCGGGTTTTGTATAACGTTTCGCAATGTTATTGTAATGGTATTTTGTGAACTAAAAAATATGTCGATTCATATTATGTACATTTGTTCCAACTCGACTGCACGCTTAGAGTAATGCTGGGCAAAGGTGCGCACCTAACTGTTGTCGTTCAATAACTCTTGAAATACAAGCAGATAAAATTCCGTTTGCTTACCAAATCGTAACAATATATATTACTATCGAAACGTAGTACAAGCATTTCTCGAGTTGTGTTTGTAAATGGACAAATACATATTTTAATACAAAAAGACAAATGCGCACCTTTGCTTCATAGTGGGGGCAAAGGTGCGCACTTATTAAATTGAACTTCTGAGACAACTTATACCAAAAATAAATGCTTTATCATCACAAGCAGGAGAAACATCATTACTAGAGAGTGTAGGCACCATCCATAAGGCAGGAGGGAGGTGTTCTATGGCTTTTTTATGGGTGGAGAAGAGTGGATGTGATGGTCGAACATACCATGTGGAAATTTTTGGGAGGGAGGAGACTGACAATATAAGATATCCGAAAATTAACTAACTAGCTGACCCGGCGAGCTCCATCCCACCCACAATTGATATAATATATTGGTATAAATCATTTCGAACACCAAAGTTCCCACAGAAATTATTTTTATGTACGTAATGTATACTCGCGAATGCATGGTGAAAATTAAAACATTTTTCATTTGAAATTCATTTTGAATTATTTTTAAGCAATTGTTTATTTTTATTCCTCATCTTGGATTTCGGTTCTGAGGATTCCGGCACTTTGCCTAGGAGCGTTGTTGCTTCGTTGTGCTGATGTGGAGTTTGAAGAGACAGACGATGGTTCCTCATGAAGCTAGAATCCCAATCTCTTCCTGTCAGTTTTGCAACTTGGTTGAATTCGTGCTGGAGGTTGTTGGCTTCCGCAAAATCAAACGCCAGACGCCGTAAATCTTTGAGAGATAGAAAACTTTGTCCAGTGTCCTGCAATGGTCCGCTAGATCCTCAGACTGCTCACTCGTAAATACCTATCTGAACCGTCCTAAGTGCTCGCTAACACATCCCAGCAGAAGTAGAAATGTCAATAAAAGAAGATTCAAATCAAATTTTATAATTCTTTTTTCAGAGCAAAACGCTAGTGCAAACTTGTACCCCACAGCCACTGCGCACCTTTGCCCCACAAACAATTTTTGAACTAATCAAATTTTTTAAAAACGCTTTTGTGCTTTTTCACAAACTGAATACTCATTATCATCTACTTTAGAATGAAAGTTTCCTTGAGAGTGTAGTTTCGAACTTTCCAATTATTTGAGGTAAGTAAATCGTCATCTCCAAAATTAAAAAAATTAGATCAAAACATCGCCAAACTCTTTTTATCTCATAATTTTTTTTCACTTTCATGAAATGGATCTTGTTTATATGTGTGAGCTTCTAGGGGTGATAATGTATCAAACGAATACACTGTTGTCGAATTTTTATGCTCGTTTACTTCAAAAAGACCTGAAAAGCCATCCTAAAGAAGTAGCTAAAGATGGTTGAACAATTATTCTTCTTGTCCTCGCGTGGACAGTACACAAGCAGGTCATATGCCATTTTTGCGCACTGCACTGGCGGTCTTTTATCGCTGACACACACTAACCACATGTTAATATATTAGAAAAAATATATATTTTTTCACTAGAGGCGAATGAACTGCAAAGTTTAAAGCCTCTTAAAAACAAAGAAAGAAAGAAAGATTTTTTCACTGCTCTAAAAATAATGTTTTATTTTTTTGCATAACCTAAGGCGCATTTAAGTGAGCTTACAAGGCAGCGTCAAACAGTGTTTTTGGGGTTAACCCAGCGGTACTCAACCTTTTTTTTCATAGGGGCCACAAACACGTATTATTATTGTGTCGCGGGCCGCAAATAAATAAATAAAGAAGAATGATCTCCACGACCACGAGCCACGACCGCATTGTTAACTTAGAACTACACAATCATTGCCGGAGAGTAGAAACATCAAAGTAATTTATTAATAAAAAAAATTGATACAAATATTTGATAGCAATGACAAGGGCCGATAAATAAATGCATTCACCGAGTGAAGAGCGCGAACTTTTCGCGAAGCAATTTGAGAAGATTGTCAAATTGATTCCAAGCATTGAAATGTACTGTTGATTGCTCGCTGTCTGGAGGACTGAAACTGAAATACTGATCTTCTTGAATCTCCAGGTAGTTTTTCAGTATCTCTTAGCAAAATTAAATCAGAATGAAGCATCTCAGGAGACGTAGAACGGCAACAGGAAATTCGAATTTCTTTTCTGCTTTAATTTTGCTCTACACTATGCTTGTTTCTTGCATATTCTGAAGATCCATTCTGCAGTGAAAAAATTTTCCAACACAGTATCAAAATTGAAAATGAGATTGGTCAGAGCGAGCACAATATATAGAGAACATTCACTGATAGCCAACGACATGCATCAACAAATCTCGACTACGAAGGACTCATATTTATAGATTTTGGTGAAATAGTTCTATTGTAACAAGCTTTTGGGTCATTAAGTATCCAGCATATACGAGTGCGGTCCGATAAGTACATAGCTCTTCGCCCGATGGTGTCAGTATCGCAAGAGAGATAACTTATCGTGTAGTACATTCTCGTAAACGGCTACTGTCCAAATTCCAGCCAACTTTTTTAAAGTGTATCGAGCTAAAATGAGACTATGTTGAGAAATAAAAAAAAGTGTTTTTTTTTGGTAGGCTAAGTACTTTGGAGTGCCCTCGTAACTCGTACACATTTGATTCTTCGAATGAAGTGGTTATCAGGCGAATCCGTTCAACCGACATAAAAGTATTAACGGTTTTGTGCGTTGCTCCCTAAACGTAACGTTCTGGTTTTAGAAATTATAAACTTACACCCCAGTACAGATTCAAATGTGATGGGATTCGAAAAAAAACAGAGGCACTACTCACCAGACGGCGTACAAATCGACGTTGTGTCCCCACCGAACAAAACGGCATCATGCCGAGCGATATCTATATTTCATTCTTCCTTCAATCGAGCAAAACCGCTATGTGACATCAGCATTGAGAAATACTGCTGTCTGATAGTTGGAGCGAGATGACTTTGATGATGTTGTTTCAAATTATAGAGGCTTTAGAATTCATCAGTTCATTCGCCTCTAGCCTTGAAAAAGTTCAACTTGAAAAAGTAAACTTAACACTCGGCCTTAAGAAAAATAATTTCGAAAGCCTCCCTGCTGTCTGGTCGCTAGTTAGATGGCTGATAATTTGTGAATACTGTAATTTGAATTCGTGAATGGTTTGTTCACTCAATTAATAGAATACGGTGGAGCTTAGATTGCAATGTTTTGTCTATCCACATTGTCCTTAGAACTGCATTTGCATTTCGAATGACAGATTTATGCTCATCCGATTAGCAGTGATATTTAAATATTGCACCTCGACCACTGGAACATGATAGGAAAAAGTGTATTCTTCCAATTTTCGTTAAACTTTAAACGTATATGGGTTAGGGAACCGTAATGTATTACGTTCCGGAAAAAAATAGAGAATTTCCGATTCGATAGGAATGCAAACCATCAAAATCCGTTCAGAACTAAAATAATTATTAACGTTAGAATTATTTCATAAAAATGTGACGTGCTTTCTGATTTGATAGCAACGATAAACATAGTTGTATGTCAAATAATCTATATAAATAAACATGATTTGGTGTCCGTTCCTCGCGATTTAACTGAAGAACGGAGCAACGGAACGGAACAGTCAGTATCAGGATTGAAGTGTCTCAGTCTGCATCAAATACATATGTCAAAAAAGAAATTATATGCTGCGAATATAGATCGAGCACAGAGAAATAATTTTCGGGGAACGTGAGTGTTCGAAATTATATAAATCAGAAAACCAATTGTGGGCGCGACGAAGTTTGCCGGGTCAGCTAGTAGGTAATAATTTCATATTCATAATTTCATATTTATTCACTAACGTCAACAAGATTAGCCCGGATTAAATATATTTAATAAATATTTGATCTACTAATATTATTTAATGGTAACGGATCAGATGGGCCAACCAAAAGAGCCCGGTGGGCCGCCGGTTGAGTATAGCTGTGTTAACCCTAGGAAAACTAGTCAACGAATCGAATCCACCTTCAGAGAACATAATCATTAAACGAGGAAGCACACATATTTACTTTCAATAAAAAATAAACTATGTTGAAAAAAATGAAACAGTTGAATTGGTGGCATTATAATTGCCACTGCCCGTTAATCCTAAAAATACTGTATGCTGCTACCTTGTAAATTGACGTTATTGTGCCTTTGGTTATGCAAAAATCAAAACAATATTTCTAGTGCAGCGAGTGTTTTTTATATAGACTTACAAAGAAAAAATTAATAATTTGACTTTTTCATCGAATACACCATTTATTTTATTGTAAAATGTAAAATTTATTTTGTTATAAAATTTCTTCATTGTAACCTTTACTGTTATTAAATCCTTAACAGAAGAAAAATCTGTTCAATATTCCTTGCAGAAAACTTGATACCCTGTTAAGAGATATGCATTTCATACGAAAAATGTAATCTTTAAATTAAGTTAAGTTAAGAAAATGACTGGTTCGAGATAAACAATGAAAATGAATTTAAGCGACAGGCAGCAACTAGAATCCTAAATGAGCATGAGATGGATTTTTTTTATCAATATTTTGTGGCCCAGAGTTAACAATTAAAGTGCTTCGCCGATTGGATCTTAGTTTGCGATGAATCTTTTTTGATGGTTTGTGTATTCACCCCAATCTATAAATATTATAATTCGATGATTTCTCAATTATTCGGAATAAACAATTTGACAGTTTGGTCATAAGGACTCGAATAAGAACTGTTTGAATGGACGCTTCAAATGCTCCCGTATAGGTTTCCCGCAACTCAAAAAACAAGCATCTGTCAAGTACCGTTATTTTAAATTGTGGAAAGGCGACTGAAATCTGTTACCCGAGTTGCGAGTTGAAAAACAATGAACACAGCTATTTGTTTGCGTTCCCTCAGATCAATGTAATTGGTAAACCATTTGTTACTACTGCGAACTCAGAAGTAAATCTGATGGATGCCAAGTCCCGCAATCTAATCAGTGCTAATCAATCGATTAATGGCAACGCAATATTTTACTTCTGCATCCACTGACCACCGTTCGGAACGTTTCCTGGGGTTTCATCGTGCCGCAGCTTCCTGATGGAATAATCAAATTAGAATAAATATTCCGGTGCCGCCAATTTCCGCTCACACCGGCACCATCCTCGCTATGTTGATTCATCTAATTTGGTGGCCGCTGGCGTCTTCCACCATTTGTCTTCCACCCATTCGCGTGCACTGTCACTCGCTTCCGGTGGCATTTTCCAGCGCCCGGAAAACCTGCACCGAACAACGGAAGGATAATCAAATATCAAAACTCGCCATACCATGACAATTGTGTTATTGCAAGAATCTAGCGCATTCCGGTTATTTATTAAATAAATAACTTTCACCAAATCTCATCTACTTTCGCATAATGCCAGAGTTTGGTTCAAAGCCAAGCCCGTCCGACAATCACTGCGCCTCTCTCGTTTCCCTGCTATCGTCAACATATTGGCACCCAAGATGAAGTCCTTAAAATCAAATCAACTTTGCAGCGGCAGCACAAGCTCCAACTAAGCATGATATGGCAGACTTCCAAGCGGAGCTATTTGGAATGAATTGAGAGAAAATTCAAGAATCATACTCGTAGACCGAGTTTGCTGTGCCCGTTCTAAAAGCTTTCTTTCCTTTCATTCGGTATAACCTCCTCTACGGTGTTCTTCGCCTGTACAGGAAGGCTGCCCCTCCGTGGTGACTGGTGGGTAGTGGCTGGGCCTCCGGAGAGAGGGAAGCTAAAAACCACTCTTTTTCTTCGCCATGTCATGTTCCGACTCGTTCTACAAAACTACAACAGAATTAATTCGGTCTTGGTCCGGTGTTCGGTAATCCAGCTAGGAGAATACGATGCCTCTGTAGGGTAGAGAGTAAAAAATTGAGCAGCATACCCATTAACAACATAATTGATTCGAAATTCGTTTTTCAATTATCATGTTCCTTGCGCTATTACTGCTACTACTGCTGCTGCTGCTGTTTATGGTCGTATCCAAATAGTGCTACTGTCGACGAACCAAGGAATTAAAGGGGGGAATTTTGCTGATTGGGGATTGAGAACCGCTCGGGCAGAAGCTCAAAGTGAACGAAAAAGGTAATTAAAACATCGGAATTTCATTATGGATCAACATTCCCGTGAGATATAAAAGTGGGTAGGGTCCCGAGGCAGGTCGAGTCGGCGGGTGGAGGCGCTAATTACTATTTTCGTTCAAGTACATTTAGTTTGTATGTTCTGTCTGTCTGTCTGTTTGGGTTGAAGGTTGAAAACGTTGAAAAGAGATAAGAGTAGGAACTAAATTGAGCGGTTCTTCGCGTGGTATTATTACGAAATGAGTGGCATTGGCGAGGACGATTAGGAGAAGAAAGTTGAAAGCTGTTGTTCAGTGGCGCGTTGAACAATTTTCATGACCTTTTCCTGGGCAGATTACGCAATGAGCGAAAATCATTACACGGGGAGTTACTTTTAACAAGTTTCAAAAAATCGATTGACGATCTTCTCGGAATAAAAGAACTTTTTAATTAAACCGAAGTCACAACCAAGATAAAATCAGTCATATACTCATGAATGATACAAATTTAGTGGACCTTGTTTTATAATGAGTTGTGTCAACAGAAAATTCATCGAACCTAATTTATTTTTTTGAAATTATTCTAAGCTATATTTCTACAATGGTCATTGAAATCTTGTCACGTGCCGGATCGCATAAGAGCAATTCCAAATGAAATCGACAAATGACAAAACATGAGTATTTTTGATTCGAATGAAAGTTTGCATTCCGTTTGGGTTGAAGGAAATATGAGTTTTCCACAGCAATTGGGATTTTTTTGACTCAAGCGTAACTTTTGAAAAGGGCGTATCGATTTTAGTAGGAGAAATCTTTGATAATTTATATCTCAAAAACTATGAGTCGTACCGAAATAGGGTCTTAGAAAGAGTTATAGAGTATTGATGTCTATATATGAGAAAAAATATACACTGAGAAAACAAATTAGTACTCTTTTTTTATTTACAAAAAAAAACTTTAATATGCAATATCCAGAGTACATTTTTTTTTATTTTTTCATATAAAAAAGAAGCAGAAAATGCAGAAAATTTAAAAAATGGGTCCAAGATGGTAGAACTATTTTTGACGAACTTTGTGGAACATCGAATTTTCATGAATTTTCGAAACTTCGAATTTTTGTATGTTAACAATCATTTTTAGCCACAAATTATGATTCCTGATGTGATTTAAAACAAAAAAAGCTCATTATAAATCTCCTTCTAAATGCAGCCAATCTCGAGATATTTTGAAACATATTTCTAATTTATTGTCTTTTTTATAGTAAATATTCCCTTTTAATATGTTTGTCGTGTTATACCGTCATGTTCATGAAATTTTATGAATTTGCTTATAATTTCCAACATCTTTTCCAAATACATCATTATGATAAAAATATATGTTTAGGAGTTACGTTGAAAATCATTTGAACACATGTTGGTTAATATAAAACGTAGCGATATTAAAAAAATGTTTTTTTTTCTTAATACAAATTTTTAACATTTTTAACATAAAAGGAAAAAAATATAATTCTCTACAATTTGGTCAAATAATTCCTATATTTATCGGAGTTTAAGAGATACTAACAATAATACTATAATTTTTAGCATTTATTTTTGATCAACATTTATTTTCATCAACTAACAATTTTGTTGTATATAATTAATTATTTTCATTATTTTCTTATATTTCTATACACATTATGATAACTTGCTGCATTGTCGTTAGAGTACAACTTTGCTGCTACTTCATTCTCGGGTACAGGTACAATAGAATGATACTTTTGGGTACCTGGAATTTGTTTGGTGTTATGCCGTGTGATGTTGCAAAAAAAAATGCCATTCAGCGTGAATGTCGTATTTTGATTTAAATTGACATAAACTCGCAAAATTTTTCCTATTTTTATACTGGGATGCAGCACCATCCGACATTAATTTTATTTATTTTAAATGCATTTGCTGTTTCAAAAATGTTACCAATTTAGAAATAAATACTTGCACAGCTATTGTGTCATAACTTAAAACTTCAGATATAACTACAAAGCTTAAATTTGCCAGAGAACCTTTTTCATCTCTATAATAAACAACGAATGGATGGATTGTTGCTTGATCATTGTTCCAGTGATGACTTCGAACTTCATCTTGAAGCACAAATGAATAATTTTCGGAAAAATCGTAAATCACAACAACCTCATTTTCTTGCAAATTAGTTTTTATATTGTTAAGAAATGTGGACTGTTGTGTTTTAATGTAATCATGACTAAATATTTTCTATTTTTTGGCAAAAATACGATACAAATTATTCCCCCGGTTTTACAAGAGTTTCTATGTCGCATCGATCAGTAGAAATCCATTGTGCATAAGCGATGTCAATTAAATTGCGTTCCTGAAGCTCATCTAGAAACCAGTTTCCAAACTCGTCCATTGTTGGGCATTTTTTACATCCACGAAGGTAACAGTATTTTGATCTATTTGATATGTTACATAGTATTTTTTTCCATATATTCTTTGCATTCAATGTTAAAGGAATATTTTTTGAGACTATGAAGCATAAGATTTACATTTTCATGGAATGTACAAACACAAACGTTATGATTTCCTGAACTACTCAGAAATTTGCAATGCTTCGGACGCATTGATGCAAACGAGCTAAATCCTATTTTGCAATTTGGATTAAGTTCCTTAAATCTGTTGGAAGTTTCCCGTAATGATGTTATTAACAACCTTTTTTGGATGTGTTGACGCTTCCAATCTCTGGCTACAGAAACATAGTCTCTTTCTCCAGGTAATGATCGACTGATATCGTCGTCATTATAAAATTCTGAAACATGATTTTTAACATCTTCACTAAAACATGGTCCATATTTGCTATGTGGTGTCGACAATACACCTTTTTCATTTGCCATTAGTTAAAGTTTGACTATTCGTCTTCTTCATGTGAAAAGGAAAATAGATTTCTTTTAATACCTTTACAAATTTCTTTGAATTTTTGTTCGGGTTAACTAGCCTGTCCAAATCTTTTCGTCATTATTGGTGAAACGTTAATACCGGCGATTCCCTTGTTGAATAGCTCAATGTTGTACGCTCGGGAATACTCTGGTATATTGCTGTTTTGGGAATCTTGCGAAGATGCTGAAACGACTGAAACTATTGATGGTACTTCTTCTAAAGTATTTCCTACTGCTGTACTGATCTGCTCCTCAGTATTACACTGCTTTGGTTTGGAAGAGTATACAGATAAACGGCATGATCCGCAAATTTTTAAAGATGTATCTTGAAGGATATTGCATCCCATTGACTTAAGTTTCTCAATCATTGACCCGGTTAAGAAACGGTTTTCAGATGAACATTTCTTACCGTTTTCGGAAACGGTCTACAACACGAAAAAAAAAAGTGTAGTCCATTGTGGTATACTGTTATTCACTCTATAAGGAAGATTGTTCATGAGTAACTTTATATACATTATAGAGGTACCTTAAAGGTACCTGACTTTATATACCTATACAGAGGTAGCTTAGAGATGCCTGACTTCAGGTATAATCTAGGCATAATGTAAACAAGTTAATTATATTTGTACCCATAAGTCTGGTTGAATCAACAAGGTGTATTTGTTGTTGGGATTTCAATTCTACTGTTCGTGTTTTGATTGTGTAACACGAATAATATGTTGAAAGTTTGTATTAAGATAAAAAAGATTTTTTAATGTCGCTACGTTTTGTGTTAACCCACATGTCTTCAAATGTTTTTCAACGTAACTCCTAAACATATATTTTTACCATAATGATGTATTTGGAAAAGTTGTTGGAAATTATAAGCAAATTCATAAAATTTCATGAACATGACGGTATAACACGACAAACATATTAAAAGGGAATATTTACTATAAAAAAGACAATAAATTAAAAATATATTTTAAAATATCTCGAGAATGGCTACATTTAAAAGGAAATTTATAATGAGCTTTTTTGTTTAAAATCACATCAGGAATCATAATTTGTGGCTAAAAATGATTGTTAGCATACAAAAATTCGAAGTTTCGAACATACATAAAAATTCGATGTTCCACAAAGTTCGTCAAAAATAGTTTTACCTTCTTGGACCGATTTTTTTAATTTTCTACATGACTTCTATTTTATATGAAAAAATAAAAAAGAATAAAAAAATATGTATTTTGGATGTTGCAAATTAAAGTTTTTTTTGTAAATAAAGAAAAGAGTACTAATTTTTTTCTCAGTGCATATTTTTTTCATATTTAGACATCAATACTCTATAACTCTTTCTAAGACACTATTTCGGTACGACTCATAGTTTTTTAGATATAAATTATCAAAGATTTCTCCTACTAAAATCGATACGCTCTTTTCAAAAGTTACGCTTGAGTCAAAAATTCCCAATTGCTGTGGAAAACTCATATTTCCTCCAACCCAAACGGAATACAAACTTTCATTCGAATCAAAAATACATGTTTTAAAAATCTGCATTTTTTGGACGATTTCATTTGTAATTGCACATGAGAACTGACCTAATAACTTTTTGTATACAATAAATCATAATTTTTCATTGGGTTTGATTATGACCCATATTTTAACATTGATTACTAGCGCCGCAGAGCGCTCTTCATAATATCTGTTCCAATGGCTGTATTATAAATAGGAGTCCAGTCCATTTTCATTACACTCAAGAAACATACGTAGGCACAAGGCAAAAGAATTATCATAGAATAAAAATTAAATGTTTTACACAAAAAATCGGTTTGCCAAATTAAATAAACCATCGAAGTTTAAAGCTTCCATAACAGAAAAACTCAATCAATCAATATATCAGCACTATGAGATCGAGCGTTATCATGATAGAATATAACGGTCTCTTATCTGCTTTTAGGTTGATGATAGCGCTACTTATTACTGCATTTGCCAGAATCAAATACTTTGGACTGTTCTGAACCGGAGACTAACCTTATCTCATTTTGGAACTGATTTTGGTCTCTATTGTTTAGTGACATGACAATAGTACAGACAAAAATTAAATTCTTCGAGCAGAATTATTATAATCTGCAGTTCGGACTAAATCCAACGAATTGCATTTCAATGGAATAATACAAAACAGTATTTGGTTAACGTTAATTGAATTCTACTGATCTTACTTTATTATTATATAAACTTGAGTTAACTGAATTTTCTAAGCAAATGTGGAATTGAAGATAAAAAATGCTAGTTTCGAAGAGACAAAATCTCAGATCCACCATTGACCACATTGGTCTACAAAAATCTGTATCTGATGAAGCATAAAATTATAAGCATCGGTGACCGAAAAATGTTTATGAGATGAGTCGGTTTAAAGGAATCGTTTCATTCTATTCGATTTTCCCGCATATGGCTATAATAACGGCTACAATGAACGCACCAACGTATAAAATACAAAGAACGATCGCGAAAAATTTCAGAAAACTTCAATGGATTATCAGTTCTGAACTCCCATGCACTAACGAATGCCGAAAGGAGTTACAGCGAGATACACCAAAAAGTGTTGGAAATAATGAGTTGAAGTTGTACGGTTAATGTTTTGGCTGTAGCAAGCTCTGAAAATGGGTGCCACACAGCATCGTTAAACCATTTGTTAAATGTTTCTTCAACGGCATCAAGGGATGTCTGTTTTGCATCGAATTGTCACTGCACATGGCCCGAGAGGTGCATTGAGTGGAAACTAGCATTAGGAGCTCGAGAGTTATTCTCTAGACAAAAAATGTCTTCGACAAAGATGTGTTACATATGCTAGAGCGCTTATTTTTATGTTATCAAAAATAGGATGACCAAAATTGTCGATGAAATTAAAAATATAACTTTCTCATCTTTATAGATAGAGGCAAATTTGGTAGTCCCAGTTATTTTTGGACATCTTTGTAGAACAATTTTTTTCTTCTATCTCTTGAAATAACCGGCGCTATTTCTAAGTTGCGTTAGGGTCACCATGAAAAAAATGGTTTTTTTGCTCTAACCTTTATATTTCAAATCCAAATTCTATTATTTTTACGGGACTCCCTCTCCATTCCAGAGGAGGGAGGGGTGTCATACCATCATAGAAACATTTCTTGTACCCAAAAACCCTCACACCCCAAATTTGGTTTCATTTGCTTGATTAATTCTCGAGTAATGCAGAAATTTGTATTTCATTTGTATGGCAGCCGCGCAATCAGACTACATTTACTAGTGTCGCACAGCCGTCAAAGTTTGAGTTTTTTGAAAACCGAAAAATCGCCCAAGGGGTTTTGCGATATTTTTTTCGATTCAAAATGTCTTCAAATTTCATGAAACGCTGAGATCTAGTGTCATCTTGACAAAAAATTTTTTTTGTCAAAAATAGACACTCTGGAACTTGTTCGTTTTTTTGGAATACCAGGCAAAATGTATGGTTTAGGATGCCAGTGAAAATCGTCACATCGATTTTTCATACGGGACCCCCTGCGAAATGTTTTTCCTACTATGTCTTTTTTCCTACTATGTAATAATTTAAATGTAATTCTCAAATAAGGTGATAGTGAAACCAAGGGATTACTCTAAAGGGTCCCTTACACGATAAATAATTATGACATTACTTCATCAGAATGACAATAACGATGGGCGTGTAAGGCTGACAAAATTGATATGAAGGGCAAAAATGATGCAAATCCGGATTTTCTGATCTCGCTCCATCATTACTGTAATAGAGCAGGGACACTATCATTCGAGGTGTCTAGGATACTGTGCGACATCTTGTGTCAAAATCTATGTTTGTGAGCCAATTTACTTTCTATCAGATTAGTGGACCCAAAGCAATTTAAAATTCTTAAAATTTGAATGAAAGTTATTATTTGCTGTTACTTGAATGCATAAAACACGTAGCACTGAACCTTACTTGATCAAATTTCTATAATTTTTCTAAAATCCCTACTAAAACTCATATGTATAAAATAAAATTACCACCAGAATTAGTTTTAGCTCAAGTTTTTTTCACCATTCACAGAAAACCTATTGCTCTATTACATAGAGAAACATATTTGATGCGAAAAAAAATGATTTTCATTTATACTTTTGAGATACGGTGTCGACATCTACGAAGGTATTAAATGGTAATGAATCAAGCATAAGCTATTGAGATTATTGTTGAAAATACAGTTTTAAACTGTGAATAGATCAATGAAAAGAATTTCAAAATGGTTTTCGAATGCTCATAACATATTGTTTTGAATCTTCTTCATCCATCACCGAAAGACATTATATTAACAGATCAAATTGTTGAAATCATAATTAGAAACCATTATTAGGAACAACTTTCGTTCTAGATTTTTTCTTTGTTTGCAGAAAACCTTTCAAATTATTGATGTGGATGTTTATTTGATACAATAAAATTGATTTTCATTGATAGTTTTCATTTCGAAAATGTGTATATTTCTCTTACTACTATGAAGGCTAGAGTTGCTGCATTCCTCGAAGCAATAAAAATGATCGTGTAGGGTTGAAGAATAATGATGATGCCGAATGGAGTGTGTGTTGCTAGTATTGCCATTACTGACAATGTCGATGCTACTGATCGTGTAAGGGCCGCTTAAGGATAGATTGTCGATCTCTGCTGTGCGGAAAAAGGAAACTCCAATATTTTCGAGTCGATGTATACAATGATAGGCACTTTTCGTGACAGCTTCACATTACACGTTGGAATACATCAAGGGATACAAAAATAATAATTCCATTAAAAGTTTTGTTCTTTAGTGCAAAATATTAGACCCGTATTTTGACGTGGGACTACGTCTAACCGGAATATATGGAGGGTAAAATGAAAACCTAAACATAAAACATGCAGGAAAAAATGAAAGATTTCGAATGCTTATAGCTCGAACATTTCGTACTGGATAGGAGAGATGTTTGCATCACTTGATAGGGAATATTTCTACGCATCTATCGCAACTAACAAAATGTTGTTTTTCATTAGATAAACAATTGAGTAACTGTAAAATATTAGGCGTTATCTAAACGCCCTAACTGCATCGTTTTGATTGGCCCGATTTATGGTTTCCCTAACACAGCCATCAAAACCAAGCAGCCTTGGGGAAATCGGCATTGCAAATACTTGAAAGTAGGGGGACTTTTGTTCTCATCGAAAAATGTTCCCTAACACAGACTTTAAAACCAAGCAGTGAAATCGGCATTGCAAACACGCGAAAGAGCCTAGAGGCGAGTGAACAGAAAAGTTTAAACCCTCTTGAAGCCAAAAAGAAGAAAAAGAACACACGAAAGTAGGGGAAGCTTTTGTTCCTACCGAAATGTGTTCCCTAATAGAGATTTCTAAACCAAGGTGCCTGGAGAAATCGGTATTTCAAATTCATGCAAGTCGGGGGTATTTTTGTTCCGATTGAAATGTGTTTCCCTAACACAGACTTCAAATCCATGAAGCGTGGGGAAATCGGCATTGCGAATTCATACAAATCGGGGGTATTTTTGTTCCGATTGAAATGTGTTTCCCTAACACAGACTTCAAAACCGAGGTTTCTGGGGAAATCGGCTCTGCAAATAAATGCAAACTGCGAGTACTTTTGTCCTCGCTTGCCTTTGTGCAGAGTGGAATATGTCTGTCCTAACATGATCTTCTAAACTTAGGAACCTGGGAAAATCGTGCAGCCACTAGAAGCGAATGAACTTCCCAGTTTCAAGCAAATTCGAGATTCGAGAAGTATGTACACTTTTGGGATGTAAACTTCAGAGGGAAATGTAAAATAAAATAATCGTTTGATAATTTTTTTTTGTCTTTATTGACAAAAAACTTAGGCTGAAACTTAGGCTGGTTCATCAAACGTTTGATAATTCTTCCGTACATATATTTTGTTCTAGTCATCATACCAAACGTAAAAGGTCCGTCATTAAATTTACTTGTAACGAAGAACAATCAATCACAATAAATGAATTGACTTTACACGGCATTTGTTCATTTTTTTCACTCACAGAGCAAATATATTGAACTCAATTGGATTTGGAAACTGTTTCATTCAATCAAGAATTTAATCAATACAAACGAATGATTGCTAAGCTAAGGTAGTTCCACGTGAACCTTGCGGTTATATCATAGATATAACCCACTCATTTTTTTATTTTTTTGTTTTGGTCACTATTTCCATTTTTAGGTGGTCCGAGAAATCATTTTTTTCAACTTTTTCCCAAATAGACTTTTATCAAAATTTAAGAACTTTCGAATTTAGATAATCTACATATCAAATTGAAGCTAGCCTTTTATTAAAAAATATTGAACTTGTAAAAATGATGGATTTTGTTTTCGTAATTATTGACTGTAATTGTTTTTTGTTGTTTTTATGGCTTTGGACTAGAGGGCACTATATTTTACAATATTTTCCCTTGAAAGGCGTCGTGCACAGATTACGTAACGCGAGAAGGGGGGGGGGAGGCGTTCAATATCCGGGTTTTTAGCGTTACGTAATTTGTGCACAACACCAAAGCTGAGAATTTTTTACATACGTTCATATTCTTCTCGGAAAAATATCGGAAAATAAATCGAATCCACTTAATGAAATTGAAGTAACTATTACTAGATGAGCGTTCACGAATTTTTCATTCAACTGATATGATTACTTGTAAGTGCGGTTGAAATGTTGGTAGGAAAAAATGATTGTCGTAAAATATACGCTGTTTTTATTTGTAAACCGTTTTCTTTGAGTATACACTCACCATCTCCATCCGTAGTCATCAGTTTTTTCAAATAACCATTCGACCTACTACCACCAAAAACTAACCGTAGAGAACAAAAAAAAGGAATCAACCAATAAGAATCAATCATTTGTGACCCTGAGAATTTTTTCACCATTCTCATTCGATTTATCTGCCACGGATAATTGAAGGCTAGCCTTCCAAATCTACCGTCCACCGTCCCAAGATGGGTGCGATAATGTAGCTATGCCAAAGATCTTCAACAGAAGAAGCAAAATAAATATTTCAATAATAATGTACATCTGCGACTTACGTGTGATGTAACTCTTATGGTGCTAATATTAGTGCCACTTTAGAGCTGTTAAATGAATGAAGATATCGTCTTGATTAACCTTTTGAACCCAAGCACGACACCACAGCGCAATCCAAACACGTATAAAGTTCAAGCAAATAAATGAGTTAAGCGGATCGTTTTGCCAGAAGCACGCAGAAACGGTTATTTCATTGGCACCAGCAAAAATTATTCCTTGATAAGAGCCACCAGATCAATGTGAACATGGAACGATCCAGATGCTAAAGTTATGTTTTAATAATAGTATGGCACTTGTTTTTATCGCCCCTGATAAAGTGAGTGAAATATCTCATCCAATATTTTTAAAAATATCTCTTATTTTCATTTATTATGAATCATATTAATTTTATAAAAATAAATTTATAAAAATAATTTATTTTTATTTTTTCCATTTTATAGTTTACTTAGATAGCAAACATATTGAAATCGTTATATAATGCCGCACCACCTTCTCTTTCAAAATGAAGGCGAATGTATAAATTTAAAAGCATTACCACTACAATAAAATCCAGAGTTCAGCACCTCAATAACACAAAAAAGACTCCATAAAAGCTTTGTTGGGATACGGATAAAGGTGTACACATTCCAGACTGAATTGAGAAGCCTTGTTAAATTGGTCCTCCGACCCAAACAGACGAAAGGTTGTGGGCATGAATGAGAGTAAAAGTATGAACCGCCACTACCGGGCGGGATATTGAGTCGGGGTCTGATTATGTCATTTTGAAGGGAGGTCTATTATTTGAATAGATTGGACCGGATTGCTAGCAGCACACGGTGAATTTATATCGCGGACACATGTGGGGCTTTAAATGTGCCACAATCATCGGGGATTGTTATGTAATAAACTTCCTGGAACGCAGGTCACTTTGGTCCCGCTGTTGCGTGGGAAATTGAAACGGATAGAAGTTAACGGCTCGAAATTCAATCATAACTGACTTTAATGGTCACACTCATTTTAGGTGTTATCTTGAAGCTCTGAAATACGAGAGCAACACGTTTGGCTCTGTTCACATCACGGTGATTTCTTCGCGGCAAGCATATAGTTATTAAACCTTCCCATGCAGGGTCCACTAGTCGTCGGTCGTGAGTGTCGGATATCTTGAGAGATTGTAAGCATACATACCCTCATCGGGTGCCTTCATTATGACGCCATGGTCCGCGAAGCACCGTCGCTTCTCGGGATGCGTTCAAAATTCGCAACCATAGGGTCGGAAGGATAAGATAAACACCCCAAAAAACAAGTGTCGACTTCGCCTTGAGCGTCGTGGAGTGCTAAACACCCGAGTGTTGTCGACATATTTGATACCAGTTTTGGGTGTAAATCACGAAAAGTTTAAAGGGGAAAATTAGTCCCTTCAAAATAGAGCAGCTTCCACGGTAATTCAATGAGAACGAAGTTTTATTCACAACACTCACAAGAGCTATTCCTTGGGAAGCACTTAACAAGATTATTGGATGCCTAATAGTGGCCTTAAGAAGTGCGCCAAATTTTCAACGGGAATGATTCGAACAATCTGATGACATTTACAACACGCAAATAAACGATGGAGACGGGCTATAAAAATAGTGCCACAGATAAAAGCGACATCAAAAGCTATCTCATCAGCTCGATTTTATTACCGCCGTAAAACTGGGCAATAGATAATCCTGCGGGAAAGCTGTTGAAAATCAATTGCAATAGCGCCAAAATGGCAATAAACGTTTTATCAGCCATTATATGTTATCAAGTGGGGGGAAATCCCACATAGCCCCATCGTTTTGGGGAATAATTTGTTCGCATTTATTTCAAGATGAAACAATCACTCGATTACTTATAAGCGTCGCGTCATAAAAATCAATTGTTTTTTTTTTGTTCTAATTATTCTCCTTTAATCTATTCACAGGTAAGCGATTCAATCTGGAGTTTGGCTCCGTAAGTACTTTAAATGCTTCTATCATTTTATTCTTCTATTCGAGATATCAACCTTTTACAAATATTTAGTTTAACATTATGTGCTCCTGATGTGTGGATCTGTTGCGCTGACCAAAAATTGTCATATGGGGCTTCTTTCAACGCTTTTTTTTTGTTTTGTTCACATTAAAATATAAGGATGAATTTTAAATATGTTTACATGCATTAAACGTAAAAGTGTTTATGACATACAGGATATTAGGTAGCTGACCCATATTTTTTCAGGAAGTGATAGAGTATCATATTTGATGAAACGAATCCTTCTATGCTTCTTCACTATAGCAGTATGGTGCCCAACAACAAATTGTGGAGTGGTTGGAGAGTTTTATTTTGGTTAATAGAAACAATCGGATTTATCAAGCATTTTTGGGAGAAATTTAAAAAACGCATTTGAAAACACCTTTCAATTTTTTTGTTTTTAAAATATTATTTAACTTTAACTCATTTCAACGTTTTATAACTGTATTCAGTATCAAAAGATCTAGTATCCAAATGGAAGCAACATAATTGTTCCAAGAAGTGTTCTTTTGCTTAATTTAATCCATTTAAAGAGAAACATAGCCCACAACAAGAAAAGTTCAATAGCTCTATCATAGTTAAGATATGGTGCGTGGAAAATATGATATGATCCTCTATCACCTTCTGAAATAATCTGGGTGAACTACCTAGCATCCTGTATATGTTGAATATGCGCTAATTACATTATGATATTTTAACCATAAATCGATTGAACATTAGTTGGTTGTGCTATTTGGGGTTACAATTGATATATTGAAAAATCATTTGCAAACTATCAATTATTTCAGAAAATATTGGGCTATTTTTCTAAAAATAATGAACAGTCTTAGTAAATAGGAGCACTTAATTTCAAAGCAAGAAAATTGATCGGAACGAAATATTCCAAAACGCAACTTGACTACCTTCCTCGTTGAGTGGGAGTCTAACATGAAGTCGAATCTTGTTTAGGGATTATACCAAATGAAAGACTTTCTCAAGGTGGAATGCTTGTATTTTTTTTTCTCTTCGAAACCTAACTGGACAGTCGATGACATCGTCAGGAAGTTGGTATTCCTTCGATAATTCTCCAATCAAATCGATGCCCATGGTTCCAGATGATAACTGGCTAATGACCTCATGGAGTAGCCACGGTATGATTACAAACATCCTGAAGCCCGAAGCCAGAATGCGGTGCTGGTACCCTTAAAATTTCACTGAATATCAGGTCAAACAGCTACTACTATCATAAACGAATATTTGTTTTTTTAAAATAAATTCATCATCTCGTCACTCGAGTGATTTGCGAGTGCAGTAGAAGTTAAATCTTTTTAAGGTGCGAACGCAAAGTGGTAAATCGCAAACGCAAAGTGGTAAATGTATTTGAGTAAACTAAAATTGAAATCATGAGTTTTTGGGTGAAAATTCATCAATAACTTTGATTAGGAAGGTGTTGACAAGTTCTGCATCGCAAAATGTTGGCCATCATAAGCTCCTAAGGTAATTCCAAGTCAATTTTTATGTAGAGGTTGAAATATAAAAATTTGAGCAAAAAAACCGTTTTTTGATGGTGACCACAACGCAACTTAGATAGGAAGTGCTAAAATCAACCTTATGGAAAATCTTCATTCTCTAGACAAAAATTATCTTCGACAAAGTTGTTACATAAGATAGGACGCTCATTTCCATGTCGTCCAAAAAAAGGTGACCAAAATTTTCGATGAAATAAAAAAAATTACTTTCTTATCTTTATATAGAGGTAAATAAAGTTTGACAATGTTGTAGCCTCAGTTA
Organism: Toxorhynchites rutilus septentrionalis; assembly: GCF_029784135.1. Lineage (NCBI taxonomy): Eukaryota > Metazoa > Arthropoda > Insecta > Diptera > Culicidae > Toxorhynchites > Toxorhynchites rutilus. The sequence goes on along the minus strand of NC_073746.1, from coordinate 287,181,343 downwards.
TTTTAATCAACTTTGTAGAACAAAGTTTTATTCTATCTCTTGAAATATCCGAATATAGCGCTATGTCTCATTAGGGTGACCATGAAAGAACAATTTTGACGTGGGACTACGTCTAACCGGAATATATGGAGCGTAAAATGAAAACCTAAACACAGAACATGCAGGAAGAAATGAAAGATTTCGAATGCTTATAGCTCGAACATTTCGTACTGGATAGGAGAGATGTTTGCATCACTTGATAGGGAATATTTCTACGCATCTATCGCAACTAACAAAATGTTGTTTTTCATTAGATAAACAATTGAATAACTGTAAAATATTAGGCGTTATCTAAACTCCCTAACTGCATCGTTTTGATTGGCCCGATTTACGGTTTCCCTAACACAGCCATCAAAACCAAGCAGCCTTGGGGAAATCGGCATTGCAAATACATGAAAGTAGGGGGACTTTTGTTCTCATCGAAAAATGTTCCCTAACACAGACTTTAAAACCAAGCAGCGAAATCGGCATTGCAAACACACGAAAGAGCCTAGAGGCGAGTGAACTGAAAAGTTTAAACCCTCTTAAAGCCAAAAAGAAGAAGAAGAACACACGAAAGTAGGGGGAGCTTTTGTTCCCACCGAAATGTGTTCCCTAATAGAGATTTCTAAACCAAGGTGCCTGGAGAAATCGGTTTTTCAAATTCATGCAAGTCGGCTCGTCGGTATTTTTGTTCCGACTGGAATGTGTTTCCCTAACACAGACTTCAAATCCATGGAGCGTGGGGAAATCGGCATTGCGAATTCATACAAATCGGGGGTATTTTTGTTCCGATTGAAATGTGTTTCCCTAACACAGACTTCAAAACCGAAGTTTCTGGGGAAATCGGCTCTGCAAATAAATGCAAACTGCGAGTACTTTTGTCCTCGCTTGCCTTTGTGCAGAGTGGAATATGTCTGTCCTAACATGATCTTCTAAACTTAGGAACCTAGGAAAACCGTGCAGACACTAGAAGCGAATGAACTTCCCAGTTTCAAGCAAATTCGAGATTCGAGAAGTATGTACACTTTTGGGATGTAAACTTCAGAGGGAAATGTAAAATAAAATAATTGTTTGATAATTTTTTTTTGTCTTTATTGGAAAGATTTTCAGCTTTAGTCTGGTTCGTCAAACGTTTGATAATTCTTCCGTACATATATTTTGTTCTAGTCATCATACCAAACGTAAAAGGTCCGTCATTAAATTTACTTGTAACGAAGAACAATCAATCACAATAAATGAATTGACGTTACACGACATTTGTTCATTTTTTTCACTCACAGAGCAAATATATTGAACTCAATTGGATTTGGAAACTGTTTCATTCAATCAAGAATTTAATCAATACAAACGAATGATTGCTAAGCTAAGGTAGTTCCTCGTCAACCTTGCGGTTATATCATAGATATAACCCACTCATTTTATTTCTCTAACTTTTATATTTCAAATCCTACATCAAAATTGTCTTCGAACGACTTTTAGAGCCTATCAAGACAAATATTTTGCGAGACATGCTTTCCAAATTTAAAAAAAATATGAATAGCCCAAGCAAAGCAAATGAATATGATAATTTAAACAATTTATTACATTTTGTTCTTTGACCAAATTTTTGTCAATATCTTAATCCTACTTAAAGTTATTGATACTTTTTCACCCAAAAACTCATGATTTCAATTTTAATTTAAGTGTAATTTTGGGAAAAAAGACAAAACAATTATTTTTCAGACCATCGGTTAATTTTGAAAAATTATAACTTAACAACCAAAAAACACATCTCTGATTTTGGATATGTTATGTAAAAACAACCTCAGCTTTCATAGAAAAAAAATATTAAAAAATATGGCGCTCTCTAGTCCGATGCCATGTAAACTATAAAACACAAATAGGGGAAGTGGGGGCATAGTGGTCACCCTAAGGAATATGTTCATTTCCAACATCCACACACCGCTACAATTCCCGTTTTTCTAAGAATAATTGTCATTGTCGTTCGATAGCATACGGCTTTTACTATAAAAATTCAAAATAGTACATATTTCATCATTAGAAAAAAAGGTGAAAAATGGAACTTTTTTTTTGCTTGGAGATAAAGTGGTCACCTAGTGGGGGCAAAGTGGTCACTCGCACATATCAAGCTAAATGGGATAGATTTAAGCCTTTTTTCGTCCTAATTTGTTGAAATCATATTCGATATAGTAGGTATATGTATGAAATAAGCTTGGTCTATTCACCCAGAGTCTCAATTCAAATTTTCTCATGCATACAAAAACGTGGTAAGAAACACATAACACATACAAAAACGTTGAAAGAAACACATAACGTTCCGCATAATGAGGCTCGGTTTAGTTGGAGTGGCATATTTTTCCAGGGTCAAAGCCACAAAAGGAACCTCTTCAAGAGCAGAATGTGATGAGGTATTTTAGCTTTAGTAAACAGAACATTGTAAGTCGTTATGCATCTATGAACACTTTGCTCCCAAACTTCAAAGTAATTTCTATGCTAATTAATCGCTGAGATTGAACAAAATATATGTTCACATCTCCTAGAATATGTGAACAGTCGTCCAAACTGATGATTTGTCCAACATATCAGATTCAATAAACTAAATTTCACGAGAAATTTCTTAGATACCATGCGCACAGAACTACGGCCGAATGGCTATCGAGAGAGCAATTTTTGTTTGTATTTATATTTCGACATGTGACAGCCCTAATGAAGTACAGAGTGTCTCAAAATTCATTAAATTCTTCAAACATAAGGTGCTTATCAATACGGTGTCAATAGTCAATAGTAATACTACGAAACAAGCAGGTGACCACTTTGCCCCCCATGACCAATTTCCCCCCACTACCCCTACAATCAATAATTAGGGAAACAAAATACTTTTTATGCAAGTGAAATATTTTTTCAAAATGACTAGATTTAATTTGATACGTCGATCATCTGAATAGTTGTTCAAAAGTTATGGATTTTGAAAACAATTTGAAAAAAAATGTAATGAGTTGTATCTAGGACACGACCGCAGTTTTTGACGTAGAACTTCTTCTTCTTCTTCAATGGCACTAACGTTCCTAGAGGAACTTCGCCGTCTCAACGTAGTATTACTTGCGTCATTTTTATTAGTACTTAGTTAAGATTTCTATGCCAAATAACACGCCTTGAATGCATTCTGAGTGGCAAGCTCTAGAATACGCGTGATTACAGTGCAAGTCGGAGGAAATTTCTTTGACGAAAAATTCCCCCGACCAGAACGGACGCTAACCACTCGGCCACGGGTGCACTGACGTAGAACTACGGAATTATATTATTGAATCCGCTTGTTCAACACTTCGGATATTATTTTAGAATGCATTGAAATTTTTGTAATATCCTTTTAGTTATTTAAGTTTTTATTACTTCAGCAGACTCGAAAGAGTCGAGTAGAGTCGAAAGCTATCAGTACTTCTAGTTTATTCAACTTCAACTCGCATCAGACTTTCTCCTTCCCACTCAGATATCGATCACAAACTATGAACCCTTTTGCTCCCTCCTATATTCCGCTCGAGATGTGATCGAACCCCACAACATGCAACAGTAAGGTTACCCTGCTGGAATTTGAGACCATACTTTCATGAAATATACGTTTATCTAAATAAATTCAGTGTATATCTTTATTCCAAAATTCTGGAAACACATCCATATCCGCACTAGCACGAAAAATTCTCGTATGCTGCTCTTCTTTGTCGTAGCACACCTCGATACAGAGGGCTTCTTATCTTTGTATCGAGCTGTGTGTTTATGTGTGTGAAATCAGCATTAGGCATGAATGATATCCGGTCGTTGTGTTATACTAGCTCACTCGAATCTGTGTTTTCATTCTAAAAAAGTATTGCGTATTTGGTTTCCGCCTCTAGCCCTGAGAAGGGCCCTTGTGGAAAGAAACTCTATTCCATACTCTTCCTTCATCCGACAAGAAAACAATCCTTTCCCGCTCGACGCTCTGTGGCAACCAAATGACCACCAAACGAGAAGTGGTGTGGCTTCAGGCAGGCAAGTAATGAATTAGGAGAAATCAGAGTAAAACCCACATCTCAAGGATTTCCACTTGAGGGCCTTAGAATGCAAGGGGTGTAAGTGACTTGATCGATTTCTCTTCATCAACTTTTTCTTTAGTTAATAACTCAACTGCAAAAAAGTTCCAATTTAAGTTCGCTATAAAATCCGATAGATGAGGTTCTGACCTATCTTCCATATTGTCAAATACAACTGCAGCAAGTATTTGCAGCTAAGTTATAACTAGAAGAGAGAGTCGATGTAGAGAAATCGATCAAATCACTTACACCCCTTTCATTCTAAACCCCTCACTTATTTTCAGGACCTCCAGTGTTTCTTCGACTTCAAATGGTTGCAGAACATCTCTTCAACTATTAATGAACCATTCTACAGTATCTGTTGATCATTTTTTGAGTAGAACTCGAATTTTGATAGAATACAAAAATTGATATTTTCACCCTGTCAGGTAAAACCGACACCTTTAGAGAAACGAATGTAAACTTGTTACAATAATTTCTAAGTATCAAGAGGCTGCCTATATACTATTCGGACGCATCATAAGGGAGAGGGGGATAGTAAAAAAGCAAACAAATTAAACTGCAATTGAGCCCCACAGCTCTCTCCGCTGATATAGGTTTTCGGAACGAATGTCCGAATTCCGGTCTAGGAATCTCAGCCAGTACTTATATTATGTCCCATGTCCCACCCAGTTTGGGTGAGCATCCACCGGATATGTACTGATAAGCGTTGAAGCTCTACCAGACTTTGTGGATTGCATACCCGATTCAACGTTTTTACTGTTTATCAGTCCAGCTTTGTCGTTTTGTCTCCCATATATAATATGCGGCATCTACAAAAAGTAAGAACATATTTTCCTGTCAATGGAATACAAACCCTGGTATCGGTTTTACCCTGACTGAAGGTGTCGGTGTTACCCCGAACAGACTCGAGATTGCAGAACAAAGTTTTCGAGCATCGATAAGCAACAAAACCACCTACCGTCTCACAAAATACATTGAACAATGATCTAAGATGACTCAGGCTTACAGAAGTAGCGAGTTTTCCAAAATTTTCCGCCAAAAACACTTAAATTCCACTAGCGAAATTTTACACGACATAACTCCTGTTCAATGACCGGTTCTGTTTTGTTGTTTGTTATAACAGAAAAGCGACTTCTGCAGCTGTATGGTGACTCGAAACGTAAGAAATGACAGGTAAGTACAGGGAACATCGGAAAATATGCAAAAAATTGCTTCTAACTGGAAAAATCAGGGGGTGTCGGTTTTCCCCTATAGAGACTTTAAACTTTTTTCAGTTCATTCGTCGCTGCACCTCAACTAGCGTTGGCAGAAAACATGTCATCTTTGGCAGAAATTATGCCATTTAATGTGCTGTTGAGTCAAATGCGCAAATAATGAGCTATTTTGAAAGCTTAAAAATGGTTTGTATGTATACGTGCAGACATCTCTTTCTGTTTTCTTTTCTCATTTCATTTGGGATTGTGCCAAAAAAAAGTCCATACGACGTCAATGGGGATTGAGCCTAGGCCGGCTGGAATGTAAAGCTAATTTACACGACCACGCTATCCACATGGCTAATGATGCTTAAGAAGTTGCTCAGCAAATACGTGATAATATTGCACCTGATTATAAAATGAAGTTGGGAAGTGTTTTCTAAGAGTAAAAAAAGGAGCGCATGAAGTAGAACAATATCTATCTCGGTCTGGGCCGTGTATGTGGCAAAGTATGCGGAAAGCTTATTTGTCTTTTTTTTTCGCTCGCTCGTATTAATCTTATATTGCTGTACCATGTATATTATACAAATGCTTACCAGTATTTGTGAGTAATTAAATTTTCTGTTATGTTATGTCTCATTTAATGTCATAAATTGGGATGACAAAACATGAGCTAAAAATCAATTTTGGGTGTAGCCTTGAAAAAGGACCTTGTCAAACTTTACTTTACTCCTGCACTACACCTCCACCCTCATTGCCTTGAGAAAGGCACTCGATCCCTCGCTGTCCAACTCGTCCAGCAACGATGTCGTCCAGTCGGTGTCCACACAAAGAAAGGTGTGGCTTCAAATCGCTGGTGGCCTATTTAAACCAAATAAATGTGTTGAAAACGGGCAGAAACGAATATATCAGTTGCTCGTTATTGATAGCTCTGTTCGGGAATGTACACAAATCGGCAAAAAAGATATTGATAGATATTCGAAGATATTGATACGATTGTTGTGGTTGATACGGCTCTTCTTGTCTTCGTCATAAAGTTTCTTAAAATATATGTGTATAAGTATATTTCCTTCCGATGTGGTGTGGTTTTTTCCTAATTTAAGAGTCTGAGTTTGCTGTGAGACCTGAGTTTAGGTGAATTCGTGCATTATTTAGAGTGAAATTGACAAAACAGAAAAACAGCTTCGAGCAAATTGTTCATCGTTTGAACTTTGAATAGTGCTCTTGTATTAGTGTAGATCAAATATTGTCGTGCCTCTTGTAATTGTGTTGGAAGAGTGTTCTTACATTGGCTCTGCTTGTGTGCTTCATGATTGTGTTGGGCTGCTACAGATCGCCCTAGTTTACCTTCCGATTATAAGTGTCAGAGTCCAGCGCTGCTGCATACAACTATACACCTAATAGATTGTGTGCAAGCGTGCGGCCTCTGACTTGCATGCAATTCGACAAGGAAGTAAGTAACTAATAGTTTGTCCGATATAGTCCAGTCTAGACAATAATGAATATCACAGTGTGAGTCTCTGTACGTCGCTTTGATGTGGAAAAAAAAAAATAAAAAACACTTGTGTAGTACAAGGTAGGTGCTGTCTGTCCTTTGATCGAATCAATTACAGCGTGTTTCACAATAGCTCGCTCGCAAACTCAGCTGGACTCATTCTTGGTTTTGCATACAGCAATGGGAAAGCATTGAAGCCATCGCAAGGCTATATTTGTTTTTCCATCATACTCCCTCTGTCCTATGTTAACTGACCTGTGATTTATTTATTTATTTTATTTTTTATTTATTTTTTCTTTTGTGATTTTTAACATGGATGACGAAATTATATGTGTGATTTGTGAACGGAAAGAACTTGACTCAAATAAAATTATCACATGTTTGTACTGTTTCTCTAGTGCACATTTGAAATGTAAAAACATAATCGGAAATGCGGTTCGTCGTGCGCGTGAAAAGCCGCATTTTTGTACTCCCGACTGTGCGAAAATATACCAGCGTATTGTCGAGATGTCCAATAACAAAGAAGCATTAATTGCAACGCTCGCGACTGAATTAAAAACAACAATCGAGAACGCAGTGTCCACTGAAATGCAAAATGTCAGATCGGAAGTTAAACTGATAACCACTGCTATAGAGAATTCCCAGGAATTCCTATCGGCCAAATTTGATGCTATTGTAAATGATTTCAATAAATTAAAGGTAGAAAATGACGAGCTAAAGCTGGAGCTTCTCAGTTTGAGGAAATCGCAATCTGCATTAATTGAGACGGTCCATAAACTTGAGTTGTACACGGATAAAACAAATCGGGTAATGAACGAAAAAAATGCTTTGTTTATGGGCATACCTACAACACACAATGAAAACGCAGTTCAACTAATTGATAAATCAATACAGTCTCTTGGCGTAACTTTGAAAACAGGATCCATAATATCAGCCACCAGGCTTCATACAAAAAAGAACAATAATACAGCGTTGATTCCCATCAAAGTGGTTTTCAATGATGTAGCCGATAAAGAAATGGTGCTTGAAAGAAAGAAACAGAAAGGTAAACTATTGTCAACAGAAATTGATTCATCCTTACTGTTGAATGGTAGACCAACTTCTGTTTCCATTCGTGATGAATTAACTCCGCTTTCTTTTGAACTTCTTCGCGAACTTCGTGAATCGCAGGAAGTATTAAACATTAAATATGTTTGGCCTGGCAGATTCGGAACAATTCTTGTAAAGAAAAGAGATGGTGATAGACCTGACGTCGTAAAAAACAGAGAAGATCTCAGTAAACTAATAACGCGATATTTAAACGTGGCCAAGACTCCCTCGCCCAAAAGGAAAAGACTAGACAACAATGTTCCTTAATCTTTTTCAGGTCTATTTACCTCGTTTCTTGTTTCATATAAATTGTTTTATTTTTATCAATGACTAATACAAATATTACTAACTTTTTCCATGACGATATAAACGATTTTAACATTAGTTGGAATAATATAAACGGTGACTATTTGAGAATTCTTCAATGGAATGTTCGTGGAATAAATGACTTGGAAAAATTTGACCAGATAATTTTATTTATTAATCAGTGTGGTGTGTCCATAGATGTCATTGTAATTGGCGAGACATGGCTTAAAGCTGACATTTGCTCAATTTACAATATAAATGGATATAAAGCGATCTTCTCTTGTCGTGACGTATCTGCTGGAGGTTTGGCTGTATTCGTTAAAAATTCAATTCAACTTAAAATCATTGACAATCAAAATTTAGATGGATTTCATTTCATACATATAGAGCTGTCACTTAATAGTCAGATTTTCGATGTAATAGGTGTTTATCGTCCCCCCTCTTTTGACTTTAACAGATTTTATGATTTTCTGGAGAATACATTAAATCGTTCAAAATCAAGACCATACTTCATTGTAGGTGATGTGAATGTTCCTGTAAATTTGTCTAGAAATAATATTGTAGTACGTTATAGTAATCTGTTACAATCATTAGGTTATATATGTTGCAACACATTCACCACACGTAATGCGAGTAATAATATACTGGATCATGTTATATGTAGAATCATAGATGTGGAAAATACTCGGAATGATACTGTGTTCTCAAATCTTAGCGATCACTCATTGATTGTATCTTCATTAAGACTACACGGACGCAAAGTCAAAACCAGAATAAAAAAGACGATCATAAATTACAACATACTGAACTCTCGCTTCTCGAATTTCTTGGAAACGGTGAATTGTGACCAAGGCGTTGAATTTTGTTTAACAAATATCTCGTCGACATACAATTCGATATTGGCGCAATGTTCCAGAACCATTTCTGTTGAGGTCAACACCAAAGGAAACGCTTGTCCTTGGATGTCGTATGATCTCTGGAAATTATTGAAAATAAAGAGTAAATATCTGAAAAAGGCCAAAAGTCGACCTAATGATTCACATCTACAAGAAATGTTCAACTTTATTTCAAAAAAAGTTCAAGTAGAGAAAAGACAATCTAAAAGAGCATATTTCGAACAAATACTTAACAATACGAATCAATCACGAATGTGGAAAACACTGAATTTAATTTTAGGACGCTCAAAGGAAAAAACCCAAATTGGTCTGACTCATAATGGTGTGGAATGTACAAATGACGAAGAAGTGTGTGAAATTTTTAACGAATACTTTTCAAGTATCGGAACCCAGTTATCAAACGAAATTCCTAAACGTAATGATGGTAACCCATTAATGTACTCCCATCATGTCCCAAACTCCATTTATTTGTATCCGTCAAATCAAGCGGAGGTGCTTAGGATCATCCAAGATCTGAACAGTAAAAAAGGTTGCGGATCCGATAATATTCCAGCGAATGCTATAAAAACGAACGCAGTTGCCTTTTCCAGAATTTGTTCGGAAATGTTCAATATATTGCTGTCTACAGGAAGATACCCAAACTGTTTGAAGATTGCTAGAATTGTGCCAATTTTCAAATCCGGTGATTGCACGAACCCTAGCAACTATCGACCGATTTCAACACTATCAGTATTCAATAAAATATTTGAGAAACTTCTCATTGTAAGATTACTCAATTTTTTAAATGAAAACAATGTATTTTACAAGCTTCAGTATGGGTTTCGACGTGGCAGCAGCACTATAACTGCCATCACTGAGCTCGTGGATGAGTTGATAGATGGTATCGATCGTAAATTGATAGTTGGTGCTCTTTTTCTGGACCTTAAAAAGGCTTTCGATACAATTGATCATGACATATTATTGAAAAAATTGAATACTTATGGAATCCGAGGACTTGCCAGCGACCTCGTACATAGCTATCTCACCGGTAGACAGCAATATGTTGCATTGAATAATGCCAAAAGTGCCCTGCGTTCAATAAACATTGGTGTACCACAGGGCAGCAATATTGGACCTCTGTTGTTTCTGTTGTACATCAATGATATCGGTAATCTGCCATTGATAGGAACTGCTAGACTGTTTGCTGACGACACAGCATTGTTTTATCCATGCTCTGACTCCAGAACCGTCGTAACAAATATAGAAAATGATCTGACTGTTCTTTGTATTTGTAAACGGCTGAAACGTTACTCTGACTCTGCAAAGCGCCAGGAACAAAATCGGATGTTCAGAGATAACGAAAAAGCGTTCTACGACCACATTAGCGACGAGAAGCCCGACTACCGCGAAGGTTTGCCAGATATTAGCGATGTGACGAACTTCTGGGCTGGTATTTGGGAGACCCCAGTACAACATCGCGACGGGCAAATGTGGTTAAGACGGGAGGAGGAGAGTTGTGGTGAAATTGGAGAGATGCCAGCTATCATCGTCGAAGAGAACGATGTCCGCGAAGCCTCGCGGTACCTGAGGAACTGGGCAGCACCGGGCCCCGATGGTGTTCAGAACTTCTGGCACAAGAAGCTGACCGTCGCACATCAAAAGATAGCTGAGTGCTTCAACAAGGTGCTACGTGACCCACACAACCTCCCTGAATTCGCCACTCGTGGCGTCACATTCCTCCTCCCGAAAGACAGCAACACATTGAACCCATCAAAGTACAGGCCGATAACGTGCCTATCGAGTCTGTACAAGATATTAAGCAGCATCATAACCGCCAAAGTTTCTGCCCACTGCGAACAACACCATATCATCGCAGAAGAGCAGAAGGGATGCAGAAAAAATACGCATGGCTGCAAAGACCAGGCCATCATCGACGCAACCATAGTCGGCCAGGCGGTTTATAATCAGCGGAACCTAAGCATGGCCTATATCGATTACAGGAAGGCTTATGACTCCATACCTCACTCGTTTCTCGTCCGGGTATTGGAGCTCTACAAAATTGATCCCTTCGTCGTTAGGTTCCTGCAGCATGCGATGAGGCAGTGGAGCACGTCTCTGCACCTTAGTGATGGGGAAAATGTGTTGCAGTCTAGAACGCTGCAGATAAAGAGGGGGATATTCCAAGGCGACTCTTTCAGCCCGCTTTGGTTTTGTCTGGCACTGAACCCCCTCAGTAGGACGCTCAATAGAAACGGTCATGGCTATAAAATAAGGTATGGCGACGGCGCCCACGAAGAAGTGACCCATACCTTTTACATGGACGATCTCAAGGTCTACGCTGATTCACGTCAGCGTCTAGGTGTAGCTATCCGGGTTGTCGAAGACATAAGCAGGGACATCTGTATGGAGTTCGGCCTCGACAAGTGTCGCTGTGTCCACCTGCTGAAAGGACAACTTACCGAATCCGGAGGCTACGAGGTCTATGACGGCGAGTTTATAAGAGACATGGTACGTGGCGAATCCTATAAATATCTTGGATTCCGACAGCTCACCGGGATTCGCCACTCCGACATCAAGACGGAGCTGCGAGACAAGTTCTTGAGTCGAGTGAACTGTGTCCTGAGGACTTTCCTCAACGCGGGGAACAAGGTACGCGCGATCAACACATTCGCGGTTCCCCTGCTGACCTTCAGTTTTGGTGTAGTCAAATGGAGCAAAACTGACCTAGAGGACCTTGAGAGGAGGATGAGGAAAGCATTCAAAGAGGCCGGAATGCACCATCCTCAATCGGCACTGGAGAGAGTTTCACTACCACGCAAAGAAGGGGGACTTGGAATCGTCGACATTTCTGCACTGTGTGTTGCCCAGGTACGACAACTGCGCGAGTACTTCGCAGAACGCGCCAACCAAAACGCGCTATACCGGGCTGTCTGCGCCGCCGACAGAGGATACAGCGCTCTGCACTTGGCACAAGCGGAGTACCAACTCAACTGCAATCTGCAGACAGTGGAGGAGAAGATTGCAGCTTGGAAGCAGAAGGCAGTGCATGGTGCCCACCCCCATCAACTGGACCGGCCACACGTCGACAAGGCCGCATCTAATCTGTGGCTAACGCGTGGTGAACTCTCTTCAGTAGTAGAAGCCGACATGATAGCCATCCAGGACAGGATAATGCCGACGAGAAACTGCAGGCGGTACGTCTGGCATCAAGACGTTGATGACATTTGCCGGATGTGCCATCAACCAGGTGAAAACATAGAGCACATTATGGGAGGCTGTCCCGTTTTGGCCAACGCAGCCTACACCGAGCGCCACAACAACGTGGTCCGTATTGTTCATCGACAACTGGCGCTCCAATGTGCTCTACTGGAAGACAACGTACCAAACTACCGGTACCTGCCTGCACCTGTCCTGGAAAATGACCGTTTCAAGCTGTACTGGGATCGCACTGTTCTGACCGACCTCTCGATCCACCACAACCGCCCAGATATAATGGTTTACGACAAGAGCGACCGCAAAGTCACCATCATCGATGTCGCTATTCCACTGAACCAGAATCTGGAGGAGACCCACGGTCGCAAAATCTGCAAGTACCGACCATTGGCCGTGGAGCTCAAGGAACTGTGGGGGCTAAGGGAGGTCCCAAGAATTGTTCCAGTCGTTCTCTCTGGAACTGGAATTATCCCGAAGACACTTCTGGAAGCGCTAAAGGTGTTGAACATGGAGAAGGAATTGGCCGGCATCCAAAAGTCGGTCATCCTTAGCACCTGCGCGATTGTCCGACAATTCCTCGGTCAGGACTAAAACAGCACGAGCATGCAGATACGTGCATTCCGCAGAGCCTAGTCCCCCTTTGGCATTCAGAAGCCCGGGGGCAGGTGAAAATTCTGGCTAGGTTCGCCTAGTTAAGAAGTGAGATAAGTCTGCTACATAAAAAATTCTCAAATGGGGATCAACACTAGGGTAGGAGCCTACCTGTTGGTCTCAAATGTTCCTATCTCACGCCTCCACGAAGATCATATGACGACATTTTTAGATCGGGCGTGAACTGGAAACACACACCTGGTCTTGGCTCCGAGAACGGGTGTCGAAAGTGGCTAAGTGAGGGGGTGCGAGCGAGTCAGAGCGCTATATCTCTCCCGGGGAAGGCCTCCCGGGTCATGGAGGCCTTGCCAACCCGCTGTCTCCCGGGCAAAGGAGATACACCCAGAAAATGGAGCTACGTTCACGAAGAATACTCAGAATGCGATCGCCCGAGGAGGGTCCCCGAACTGGAGCTGGTCCTGGAACGGGCGTAAGAGCGAGCGGCCAGCGGCTGGAGGGCGATGTGCAAGAGCGGGCCACCAGCCGGGTTCAACCCGAAGAGCTACCGCCACACGGAAACAGCAGCCATCGACATCACCAACGAAACGCTGCGCCTACGAGGCGTGTTGCGACTGTCAGACGACAGTCGTCCACACTTGTGGGTACTACTAGGCGACGGATCATGTGGACACATGAAATGAATGAATTCGTGATCCGCGCCTATTACATCTGCACTGCTTTGGAGACGGACATGAGCGGTCGCCCTCGAATACTCGCAATGTTCGAGGAAGCGTATCCAGAGTTCGTCGGGAGGCTTGACCAAAACGCGATGAACGCGAGGCGTAGAGCGATTGTACGCAACAATATGCTCTCCCAAACGCAAGTCGACGAGATCAAGCAGCAGGTGCAGAGAGAACTAAGCTCCAGAACAAGCAGAGCAAGCGATGTGTCGAGACGAAGTTCAGTACGGCTGAGCAATTCATTCGCGAGTGGGGCACGCGAATCAGCACCAGTGGAGGCCACAGTACTACAACCCCCTGAGCCGGAAGACCCACAGCCAGATCAACAACTACTACGCGATCTGGTCTTCCACTACGACGAGGCGATCTCACAGTTCCGCGACACAGACCCATTGTCGCGCCCCAGGATCCCGAAGTTGCAGCATTCCCGCAGGCTGACAAGTGCAGTAAAGCTCATGAACGAGCACGTTCTTCCGCTGCACTTGGTTGATGCTGAGAACATGGAGGAGCTGCAACTGAAAGTTTACTGTGCTGCTGTGGCGACCGCCAAAAGTTTAGGATACCGTATTAGGCCAAGAGGCGGACTGCTCCAACATCTCCGTGAAAGGCGTGAGCCTCCATGGCGAAGGAGATTGGAGCAACGGATCCTAAACAAGCGCGCCGCAATTGGAAGACTGATGGCGTACAAAAGAGGCAGCAGATCGGCGAAATTATGTCGCCAAGTTGCTGTGATCGTGCGGCCTACTGAACTTCGCCAGCTGGGAGCTCACCAGCTGACGGAAAAACTCGACACACTGGTACAGCAATTGAGCGTCCTAACTAAACGGCTGAAACGTTACTCTGACTCTGCAAAGCGCCAGGAACAAAATCGGATGTTCAGAGATAACGAAAAAGCGTTCTACGACCACATTAGCGACGAGAAGCCCGACTACCGCGAAGGTTTGCCAGATATTAGCGATGTGACGAACTTCTGGGCTGGTATTTGGGAGACCCCAGTACAACATCGCGACGGGCAAATGTGGTTAAGACGGGAGGAGGAGAGTTGTGGTGAAATTGGAGAGATGCCAGCTATCATCGTCGAAGAGAACGATGTCCGCGAAGCCTCGCGGTACCTGAGGAACTGGGCAGCACCGGGCCCCGATGGTGTTCAGAACTTCTGGCACAAGAAGCTGACCGTCGCACATCAAAAGATAGCTGAGTGCTTCAACAAGGTGCTACGTGACCCACACAACCTCCCTGAATTCGCCACCCGTGGCGTCACATTCCTCCTCCCGAAAGACAGCAACACATTGAACCCATCAAAGTACAGGCCGATAACGTGCCTATCGAGTCTGTACAAGATATTAAGCAGCATCATAACCGCCAAAGTTTCTGCCCACTGCGAACAACACCATATCATCGCAGAAGAGCAGAAAGGATGCAGAAAAAATACGCATGGCTGCAAAGACCAGGCCATCATCGACGCAACCATAGTCGGCCAGGCGGTTTATAATCAGCGGAACCTAAGCATGGCCTATATCGATTACAGGAAGGCTTATGACTCCATACCTCACTCGTTTCTCGTCCGGGTATTGGAGCTCTACAAAATTGATCCCGTCGTCGTTAGGTTCCTGCAGCATGCGATGAGGCAGTGGAGTACGTCTCTGCACCTTAGTGATGGGGAAAATGTGTTGCAGTCTAGAACGCTGCAGATAAAGAGGGGGATATTCCAAGGCGACTCTTTCAGCCCGCTTTGGTTTTGTCTGGCACTGAACCCCCTCAGTAGGACGCTCAATAGAAACGGTCATGGCTATAAAATAAGGTATGGCGACGGCGCCCACGAAGAAGTGACCCATACCTTTTACATGGACGATCTCAAGGTCTACGCTGATTCACGTCAGCGTCTAGGTGTAGCTATCCGGGTTGTCGAAGACATAAGCAGGGACATCTGTATGGAGTTCGGCCTCGACAAGTGTCGCTGTGTCCACCTGCTGAAAGGACAACTTACCGAATCCGGAGGCTACGAGGTCTATGACGGCGAGTTTATAAGAGACATGGTTCGTGGCGAATCCTATAAATATCTTGGATTCCGACAGCTCACCGGGATTCGCCACTCCGACATCAAGACGGAGCTGCGAGACAAGTTCTTGAGTCGAGTGAACTGTGTCCTGAGGACTTTCCTCAACGCGGGGAACAAGGTACGCGCGATCAACACATTCGCGGTTCCCCTGCTGACCTTCAGTTTTGGTGTAGTCAAATGGAGCAAAACTGACCTAGAGGACCTTGAGAGGAGGATGAGGAAAGCATTCAAAGAGGCCGGAATGCACCATCCTCAATCGGCACTGGAGAGAGTTTCACTACCACGCAAAGAAGGGGGACTTGGAATCGTCGACATTTCTGCACTGTGTGTTGCCCAGGTACGACAACTGCGCGAGTACTTCGCAGAACGCGCCAACCAAAACGCGCTATACCGGGCTGTATGCGCCGCCGACAGAGGATACAGCGCTCTGCACTTGGCGCAAGCGGAGTACCAACTCAACTGCAATCTGCAGACAGTGGAGGAGAAGATTGCAGCTTGGAAGCAGAAGGCAGTGCATGGTGCCCACCCCCATCAACTGGATCGGCCACACGTCGACAAGGCCGCATCTAATCTGTGGCTAACGCGTGGTGAACTCTCTTCAGTAGTAGAAGCCGACATGATAGCCATCCAGGACAGGATAATGCCGACGAGAAACTGCAGGCGGTACGTCTGGCATCAAGACGTTGATGACATTTGCCGGATGTGCCATCAACCAGGTGAAAACATAGAACACATTATGGGAGGCTGTCCCGTTTTGGCCAACGCAGCCTACACCGAGCGCCACAACAACGTGGCCCGTATTGTTCATCGACAACTGGCGCTCCAATGTGCTCTACTGGAAGACAACGTACCAAACTACCGGTACCTGCCTGCACCTGTCCTGGAAAATGACCGTTTCAAGCTGTACTGGGATCGCACTGTTCTGACCGACCTCTCGATCCACCACAACCGGCCAGATATAATGGTTTACGACAAGAGCGACCGCAAAGTCACCATCATCGATGTCGCTATTCCACTGAACCAGAATCTGGAGGAGACCCACGGTCGCAAAATCTGCAAGTACCGACCATTGGCCGTGGAGCTCAAGGAACTGTGGGGGCTAAGGGAGGTCCCAAGAATTGTTCCAGTCGTTCTCTCTGGAACTGGAATTGTCCCGAAGACACTTCTGGAAGCGCTAAAGGTGTTGAATATGGAGAAGGAATTGGCCGGCATCCAAAAGTCGGTCATCCTTAGCACCTGCGCGATTGTCCGACAATTTCTCGGTCAGGACTGAAACAGCACGAGCATGCAGATACGTGCATTCCGCAGAGCCTAGTCCCCCTTTGGCATTCAGAAGCCCGGGGGCAGGTGAAAATTCTGGCTAGGTTCGCCTAGTTAAGAAGTGAGATAAGTCTGCCAATAAAAAAAAAATTTATGGCAAAATGAGAATGCGACCTGTTTTCTGATTTGGCAAGACGCAGTTCTATGTCAAAAATTTAAAATACTGGTGTAATATTTTGAGAAAAAGAATAAAACTTTGTCTTTTCACGAAAATCTGAGAACCACTATATCGGTTTGAAATGGAATGGCTGTATATCGAGGCCGCAAAAATCACATCCGCAATAAGAATCAATTATAAATTTTCTGTTCTTGTTCACGTTTCCCACTTCTAACAGGTCGTTAGAGTTATAGGCCCGTCCACTGACCGTCCAACTTGCACTTCCTATACATCTTTCCGAAAGATAGTTAGGTATATATAGGTATATTTGCCATATTCAATTATTTCGCCTGGCTGTCGTCAGAACATTTCAGTATCGCCCGCTAGCTGTCGCTGGGACCGATCGTAACTAGGTAAAATGGGAAACTTAGTTTGGGGTGTTTTTGCAAACTATCTTCTTGTTCCAACTCAATAAGACGATTGGGTTTATGATTGCTATCAATTATAAGAGCGAAAAAGTTCGAAACATAAAATCAATCTGCCCTAGTCTACTTTCTTCCAAAAAGTTAACATCCAAGTAGTTTATAATGAACTCCGCACATGAAGCATTACAGAGCAACTCGTGCCGGAAAACTCGAGAACGAAATATTCTTCACTCAGTTCGCTACTGCCGCGATGGCAGAATAATTCAATCACATCTTTGTCTTGTGTTTTCCCTCCCATTTGTTTGTTCCGACCGCCAGAACAAGCCAAACGTCAAAGCATCGAAAACATGTTTCCAGATTTATGCTTCGCAATATTTAATCATATTTCAGTGCTCGGTGAAGCGTGTGTTACGCTTGATTCTAACAGGCTTTTTTTCCGTTCACTCCACAAAAATCGTTGTTGGAAGAATCTTCTTCTTAACACTTGTACTACCACGGGACAATGGTTCGTGGGGGATGGGCGTAAAATGCGAAATAGGCTGCCACTTGGCAGCAAACTTTCCGACGGGTGCTTCAAAGTTACAACATACTCCCGAGCGCGTTATGATTAACTGCCACTCGTTGATCACGGATTGTGGTGGCTGTGTTTTTTTTCTTTTCTTTGCCCGCTCTCAACTTTTAATGGCAGATTATGTTTTCTTAGCAGCGTTTGCGGAATCATTTGATCGGTGTGCGCTAAAGTGAATTTCGCATTCCGAGGACCTAGCAGCACGCGCGGAGATTTATGAGATGAGCTTGTTTCTGCCGAAGCCGGGATCGTAAAAGTATTCCACTTGGGCCACTTGATGTACACCGACACTGCAATCTCCTGGAAGCAAAAGTGAATGGCCAGCACAGTCAAAGCCGATTGAGATGTGCGAAATACTAGATTTGCCGAAACGTGCTGATGGGGGATCTTTCCGGAGTTTATGCGGTTCTGTATGGTGGGTGTTAATAATGGAGATTGTCGAATAAAGTTTTATCTTGAAGCCTGCCAATGTTTCAATTAAGGAGGAGGAGGATTGCGAACATGAGAGCCCATTAACCACCGTGAGGTTGCATAACGATTTGAGTTGTGAGGTATCTGCACTGAAAAGAAGCTGTTTTATGGTCCTCTTGGGGTTAATCGTATACAAATGAAGTTTTTGAATTTTCCATAACTCAAGCATTTTCAAGATAAATTTATTCGGGGTTCTAATGTCGATTGTGTTTATTTGAAAAATACACAAAAATACCTCCACAACAGTTTAGATACTTTTCATGTAGGTGTGAAGACAGCATGTAGACATTCATTAAATAACGCACCTTGCGAAAAACTCTAGTAAATAATCACCAGTATAATATCATCTACAAAAAACCGCAAAGTCAAAAGAAAATATTCCTCCCCCAAACACCCGCGTAATATCTGCTCATAGCGGAATGATCTTGATCTGCCAGACATGTAATTGAAAGGAAGCGAGATTCCTAGAAGCAATTTGCTTCCGAAGGCAAAATTCTCCAAAAATAAGTACTTTCTCAAATTTCCACTCAAAACGATTGCTTTTCGTCCCCTTCCATCCGTCTCGGGTTTCGCTGCTCCCGCCTGGAAACCATTCCGATAACATCACATACCTGGCATCGGGCCATTATCACGTAATTTCCTTCATATTCCTCCTGGTAGGCTTTTAATTTATCCAACTTTTCCGCATCGCGAACGGGAGCACAATTTTTAATTCCACAGAAAAACGGAGCCAAACGACACCGCCAGCATCTTTGCAACTTCGTCGGTTGACATCACCAGCAATTTTTCCTGAACCCCTCCCCGCTGTAACCTTCAATTCGTCTGGCAGCGCACTCATTGCTCCGTTCGGAATCGTAAACAAATTCAAGCTTTTTTTTCCGAGTTTTGTTCTCCGACACGCTCAACCAAGACGGAGTTCGCGTTTCGCGTTTTGTGGTGAAGAAGTTTAATTTGCGATTTGGTGGCTTTATGTTTTGTTTCGGGGGCATGGTTGAGTTCATATTTTTTTCCAACGGATTACACAGTCGTTCACAATTGTGGGACCAAGTTTCTCGTCGCCTAGAATCAGGTGGTGCAGCTTTTGGTTTTTTCGAAGCAGTGTGCAAATTGTTGTTCTTTTTTTCTTGCACCACTCGTCCCAATTATAACTCTGCTTTTGATGAGTGACGATGATTTTTTTTCTGCTCAATTATTGAGATTATCTTTCGTACTGTATTGTCTCAAGGGCTATCTGAAGAGAAACTTCGAAGCATAATGTTGACTACTCTTTTTCTGCAAGTGATAAAGCGCTTTGAATTCTTGAGTGAGGTTTTCATTGATGTCATTCGAAGTGCAGTTTGTGGATGTTTTATATTCAAAGTAGTGACGATCTTTGGCGCTGGCCGCAGTGAGATTTTTTTTTCATAACAATTCTTTTGTTTTATGGCAATACCAGTGCTTGGAGATAATTTATTTATCTGCACAATATATTGTTCATTAGTGATATAAATTAATTTGGGGCTAGCACCTTCTTGATTTAAATTATCACAACGAATGTGCAATCTCTCACTTCGCATCATATTCAAGTTATATCATTATCTTCATTAGTACTATTACTAAAGGGTTGTTGTTGAAAGGGTTCACTTTTCATTTTAAAATAAAAACACAAAAGATGCAGCAAGTAAATTAAATTTTCCCTTCATTTCATCCTCATTGTCATATTTTCCCTTTCATTCTTTTTATACGCAAAAAAATCTTTTAGACCGAATCAACGCCTGCGATGCACTGCTGAAACGAAACGAACTCGACCCGTTTTTGAAAAAGATGGTGACTGGTGATGAAAATAGGATCACGTACGACAACCTAAAACGAAAAAAATCGTGGTCGAAGCGCGGTGAGCCGGCCCAAACCATCGCCAAGCCCGGATTGACGGCCAGGAATTTTGGTTTTGCTGTGTGTTTGGTGGGATTGGAAGGGAATCATCCACTAAGAGCTGCTCAATACTGGCCAGACCCTCAACTCGGTTCTCTACTGTGAACAGAAGCGACCAGAAATGATCAATAGGAATGCTGTTGTTTTCCACCAGGACAACGCTCGGCCTCACACATATGCGATGACCCGCCAGAAGCTACGGGAGCTCGGATGGGATGTCCTATTGCACCCATCGTATAGTCCGGACCTGGCTCCAAGTGAATCTCATCTCTTCCGGTCCATGCAAAACGCTTTTGGTGATGACGATATATATATTAGGCTGTCAAAAAAATCCTGCGGTATTTTTTTTTAATTTTCATTTGTTCATAAAATTAGTTACAATCATCTGTTTTAAGTCAAATATGCGCCGTTTTGTTCGATAACTTGTTCCCAACGAGATGCCAACTTCATAATACCCCTGTTATAGAAGCTCGCTTCCATATTGGCAGAAAACTCGGATAGCCTATTTTCACAGACCTCTTTTGCGGCTAACTTCTGACTACCTAGCTCGTTCGCCATGGACAAAAACAGGTGGTAGTCACTTGGTGCAAGGTCCGGACTATACGGCGGATGCAAAAGAACCTCCCAACCGAGCTCCCGGAGCTTCTATATATATATATATATATATATATATATATATATATATATATATATATATATATATATATATATATATATATATATATATATATATATATATATATATATATATATATATATATATATATATATATATATATATATATATATATATATATATATATATATATATATATATATATATATATATATATACATATATGGGGCTTAGAATGCAAGGGGTGTAAGTGACTTGATCTATTTCTCTTCATCAATTTTTCTTCAGTTAATAACTCAACTGCATAAACGTTCCAGTTCCAATTTTATATAGAATCCGATAGATGAGGTTCTGACCTATCTTCCGCATTGTCAAATACAGCTGGGAATGTATTTGCAGCTAAGTTATGACCAAAAGAGAAAGTCAATGTAGAGAAATCGATCAAATCACTTACACCCCTTTCATACTAAGCCCCTCATATACATATAATCTTCCTAGTATTTTGATGAGTGTAGTACTCCGGAACACAAGTGATGAGCTTGTGATAGATAAGTCGTTAAGATAAGTCGGGTGAGTCATAAGTAGCGCGACTCATGTCACGTTTTTCGTCACAAGCACTAGAGAGGGACAAACATGTATGTGTGATTTTGTTTTTCTATTTGTACGCATTGTTCTGTTTGTTCTAAGTGTGTTTTGGTTTGTATTCGATGAAGTTCGTGGAACAGAGTTTTCTCCGAGAGCACGCCTTTCGGATGCTTAGACAACATCCAAAATCGGAGGTGGCTACACGAAGAACTGTTTGTCAAAAAAAAAATTTTGCAATGATTGAGATATTGTGTTCTGACCGGACCTAAATTGAATAACTTTCTTTCTGGGGAGAGTACACCAATAAACACAGACATTTTGCCTGATCAAGACAAAAAGGATATCATGAATTTTTTCATTGGAACGTTCTGACTCTATCTGTCATGTGAAAGAATAAGAACGTCAGAAATTTAAGAAGAAATTATTGTTTGTCATCACTGACAAGTAGTTCGATCGCATGCATGAAATTATTAAAGTTGTTTAAGATTCTGAATTCTGAAATTATGAATTAAAATTCGGGTTTCCGTATCAATTGTATGTATTCTACGTAATAGAAGAACATACATATGGTATATTCAAAGATATATTTTTAATGCTAATATGTCCCAACACTCAACTTTATTTCCAACATCCTGAAAAAAATATCGCGAAAATACTTTATTTTTAGACCTTTTAGAGATTTGCGGAAAATAAACATGTTCATCTATTAGGTGAAATACATAAAATCGATATGGAAAATCGAATTTTATTTCGTTATTTTAATTTTTAAACTAGCTGACCCGGCAAACTTCGTCCCGCTCAAAATATTTTTTTTGTTATCAATACCTTCAAAAATTCACGTTTTCTGACTAAGCGCAAGTTCATGAGTCCAATCGCAGAACTGTTCATTGATTGATCTTTTAATCGACCCCGTTGAATTTACCTTTTATTATAAAACTAGCTGACCCGGCAAACTTCGTCCTGCCCAAAATTCGTTTTTTGTTATCAATACCTTCACACATTCACATTATCTTACTATGAGCAAGTTCATGGGTCCAATCGCAGAACTGTTCATTGATTGATCTTTTCATCGACCCCGTTAAATTTACCTTTTACTATAAAATTCCTAGCATTTATAACGAAACTCATCATTATAATATCAGATTATTTTCAGACACAATTCTCGTTCAAGATTTTTCAACCACTTGCAAATAACATGTTCCTCCGTTACATGGAATAAATGTTTTATACAGAAAATATGATAGAATAAAGACAACTCTAAATCGGACAATTCTTTCCTCGAGTTCTGCTCTTATCAACACATCCGGCGATCCTTTTTTGGTATAGATAGAAGAAGATATAGGAGTGCGTTTCATCTCATTAAAATCCATTTCCAGTTTCGAACAAAGATCAACTTCCCTAGCGCAAACATCAAATGGACTAACAGCACTTGTCACTATGTAATTGTAGAACAGATGGGAATTTAATTTTTCGAATTTTCCCTTTTTCCTTCAGAGTTTTCCGAAAATTTGTAATTGTCATGTATGGAGGGGTGTCATACCATCGTAGAAACATTTCTCATATCCAAAAACCTTCACATCCCAAATTGTGCTTGATTAGTTCTCGAGTTATGTAGAAATTTGTGTTTCATTTCTATGACAGCCCCCCTCCCCTCAGAAAGGTGAGAGGAGTGTTGAACCACCTTAGAAATGTTTCTTGCCCCCTTAAACCTCCACATGCCAAACTTGGTTCAGTTTGCTGGATTAGTTCTTGAATTATGCAGAAATTTGTATGGCAGTCCCCCTCCTCCTCAGAGAGAGGGGAGGAGTGTCTATTCGCCATGGAAACATTTCGTGTCTCTCAAAACATTCGCATGACAAATTTGGCTCCATTTGCTTGATTAGTTTTCGAATTATGCAGGAATTTGTCTTTCATTTATATACCCCTTAGAGAGGAGGATGGAGTGTCTCACCACCGTAAAAACATTTATTGCACCCTAAAACCTCCAGAGGGGGGGAAGAGTATTTAACCACCATAACAACATTTATTGCACCATAAATTCTCCATATGGCAAATTTCGTTTCATTTGCTTGATTAATTCCCGAGTAATGTAGAAATTTGTGTTTCAATTGTATGGCAGTATTAGAGAGGGGGGGTGGAGAGTTCAATCACCATATAAATATTTTTTGCACCCATTAGTTTTCGAGTTATACAGAAATTTGTTTTTCATTTGTATGATAATTGACAATTGAACTTTTTCGGAAAACTCTGAAGGAAAATAGAAAAATTCGGAAAATTCTATTCCTGTATGTTCTACAATTACATAGTAACAACCTTTGTTAATCCGTTTGATGTTTGCGTCAGCGAAATTGATCTTTGTTCGAAAGTGGAAATGGATTTTCAGGTAAAAAACGCACTCCTATATCTTATAACTACAGGTCGGACTCGATTATATACAGATTCGCTTATATGCGATTCGATTATATATAATTTTGGACTCGATTATATATAGTTTGAGATTTTCTTATGTTTCAAATATGCCTTATTTCACGAAAAAATATTACCTTTCAACGATAAGGTGAGATTTAGGCGGCTTTTAAATGTACAGTAAGGTCAAAATCGTGATGTTTGAAGATTTTGCTTGAATTTTCACCAGGAATTTTTTATATCGATATTGCAGCGAAATCAAGATAGATAGCACTTGGGTATCAAATAACAAATTGTAGAGCAGTTAGAAAGTTTTAATTCAATTGATAGAAACAATTAAGTTCAAGTTGAATTTTTAGAATAAAAATAATAATAACACATTAAAAATTACTAACTTTGAATTCTTTCACTTCCAAAATGTTATTTAAATTCAATTTAGATGTTTCACAACTATATTCTGTACTAAATTTTCTCATCTTGCTAATGGAAGCAACAGAATCGTCGTCTGTAGTGTACTTCGTCGTTTGTAGCGCCAGTTTGGGGCAACAGAGTCCGAAACAAATAGAAAGTTCTATAACTCTGTCATTGTTGAAACTCGAACTTATGCGTAAAAGGATTTTTCTCATCAAATATGATACTCTATCCCCTCCCGAATGAATTCGGATATTTTATATGAGAAAGGTATTCTATGACTTTAAGGGGATGAATAAAAAATTAAATTATCCTTTTATATTCAAAAAGCAAAAAATATATGCATGAAAACGATTTATTTTTTTTACTCAATTTACAGTGAAAATAAATCCGAAACCGTGTATAATCGAGTCCGCCCTGTGTATAAATATAAAAAGATCGCCAAATGTGTTGGTAGGCGCAAAACTCGAGGAAGGAACCGTCCGATTTGAGATGTCATAATTTTACTATATATTCTGTAAAAAACTTAATTAATCCAATTGCAGTGTTTTACAATCAAACACATGTTCTCTTTAGTTTTGGTTTGGAAATGAAAAAACCTTTTGCTTTTGAATTAATTGCGACTCATATTATTGAAAATATCCAAAGTAAGTAAGCGTTCTCTGCAATCACTGCATGGAGAGCAACCCAGTAACATCACTATGTGTGTGAACCAATCTTTCCACAAACATTATATCACCAAAAATAATACAAGTCCCCAGTCCACGTGCTCTCTTCTTCCGAAATGCTTCGACTGAAGTATCACTTTCCCCAGAATCCAAGTCCTCACGCTCCAATCGTCGAATCGTATTCGCTGCTGAATTCACTTCTCGGATGTAATGTATTATTCAGTATTGAAACATACATGAGAGCCACCCGAGCGCATCCAATTCGAACCCACGTAAACATGCTTCGCCATCATCGCAATGATAGTTCTATTATGCCGGTGTTTACCGTGAGACTGTTGCTCAATAAACATAATCATTTCCATCGCTATGGGAAAGAACGCGAAACAAAAAATAATAATCACTTCTCGCCCAACTCTCCATCCCACTGTGCGTACATTGAGTGCGGCCACAGCGATGGCTATTCAGGAGCGAATCACAGCAAGGAATGAAGCGAGATATGACCACATGCTGACGTACGACACTTCGTCTCCAGGCTTTCCCTCCGTGGTAGCTATTATCCAACTGACTAACCGGTAATAAAGTCAGTTAATTCGGTTGAAAGTGAAATTATTACCACAGAGAGACGGTCGTCATTCCCATCGTCCGCTGCGGGGGAAGCATGTTACTATACGTATGTTGCGCGACAGTCTTCACCGGACCGACATATTCACATACACACACACACACACTCGACGTGGATCATGGCCAAACCTCGGAGGAGACCTGTGGGCACTGAATCGTGATATTGAATTTCTTGCCAAGCTACTGCCCCCAGGATGATGATAGGGATAGAGAAAAATCAGTCGGATGAAATATAAAAAAAACCCACTCACCCGTTCGCTGGACTCCTCTTCGAGGACAGTGGAGGTCGGATAGGAGAATGGAAATATGATATCTTGGAGGTTTGCGCGTGAGAGATTAGCATAAGAAGATGTGGGTCGAGGAGGGTTCAGATGGTGTGATATTTTTTTTCTGTTCCCTCGCTCTCCGGATGATGCGGAAAATGATATTTTTCGAGTGAATCGCTTCGCTCGATGTTAGCGAAACCCTCTTAAAGCTGTTCTATCTATTTTACCGACAGTTTGAAAGCATGTGAAGAAATCTGATTTCAGCAGATTTCCAATCGTGTTGGTCGTAGAATATCATTGAAAGGCTGTTCCGATTTTTAAGTAGCACAACATGATGCTGTGAGAGCGGGACTTGAGGACTGGTATCATGAAACATGACGTTATTGATCGATTGAAGTTTGAATCCCATGAACAGATCCGTTAAGGACAGATTAACAAATTTAGTTCAGTTTTCGAAGTGCAAATAAGAGAAACTGTTTCTGGACTGACTCAATGCGTTATTCATGCACGACCATATACGGGTTCCAAACGATGTTGCATTATTCCAGAATAGAACTCACACCTACTCACCAACTACCATAAGACCAGATTATGATCTTACTGCTTTGTAAACAAACATACTTCAATTTATTTTCTAGTGTGTAAGTACTGGTGACTACCATAAATTGCATGATTTTCATACGTGTGTGTGCAAGCGTTGAGCGTAAACGAATGTTTTTGTATTTTTCAAGTGTCAAGTTTCTATAAGCCCAGTTACATCTTCCGTTGTTTTAGTTGTTTTGATCAATATGTCTGGGAAATGCCGAAGAGAAAAGTGCTCATGGAGAGAGAAGAAAGACAAATCCATGTGTTTCATCAAGAAAATATTGGTATCAGAGAAATTGCTCATCGGATTGAACCATCAAGTAGTGCTCAAATATTTGGCGAATCCTCAAGGATACGGTAAGAAGGAGAGAGCTCCACGTATCTCGAAGCTCTTTGACCGGGATAAATGGGAAATAGTTAGAACAGCTTCGAATACTTCAAAATCGCTTATGTAAATAAAGCAATATTTCAGTTTAAGTGTTACTCGGGTGACAATTCGTCAAGTTTTAGTACAACATCCTCACATAAAGAGGGCTTGAAAGGTTCAAGCTCCTTATCTCACATCATCAACTTAAAGATGTAGAACCCTAGGTTGATCACTTGAAATGTAGTATAATGTAAACCAAATTAAGAAATACAAAGAATTTAAGTGAAAAATAAAAATCTCACATCATCTCACATCGAAAAACGTCTGAGTTTTGCCAAAGCTCACATGAAACGACAGTGAGACATGGTATGTTGTGACAAAAAATGTTTCCAAAAAATACATTTTGCTATATATAATAACAAATAGATCTTCAATGTATAGATTATCTTCACTGACGAAAAAAAAGTTCAATTTGGATGGTCCTGATGGTTTCAACGGGTACTGGCGTGATTTACGGAAGGAGGAACAATATTTTTCAACCAGGAACTTTAGTGGAGGCTCGTGCATTGCTTGGGCGTTATTCTGTGCAACCGGAAAGTCCAAGATAGCATTCGAACGAAATTGAAGTTAAACATACTATATTCTAAGCATTCTGCAATGTATGAATGCATCTTGTTGAAATTCTAACTGTTTGTGTTGCAACGAAATATAATCCGGGTGGTCTTATAGAAGTTGGACAGAGTGTATATCTCTAAAACGGGTGATACATTTTTCTCAGAATTCAGTAGACCGTTCTTGTAAAAATGTAAAAATGAATTATCCAAATTGTTACGGAGTCGTTTTTTTTTGATAATTTTTTAAACAGTGACTTTTGTTGAAAAAACAGACAATTTTTTTTCGAATGGCCGCCATTTTGGCATTTTCTAGAATTTTTAAAATCCGCTACGTAACAATTTAGATTTTACATTTTACGTGCCAGGTCGGTCCACTAGATTCTGAGAAAAACCTATCACCAGTTGTAGAGAATGCATCCACATCACTATTGTAGCATCCAAAATATAAAAACTACATCTTCTAAAATACCTTACCCAATCACCAAAATGTCCCAACACTCAACTTTAATTCCAACAATCGTAAAAGAAAATTACCAGAATCCGTTATTTTTTGAGCGAAAAAAATTAGTATGCGTCTCTTGTTCTGATATGCTAAATTCTTCATCAATCAAAGGTGAATCCTATGGATGACACGTTGTTAAAATTTTTCTGACATCAATGCCATGGACTTCGTCGAAGTTGATTCTTATTTCAAGATATTTGATCTTAACGGAATAAAATAATAAGTAATGCATTATTTCAATAACCGATTATAACACATTCTCTTTTTCATTTCTCATTACAGGTAACTACTCAACTACCTTGAAGCAATCATCAAATTAAATACCACAGCGCATCGTCGAATTGTTTGGGCGTCATCGGAGTTCTGAAAAAAGTATCTGTGAAAATTAGGACAGATCAACGTGAACAGCTGCTATTAATTATATAATCTGAGAATGCTGGCACCAATTCCATTTTGCAGTACCAGCATGCATTACGAAGAAACATTGGCTGCATCAGTTCGATCCACCATTGGTAGTTCATAATTATTGTAACAGTTCCTTCATTTTTTTCAACTTATAGTAATGGGTGCGCAACATTACTATAAGTTTTGCTATTCGTCAATAGACGGCTTCAGCAGTAAGTGCTGCTCGATTTCGACATATCCTAAACGTTATGAGTCAAGCTTAGACGTAGGATGAACAATTCGTTCAGACAGATTAGTGATTCCGTTTTTGCGCCATATACTTATCGTTGTGTGAAAATGTCTGATTTGAAATTGATGTGAAATTAAGTCAATCACTGCGCGAAAAGCGGCCCAATTACGAGTAAAGGTACAAAAAGGTGATTTTAAACTATGACAACGCTCGGTTTTACGACGTTGCCAAGCCCGTTGATTTTTATATACTTGTAAACATCGTTTTGTTGTAAAATTTGTTGCCATTCTAAAAATAGCTTCATAATGCCTCTCTCATAGTAGTATTGGTCCTTATTGGCGAAAAACTCTAACAATCGATTTTGACAATCTTCTCTTGATCCCAATTTCTTATTACTCAGGAAGTTTTGCAATGCATGAAAAAGGTGGTAATCGCTAGGCACCCGGTCCGCACTATATGGTGGATGCATTAAAACATCCTAATCAAGTTCCCGGAGCTTCTGACGAGTCACTATAGACAAGTGTGGCCTTGCGTTGTCCTGATTGAACATAACACCTCTCCTGTTGGTCAATTCTGGACATTAATGGTTAATCGCTAGCTTCAAACGCTGCAGTTGTGGACAGTGGAGATCTGAATTTAATGTATTGCACGAAAAAAAAAGAAACAAATGCAAACATAAAAAATATATTAAAATAAAAAAATGCTCGTATTACAGTTACAGTATCGACTTGCATTTTCGCCTTCACAAAAGAAAATGTGTAAATGTACCAAATTTTCTCTTTGTTGACTTCCATTGTTAACCAACTTTAATTCACACTGAGTGGAACAGATTAAAAAACAGCAAAAGATTTTTTTAGTGTGAAATGCAACCTTTTCAACGAGCATAAACTTGAAGTTAAATAATCGATAACACGCGAGATGTCGAGACAGCCAGCTACCGAGAAAATAATGGATTTCTTTTTCCACAAACTAATACAGTGAGGAAACGCAAATTGGTTTAAACGCAAGCTAATTTTTGTTCGAAGTTCCCAAACAATCGATCATAAATCTGTCTTCGCAACTGCATTTGATTGGTTGTCGGGGGTATAGTTTAGATCTACAATCATTTTATTTGAAAACTGCGTTTACCTTTAATAGGAAGCAAAATTTCATTTTGAGGAGGCAAATTCGTTTAAACGCACAATTGAATATAAGTGACTGGCGCCCCTATGACACCAAAAACCTTGGAATCTATCATCTCGTTAATGCCGAACAGAATTTTGGAAACTATTCGCAAGAACGGAAAGCAAACTAAATATTTACTATTGTTTTTCCTTGAAATGTTAACTAAATCATTGTTTTCATCAATAAAAACTAAAGTGCTTCAAACGAAACTTTGATTTGAAGGGACCAACATTCGCAATCGCTGTGGATCAATTATTGTCTGTTGACTCACTAAAGTACCGTTTTGTCTCATATCCCGAACAGTCTCAAATTCCGAACACTTCATTTTTAAATTTGAATGAATTTACTGAACTTTTATGTTATAAATAATTGAATAATGAAAACACAGACATTCTTTGAAATATAGGCTTCATTTTTACATCATTCACAGGTATCGATACAGCCTATTATTTGTAATATTAAGCATTTGCGAAAAAGTGACTGTCAAAACCAATTATAAAATGTTTGCGTTAGCAAATTCCGTAAAAAACAAGCATCGTTCATTTTTCAGTTTTTGTAATTGTATCAACTATTTTGTTTGTTGTTTTCATGTTAAGTGCTAGAGAATATATGAACCTTTGGGTTACAGACTTCATTTTAACACAATTTACAGATATCGATACCGATACAGCTCCCTTGGTACCGAAACTATGTAAACTATAAGAAACAAATACTATCAATAATTACAAAAGCAAATCCCATTTTTTTGCGAGCTTAACATTTTTCCAAAGAAGACTAATTAGCTACTTTAATTCGATATATCGATCATATGAATCGCTCCAGTAGATTAAAAGTTATGATTTTCAAATTTTTTTAAGTTTTTTTAAGTTTAAGTTTTAAGTTTTTGCTGTTCGGAATTTGAGACAAAAGTGATCAAACATATGTTTAGTTTTTCACCCTGAATATGTATTTGTGAGTCAATTTGATTGTAGTCAAATGAAAAAGAAGGCTCTATTGTATCCAAAAATCAAATTAATTTCGCGAAAGAGTAGAGGAACTGGTACAAATTCGGTACCCCATTTTGTTTTTTTTGGACTTAGCTCTTGGCAATGCTCGGAATTTCTTCATATTATGTCAGCTGAATGAAGGAATCTATTGCGGACATTTCTCCGCAAACCGATTTCAAAAATCTTGATTTGGCTCGGAGCTTTGAGCTTAGAAGTGAAACAACTGAAATTCGAGTACCCGAGATGCCTGGGTATAAAAGGCACCCCATTTTTTTATTTTTTCAAATTAAAAGAATCGTCTTGAAATCACTGAAAAATGTATTTTTTGACATTTTCATAAAAAAATAGAAGTGAAGTACACCATCTTACGTGAATTAACTCAACTTTGACGGAAAAGCATGCAAAACAAAGAGGAACAAAAAACGATTATTTCAAGAAAACAAATTTCATCTCGATTTATTTCTAACTAAAAGAAGCAAATCGGCTCATTATTCGGTTTTTAATGATTTTCCAAAAGACGCAAATGAAAAATTTTTCGAGATTTCAAAAACAACAAAACTTGTTTTTTTTTTAAGAAAAGCACATATATTTTGGGTTTTTGGCATCTGACGTTTGTTACTACATTACTAGAACACCTTTTTTATTCACCACCAGAGTGCGCTCATTACCGCCGGAGATCCGGGTGGGTACCAAATTACCCACGGGGGGCCGAATTTGTACCAGTTCCTCTACCATTTTGAACAATGAGACACTGTTTAATGGACATCAATGCTTAAGTGTTCGGAATATGATACAAAACGGTACTAAAATAGAACACTGCGTTTAAACTAATTGTCCACACTGTATGTTGAATGATCCATTCGTAACCAATTTTTCACAACAAAGTTGCATTTTTTTCTTTGAAAAAAAAAACATCGAGAATTTAGTTGCGCACCTGATATTTATTTATTTGCTATTTGCCTTACATCTTAAACTATTGGATTGCTCGAAAAGTGATTGCCAATTTTTTCATCACAAATATAATGCAATCTGCATCGAGGATTTCAGAAAAAATATTTTGATGACAAATGTCCTCAAATTGCATGAAACTTCGAGATCTACTGTCATCTTGAAAATTTTGTTTTGTCGAAAATCGGCTTTCTGGTACGTTTTTTCGGAATGCAAGATAAAACGTATGGTATGAAAAATCACCCAAGGGAGTACATGAAATCGAGATTTAAATAAAAGTTTGATGCCAAATATCGTTCTCTTAAAAAAAATGTCAAAATTTTATTTTTCAGGCGGGAAAACGACCGAGTGCCAAAAAGTCAATTTTTCACAAAAAAGATCGAAAGAACAATTTTTCCACATTCCTCGTCAGCACACACACACACTTGACAATCGGATATCCCCGTCCGGGATATCTTAGGTAGCCGTGATCCTGATCTTCTGCTTCATCCATACCTGTTCCTCAGAAACGCCGATGTCAACGTGTAATGATGTTTCCTTCGTTGTGTCCCTGTTTCATCTATAAACTTTCACTTAGTCGCGGCAATACATACACACACTCTTTACAAATACACGGGCCGAAGGTTGTGCAGACCTCTGATCATTCAACAAGAGCCAAAGGTTATACCGCTCATGATAACTCTACACGAGCTGATGATTGTGCCGGCTAGTGACCATTCTATCCTGGATTCTTCGTTTCCAGAAGACGCATCACGCTAGATATGGGGTACATACTAGGGGGGCGTTGCTGATTAATGGTCAGCTGTATCCCAATAGAAAGTATCCCGTGTCGGGCACACGTACAGAGTATTGGAGACTTGAACATCCCAATTACGAGAACATTTTGTAATACTAACCTCGAGCCAACCGCTAGTAATCGGTTACATATCACTAACATAGATGATAAGAAAAATTGTCAAAATATTGAACTATATATATACAGTAGGGTGCCAATGAATGTATAGGAAAAAATCGACCCTAAAATTTCAAAAAGTTACCATATACAAAATGTTTAACACTTCGAAAAAAACACCCTATGCCAAATTTCAGCTCAATCGGACTTAAGGGAAAGTGGCGCAAAGCGGTCAAAGTTTGAGTTTTTTGAAAATCGAGAAATCACCCAAGGGAAAGGGTAATCGGGGTTTCCGAAAAAAAATTTTGATACCAAATGTCTTAAAATAGCATGAAACGTCGAAATCAAATGTCATCTCGAAAAATTTTTTTTTTCAAAAATCGGCACTCTGGGACTTGTTTTTTTTTGGGATACGAACCGAAAAGTATGGTATTGGGTACCAATAGAAATAGTTATCTCGATTTTTCATTCGGTTCTTGCTACGAAATGTTGATTTGCGCAATAATATACCCTATGTAAAATATTAGCTCATTCGGACTTCATTTATTGGTGTCACAGACGTTAAAATTTGAGTTTTTTGAAAACCGAAAAATCACCGGAAATCGGGTTTAAAAAAAATTTATGCCAAATGTCTTAAAATTGCATGACACGTCGAGATTTACAATTATCTAAAAAAACATTTTTTTTTACAAAAAAAAATTCGAGATCAAATGTCAATTTTAAGACATTTGGCATTAAAAATTTTTTAATAATAAATGGATTAATTTCGATTTTTTTGTGTGCACTAAGAAGTAATTGAATAACGTGGAATAAGAATTGAATAGGTCGAAAAAATACCAGCTTGGGCAGCTATCAATCAGGTTCGATTCGGGAAGTGCAACATAAATGTAAATAAAGAAGAAGGTAATCTTCCCGCTGGGAAAATCACACAAATCTGATTTCTCCAAAACGCCAACAACTCCTTCAGTCATTCTTCACCACGGAAGACTTCAAACCCTTTTCTGCTGTTACAAGTGGCCAACTTACACGCAACATTGACGATGCTGCCGCTGCTGTTGCCTTCGCTGGATTCGCCCCATTGCCCGTGAAAGTGGATTATCTCATCCGGCAAATCGGCCAAAATCATCACAATCTCGGCCGTAATACTTGCTGTTTTTTTGTTGTTGTTCATGTTCCGCCTTATCTTGTTAGGCCGTGTGAATTTTTGCCCTCCCCCAGTCCCTTGCTTCCTTCCATCCCCGTCGTCTCATCGGGCGCTCTTTGTTTTTCATTATCTTGCGCTCGTCGTTTTTTGTGCGTAGCCAATAAGTAGCGTGGAGCGTGCAAT
The DNA here is from genome assembly GCF_029784135.1 of Toxorhynchites rutilus septentrionalis. Lineage (NCBI taxonomy): Eukaryota > Metazoa > Arthropoda > Insecta > Diptera > Culicidae > Toxorhynchites > Toxorhynchites rutilus. The sequence continues at coordinate 287,147,310 of NC_073746.1, read as the reverse complement.
TGGGAGACGGCCGAATCGAGAAACGGCAGCCCCAACGATCCAATGGCCAATGGTTCTGTTTGCTTCCACGGTAAGTTTCGGTAATATGCTCGCGTTTGCGTTTGCTGTTTGCTCAGCCAATTTGCATGAAATTGACATTCAATTCAATTAGGCGCCTAGGTGATTGGGGCGGGCAGATGAGGCCCACACTCTCCGGAAGGGGGTCAGCTGTTTTAGGTTCTGTCTTTAGAAATTCTACTTATTGAGATGGTTGTCATTTTCATAAATTATTCATTACATTTTTGTGTTTTTTTCTTATACTCGTTGAAAATAAGAATAATCTTTTCTCAAGATCCTTTCAACGGGATGAATTGGGAAAATGAATTTTCAAAACTAAAATCCGATTTTCTCAAAACAATCATCTTTTGAATGGCTGTATAACTTTTTTAGAGAAATTCAAACAAATTCCTGTAGATGGATTTCATGCCAACTCGTTATAGGAGTTGACAGTACCATCTCAGATAGCAGTGAAACGTTGTGGGTGTAAAGACATGGGTCATTTAAGCAACTTTGCATACTTGAAATATTCAAAAAAGGATAAGACTACATTTGAAAAGAGTCAAATTTTAATTCTTAATTTTTTACAAAAAATAATAACTTGAACACATACCTTCAAAATTTTGGCCAGAGAATGAAACGTAGAAAATTGTTTAAATTTTCAAATAAAATACAAACAAAAATTTAAATTGAAATTCATTTTTATCGAAAACTTATTCTTTTTAAATTCTCAAAAAAAAATATATATATATATATAAATTAATAAATTATGCAATTTCCAACAAGTCATCCATCTGAAGACGGACACTTTTACAGGGAATTTTTTTTTCTTACAACAATCTTTTCATGTTTTCGTTGAAAAAATTACAACTATTTATAATTTTGTTCATGATCAGTATAGCAATATTGTGTATTCAACAAAGTTTTAGATCTTATCGAAAAATGATCTTTTTTCGAAAACGTTAATTTAATATCTTTTATAGTTTCTGGAATATATGGTTTTTTTTATGGAGACTACTGAAACAATCCTCATATAATTGTTGTGTGTCAAATGCAGAATATGTCAATCGCGATAATTGATACAATAAAATGGTACTAGTTAATTTTTCAAGGAGAACATGAATAATTTGATGTTAGAAAAAACTTTCTCCCTGTAGCAGTGCTCTTCTTCCGATGTATCGATGACTTGTTGGTAAGTATACAGGCTATTCATATACTTTTTGTTCAGTTTAAAAAAAAACTCGTTTCTTGAGAAAAAATAATTATATCTTGCAAAATAATTTTGTTTCGATTCAATTTGTTTTTTTTATTTGTTTGATATTTTTGATATTTTTTTTCTTTTTCCAACAAAATTTTTCGAAAAAAATGGAAAAAAACTCAAACTTTAAAAGAAAACCATTATCAATGGCTATAAAAACTACAAAATGTTGGTTATAGAACAAAATGTAACAAATTATTTATGTTCTCATTAAAAATATCAAACAATCAAAAAAAATTATTTGAAAAAAAAATAATAGGGTTGGGTAATAAGTTCGTATCGTAGCTTTTATTTAACTAAGGAACAGTAATTATACCAATTAGTCAATCAATTATATATTTGCCGCAATCACGACTAGTTTAGCGACCGTTCTCTCTCAAAGATGATTTGAGAGTTCTTCATCGAATTCAGAAGAGGCGTGTCAGCGACGTCAATCTCGCCATTTTTTAACTTTGCAAACCATTCCAGTGCTGTAGAACTTCTCCATACACGTCGCAAGTGTCCCGGCCTGCTCCGGCAGCTTTTTGACCTCGATGAAAAGTAAAGAAGAAAATGTTGATTTTCGCCTCCTGAGTATTGCCTTTCTGAGCCACAAAACTAATAAAAAATTGAACAACTCAAAAATGCAATTAACATTGTTTTGTAGAGTAAAAAGAGTTCTATCGAATGAGTATATACACTTTTCCAAACAAATCGTTGTAAAATAAAAGAAATACAAAAACGCTATGAACTTATTCCGCAACCCAATATTTTGAAAATTGAAATCCATTTTTCTCAAAAATATTTTTTTTAAATTCTGAACAAAATATGCATTGATAGCTCATACAATCACCAACAAGTCATCCATACATCGGAAGAAGATCACTGCTACAGTTAAGAGTGTACCCAGCAACAACTTTTACGTGATTTGTTTGATAAATTACTACAGGGCGGACTCGATTATATACAGTTTTTGATTTCTTTTCACTGTATATAATCGAATCTTGTATATAATCGAGACAAAAAAATTTTTTTTATTCGATTTTTGAATATAAAAGACGAAATTGAGTTTTAAAGTCAGAAAACACATTTCCCACATGAAAGATATAAATGTATCCAGATTCTTTCAGGAAGTGATACATGTTCATATTTGATGAAAAAAATCTTCTGCGCATATGTTCGAAATTCAACAATGTCAGAGTTATAGACCTTTTTTTTTGTTTCGGACTCTGTTGTCTCAAACTGGCGCTATATCAAAAAGCACTCTACGGAATTTTATCCTAAAAATTTATATTAAACTAGATTTTTTCTATCAATTAAATTGAAGCACTCTAACCGCTCTATAATTTGTTCCTTCACACCCAACTTCTATCTTTCTTAATTTGGCTGCAATATCGATATAAACAACTCCTGGTGAAAATTCAAGCAAAATCTTCAACAATCACGATTTTTACCCAACTGTACATGTAATAGCCACTTAAATTTCACTTTAACGTTGAAAGGTTACATTTCTTCTTGAAATAAGCCATATTTGAAATATAAAAAAAATGTTTGCCAAACTGTATATAACCGAGTCCAAAATTGCATATAATCGAGTCTGTATATACTCAAGTCCGAACTGTACTTATATGTATTTAACTCGTAACATTTTTATGTGTACAATATCGCGATTGGCATGTTCCGCAGTTTTTTTTTCTATTTAGAACATGTCAATAACATGCCAAAAACAGGAGAATCTTCACACAAAAATGTGAAAAAATGCCATATATTCCAGAAAATATAAAAGATAGAAAATTTACGTTTTCAACAAAAGTTCATGTTTTAATGAGATGTAATTTTTTTTAGGAAAACACTTTATGGCAATTTTGGTTTTGAACTAATTAGGCTTAGTTGTAATTAAAAAAAAAAAACATGAAATAGTTGTTGTTAGAAAAACTTCTTTCCTGTAAAAGTTCCCATCTTCCGATGTATGGATGACTTGTTGTAAATTAAAAGGGCTGTTCATATATATTTTTTGACGATTAAAAAAAAACGTTTTTGAGAAAAATGAATAGCAATTTTAATTTTTTTTTTCGAAGCATTTTTTATTTTTTTTAAATATTTATTTCATGAAAATTTAAACAATAAATTTAACCTACATTTAACTGTTTGATTTTTTTTTTAATTTTTAGTAAAAAAATTTAAAAAACAATTTGTCCCTAGTAGTTTAATTCTTTTTTGAATTTATCAAGTATGCAGTCAAGTTGGCATGAAATTAGTCTATAAGTTTCTCATGGAACACATTTCTATACGAGCTGCCATTTTAACCCTTTTCGGTCGGAATTAATTTACCTTGAAAGACATTCTCTTATCTTTCTATGTTAATAATATTTTGTTTATATTGAATACCGTTATCTATTATACATAGAAATTCCGTATTCATTCATGAACAAGGCCACTAGACATTAAAATTCGTCTAGATAAAAGTGTAAACTATCACATAGTTGGGTAAAGTATTTAGTATGGTTCCTTGCTGTGGTGGTGGAGAGCAGACAAACGACCGCAAAGGGTCGTTATAGCTATAAAGATTTAAAAGAAAAGCACGAAAAGTTTCGCACTTTCCAAAAAGCAGTCTAGACTTATTCTGGAGAAATTGAGACACGAAAGAGAAGTTCACGTCGAAATTGGTCATATAAGAAAGACTATAATTATGGTATAATTGTAGAATGTATACGCTATGAAAATGTAATATGTTTATAAACCAATTGTGGAATAATTTTGCGTTATCATGGAAAAAAAGGTGTAATGTGTTGGGTGCATTTGTTTGAACTAAATTTTTTTTAGGATGACTCAAGCTGAAAACATCAGTGAAAAAAATCACACATACATTCAAGGCTATGTTTTTTTGTTTTTGAAAAATTTGAATGAACATCTTTTGTCGGATTTAATAAATATTTTTCTTTCCACTAACGAGTTCTCCCTCGGAGTATTATTACACGTTTTCCTTTTCTTTAAAATGAATTTTAGTAAACAAGAGTCAAATTGATCAAATGAACTATACTTAGCTAGCTTGCATTTTTCGTTGAAATAAGTATCGGCACATGTCCCGTTTATGATATTGATCAAACCATACGATAGCCTCACTTTCGAGGAATAGTTAGTTCATAAAAATAAGTCAACCACGAGCTGTAAAACAGCGTGTAACTATAATTTGAAAATTCTCGTTTAGATTCTCCTAACCCATGCAAACGGCAATATTAGGTGACCGTTTTCCAACTCTAACTACCGAGAACCGTAGTGTGAAAGTGTCCAACATTATACAGGCCCGCAAGATAATTGACATCGTGCCATGTGGGTCTTCTGCAATATAACACACGTGTGAAGTAATGACAGCAATTTTCCGCCTCGTTCTCCACCCCGGTCAGTGGGCTCCGGCTTACGATGGATTAATCAACACTGCGGAATAAACATATAAGTGTACTTGTTGACACCTGCTGTAACATTACACGCGTCGGCAAGTAATTACCGCCCGTGTCAAGGTGGGGGTGAGGTGGTTCCGGAGACACGCCTTTGTGTTGTAATAGAAGCCACGAGATTTGGTTCCATTAATGATTTTGCGATAATCACAAACTGATACGTCTCATCTTGAACCTAGTTGGGTCATTATTGCTGACAAATTAGGCATTAATCAAAGAGATAACAATCAGCTAGGGCAGATGGAAAACCAATTCTCCGTTAAAGAATCCAATGCACATAGAATGCAATTGCTCTATCTTCCTCTGTAAAATAACACTTCTCACCTGTGGTACCGACAAATGATTTCGAAAATAGAACGCTTCCGACGAATGGGGACACATGTTCTCCCATATGTGGGTGTCAAATGGGAGCATCCAATTCCCATTCTCACTGTAGTATTTCCACCAACCATTGCAGAGATCGAGCGATAGCTCCGGGGACAATTTTTGACCCCGTTGCAACCTGGGTGACTGTGGGATGATATCTCTCCTCTCATTCCTAGGGGAAATGTGGGCTAGGTGAAAAATGAGAGATGCTTATCAGTAACGACACCCTATTCCTATTTCCAGTGGAACCGGTCGCCGGTCAGGTGCAGACTTTGCAAAATGTTCAAAGTTATTTATATTCTCTGATCTATTGTCTCTATTATATGTGCAAGGATTATATACTTTTTAATGTGTTGCAATTTCACAGATTGATGCTATTCAAGTACAAACAACAAAGCTTCGGATTTAGGTTTATATTTTACTAGCTGACCCGGCAAACTTCGTCCTGCCCAACATTCATTTCACCTTATCACATTCACGTTTTCTTACTAAGCGCATGTTGATCTTCTAATCTACCCTTTAAAATTACTTTTTACTATAAAATTCCTAGTACTTCTATCAAAACTTGTCATTATAGAATCAGATTATTTTCAAACACAGTTCTCGTTCAAGATTTTTCAACCGCTAGCAATTAACATGTTTCTCCGTTACATGAGATAAATGTTTGATACAGAAAATATGCTAGAATAAAGACAGCCCTAAATCGGACGATTCCTTTCTCGAGTTTTGCTTTTATCAACACATTCGGTGATCCATTTTTATTTATATAGATAGAAGATATAGAAGTGCGTATTATCACATTAAAATTCATTTTCACTTTCGAACAAAGATCAATTCCATTAGCGCAAACATCAGACGGACTAACAACGCTTGTCACTATGTAATTGTATAACATATGCGAATTGAATTTTCCGAATTTTTCCATTTCCCTTCATAGTTTTTCGAAATTTTTCAGTTGTCATGTTTGGTCTGAATATGTTTGGTTGAAATATGTGTACTATTTTTATTGGACCTCGTCTCCATTTCAGAGAGGGAGGAGTGTCATACCATCATGAAAGCATTTCTCGTACCCACAAACACTCTCATCCCAAATTTGACTCTATTTGCTTGATTTGTTCTCGAGTTATGCAGAAGTTTGTGTTTCATTTGTATGGCAGCCCCCCCCCCCCCCCCCTTTGAGTGGTGGGAGTAGTGTTGAACCACTTTAGAAACGTTTTTAGCCCCTAACACCTCCACATGCCAAATTTGGTTCCGTTTGCTTGATTAGTTCTTGAGTTATGGAGAAATTTATGCTTCATTTGTGTTCACCGGCCCCAAAAACCGCTACATACAAGTTTTCGTGTCGATCAGTTCAGTAATTTCCGAGTCCATAAAAATCAAAAAGACAGGCGAACAGAGATCCAATTTTTTTTACACTGCGTTTCACAACTATAGAACAACTCATTGTTTCTGGGTTTCCAGAGATACTTAAGAAGTCGGATGAATTGAATATAGTGTAGGACATAACACTACTTTTATTTAAAAGACTGGCCGTTTGAACTTTATTGTTGTGTTCAGGCGCGAAACATTAAAAAAACAAAAAATCCAGTGTTTCATAACTATAGAATCAGATGGGAAAACTCTCACTCCTTTACAAAATTAACGTCGATTTCACATAAATTACAATAAGTTCCTAATTCGTAGGTCATCTTTAGTTCTCAATCAGTTTAAATAACCCATTCGGGGTGGTTTTGATCAAGCTGCGCCATGTTGTTGTGTGTATCTCGTTCTACGCAGAAGATACTGCTCGTTCAAGCTCTTCAAATCACTCATACTGCTTGTAAGCTGCATCTACTATTCGTACGATCACTCCTCATAAGTTCATTATTAAGTTTTGATCTGGTAAATAAACTGACCAGTCCAGAATCTGAAGCTCCTATTCAATAAACCATGCCTTGACTTTCCGGATGCTACGAATTGATGCCAAATTACCCAATTACCACGGTGTTTTTGATCCAAAAACAGAAGTAAACGATTCTGAAGTACTTCATTGCACTTCTGACTGTACATTGGTGTTGATGAAAAGCTATCTGAACCAGGCCGTTTTGAAAATATGTTCCTCAAACCTTCAAACTGTCGCCTGCAAAGTTACGAGTTGAAAAATTACATGACATGTTCCGTAAGTCCTTCCAGTATGAAGAAATTCTATTCAAGTTGTATTTCTTTTTATCAGAGAAGTTCTCCTGATATAGTGAAACCCATGGGATTAGCTTCCACATTAGTTTTTGGACCCGCACGTTTGGAGATGAAATTTTTATGGTTTGGGGAGAATATTCTCATAAAGGCCTGGTTTAGTTAGCTTACCATCAACACGAATGAACAGTCAGAAGTGCAAAGAAGTACTTCAGAATTTACTACTGTGTTTACATCAAAAACAATGTGATAATTGGGTAATTTGGCATCACTTCATAAAATCTGGGAAGTCTACCATGTTTCAATGAATAGGGACTTCATATTCTGGACTGGTCAGTTTATTTACCAGATCAAAACTCAATAATGAACTTATGAGGAGTGATCGTACGAATAGTAGATGCAGCTTACAAGCAGTATGAGTGATTTGAAGAGCTTAAGAACGAGATACACACAACAACATGGCGCAGCTTGGTCAAAACCACCCCGAATGGGTTATTTAAACTGATTGAGAACTAAAGATGACCTACGATTTAGGAACTTATTGTAATTTATGTGAAATCGATGTTAATTTTGTAAAGGAGTGAGAGTTTTCCCATCTGGTTCTATAGTTATGAACCACTAGATTTTTAGTTTTTTGAATATTTCGAGCCTGAATACAACAATAAAGATCAAACGGCCAGTCTTTCAAAAGAAGATAGTTGTTATTTCCTACACTGTATACTTCAATTCATCCGACTTCTTACATATCATTGGAAACTCAGAAAAAATGAGTGGTTCTATAGTTGTGAAACGCAGTGTTTAGGTATGGATTTCACGAGTATTTTGATAGCTATATTTTATTATTAACTCACATTAAATGTCATCACACAGCTCCCTAGCAGTGAAGTATTAGAAATCCATCTTCAACTATAATGACAAAATTATATGCAAATTTCTTCACAATATTCAATAGCGCCAAGTAACTTAACGTAAAGCTTCTAAGGATGAATTCAACATCAAATTAATGAACACATACACAGTTACAGAGTGTCCAAACGAATTTTCGATAATAGTATCGTGATGTATGAGGTTTGAAAAAAATAAATCCATTATTTTTGAGTGAAATTCGAAACATTATTTGATATGTTGCGGATTTTCCGCGCCTTTTTTTTGTATAATTTATCATCATCTTGAAGGTATCTTCATAATGCTTTTCTCATAGAAGTCTTGGTCCTTATTGGTGAAAAACTCTAGCACGATTTTCACAATCTTCTCTTAATCCCACTCAGGAGATTTTGCAAAGCTAGAAAACATCAAAACATCCCAACCAAGCTCTCAGAGTTTCTAGCTAGTCACTACAGATGTGTGTGGCCTTGCGTTGTCCTACTGGAACACAACACATCTTCTGTTGTTCAATTCTGGACCTTTCTAGTCAATTGCTAGCTTCAAACGGTCCAGTTGTTGGCAGTAGAGTTCTGAATTCAGTGCATTGCACTAAAACAATAAAATAAACTAAAATAACGTCTATGCTGATCCACGTCAGCATCTAGGTGTAGCTTTTCGGGTTGTCGAAAAAGTGAGCAGGGACGTCGGCATAGAGTTCGGCCTCGATAAATGCCGCTGTGTCCATCTACAAAAGGGTCAACTCACAAAATCCGGATGCTCGAGATATATAATGGCGAATTTATCAGATACACGTTTCGTGTAAAATCTTACAAATATCTTGGATTCCGACAGCTCGCTGGGATTCGCCGACATCAGGACGGAGCCTCTTTTCGATAGTATTTTTTGTATGGTTTATGCTTAAGCTAAATGATTTTGGTTTGTCTAGTCGAAAACATGATTATGTCCACTTTTTTGAATGCTCTAATTCAGCATACCTTTGTCAAGTCAGGTTTCGAATGTTTCAAAATATATAAATAAAATTGTCTTTTTTATGATTTACAGTAGTTTTATAGTATATTTTTACGGAATAACATGTTTTATCACTGTCACGGTCGCCATGTAGCAGTAAATTGCTGGTTTTCTGGAGCGTTTCGGATCAAACAGTACCAGCATGTTGACTGTCAAAAATATTCTGTGTATTCTTTGCTTACTAACCAGCTTATATAATAACCTAAATTAACATTAACCCAAGCTCAAGCCATCATCGGTGTTTGGGAAACAACCAGATGTTTTTTATGGTAACCATGTGTTGGCCCATGCGGAAGACGTATCGCTGCTTGTACGCAAAGCGTACACGCGGCGAGAGACAGAAAGTAAGCAAGGAAAAGAATCGGATAGCAATAATTTTTTATGGCCCAGTGAGGAATGAATACAAAACAATAAATTTGTTTCTTGGTCGCTTGAATGCAATGTTTTTAACTTTGCTTTCTAAAAAGTATCGTTTTTAGGTTACTGGAAATAATGCAAGATGAAGATGCATAGGGATGCTACAAAGGATTATAAAATACACCATCTATTGGTGTCAATGCGCCCCTCTTTCGAGCCAACTTTTAATCGAACACCAGATGATTATTTCGCACGTATTCAGACCTTTTCTGGATTATAACACTTACAAGTATTGTAAACATAATTCTTGCACACCATTTGTATCAGATTTATATAGCTAAACCATTAAATTAACGCATTTCGATGACCTCAATTCTAATCATGAGTTGTTCAATTCACTAATGTTATTTTATCCACATGATTTCTTTGGCAACCGCTTGGCGTGCTGCAGTTTGTTTATTGTGTCCTTCGGCATAGCAGAAATAAAGTTTTTCTGTGATAAGTGCGTTGAGGGTAACACTTTTAGCATGCCCAAGAAAAAGCAATATTCTGAAGAAAGCCTAAATTAAGAATGGATCAATATGATGACAGTAAACTCAAGCAATGATAAATGCAACATCTACTTGAGAATTTGAATGTTTTCATTCAAAAATTGTGATTTCTAAAGCCGGACAAACCATGATCATAATTCCTCTTTGAGGAAAATTGTTAATAGAAAAAGTCACAGGAGGGTTGTGTCCGAGACATGACCGCATAGTCGACGTAGGATTCCGTTAGGCTATCTGTTGATTTTGGACATGTTTGAAGAATTACATCGTTATACTCTTTGATAATGATTCGGTGGCCCTGAAAAGAGCCGTTTTGTTTGGTTGTTGGGTATTGTTTGTTCATTCCATCAGTGTTTACCGAGTGATAATGACAGAAGGATAGTAAACAGTCGTAAAAGATAAAAGATACCGAAGTGGAACGAGATATGATGAAAACCTCTGTGATCCTAGACGAGATGCCTCCTGTGTTATGTATGGATGAAATAAAGAGAAAATGTATTATAAATTAATTACCAATACCGAACACAATTGTCAATTTTCCTCATCAGTAAAAACATGTTACTTTATTATAGAGAAAACATATTTAAAATGGAAAGGTAATTTTCTTTTATAATTTTTACTTTCTGAGTGTCTATTCAACCCAATGCGAATTTTAATTGGACTAACAACACCTAATACTATATGTAGAGCATATGGGAAATCACTAATATTTCTTCACTTTTCCACTCTTTCTCGCCGTATAAACTTTCCTTTGGTGACAATGAACACAACAAAACAGACAGCTTAAACCAAACGATCCGTTCTCGAGCGGGAACACACCTAGGTTTTTATTTATGAAAATTGAAATAAATCGTTTCATATTTCAAGTCATTTTTAACACAAATGCTACCATAAACAATTTTACACTTACACTTGTACTAAATTTTTCACAATACACGATCGGTCATTGATATGAAATTTCACGAAGCAACCAACTTCAAGTTCCAAATTTAAATTTCATTGGCTAGAATTAATCGTATCACTCACCTTACTTACAATATAAAAATGCCCCCGACTTGCATTTATTTGCAATGCCGATTTATCCCGGACACCTTGGTTTTAATGTCTCTGTTAGGGAACACATGTCGGTAAGAACAAAAGTTCCCCCTACTTTCATGTATTTTCAATGTCGATTTCCCCCAGGCAGCTTGGTTTTGATGTCTCTGTTAGGGAACACATTTCGGTGGGAGCAAAAGCTCTCTCTACTTTTATGTATTTGCAATGCCGATTTCCCCTAGGCAGCTTGGTTTTGATGTCTCTGTTAGGGACCCGCCGCATGTGTCGTCAATTTCGACGAATCAGAAATGGGTATTTCCGTTAGTGTAGGGGTTGAGTTTTTTCAATTGTTTGATAGTTAATTACATGATATATATTATTTTATTCATGGTGAAAAATTGTTATAGAGTGCCGAAATCGTTTGATGCAAAAATCTCATCATTCCATCATGAAGAGACTGAGCAATAAGCGTTTGAAATTGGACATTTTTCACGATACGATCGATTTTCGTTTTTAAATTTGTACCCCCATATGTTCCCGAAAGACGTAATCCTACGTCAAAACATAAAATTAGAATAATTTCAACGCCTTATGGTAGTATTAGCAACTAGAGACTTGGGGCTTTTCAACAAACCCAAACTCGTATCGATTTTAAGTGATGTTCATGAAGAAAAATCGATTTACATTTACTAGTTGCGTAAAAACGCCCCAAATCGGACAAGCCAAGATCCTTTACCCTACTCAGTTTTGCTTAAAATGCCGTCGAAACATGAAACTTTTCGCGAGCGCGTTGTACGGTTCTACGAACTGTACAGAAATCTCGGCAAAAAGTATACATTATAACATTGTAAAGTATACATTATAACACAGAAATTTGTGTTTCATTTGTATGACAGCCCACACTTAGAAAACGGGAGGAGTGTCTAACCACCATAGAAATACTTATTGCTACTTAAAACCTCCACATGCCAAATTTGGCTCCATTTGCTAGATTAGTTTTCGAATTATGCAGAAAGTTGTCTTTCATTTGTATGGCAGCTCCCCCTTAGAGGGGGCGTCTAACCATCATAGAAACATTTATTGCACCCTAAAAACTTCACGTGCCAAATTTGGTTTTATTTGCTTGATTAATTCTCGAGAAATGCAGAAATTTGTGTTTCATTTGTATGGCAGCCTCCCCTTAGAGAAGGGGGTGGAGTCTTACTACCATAGAAACATTTATTGCACTCTAAAACCTCAATGTGCCTCGTTTGATTTTGGATTTTTGGAAGAAAAAGTACAGATGAGAAAGATTGTTCTCCCTTCTGGTACAGATTAAAATGTGGTAGCACTGGTTGTCACCCGGGGTACACTAGACTTGGATGCTTCCGATTGCCAACATTTTTTCATCGATGGGACGATGGGACGGGTCTTCAAATTCAAAAAATATTCCTAGATCATGTAAAAAATGTCTACAAGCTTAGTTAGATCTTCATTTAATAATTTATCTGCAAGCTCCGCAAGAAATTCAGAAACGTCGCGATGGGCGACGCACGTATTAAGGGGGGACCTCGGTCTCAATGGTCGAAAATATCGAATTTTTAGTTTGCATTTTTGGGAAGCTTATGCCCTCAGAAATGTTGTCCTCGAAGAATTTTCCGATAATTTATTTCGTTGGAAAGTTACAGCCAAAAATATGTTGTCACTTCAAGGGATATAGTATTGCTGTACGAATTTTGAAACGTGTTTTTCTCGAAACCATGTTTTTTTCAGATGGTGGTATCGATATCTCAGGATCTACTCGACCGATTTGGCTGAAACGTTTTGTCAGCATGTAAAAATGAATTTTCTAAAGCGTTGCATAGTCGTTTTTGATATTTATTTTTTTCGATTTTAATGAGCTTCTAAACAGCGATTTTTCTTGAAAAATAACTCATTTTTAACAAAAATGGCTGTCATTTTGAAAATTTTTAGAATTTTCAAAAACCCCTATGTAACACTTTAGGTATTGTCCTAAAGTATTGTCGCCAGCAAGGTACCAATACTCAGACAGCATCTGAGCATCCAGCTGTCAACAGCGTAATGATCATTATTCGAGCACTCAAAAAATGGAAAAAAAACATCTTCATCAAATATACCTTAAACAATAACCAAAATACCCGTACACTTCACTTTATTCCTAACATCCGAAAAAATCACGAAAATTCATTATTTTTGACCCCCTTTTTGATCCCCTTCAAACTCATATTCGTACGGAGGGTGAAATTTCAATCCGATTCCGAAGTCGAAGTTTACTTGAATATCCCGAAGAAAAATATGAACCATTCAATTGTCAACAAAATGAAATTGAATGGAATGCTAAAAAGATATTGATACTCCACCACAATCTCCTGACATCAATCTCAATGAAAAACTATGAGACTATCCGGACAAGAAAGTTAGAAACCATTAGATATCTAACAATAACCATCTTAAATCACTTGATGGATGAATAGTTGAATAATCCTTCCTTACAACATCGAAAAGCTCGCAGATAACGACTGATATCCATACTAAAGATGAAATCCTGAAATTGATCAACGACTTCAAAATTGGATTGAAATTTCAACTACCGTACGAATATGAGCTTGAGTCAATTTTCGTACATTCGCTAATCTACAATATTTTTTTGACGTAGAACTGCGTCTTTCAGGAAGGGTGCCAAATCAGAAAACAGGTCACGTTTTTATGAGATAAAGTTAACGTTAATAACTTTTTACACTGTGAACGAATTCTCATGATTTGCATACAAATCGAATCGGAAATTCTAGGATTTGTTTGATATGCTATACATTACAATTCGTTAATCTCTGAACGGTTTAAATTCATGAAAACTGAAAGAACTTCCTTTTTTCCCATACATTTGTTCTGCCGATTTGTGTGCTAACCCTACCCGTATTTCGAATGCTTATAACTCGAACATCGAAGATCGGAAAGATGTTTGCATCAATTGGTAGGAAATATTTCTACGCGTCTATAACTGTAAAATTTCAAGCGTTATCCAAACGCCTTAACTACCAAGGGTTGATTGGCCCGAATTACGGTTTCCCAAACACGAACTTCAGAATCAATGTGCCTTGGGGAATCCGCTTTGCAAATACATGCAATCCGGGGGTATTTTTTGGTGTTGAGTACTTTTGTACTCGCTTGTCGTTGGGCAGACCGGAATAGGTTTCCCTAAAACGTACTTTTAAACCGAGAAGGCTGGGAAAATCGTCATTTCAGATACTAGAGGTGAAGGAACTTTTGCGGTTCGAGAACTACGTAAACATAAGATGTGCAATAATTTCAGGGGGAAATGTAAAATACAATGATTGTCAAACAATTTTTCCGTTCACATATTTTGGTAGTCCTGGGCATCATATCAAACGTAAAAGGACGTTCATCAAATTTATTTGTTACGAAGAACATAATTAATTACAAAAATTTCGATGCATTCTGAAATAATATTCGGAGTGATAAACAAGTGGATTGCATAATACATATAATTGCGTAGTTCTACGTCGAAAATATGCGGTCGTGTCCTAGATACAACCCCTTACAATTTTTAAGAAATAAAAAGCATCTTTAGGAAAACAGAATAACATACTCTCATGTGACCCTAGGACTTTATCTAAATAGAATAATTCGACAGCACATTTTCGACTTTCAAAAGTCGTGAAAAGAGATCTGCATGGTTGTGTACGAATTCGAGTTCGAGTCACTGTGCTATCAATGAAAAATACTTCGAATAAAGTAGTATAAAGTAGAAAATACGGTCCCCTACTTGTATAACTGGTAAAGGAAAATTTATGGCAAATAACACTTTTTATGTGTTAATGTATGTGTTGTTTCATTCAGAGTGCGATTGATGATTCGAAATGTTAAAACATATTGTGTTGCATTCAATTATCATTAGGATAAATGATAATTTATAAAGGATAATGCGGGTAGAATGTGCAAATGTGACTACGATATTTTTATGTGGATCTGAAAATGAATTTGATAATCTGTACCTAGATTTAGTGTACTCATTAGGGGAGCGGTGCAAAAAAGTGGGCATTCCTTTCGTGAAACAGGCTTCCAACAAAAAAGTCATGGGTATATTACATTCCATATATTGACGGCGCCAGTGGTTGTATGGTTAGCGTAACAGCCTCACAATCCGATCGGCCTGGGTTCAATCCCAGCTGGCGTCGTTGGGATTTTCTGAGGCGAAAAATCTCTGGTTACGTCTTCCTTCGGAGGGGAAGTAAAAGAAGTTGGCCCGGCTCATGAGTTGTTGAGTCTGATAGGAAGGAACAGGTGGAGCCGCCTCCCTGATGTCGGTGATTGGCACTAAAGTGGCGGAAATAGGCCGACGAAAAATAAGCGAAGATAAAAAAAAATCCATATATTATAAATTAATTTATAAATGTTACGGGATGCGAGCTGAAATCATGGCTGAAAATGCTCGCATTATGAGAGTAATGTGATCAGTACATATCTGGAATGCGATGATTATATCTGAAAATTGAAACTGTCCGTAGATATAACCTTTTACAGCACATCGAATCGCTAAGCAGTTTATATGCTTTTTAAACAGTTACCTTTCGTTACTATTTGAGAATGTACGTATTGGTTTTTGTTTTATCGAAAAATCGTCTTTAGCGATGAAGCACATTTTTGGTTGAACGGATGAGTTAAGAAGCAAAAGTTTCGCATTCGATCTGATAAGCAGTTACAATAAAAACAGGATCTGCCAATGCATCCCGAAAAATGTACTGTTTGCTGCGATTTGTGGTCGAAAAGAATCATTGGCCCGTACTGCTTTGAAGTTGAAGATGAGAACAACGTTACTGTCAATGGTGATCGCTATCGTGCAATGATTTACAATTTTTACTGCCCAAAATACAAGAGCTTAATCTGGTTGACAAGTGGTTCCAACAAGCCAATGCCATATGACAAACAGCACACGAAACGATTGACCTATTGCGCAATGAATGTGAATTTGGTTGGCAGTTCATCTCTCAATTTGAACCAGTGAATTGGGCTAGATCGTGAGATTTGACGCCGACGAACTATTTTTTGTGGGAGTATGTCAAATCTCTTGTTTATTCCGATAAACCAGCATCGATTAAAACACTAGAATACAACATCACACGTGTTAGCCAGCCAATATGATCGAAAAGGTATCTCACAATGAGACTTCACGTATGTATCTTTTGAAACATTGTCGTGGCCAACGTTTACATGAAATAATTTTTGAAAAACAAATGACAAGGATTGAATTTTTACCTCCAATAATTTTTTTTTTTTTACAATTTTCTTGTGTTTTTTTCTGTAAATTTCAAACAAACGCTTCAAAATCACCCTTTGTAAACAGTTTGTGAACTCAATATAAATGTATTTCCATGGGACGACAACATACTCCTGGTGAAAGTGCAAACTATCCGTTAAAATAGAAATTAATTTTCATAAATTACTTCGAGTCAATGAAGAGCTATCCAAAAACAATATCGAAATCACATTACTTCCCTCCGCAGAACACCAACAGCGACAGAACCACAATGAACTCTTGCAACACAAGCGGGGGCGGCTTACGCCGGAATAAATCACGATGATGGTTTCAAAACACGTACCGGCCCACCGTTGATTTCTTGGTCCGCTCCAATACTCCACATAATGGCACCGTTACGGTGCCCCATAAGCATCTAGATAAACGAGAGTCCTATTACAGAAACCACTGTTCTCTCACACTCTAGCCCATCCGGGTTAACTAGGCACCACCCACTCGAACCCCGCGTGGCCGACACGAGGTTCCAATTGTTGTGCGTTGTTCGGATGATGCTGGCAAATTGGAGAGCCATCATCGTCACCGCTCACCGCTTTTTATTGTGCACAAACTAAACTCATCACCGTGAAAATTACTCCCAACCCCACCTCCACAGGACACATTTTTTTATTTTGTTGAACCACTTTTCATCACGCACACACACGCAGGTTGTTTTTCGTTTTCTCTTTCGTCCATACAAATGTTACTGTTCAATTTCAGCGGCTGCCTTTTCTAATCCATGTTTGGGTTTGCAAATTAAGCAACAATGCAATTTATTATGACGAAACTTGCCGAAATCAAGGTTAGGGTAACAATAACATTTGTTCAGACGATCAACTTAGCTGTCACGTGTGCAAAGCTAGATGATGCACCGATTCCACAGTTAGTTATACAAACGTGTAGAGAAAAAGGGGAAAAGAATCACATGTCGAGCGTGTCGCACAGCCCGTACCCTAGAGATGGAAAACATATCAGCAAATTCGACGGGAGGAAAAATAAATGCAAGCTTACAAGCTCATTGATTCTCTCAGTTTCCACGAAGACACACTTACTTTTCTTTTGATTAATTTAAGACATGGAATGATGATTGAAAGTGCCGACGAGAAATTGAAATTCTCGGAAGGAAGACATCCGTTGTTTTTTTTTACCTTGTCTGCTCTCTTGGAGTGAGAGGTAGAATCCAATTCAGTGAGTGAAAAATGTACTCGGCGTTCGACGAAATAAAATCTGTGAAAAATTCATCGCAAACGGTAAAACCATTGGCTGAATTTAGGCTCCATCAAATTAAACACCGGAGTGGAAAAAAAGTGATTTATTTTGTCATGTTCCTTTTTCACAACTATCCGGACCCGGAAAATCGACACCTGTGTTCTTCGATGCATCCCACCACGTATTTGTGTTGATTATCCCATTAGTGAACGATGCTGGCGAATACGTCAGCCGGTGGATTAAGCTCCAAGAGTAATGAATGCTGGTGCAGAAAAAGTGGATACAGTAATGCTTCTGAATCCGGACACTTTTTCATTACATTCAATATCATATCAAAACCATAACATTTTTTGCATGTTGAATAAATGTGACTGATAGTTACTATTGTATCAATTTAGTGTAGTGTCAAGCATTGTACCTAGCTGTTGACAAAAATGGCAATAATCAAAGAAAATATTTGTGTTTGACAAACTCATGTCCGGAACAAAAAGCACATTCAGAAGTTTGTTTTAAATCCGGACGGCGGATAAAAGTGAACAATGAAATTTATTATTGAAGGAGTTGCATTAGAGTGTACGTAATTAAATGCAATAGTATCCGGAATTCAAACCATGAATAAAAAAAGTGTCCGGATTTAACATCGCGACACAATGAAGAAATTTACAAATTTTGAACAAGTATAAGATGATTTTGTGGAATTCTATTATTCACAACTTACATGAAAGGCTTCTAATTCTATAGGAACGGTAATTTTTCATGCTATGATATGTCAATATTTTTCAGTAGTTGAAGTTATGATCGTTAGCGCTTAAGTGTCCAGATTTCGATGCATTACGATACGATGATCGTTTTTGGTCGCTCTCTTTCTACCTGTGGAGGTGGGTGGTTGCACAAATGTTTGCAACCTGCGATTTCCAGGGAAACATCGGTGCTGACTTCCAAAGGAAGACATTTGTATAGTGACTAAATGCGGTGGGAAACTGCGGATGGTCACAATTGTGCATCGACGATGGGGACGAAGAATGGTCAAATTTGAAGTAACAGATGATTTTTTGCTGTTCGGTTTTTCATGGCGTGCAAACGAACAGATATTAAACATTATTGAGTTTTATTATGAAAATCAATGCTCCGTAAAAATGTGTTTTTTTTGTTTCATCAAAAAGTTGTCTTTAGAAATGAAGCACATTTTTGGTTGAACGTTAATAAGTAAAATTACTATATTTGGTCCGATGAACAGTGGCAAGAAATACAGGAGCTGCCGATGAATCCCGAAAAAATGTACTGTTTGGTGCGGTTTGGTGGTCCGGAGGAATCATTGGGTCGAACTTCTTTGAAGGTGAAGATGAGTGAATGATGATCGCTATCGTGCAATGATTCACAACATTCGTGAGCATTCTTGTTTAGAAAAATGATGCACTTGGGAAAAAAGTATAATTTTGTTTTCGTACTGTTGGTTGTAATTCTTTATCATAGTTTACATGGTTTCGGGATCAAGGGCACCATATTTTTATATATTTTTTTTTCTTGAAAGCGTAACATATAACGTATCTGAATATCAGAGATGTGTCTTGTTTTCGTTTATGAGTTATGATTTTTCAAAGATAACATGTTTTCAGTTTTCGTTCAATATTCTCATGCGACTGTATAACATCCATGCAACTAGAATCCAATTTTAACGATAGTGTGGTATTTTTTCAAATACAGGCAGATCTTTTTTGTGCTGGTGATAAGGACTGCTCAAAAAGTCGCAAAAAAATCGTGTTCCGTACACAATTTTAAAAACAATTTTAGATGAGGACCGCATAAAAAAGTTTCCTCTAAGGAAATAACTCAAATCCACGTCGTTCACCGTTCGATTTCCTTTTGTTTCCCCTGCTTTGCGATGGGACAGTTTTCCTTTTCGGTTGCGCGTGGCTGTGTTGCGCTTTTAGTTGCATGTCGAAACTTGTTGTTGTTAGAAATCATGTCATGTATATAAACCATCGAACAAAACTAAATTGTCGATAACTTCGTCAAATATGCGTGTTTTCATATACCGCACAAGACCAGAAAACCGCATAGTTCAAAAGATATAAATTGAAAAAAGGATTTTTGGGGATTATTTTTCGTACCATAGGTTAACTTTGGAAAATCATAACTCCAGAACAAAAAATAATGCCTCTCTGAATTTTGGATACGTTATGTAAAAAATCTCAGCAAGAAAAATATGAAAAAATATAGCGCCTTTGGTCCCGAGACCATGTAAACTATGAAAAACAGAAACAATCAATAATTACAAAAACAAAATCAATTTCTTTGCAAGTATCGTATTTTTTTTAAAGAAGACTGACTAATTGGCATCAATTTGATATGTTGTCTAAAATAGAAATCGGCACCCTTATAAAAAAAATAGAAAAATACGGGTCTCATATTTTGCGATAGGGAACAAAACTACCTCTTTTCGCGGAAATCGGAAAAGCACTATATCGGTTTGTCATGGAAAATCTGCAAATTTTCCTGCATTTTTCTGGCAAATTAAAAACCAAACTCTTAAAAAAACACCCTTTAGAACAGAATTATTGATATTCTCTTTTTTGGTCTCTATTTGCATTTAATTTCTATTAGCTGCAATTAAAAAAAAACGCTACATTACATAATTTTGGAAGTTGAGAAAATTTGCTACTGGATACAGTTGTAGAATATTTTAATCGGTGTTTTACGTTTTTCTCGCTAAGAATAAAACAAATCACCAAAACGAAGATGAAAACATATGGAAGTTTAATACTTTGTGAAACAGACTTTTTTTTATTGGATTCCATATGTCATTTTACATGAAAAACTTTATATAACGTTTTATCCTTGGACTAACCGTTCAGGAGATGTAACCAATTTTATAAAAAGAAAATAATGTTTGTCGGAGTTGGAATCTTGGTCATGATGTCCAGCAGCACTATGCATTTTCTATTATTGCACGATGGGTTTTGCCTGGCCCACAAACATTTTTTTCTGGCAAAGATTCCATCACAATCACCGCCTGATGACATTCGCATCACTTCGGACATTGTTTTAGAATACACTGGAGTCGCTTATTACGCGGGGGATACGTGTTGCGTAAACAAAAACCACGTAAATTCCTAAATCCGCTTTAAAAAAAAAGCGTAAATTCTAAAATCCGCGTAAAAATAAACCGGGTAAAATGGATAATTAGTTTAAAACGCAACCCATATTCTAACAATTTATTAACTGAATTCATTTGCATGCTACAATCATGATATTTGATTCTCCTTTTATTTTCCAGCTTATTTCGTGAAAAGCTACATTAATTAGCACATTAAACTTTTACGCGGTTTACACGTGCCGCTTAAAAAAAAGCCGTGTAAATTTCGAAAAAAATTTTTATGCATTGGTACCGTTCTGAATCATATTATATTTCGCACACTTTCTTCTAATATCTTGAAATGCTTAATGCACTGATGATATACCGTTCCGAATCATATTTCGGACGCTTAAGGCATATGATGCAGAAAACAGATCTAAACTTTATGCATAGATATTATTTGGTAGATATTTAAATTAGTTAAATATGCTTTCAAGCTTTCTACTTTGGTACCTATTTGATTGAAAACATAATAAAATCATCGAATAAAACGCTTTTTAAATGAACCGAATAAGAATCAAACTTCGGACGCTAAATCAAATTTCGGACAGATTGAATTCAAATTTCGGACATTTCATTTTGTAATTTTTTGAACGAAAATTACATTACACTTGATTATATTTTATAGTCAACTGCGAAACACTTACCAAGCAATTACAGTAAACTGTTAACGATGATGAGAATTGATGAAACACGGGAGAAATTTAAATATTTATGAACGGGTAAATTGTACGTGCTCACGCTGAGCAAACGTCAAACACAAACGATAGTGAGTAGTGTTGATAGATTTTTGCCGATTATGTTATAATTCAAATGTAGTTTTCATATGAAATGATAGTGAAACCAAGGGATTACTCTAAAGAAGCAATTGTGATATTATTTTTATAGTTCTATCATCAGTGCATAAAGCATTTGAAGATATTAGATCAAAGTGTCCGAAATATGCTATGCTATCCTGACTGGAGAAATATTAAATAAAATTAATTTTCAAACCGAAAAAAAACCTAAAGGCCTAGAACGCTATTTTCATCAGTAATCTATTTTTCGTTGAACTGATAAATAAATTACTTAACTCAACTAAACAAACTTTTCGGAAAATGGCTAAATTGAGTGTTAAGTGAACTTTGCTCTCGTAATCACATTCTGTTTTGATCACATCGGACTTCCATGGATAGAATTCACCCAACATCTTCGCACTAGTTCTGAAGACATACACATAAAACTGTTCCGGACAAGGCGCATCTTTTAGTATGGCCATCAAAAATCGGAGACGGCGATGGTGGTAGCTCATTTCCAGCTTCCCGATATTGTTGTGACGATAGACAAAACTACTACCTGCTTCTTCAGCTGCTCCTTCGACTTCGCCAAACTAACGTCATCCTTCCTCAACCCAAAACGGTCATCATTCCGTTGTTTGGAAATATCGGTTCATTGAAGACTCTTCTCAGAAGGATACTTTCAGTAATAATTTAGTCCCCCCCCTGGCGTATTATAGCACCATTATTATTAAGCTCCTACTTACAGTATCAAGAATCGATGGCAGCCTCAGAAGATTCCCTGAAAACAGAACTGTCAATCATTTTCTTCCCACTCCCTTCATAACAAGTTTTTTTCTTCTGATTTCCTTTCCCTGACTGTCATAGATAAAAGCTGTGATCGAGACCTATTTGTCTCTTTTTCTACGCTGTCTACTTAAGTTCGAATTCAAGAGGATGTGATGAGCTCAAAGTACGTATCCAAAACTCTTGAAAAGCTAATTCTCATCGGTTGTTAGATGCGCAAAACAAACACGCTTCACATAATCAGACATTGAAGAAAAATTAAATATTAATTCGCTTGAGTGAAATTCCATTCAATCATACTCATGCTTAATTCTCTTGAGTTTACCTTTTTCTGCTATTTTTTTCTTTGCTGGTTTTTCTTGCTTTCACCGAATTGCTTACCGGTAAAACCCTTCTATTCTCTGTCGGCCGAACTGAAGTCCGGCGCTGCAGCACCCCAGAAGGACACAAAAAGAAAATTGTTTCGATTTGGAAATGAAAATTGGCGGAAATATGACATGATGCTCCTTTTTTTGTCACGGATCGTCATTCCTTGATCAGAACTCTTTCCCGTTTTGATTGATAGGTTATCATGTTTTGCTGCTTTTGTCCATTTAGATTCGGCTGGTTGGTATTGCCGGTCAAAGTTTGCGCCAATTAAGCCGAATTCCGGAGCGAACCAACTCGTTACTGTCGCAATTCAATCAATGCCGAACTATCGGACTGCACCATGACCTAAGTTCGTCCTTTTCCATTCACTTCTATCCCTGTGGGTAAATTGAGATTTTAATGGCATCGAAAATCACAGATTGACACCAGGCGGGGGAACTTTTTCGACGTTTCCAACCCAGCAATCAGCATATCGACTTTGGGGTGTGTTGGAAAAAGCAAAGTTCAACTTTGCCCTTACTTGCTCTCGCTTCGTATCACTAATCTCGCAGGAAGAAATTGAATTCCAATGATGCTCTCATGAATTTTTAACGAGACCCTGGTGTATGTACGAGTGAGGATGTCTCGCTTACATTGAATATTCAGTTCAATAATTGTTTTCAACAGAGTTTCGGCGAATGCAATCTCCAGCTTTTCGAGCGTTATTCGTTTTATTCTGTGTCTATGTACGGAACATCAAACTAATGTTTTTCATCCGTCCTTCTATTTTCAGGTACCTATCCGTTGGAAGTCATTAAACCATAATTCATCCACAAAGTTAACGCGGTAAACTGAAATTAAACCATCAACGATTAATTCATATACCTCATTAAAAACATGTGTTGAATATTTTACTTCATATGCAACGATTCAGCTTCGCGGCGCAATGTTGAGACAATAATCAGATTAGATAACTTCGCATCCCCCCGGTGCTCCAGTTCCCGGAACAAGAGAAATAAAGGTCGGTTACGAGGGTCGAACTGCAACGCTGAAGCAAACCGGAATCGGCCGGTTACGTGTATGACCTTTTTCTTGGCGCTTTCTCCTGTTCGTAAACATTACCTCTCGCATGGCTCTCACAGCATGCTGCAGGCTGTTTGGTTGGACCTTTCCATGAACGAGTAGAAGATATAGACGTTGAGAAAATCCGCCAACAAACCGGTGTGCGCGGTAATGGACGAATGTTATTCGCAGATATACCACTTTTTTGCGTGATCCTGGCGGGATACAAAATCATTCTGGGAAGCTTAGCATACCTGCATTTCATTTGGAAGCGAGATCCAAGAACCCTGCATTAGCATTTCTAATGATCTAGAGCAGGGGTGGCCAGACTTTTAGACATAAAGCCTGCTTCAGTTACAATTTGGTCGCATAAAGTCGGACATTTCTAAGCATAGAAATAGCTTGAGCTTGAACTTGAGCTTGGGAAGACCGTACAATTCGTAGTTGCTCTCCGTGATTGACCTCAACTAACCAAATTGCCCAAAGAACACACAGAATGACGCTTGGGGCTAGCAAACCATTCTCGTTGTGCAATTTTCGGTGATTTGAGCTTTAAATGGACAATAACGACCCTTGCCACGTCCTTACAGTCACCAGGGGAAGGGAAGGAATGTTAGTATGATATTCGCCGCCCGAAGTCCAGAAGGGTCGCCTCTATAGCGTGATTCCCTAGCGTTTATCATGGAAGGGATAGTTGTTAGTGGGAATGGTTAAGAAAAATCAGGATTCACTGCGGTAAGTGATGTGATTCTAAAAACGCGAACTCTTAACTATTCGGCAAAATGAGATTTGAAGAAAATATACATTCTTATCAGACCGGTCATGCATTTCGTTATTTATCGTGCGTAGTACATATATATTTTTCCTGACCTGATAAGGTCATAAAAAACTCCTTTCAAAACTCTCGATCTATATATTTTCATTCAAACCGACGATATACTTTTCAACCTGGTCACCTGAGAAATTCCTTCAAAATCAATTGAACCGACGATATGTCTTGATATTCATCACCGGTTGTAGGGGAGTTGTGGGTCCTTCCTTCGATATTCCGGTGGCTTCTCCCTCACATAGATAAGGATTGATAACAGGACTCTTCCGCGTTTTACAGATTCACACACTTTTTATTGCTGCACAGTTTTACATAGAACTCACAAACTTTTTATTTTTACAATTAACATTTAATTTTATATTTAACATTTAGAACACTATTTACAACAAAGAATAATTAATAGGATACAAAATTGTTCTGTGAGCATGGGTCCTGGGTTTCGTGTGGTCGGTTTGACGGTGGTAAGTCAACTCAACTCTATCGTTCGATACGAGTTCTCCAGGACCTATCGATTGGGCTTTGCGATGTTTATTCTCGTTGAGATAAGCCGAGGATTTCTATCTCTCTCCGATCGATCTCACTGCTGCTAATGCGAATTAGCGGCAGTTGATGATTGTGCGATGATTGTGGTTATCTCTCTCTCCTATTGCGTTACGTAATTTGGATGATGAGATGTATCTACTTGTTCAGGGCCTGACTCTTCGCCAAGCTGGGTATATGTACTTGCAGACACTGGTATTACAGGGTAACTTCGATATAACGTACATTTTACTTTCAAAATTGTACGTTGTAGCGAATTGTACGTTATATCGAAGCATAATAAAGAACTCCGAAACTTAGATTATATTATTTTATTGTGTTGCTGATTGAGTAAGGTTAATCAATTTCGGGTGAACAAGTTGTGGTCAAAAATATTCTACATTCAGACATGGAAGGGTTACAAGTTTCATATACCTTCAAACATGTACTACAGATAACCCAAAACAGACACAGATCACTTAAACTAACACATTATAATCATTCCCATATTCCTAACTGCAATAAAACACGGTGCTAAAAAGCATGTCCGTATTCTACAGCTGCCTCATCAAGATCTTAAAAGAACTTTGAACATACATGGTTTTCCAACTTTAAATTCCGAAAGTAAATTGAAATAAAACACACTTAGAATTCAAATTTCGATGAAACTTTTATTTCAAATTAAAGTTTGGTTTATGCCATTATGTGTGAAATACAACATCATTCAAATGTCCACCTAGGGCTTCCTCGCACACCTTGATCCGGAACAGGTACTTTTCGATGACTTTTCGGCACATATGGGGCGGTATCTCGGTCATAACTTCACGAATGTTGTCTTTCAAATGTTCAAGAGTTTGCGGAGAGTTGGCATAGACACGGTCTTTCGCATAACCCCACAAAAAAAAGTCTAGCGGGTTCAAATCGCATGATCTGGACGGCCAATTGGCATCACCAAAACGCGAAATTGATGCGTCCCTCAAATTTCGTTCGCAATATGGCCATGTTCGGTCGTGGTGTGTGGCACGTGGCGCCGTCCTGCTGAAACCACATGTCATCCGTATCCATATCTTCAATTTGTGGCAAAAAAAATCGATTAACATGCGGCCATGGCGCTCACCATTCACAGTTACCGTCTCGCCGTCCTCATTTTCAAAGAAATACGGCCCGATGACTCCACCAGACCATAATGCGCACCAAACAGTGACTTTTGGCGGATGCAATGGCCTCTCAACAATCACGTGTGGATTTTCTGAGCCCCATATACGGAAATTTTGGGTGTTCGCATAGCCACCGAGCTCGAAATGTGCCTCATCGCTGAAGAAAATTTGATGCGAAAATTCAGCATTTTGCTGCTGTTGTTCGTTCACCCAATCGACGTATGCCCGACGCATTCCATGGTCACCACGCTCTAATTTTTATACCAGTTGGACTTTATATGGATGTAGGTTCAAGTCCAAATGCAAAATTCGCCACAATGATGTGTTTGACAAGCCCAATTGCTGAGCACGCCGTGGAATCGAAACATTCGGGTCATCCTCCACACTGGCAGCAACAGCAACAATATTTTCGGCCGAACGCACATTACGATGATGCACAGGTTTCACAATATCCGCTACGGATCCAGTTTGTTCGAATTTACGCACTACATTAGCGATTGTGTGCTCTGTAGGCCGTCCATGACGACCAAAATCCGTCCGTATTGCTCGAAAAACATTTGCCGGTTTTTCATCATTTTTATAGTATAATTTAACAAAATTAACACGTTGTGCGATGCTAAAACGATTCATATTGTAAAATGGCAGACATTCATCTAACGATATGACGCTTTGGTTGACAGCTATGTAAAACGGTTGTCAGGGCAGGGCTGTATACTTTCGGAAGCCCAAAATGGAAAACCCTGTATTTTACAATAATTATAATCATACACAGTGTCCCTTATAAGAAAGTTTGGAATCTGGAAATTCGAAACAGGAACTTCAATATTTAAAACAAAACTTGTACTTTTAAATCTCATTCGGAGGTCAGGGATCTGAATCCATAATCACAAATCTGAATATAATTTTTGTCTAAATTTAGAAATGAACTTCAATATTAAAAAATTATTATCTGAATAATGTAAAACTATTTCACGGCAGTGGAACTGACATTTCTAAGCATAGAAATATTTCTAGTTCTGATTTTGGGGGTCAACGAAGTCTAAATTAATAAACTACTATTAATAAATACAAGTTCTCAATTGAAACATTCAAGAAACTGTATAAGCTGTGTTGCGAGAATCAACTTGTTATAAGAATGACTAATATTTTAGTAGAAAGTATTATTTGTGTAATTTGTATCAACACTGGTGAATTACATTTAATATTCACTTAATATTAGGTTGGGGCAAAAGTTATCCATTATTTTCTCGGTACCTGGCTTTAGTGATTAATATCTTTAATATCTTGCGTAATGTCAATCATACAATTTCTAGTTTAGGCTCGTTAAAACGGTAACATATCACACTTAAAACATTATTTTGCTGTTTTTTTGTTTGTTCCATTCGGTTGTGAGTTACAGGGTGTTAATAATGGATGTCAACAAAAAGGAAATTCAGTACATTTTACATTTTTTTCTTTTATAGCAGCGAAAATGCAAACCAGGCCGCTGAAATTGTAAATGTGGTGTCAATATTGCAACAGCAAAATAGGTGCAATTTAATTTATTTAAAAAAAAAAAGTCTTTTACCTTTTTTTAAATTTTTATTTTCAAATTTTTGAAAAAGTTTTTTTTTAAGTGAAATACACTAAATTCAGATCTCCACTGTCAACAAATGGACCGTTCGAAGCTAGCAATTGACCAGAAACGTCCAGAATTGACCATCAGAAGAGTCGTTGTGTTCCATCAGGACAACACAAGGCTACACAATGCCGAGAGTTTGATTAGGATGTTTTAATGCATCTACCATACCTGAACCTGATACCAATCGATTACCTACTTTTTCTCACATTGCAAAATTTCCATAGTAATAATAAATTGAGATGAACAGATGACCTAATATTACGTTCATTTATTGATGAGAAAATTATGTCGAGTTGATTCACTCAACTAACCGCAAAGCTTTTGAATTGGTTAGCATTTTGTATGAATAAGATGAAGACAAAAATTTTTAGTGTATAATATTTTTTTAGTAATAATTTTTAATATTTTTTTAAAAATAACTGTTCTAGTGCTCCCGAAGACGATTGGTTAGCGTCACATGCCGGGGGTTCGAGTTCGATTCCTGTACTGACCGGGGGATTTTTTCTTCAAAGAAATTTCTTCCGAAGAAAGAATAACTAGGTTTCTAGGAAAGAATAACTAGGTTTCTCAACTTTTATGACAAATTTCGTGTTATTTGGCTTTCAAAACAGAGGGCAGTGTCAAAGAACGACCGCTCTGTTTTCATAGTACTTCGAAATGATTCCATTTAATGAGCTTGTTTACCACTTCGGATATTATTTTATGATTTAAAAGAAATCAACGCAGTAATACGGATACGACAAATGTTAGCCGACTGCATACCGTGTGTCAACGAATGCACATGAAGCATGAACGAAACCTCAGAATAGTTGTTTGTTTCAGTCAGGTAAAAAAGAATCGCGTCGACACATAAACTATAAGAAAGTCAAATCCAATCCACTCCTTGTCTTAGGAAAGACAATTACAAAATTTTGAAGCTATCTCTTAAAACTAATTCACATAGTGCGGTCAACTGATCTGACCGGCATTTCAATAATTTTGATAATATTAAAATTTTGAAAAGACAGGAAGAATGAAAATTAAGATTTGGAAGAAACCAGGATTGCTAAAGGATGGTGGTCCTAAACAAACCCTCCAAATTGTAGAGACCATTATGAATCGAAAATATAAGGTTTTGGTCATCATCAGATTGTATAGTGAGGCTCTTCTACTAGATTTTTCATCAGTTGGTGTTTAAACATTGCATTGATGAAAAAAACGGTAATGGACCGAAAACACGATACAGCGGTATTGCAGCATGGAAACGCACCGGCGTACACCGCTAAAGCCGTAAAAGACGCAATAAAAATCCTTATTTGAGAAAAGGCTATTGCGCCTGCCGTATACCCAAACTAGCGTTGTCATTTTCGACAGAAAACATGTCATTTCATGCCTTGAAGCGTTAAATAGGGAAATAATGTCATTTAGTCCCACCTCCCCTACAAATGTTTGGGACTAAAATGGACATGTTAAGAACAACTTCATTTTTTATCTTTGGAAACTCATGTTTCCCAAAACTTTGATGCAGTTTCTTGCAATTAAATATACTGTTTCTCTCTGTAATATTACATCTTATCACAAATTGAAGTTGGAAAGTGTTTTCTAATTTTACTCCAAGCAAACACTTTCCAGCTAAAAGGAAATCTATATCCATCTCGGTCTGGGCCGTGGCCAAGTAATGCGTGATTATTTGAAGCGTGTCTCTTGTTTCGCTCACTCGTATTAATCTTATATTGCCGTAACATATATATTTCACAAATGCTTACCAGTATTTGTGAGCCATGGCATTTTCTGTCATTTTTACGCTCATTAAATGTAAAAAATCGGGATGACAAAACATGAGCTAAAAATCAATTTTGGGTGTATTTTCCAGACCCCGTCAGATTAGCACCTTTGTGCTTCAATGTACTTGCAAAGCAGCCGATGTCTAAAAATGAGTCGGCGAGCGTTTTTTTTTTTGTAAGGAATCCAAAGTTTGCCCGAGGGATGGGTAAAATGTGTATAATCAAACGGGGATTACTAAGAATAAAACTATTTTGAGGTTCTCCTAAAAATTGTGTATTTGTTTTCTTCATAAAATAAAACAAGATAAATTAAACACGCACACCTGGTACATGAGACATGACATTATCGTTCCTAATGAAACCTCGTCTTCTGAACGTACAATGTTTTTTATGTTTTATGTTTTTAAATAAAATGCTTAATTTATCATTTGCATTTATATTATTACTTACAAAATAGGCCCCTTGTGAAGCAATACATTTTTTCCAACGAACATTCATCGAAACACTTTTTATAGCAGCATTCAGGAATTGTCTTCAGTTCACGCGTTCACGAATTCATTCTTTGTCTTCAATGCTGTCAAAATGGGTCGTTCCAGCATGTCTTTACCTACGTGATTGAGATGAAATTTTTGAAGAAAATAGAGCTTGTTGGCACTGTTGTTGGTTTTGCGACTTTTCTCATGCCCGAAACGTCAACCAAAATATGACAAATGGTTTCGTGAAATATTTTTGATTCACGGGCTAGCTCTCTCAAATTTAAATAACGATTTTCGAGTATCATTTCTTCTATTTTGTCGATGTTTTCATCAGTTGAAGAGCTGGACCTTGACGTGAAAAATCGTTCATGTTTTCTCGGCCATCTTTGAATGCATTATGCCATTCATACATCCATGTTTTTAACATAGTTGAGTCACCAAATATATTCTGCAACATTTTCAACGTTTCGACACAAGCAATTTTGTTTGCAACACAGAATTTCACACAATATCTTTGACCAACAGAATTATCCATATTAAAAATCACCGACCAAAAAAGAAGTTAACTTCTTCTTCATGAGGCTTTATCATGACAAACTAAATGACAGATCGCGCTTAAAATTTACTTTAAGACCATTGACATTAGTACTAAGTTGCGTAAAATGACAAATTCCTGGTATATATTTGACAGAATGTAGGTCATCTATAGTTTCACAAGCTCAAACAACCTATTCGGCATGCTTCCGACCAAACTACGACGTATGGAAATTTGTATCTCGTTACTCGCTTTTCAAATAAACGTTCTATTTGTTCATGTTGAACATACATAATAAAGAAATTACCATAGACATGCTACACAAAATAATTATCAGGTGATAATGATAAAAAAATATTAATTTTTTCTGGGTTTTTTTTTGACAAATTTTACAGATGAAGGGCCTCTGCCATTTTATATTTTTTCGCAATACTCAATTTGACTGATTCTTAGACCTTCAGAAATTGAAATTGAATCTGCTGAAGTTTTGCCTATACTCTTCATTTCGTGCTCCTGTGGAGCTGGAGCAGTGGAAAGTTCATCTGCCAACTGACATGAAAATTATTGTCGAGATATTCTTTCTCCAGTTGTTTGATCATACACCACCCAAGCATATATAGTAATTAAATCCAAAATGTTATAAGGCCTGTCAACAAGATTTTCAATTTATGTTATGCTTTCTAGCCATTCGGTCCTTTCTGACTAAACGTACCATTTTAAACGGGACAGTACCGTTTTTGATCATTATTGATTGTACCGTTTTTTATGATTTTGTACCGTATTTTTGGTATACAAAAATTGTTTCCTTGTCATTGCATTCAATAAATTGTTTCGAATGAACTTCTTCAACAGGCGATCAAGTGTTTGTCGATCGATATCTTCAACATTCACAAAATTTATAAATATTTTCATATCTACACGGAACAATTGAAGAGATTTTGTGATTTATTTGGTGAACAATATGATAAATTGCTTGAGCATGGTAATACACGATTCCTTTTTATTGAACCCCCTATCGAGAGGGTTCTTTGTACTTTTGATGGATTGCGCTTCTAGTTGTCATTCTAAGAACATCTTCTTCTTCTTGGATGGCACTAACGTTCTAAGTGGAACTTCTGCCTTCTCAACGTAGGTATTACTTACGCCATTTTTATTAGTAGTACATAGTTGAGATTTCTATGCCGAAAAACACGCCTTGAATGTATTCTGGAGAGGCAAGCTTTTAGAATACGCGTGACCACAGTGCAAGTCGGAAGAATTTTCTTTGACGAAAAGACTCCCGGCCAGAACGGGAATCGAACCCGAACCCCCGGCATGGTTATGTGTGACGCTAACCACTCGGCCACGGGGGCACATTCTAAGAACATATGGTTGCTTTTTAGCAGAGATCAATTAGTGTTTGGTCCTTTCAAAGATTTATTGGCCTTGTTGAGAGAGACGATGTATCTGCTACTGAAGTTGCAGGTGATATAGACGATTTCATCAGGATTCTTCATACTACAAGAGAAGAAGTAATTTTGACTAGTGAGATGCAAAGGGTTCTTAAAAGTTTAGTTGATTCGGGAGGCTAAATTTCATAGAACAGTGGAAATTTTTACGATACTGTATTAAATTGTAAATGAAAGGAAAGATTGTATTCGAGTCCATTTCGGAATGTCCAGATAAATAATCTAATCACTCAATATAAAAAGTAGTATGTATTTTTGCTTACTTTTTTCGCTTGCGTGTCCCGTTTTTAGTCTTGAAGTATGTGGTCAGCCTATTTGAAAATAACCAGAATATCTCACTCATTGAAAAACTGTTCACATTATAACAGATTGTCAAAAATTGGCTTATTTCTATTAATTTTGAACATAATCAAAAAAACAACACACTGCATCCGTTAAAACTGTGAACTTGAACTACGCATATAATGTGATTGTTCACAGTCAAACTGTGATCCGAAACATATTCCAAACAATGATCCAAACGTTTTTACCCGCAAACTTTAGCACACTGATAAAACAACGGCCATTTCGTCGAAACTTTGGCAGCTAAAATGGTGTGATTCGCGTACAACTTCCAAAACTGTGTCAAAAAAAAGCTCGAGGAACAACAATCAGAAAAGCAACAGGAGGAAACCTTCCAAACTTTCACTTCCCATTGGCGATGTCATTGTCATCGCGTCTAGTGACGAACTCATCGAGCAATTCGCGTCTGCCGGGTGACTGGGGGTAAATGATTGCTTAACGCATTTCTATCCGAGAAGATGAGCGGAGTTTTGTTTGTGCAAAATTTTACACTGACATTATCGGATGGCGAATCGGTGAAATGCTTGCGATTATCCCATTTCAGGCGTTCAAAATGTGGTCGCATTTATCCAAAACTGTCACTAGTTTCGAGCCAACAAGATTGAAACGAGGGGCATTCGAACGGAAACTATGTGTTTGCATACATGTCGCCAAATCTATTAGAGAGCTGTATGCGCTCAAGTCGACTTGTGAGCATCAGCCACGGAAGAGAAAATGAACAACGCTATTAACAGTATAGATCCGGAGAAAATTCGATAATTATGCTGGGCAACGAACTGTCCTCGAAGGTCTTAAAGCTAAACCTCTTGAGTGCGAAATCTATACTATCGAAACTATCTATCACAGCGTTAGCGCTGCTCGCATGTTAATGAGTTTGTTTTTGTTTCCCCGCTATTCATCGACAAATTCGCCATCAAATCCAATCATCTCGAGCGAATGTGCATACGTCAATCAACTCTGCCGGAATTAACAGGCAAACAACGTGCGAGCGCTTAGCAAGGCTACCAGAACTTCGGAAATGTTTGTAAATTCAGTACAACATCTGCGGAATTATATGGGCTTTGTATCTATTGTACAGGGTTTTCCAACTTTAAATTCCAAAAGTAAATTGAAATAAAACACACTTAGAATTCGAATTTCGATGAAACTTTTATTTCAAATTAAAGTTTGGTTTATGCCATTATGTGTGAAATACAACATCATTCAAATGTCCACCTAGGGCTTCCTCGCACACCTTGATCCGGAACAGGTCATTTTCGATGACTTTTCGGCACACATGGGGCGGTATCTCGGTCATAACTTCACGAATGTTGTCTTTCAATTGTTCAAGAGTTTGCGGAGAGTTGGCATAGACACGGTCTTTCGCATAACCCCACAAAAAAAAGTCTAGCGGGTTCAAATCGCATGATCTGGACGGCCATTTGGCATCACCAAAACGCGAAATTATGCGACCCTCAAATATCGTTCGAAATACGGCTATGTTCGGTCGTGTTGTGTGGCACGTGGCGCCGTCCTGCTGAAATCACATGTCATCCGTATCCATATCTTCAATTTGTGGCAAAAAAAATCGGTTAGCATAGCGCTCACCATTCACAGTTACCGTCTCGACGTCCTCATTTTCAAAGAAATACGGCCCGATGACTCCACCAGACCATAATGCGCACCAAACAGTGACTTTTGGCGGATGCAATGGCCTCTCAACAATCACGTGTGGGTTTTCTGAGCCCCATATACGGAAATTTTGGGTGTTCACATAGCCACCGAGCTCGAAATGCCTCATCGCTGAAGAAAATTTGATGCGAAAATTCAGCATTTTGCTGCTGTTGTTCGTTCACCCAATCGACGTATGCCCGACGCATTCCATGGTCACCACGCTCTAATTTTTGTACCAGTTGGACTTTATATGGATGTAGGTGCAAGTCCAAATGCAAAGTTCGCCACAATGATGTGTTTGACAAGCCCAATTTCTGAGCACGCCGTGGAATCGAAACATTCGGGTCATCCTCCACACTGGCAGCAACAGCAGCAATATTTTCGGCCGAACGCACACTACGATGATGCAGAGGTTTCACAATATCCGCTACGGATCCAGTTTGTTCGAATTTACGCACTACATTAGCGATTGTGTGCTCTGTAGGCCGTCCATGACGACCAAAATCCGTCCGTAATGCTCGAAAAACATTTGCCGGTTTTTCATCATTTTTATAGTATAATTTAACAAAATTAACACGTTGTGCGATGCTAAAACGATCCATATTGTAAAATGGCAGACATTCAACTAACGATATGACGCTTTGGTTGACAGCTATGTCAAACGGTTGTCAGCGCAGGGCTGTATACTTTCGGAAGCCCGAAATGGAAAACCCTGTATTTTACTTCGCTCCTTTCAGAACAAAAGAATAATATAATTTTGAGAGGAACGAAGGTGAACAGATCAAGACGAAATACAATACCTGCCCCTGCCGTTAATGATTTGTTTTTTTTTTTTGTTTAACACTTTCGACGCTCCGTCACCCAGATATGGGTGACACTTTCTTCGTTCAGATTGAATAGGATTTTTAGAACGAATTTGATAGCATAGGAACCTAAATGTAACTATAGGATATGAAGAAAAATAATAAAATCATAACCATAATATTATACTGTTTATACTATACTTTTTATTAATTCATAGTACGGATGGTTTGTACTGCAGTTTTTTGCAAAACTCCAATAATATGACTTTGGCATGTGTTATTGTCATCAATTCGTCTTCAATTGAAAACAAACATTGCCAGATCATGTAAAAGTTATTTACAAACTAAGTTTAATCTTCATATAATAACTTATTCGAAAATTGGGCCCTGCAAGAAACTCAAAAACGTCGCTTTGGGCGACGAACGTGTTAATTTCAATGTTAAATATCTGTTTTTTTGCCTTGCACAATATAGCCATGCATATGTAGCCATTCCTTACTAAACCGATATAGTGGTTCACAGACTTCCGAGAAAAGTGGTAGTTTTATTCCTTATCGCAAAATATTGGAGCTGTATTTTTTATTTTTTCATTAGGGTGCCCATTCCCTTTTTAGGATGGTCCGAAAAATATGTTTTTCCCTTTTACTCCAAAAGTGACTTATTGCTATCTATAAACACCTCAGCTTTCAAGAGTAAGTATAAAAAATAAAGCGCCCTTGATCGCTAAACCATGTAAACTATAAAGAAAACAAATAAAATCAATAATTACGAAAACAAAATCCTTTTTTTTTGCAAGTGTAATATATTTTTCAAAGAAGACTAGTTGATTGGCTTTAACTTGATATATTGATAATATGAATCGATCTAGTAGTTCAAAAGTTACGATTTTTTGAGAAAAGGAAAAAAAGCTGATATTTTGATAGGGTGGTTTTTCATGGGAATCAACATTTTTAATTAGGTTCCGTTTGAAAATTCGAGATGGTCATTTTCATTGGCACTCTAATGGACACCCTAATGAAATAAAAAATGCGGGTTTAATATTTTACGATGAGCAACAAAACCACGACTTTTCACGGAAATCTAAAAACCACTATATCGGTCTGGCATGGAATGGCTGCATGTGTATACACTGCGATTCACTGCAGTTTGATGGTTTGGGGAGAATTTTCTCAAAAAGTCTGGTTTAGTTAGCTTACCATCAATACGAATGAACAGTCAGAAGTGCAACAAAGTAATTTTTTCTGAATTTCCAGAGATATGAAGGAAGTCGGTTGAATTGAAGTATACAGTACAGAGTACAATAACTATCTTCATTTATAAGACTGGCCATTTCAACTTCATTGTTGTGGTCAGGAGCGAAACATTCAAAAAACTAAAATTCCAGTATTTCACAACTATAGAACCAGATGGAAAACTCGCACACCTTTACAAAATTAACGTCAATTCACATGAATTACAACAAGTTTCTAATTCGTAGGTCATCTTTAATTTTTAATCAGATCAAATAACCCATTCGGGGTGGTTTCGACCAAGTTGCGCCATGTTGTAGTGTGTATCTCGTTCTACGCAGAGGATACTGCTCTTTTAAGATCTTCAAATCACTCATAGTGCTTGTAAGCTGCATCTACTATTCTTCCGATCACTCCTCAGAAGTTCCTGACAGGGTTTTGATTTGATGAACAAGCTGACCAGTTCAGAATCTGTAGCCCCTATTTATGAAACCATGCCATAAACTTCCGGAAATTATGAATTAATGCCAAATTACCTAATTCTCAAATTGTTTTTGATGCACAGCAGTAAATGATGCTGAAGTGATTCGTTGCACTTCTGACTGTTCATTCGTGTTGATGGTAAGCTATCTAAACCAAGCCTTTTTGAGAAAATTCTCCCCAAACCACAAAAATCCCATTTTCAAAGCAGCGAGCCCAAAAACTAATGTGGAAGCTAATCCCATGGGTTTCACTATTTCAGGAGAAATTCTCTGATAAAAAAAAATTCAACTTGAATAGAATTTCTTCATACTGGAAGGATTTACGGAATGTGTCATTTAATTTTTCAACTCGTAACTTTGCAGGCGGCAGTTTGATGGTTTGGGGAGAATTTTCTCAAAAAGCCTGGTTTAGTTAGTTCAATCAACACGAATGAACAGTCAGAAGTGCAACAAAGTACTTCAGAATCATTTACTGCTGTTTTTGCATCAAAAACAACGTGATAATTGGATAATTTGGCTTTAATTCATAAAGTCCGGAAAGTCATAGCATGGTTTCATGGCTTCAAATTCTGGACTGATCAGCTTGTTTATCAAATCAAAACCCTGTCAGGAACTTCTGAGGAGTGATCGGAAGAATAGTAGATGCAGCTCACAAGCAGTATGAGTGATTTTAAGAGCCTCAACGAGCAGTATCGAGATTCGAGGTGTATCGAGGCGTAGAACGAGATTCACACTACAACATGGCGCAGATTGATCGAAATCACCCCAAATGGGTTATTCGAACTGATTGAGAACTAAAGATGACCTATGAATCAGAAACATATTGTAATTCATGTGAAACCGACAGTCTTAAATGAAAATAGTTATTGTATTCTATACTATATACTTCAATTCAACCGACTTCTTACATATCTCTGGAAACTCAGAAAAAATGAGTGGTTCTATAGTTGTGAAACGCAGTGTATATATTGAATAAAAAAAAGTTGATTTCAGTTTTCATAATTATTTACGAAATTCTAGTATAAATTGTAATTTATTTGAGATATAAATGACTGAAAACTTTCCATGAATTTAATCAAATCTGTCAACATCGAAGATTACAACATTGCTGAGGAAAATATGGGACTGTCATATATGTATTCATAGAACCAATCAAGGAGTATCCATTCGTCCAGAGGGATTAGATTACTCTATTAGTTTTTCAAAAGAGTAGACGGATTCATATTCGTATTTGGACAGTCGAGTCCATCCAAAGATCCAATTTAGTTAAAATTTTCTTTAAATTTAAATTTTCCACTCAAATTTCGCTGAATTTGACCGATGTTTTGCTTACATAAAAGAATGTTACTATTAAAATTTGGTCAAACAAGAATGCATATTTCTAAGCATACTTCAAAAGATTCACATGCCGGGTGTTACGGAGACGTTAACGATTCGGACTCTCAAAAGCAAACTCGTGTATTTGTTTGTAGTAAGCTTCAAGCTGAAATTAGTATTATTCATAAATTCATAATTGCATGACATAGTTTTAGGTTTCTTACATTTTTAGTCTTCACGTAAACTGTCCGCATTGAGTATTTATATAAATTGTAGGTAAAAAACAATAGTTTGCCAAAGAAAATCTACAATGAATTCAGCGCGAGTACTTTATAAAGTTTATATTTTGATGAAATGTAACTGTCTAGCAAAGCTGACCGTTCACATGACAGTTACGCTACTCAGTGTAACGTGCTTCTTTCGAGGGAATTTCGAAGGTAGATGGATTAACAATTTCGTTACCGTTACTTGCTGACCGGTTGTAGTTCGTAACACCGGGAAATGTCTACCATATTTTCCCTTCCGGTTCCCGTATAAAACTCATACAGAGAAAGTTGTTTGAAATCTGTCCTGGCATAGGTTTCGTCCTCTATCATCACACAATCGAATTTTGACAGTACCATCGTGTACAGCTTCCACGTTTGTGTTCGTGGCTGTCTTGTTTCTTTTATCGTCACCGTTTGGTACTGAAGGAATACTCCCAACATCTCCGACATTTCAAAACGAGAAATTAAGGTTCAGATAGATAAAATAGTTAAAATAACAACTAGGTCAAGTCATGATATCAGCAAAAATTAATATAAATCGACAAATCGACAATTAGCAACATTAGTAAGCATCAACTCAGCTTGAAAAAACAAGAGGAAGTTTTTCTTGATATGCAACATTTAGATTAATTTAGGTGAATTTATAAATATCCTTCGATATTAGAATCTTCTGTTTGAAGTTGCATCTAAGTCAATTTCTGAAAAGTTCAAGCAGATAATCTGAGGTTGAAAATTAACTAGCCAACGTGAGCATAATTGGCCCATCGAACCATTAAAACAGATAAAGATTTTTGTTATTTCAATGGTTTATTTTCACAGCAATTTTTGAGCTACTGAATTAGATTTTGGGATACCTATGTAACAAACATCTTTCGAATGAAATGTTTGTCGTACCATTTCCCAAAACCGGCAAAGAGATATAAACGTTCAAAATAGTCTCTTGATAAAATATCACCGCACTATGTTGGTTTCACAAATATTCATAAATGGCTGATACTAAGGGGAAAAGCCATGAAGACAACATTTCCAAAGTTTCCAGAGTCCATAGAAGCCTCCGCACGGATCCACTCAAAGTTGTTTTGGTAACATTGGTGTCCAAACCTGTATGATCCTTTTCTGTAAAAACCAGCGGTCCAATAAAATCTCCGGTGCAGGAATCGATTCCTCTTTGAAAATATCCAGCGCAAATTATATCCCTATTCCCATTTCTATTTCCCTCATTCCGCATTCCGCTTCGGTATTTGACGCATCGCCATTGGCACACTTCGCTCGTAATCCATCTAAGACAGTCATGACTAAGTGGATTTCCGAGCAGGCTTATACACAGATTTTTATAATTTCAATAGTTTGCATTCAATACATTTTTGAGCTGTTGAAACAAGTTCAATAAGTAACAAGCATATAACTCGTAGACATCAATCGAATGATTTGATAAGCGTTTGATAAGCGTTCATAATTTGCATCGTTTGCAGCCAATCCCCATAGCGTCAAACAAACAGTGCTGTATACATGTACACCTGATCCTTTTCGTTTATTTGTATCCAAAGCTATTTCATATTTCAGCTGTGTTTTTTAATTAGTATGATTAAAAATGTGCGAAATATAACTTGACATTCGACGTATTGTTAAAAATTAAATATCCGTAGGTATCCGTAGAATAGAAAAGGTTCACGAATTCACACAAAAAAAAAGCTGGCATCTCTGGCGCTGAACACTGGAGCACGAGAAAACGATAAAACGCACTTTGCTGCATTCAGCCGGTTCAGCGTTTGAAGAACGACCGATCGGTTGGTCTCCCGGCTGCCATTGAGCCGGAGAATGTATTGTCATTTTATGCAAATTGTACCCAATCTCGTTGAATATCAAGCGAATGCAAGCATACGTTGGCTCCGAACCCCAAATCAATTGCCGGTCCATTGCGTAAGGCTTTCGCTGGTTGACAGCGACGATGATGATGGATGATGGATGATCTCATTTCGGTTGTCGATTAATTAGCTGGGGATATGAATACTGGAAGAGCAAATATAAAACAGCACGCAGTTCATTTGGCTGTCGCCGGCATCCGGTTACGGTGATCACCGGCGGAGAGACCGGTGTGGCTGGTATAGGATAAGTGTCAATCAATGTAGGTTGATTTTACGACGATTTTTTGTGGTTGCGAAACTGTCCATTGTGTACATTTTGTTATGACTCCAACCTCCCAACGGTGAGACACTCAAAGAGATTGTAAAATTCCAGTGATGCGTACGTGTGGTGACTTGCGATTTACCGAACATCGCATTGAATAGCCTCTCACTTCAAGTGACTTCCCAACATTGAAACCGTTACCAACCTCAACAATTTTCGTCCCGGGAGATCTGTTTACTTTCACTTGTTGTCGTATGAGATCACCGAGATTTGTTTCGTAACAGCAGCTCATACAATCATCATGACATCTGTGCTGGAGCCGGAGTTGGAACTGGCAACCGGAGATTATATTACTTCCCCGGATTAATGCCGAAAATTGCGTTTATTTCGAACCATAAAAGGTCATGGGAGGAGGGGTACACATAAGAAAACGATTATAATCTTAAGGCGTACCAAAATTCGACTCACAATAACTGCTCGGACAATTGTGCAGCTTCATGACGTAAGCGGATATGGGGTGTGACCTTTCTGATAATTGGTATGTATCTCATAAATTCGAGGAAAAGAAATGTCCCCATAGAAAGAGCAAGCGCGCAATTTAGAAATCATGTGGATACGTAAATTCGAGGTTCGAAGGTGTTTGCAACATGAATGATCATAAAATTTAATTAATAGAATATGATTCCTTGGAATCTTGGGATATTTATTCATGATTTACTATAGAGGTTGCTTCATGGTGCTTTTACCTATTACACATTATAGGGAAAGTGCGAGTAAAGTTCTCAGTGAGGGTAAAGTGGTCAGGTATTATAACTAGTGTTTGGTAGTATAACTATTGACCATTAATGCCGTACTGGTAGTCACCTTATGTTTGAAGAGTTCCATGACTTTTGAGTGAAAATATAAATAAAAACAGAAATTGCCTTCTCGGTAGCCACTAGGCCGAAGTTTATAGCCTTTTACAAAACCACTGCAAAATTCTATGTTGATGCGTTAGGCCTTTTCTGTTTCTCGATTGATCAAAGTTTGAATAAAAATAGAGAAGCACTTGAAGGCCAATTGTAGTGGGAGTAAAGAGTACCAGTAATACTCCTGAAATGAACGGTTCGTGCCTTTTTCTTTCATTTATGTGCATTACGCATACATACATCAAGTTAAAAATTTGTATATGGTGTATTCAAGAACATGTAGTTCTGTAATAACGTATATCTAATGTTCAAGCGTTAATTTACGAGGGTCGTTAAAAAAATAAATTTCAGTGCCTCAGAAATCGCGGAAAAATAAAGTTGGGATTAAAAACAAGGTGATTTTCGTAATCTACGTTTTATTTTCTATTTTTCTACATAATCGCCGTAACGTTCGAGGCATTTTTCATAGCATGGCACGAGTTTTTCTATTCCGAGCGCAAAGTGCATAGCGTTCAACTTTTTGAAATACGATGTAACTGCGTCACGAATTTTTTGTCCTAACTTTATTTTTCCGCGATTTCTGATGCACTGAAAGTTACCACCAAAGGGGGGAGTACACGCAAGGTTTTCGAAGAAACCATTTTTTCATTACAAATGTCTTAAAATTGCATGAAATGAAATCTACTATTAATTTGTATTGTCAAAAATCGACTTTCTGTGGTCTATAGGAAAATTAGTTGAAGAGATTTCTAAGACATTGATGGAATTATGAACGGAATAACGCATAGAAAGATTATAAAAAATGTTTTGCCATCCCATGCTGAAAATAAAATGCCGTTGATTCCGAGGTACAGCCGGACCCGATTGTATACAGTCGTAATTTTTTTTCGCTATAAATAATCGAATTTTATATATAATCATTCAAATATCAGTCAATTTAGAAGTAGAATTCTACCGAAAAGGGGAAAGTGTAATCGCAATGTGCAAACAAAAGATAGAAAAATGTTGGAAAATCGCAGGATGAAATGGTCGGTGTTCAGTCAAGCCGGACTAAGTAACATAATTATGATTTCGAGTAAATCGAACTCAAAGTTTGAAGCTGTTTAGTTTTAGTAACTTAAAATCATTCTCCCTAATTGCATTTTCTACAACTCTCAGTTACTCTTTGACAAGGTCGTGCAATTATATTGTCAAAAAAACCTTTTCAAGGTCAATCAAGAGGATTTACGACTGACTATGTGCACTTGGTCCACTCTGACTGAACCAAACAATATTTTTCAGAGATTTCATTTATTCAGTATGCAGTCGACGTGGATTTTAACTGTATTTTCTTTACTAAACCTTTACAA
Organism: Toxorhynchites rutilus septentrionalis; assembly: GCF_029784135.1. Lineage (NCBI taxonomy): Eukaryota > Metazoa > Arthropoda > Insecta > Diptera > Culicidae > Toxorhynchites > Toxorhynchites rutilus. The sequence continues at coordinate 287,104,759 of NC_073746.1, read as the reverse complement.
CAAAACCGGTCTCAAGACTTGATACAGTATTTTACTTACAAAAAAAATCGATTAGTATGCGTTTAGGTCGGGGAAAACGGACTCCATTATTTTTGGGTGATTTTTTTTTTCTTATATGCTTTGGATTGTCCGATATCGGTCAAATATGCACCGTTTTATTGTAAAATTTGTTGCCATTCTAAAGGTAGCTTCATAATGCCTCTCTCATCGAAGTCTTGGTTCTTATTGAAGAAAAACTCTAGCAATAGATTTTAACAATTTTCTCTTGATCCCAATTTCTTATCACTCAGCAAGTTTTTGCAATGCGAGGAAAATTCCATTTTTTCACAATAACAAAAGCTGTAGGGGAACCGCGGGTAATACCGGCAGTGGGGATAATATGGACAGGTGGTTGCTTTGTATATTTACATTTTAAATTTCAGATTTCTGTTAATGAGAACCCCTTCTACATGTTATTCTATGATATTTAAGCCACCCTATGGCAATGAACACTGATCAAAAGTGGAAAAAGGGAAACAAAAACCGAAAATCATTCATGATTCCGCTTATGGATGTGATTATAGCTGCTTCGATATCAAGCATTTTGAGTGGTTTAATATCAAAACTCAATTCGCTGATGGTTATATTCGGTTTGTGAGTTAGCAGAGAAGTGATATTAGGTATGTACGGAAAAATAAATTCATTTTTGAGTGAAAAAGTTAGATTATTGAAATAATTGTACTGGTGGGGTAAAACGGACAGTTACCAGTGGGAGTGAGATGTACTGTGAAGAGTCTGTTTAATCTATTCCTAAGGAATGCCCTGCGTCTATAAATGGAAATCAAATCGCCAAATGTAGTATGTTTAGAAGCTGACTGGAACCAGAAGCAAAATATTTAGTTGAGGGTCTGTTCGTTTATACTGCTGAAAAGCACGATATTTTATTTTATTCGATTTTTTCATAATTCAACGGACATTCGTGATGAGTTCAGACCTTGGTTGAATAAAATTATTCCTCTCGCTATCGATAAACCTCTACGCTTCATATATCACAAACAAACTGTCCATATTACCCCCACTATATGTCCATATTACCCGCTTCGAAAAAAAAATTACACTTTTCCTTATGTGCGGCCTTTTTTACGTTTCAATGTTTTTTTTTCTGAAATTAAATTCAGTAAAAAACATCGAAAAACACTTTTTTGTAAAATACTTGGCCAATTAGGTAGAGAAAAAGTATATTGAATTACAAGAAACTGCATCAAAGTTTCGGGAAACATGAGTTTCCAAAGAAATTTAAATTGAAGTTCTTCTTAGCATGTCCGTTTTACCCCCAACTCCCCTAATCTAACTCACGAACCAATCGACCGATTGCTGTCTAATTTCGAAACGTATCCACTGAAAGATGGTCCTTTGTGATAGTCAAGTAGATTTTGGCAAGAGGCGCCATTCATACGTCAACCATATGAACTTTTCATCCGAACTGTTAATAAAAAAGTCTGAATATTTGCCTCAAAAGAGATCCATTATTCATACCTTAACGCAAATACTCTTCTTCTGCTACCTTCCTCTTTGTTCATATTAATAATCGCGGTTGCACAATTAGCACCATCAATCAATCGTCCATCGTAGCATCAAAATATTAGGTGATTATTGCATCGCGACAGGGCCAATACACACGGGAGCAGATACAAATGGGGTTTCAGCGTGTCGAAGATGCTATTTGTACATACGGGTTATGAAGCACGCACGTAAGCACACAATATTACCATATACTAATGGCTTGAAGCAACTAAATATACACACACTTATCTTCGCTTTGCGCTCTTCTCAACGGAAGCCTTTTCTATTAATATTTCCGATCTCGATTAGCCTAGCTTTCATCCTTGGTGGAGATAGTTTTGCTACTGTCATGCGACACCAAATCACACACAAAATTCCAGAGCAATTATTTCCTTGGTGAACCGATGATAGCCTAGTTTGATGATTCCCCACTTAATTCTGTAGTTCAGAAATGGAATGGAGTGGCGTCAGTTTAATGTAATGATTGCAATGCCAGAGACACCAGCGAGTAAGTAATTTGATCGCGTCCACAGCTCAATCCGAAACGAAAACATTTGATGACGCAAAACAAGGAATATTCCCCTTCGTTCTTAATCATCTTCTTCTTTCCTTTGTTCACGGAGACTTTAAATCATTCCTCTCCGATTCGTTCCCGTTCGGTTTTTGATTATAGAGACTTTAAACTTTTTCAGTTCATTCGTCTCTAGCCTTGAGAAAGGTCCCTGAAAAACTTTACTCTACACCTGCACTACACCTCCACCCTCATTGCCTTGAGAAAGGCACTCGATACCTCGTTGTTCAGCTCGTCCAGCAACGATGTTGTCCAGTCGGTGTCCACACAAAGAATGATGACGTTCCCCTACGATGATCGCCGATAAGGTGCTCGTTATTGATGGCTGGAGTAGGGAAGCTCACAAATGAGCAGAACAAATGTATGGGAAAGTGGAAATGCTTCTAGTTTTCATCAATTTAAACCATTCACACACCAGGGGAGTGTAATATATAGCACCACAAACAAATCTTAGAGAATTTCCGATTCGTTTGGTATGTAAATCGCCAAACAAAATAGATATTGACGTTAACTCTCTTTTTCATAAAAACGTTACCTATTTTCTGATTTGGCACCCTCAATGAAAGACGTAGTTCTACGTCAAAAACCAAAAACCAACATTTTATTTGTACGCCATTTGATGGTAAATTTAACGTAGATTCGTCAATTCCACCCTGTTATTCGGTTATACTCATATTGCCTCATATTGCACCATTCACTGTTCTGTAATGAGGAGCGATGTGTCTCATTACACGTAAAGAAGTCAGTAATATTACATTTGAATGGCGATAATTCAGACGTAAACTCTCATATACTCAAAGCATTTTCTGTTTCGATTGTATTCACAGAATGAACTAGCTTCACTGTGATAGCGAAATCATGGTATTTTCTAACATATATTGTAGGGCTCATTAATATATACTCTATTCAATGGAAATTTCATGTATTATATTATGAATTAATCAGCTGTAAATATATCTATTTCCGGAAGCAAACCATTAGGCTTGAGATTCGATAACATCAAACCAAACCACAAGTAATCCTTGTCCAGTATCGACATTCATTGCATCCAATCGTTGCACTACAAAGCGGAACTAAATGATAAATTAATCTCTCGGCGAAGGAGTGGCACCTACCGATTCCAATCAACAGGCACACGCCAGCATGCAAAAATGAAAACACAACATGAACCGTACGATTTTGCTTCTTCTCCCTTACAGCTGCGACCGTCAGCATTGCTCATTTGCGCATTGGCGCTCGCTACGACAACGCAAGGGGTCGTCAATAGTGAAGCACAGCGTCGCGAGGCACCCATCGCCGACACGTATGGATTACCGCCCTCATCGCCGGCATTCTCTCTAGGTGAGCTCCCTGTTGCGGTTTACGGAACACCAGCCGTAGCGCATTATCCGCCGCCCCCGCCAGATATTCCACCGCCGGCACCGCACGGTCCCAGCAAGGAATATGGTGTTCCGGTTCAAAACTTTGGTCCCCCGAAGATCAATATCGAATACGGACCACCGCACATACCCAAACCATCATTTCATCATCCCCCAAAGCCAGTGTACGGTCCACCGCATCATCCGCACCATTCAGCTCCACCAAGGAAGCAGTCCTCCCTGTTCGAGTCACTTTTCTCTTCCATCGGTTTTGGAGGTGAGCAAGCCCATCATCACGGGCCTCCCCCGAAGCAAGTTTATGGACCACCGGCTCACTCTTTCCCGGTAAGCATGATTTTTTTTCATTTTCAATATAACTCGTAACAAAATTTACACTCGTATCTACAGAAACCAACGTTCGGAGGCCCGTCCCTACCCCAGCTGGGTCCTAAACCAGTGTACGGTCCTCCCAAGCAAATTTTCGGTCCCCAAAAGAATGTGTTCGGTCCACAGAAAACGGTCTTCGCGGTGCAACAGTCATTTGGTCACCACCAGGGTGCATCCCACCTACCACCAACTCCACCAGAAATCAAATGCGATGGGTGGAAGCCAATCGCTGGACCAGCAGTTCAGACTACCAGCCACCTAGAGATTCACGCCCCAGAATCGTCTTACGGACCCCCGCCAAGTGGTGATTTCCTTGCCAACCATCAGCAGAGCTCTTCGCTGGACATTGGCCTTCAGTTGCCTCACATAGAGCCGGGCCCATCATTCAACAACGATCTTCATCATGAATTGGATTTTGGCAAGGGAAACAGTCTTGAAGTATGTTAAATATCACGTGTTAACCAATTCAAGAGTCAAAAATCTTTCTAAACTCTCACCCACAGATTCATTCGAACGTCATCACAGACTCTTACTCAGCCCCACCTGTCGATTCCTATGCTCCGAACAAATACAGGCCATCGTTCTTCAAACCAGGTCCACCACATGGCCCACCCAAGTTTCAGTTGCCACCACCATCCTTCCACGGAGCTCCGCACCGACCTGGACCCATATCACATGGCCTAGCCATATCTCATGGAAGCGTCAGCGGTAACCTCAAACCATGGTCAGGACCAGTGTCACCACCTCGACAACCTATCGTGTATCGTCCTCCAGTCCCACAGGGTCTGATCGAATCCATTGGTAATACCGTTGAACATCTGGACAACTTTGGAACCAAACCAAACTACGCAGGTGATGTGTATCTCCCACCGCCAACCACTGGGGATGCCTCATCGTACCAAACCGTCCCGCATATCAACAGTCTCCCATCCGAAAATCCACCGCAGCCTTTCCTGATCCAGCACCATCTACCAGAAGCATTGCCCCAAATCCAGCAGCCACGTCACCAGGAACAACAAACAATCATTGCTGTCGCCAATGACTGTGGACACGGTCCCGAGTTACAATCGAACGGCGGTGATTCACAGTCCTCCTTATCTTACTATAGTACAACCGGATCCCAGTCATCTTCGTCGTTCGGCACCGAGTATTCGAACAATATTGACACCAGCTACGGGCCTCCACCGTCCGGGTCGATCAATGAAGTCCACAGCAATAATCAACTGGAGGGAAGCTTTATCCAGCAAGCCTCGGGACTTATAAGCGAAATTCACAGCACCGAACATATTCACGACAGCTACGCTCCACCGGCTTCCGGGGATAGCTACAGCAGTCATCAGCTGCAGGGCAGCGAGTCCATCGCCACCGCTAGTCTACCCGGCCTAACTGGAGGCCTCAACGGCCTCGAACTGGTTTCTGCCCAAAGATCACAAAGCGTAACAATTCCGGTTCAGGGTAAGCACGCTTCGTACCAGCTGCAATTCCAGTCAGCCGACCCCGTCGGTTCCGGAAACGGATCTGGTGCGCCCCACGAGCAAATCCTCTCCGAAGGTCTTCTGCAGTCTATCCTGTCGGCGATAGAACAACCTCAAACGAATTTCCGCCCCGAAGAGCCCTCCTATGATCCGAACATCGATCACAGCGAGGTGTCGGTGTTCCTCAAGAGTCCCGAAGGTCAAAAAACTCTAGCAGACCCGCCGAGCTCGGCAGACCATAAGCGATAAGCATTGGAGTTTCAGTAGAGTCACAACAATATTTGTAAGCAGCTGTCATAACGGGAGGCAGGAGTAGCATTTCTCATCGAGCCTATTTTAATTTATTACCAGTCCTTATTTTGCTTCCGTGTGTGTGTTTTTGAATGTGTGTGAGTGTGTACCTCCCCCATCTGCTCATCTAAACCGCAATGCCAACGCAAATTATCAATAATGGCCATAATCGCGGTGCAGCTTCTCGGCCGCCGCACGGTTCACCACGAATGTTACCATGAAAATGTGTGTTTAAGTTACCACAGTTAGCGTGTTTAAGTCTTCATCAAAATCAGCTATCCTCACGCCGGCAGTCGCACCTGAGGATGTCGGTCCGATGACACGTGATGCAAGGAACGATAATTCCGCCTCCATGAGTGGAGGAATGTGTATAATAACGATGTCAAAAGATTGAATCTGAGCGTTAGTGAATGGGAGGGACAATTTCCACCCCCATTTGTACGGTGTAAAGTGACATGAAGCGCTACTGTAAAGTGAGGAAAAGACAAGTTATAGGGCCGAGATACATGTTAGTGACGCGAGCTTAGCGTTTAGTAAGTCTTTCGCTCATTCCGTACAAAGTGGAACAAACGATTTGGATCAAGATCAAGAAGTGTGGCGAGGGAAAGGAAACAATTGAGTGCATTACCTGTAACAAAAATAAACTCGAACAAATGAGAGTGTGTGTATATTTATTACTTAAATTGTGTAGAAATGAAACGAATACGTCGATTTAATAGTAATGTATGGTTAGACGCACAGTAAGATTGTAATATGAAAAACATAATAAATGGTTGCTTGATAATAGAATACCTCTAGAAATTATTTCCTTACAAAAAAAAATACCATATAACTATGTTTATTTCGTTGCCTCATTGCATTTCTAAATCTGGAGGCTAAAACTTCCGAGGTCCGTTTTCGATGACAACACATTGAAATTTTGTTTTCCAATATTACTATAGGGGAGGGCTGCCCTGATCCGATATCCTAAATTCCAATGGTAATTCATCACATAAAATTCTTATTTTTTGGTAACTTCAGAATTTAAATCTATAGTATAAGTTCTTAGCTATGTTTTCTACTGATCGGCGTGGTTCATGAGTGTTAAAAAAGAGGAAAGCAGTGGCCGAATCCGAAGTCCTATTTTTCGACCCTTTCAAAAATTGTGGCCCTAAACCTACCCTCGCATGATTCTGCTCTGACCCTCAATTTTTTGCAGCGAATCTACTCCCAATTGGCCAGAAATAACATAGGGGAAGTCCGGGCAAGACGCCCCTGTAAAGCAAAACAGGATGAAACATGTATTTTTACTACATATTTCAACGTTTCTTCACATCCACAACGTAGCCACGTTTGTTTTCTTTATAATGAAATGAACAATAATGATTACGAATAGGCAAACCAACAGAAATAACGAGAATTCTGAACGCATTCATATTACACCATTCTCAAATAAGCGAGGCAAGTTGCCCATATGCATGTCCAAAACGCACCACAACAACGAGCCAAAATGTCAAACGATATCGAAGCGTTTATTTTGGATAACACTTGATTCGCTGCTTATATCTTCCGCTTCCGTTATGTTGCTACCAGTTAGAATCAACAGATGATCTCGAATTTTTGTTATCAAACGCCGAAAACGCCAAAGAATTTTGAATCCTATATTTTTTGTTGACAAGCGTATCAATATGTGCCGCTGTTCATAAATATATTGCTACGTGCCGCTCTTCACAAATGTGCTGCCAGATTTATGGCCTTTGTATTTATGAGTTTTTGTTTTGATTCTAAGGTTTGAATTATTCTTAATAATGGATGGGTTTTAGTAGTCAGAAACATTGAAATAATTTTGTTCGTTCTGGTTCTTGTTACATAATACACGAAAAGATATGTGAAATCGCAGAAATGCTTTTCAGAAACCATCTGGGTATAAAACAATTGCAGAAAATATCTGAGTGAATTGGTAACACTGGAGCTGACTCACACTTTTTATTAATCTCCATACTGGAGCGATGTGCCATAATCCATCATGTGATGGATTATAAAATTGCATTTTGATACAAAAAATGAATTTTCAACATTTATTTATTCAAACTCAATTGATAGCTCTGGTAACAATTGAGTATGTTTTGGAGTTTGTAAAATTTAAATAAGTTTTTAATGCCCCAAAAGTCTTGTGACAGAAGCGGTCAAATTTGCATGAAATCATGCAATTTTTAATATATTATTATTTTATGAAGATAGACGTGGTTTTTGGTGCTACAATACTTTAATTGTATTTATAATGAAAAAAGGAAGTTGTAAGCACAGAAAAAATCTGCCGATTACTGCGTTTTCCATGATTTTTCATGGTGGTGCGTCTTACCCAAAGTTCCCCTACACCCTCACTTGAATAGAAACGTGTTTTGACTTCCGGTTTGCGGCTAGCAGCGAGGGGAAACACCTACGATATGAATATTGGGTGAAAATACTCGAACAGCCGAAGTCGATTGTTGTATTCCTATGCCATTTCGGAAACGGAAATGTAGGCTTCCGGTTCATTGAAAACGATTGTAATCGACCGGATATGGAGTTTGTAAAGTGTATGAAGACAATGAAAGATGAAGATGAAGAGGGTGTTAAAGCGAAGTGAAGGTAGTTGAAGAGCACATGCACAAACGGAAACGGAAACGGAAACGGAAAGTTCGTGAATGTACTCTATCCTTAAAACAACTAGCTGCTACTAATGATATTTATCTACAGATTGTACTCGAAAAAAATGCAACACTTTCTTTTGTGTGTCATTTTTTGTTTCATGGGTAAAAATTGATGAATTTTCGGGTGAAACTAGTTTAAAGTGTAATGTTTACATGTGCAAAATTTCGTCACAATCTGTCAAGTGGTTATCGAGATAGCTTCCAAGCAAGAAGTTCTTTAACAAAACAAATTAAGGGCGCGGTCGTGGGAAATCCAGGACAGTCCCACAGGTGGATTGCGAAACAGCTGGGAATCGACCATTTGACTGCGTCTCGGGTGCCAAGATCGTTGAAGGGGAGCTGGCAGCGGAAGAAAAGATAAGATCATCGATCTCTTGAAGGCAAGGGTGGTGAGGAATTATTTCAAAGGTAATCCAAACCTTTCGATTAGGGACTCGGCCAAGAAGATCAATTCTTCCGTCCGGTTTATCCAGTAGGCAAAGAAGCGGGCTGGACTTCATAAACATATAAACTGAATACGGTGGCCTAATCCCGCGTCAGGAAGCTGTACCGCGAGTGGTTTGTACATCAAATCGGACGCCAAGCAGATCTCGGCCCGAAATTTTTCATCGGCAAGTTCTTCCTGGATGTTCCGGAAGAAGAAAGTCGACAAATTTGCCAAGAAGTATTTGGAACGGCAGTCGATCTGTGGCTGTGGCTAATTCAGCTAGCCGTACATAACGACCGGTATCATCAACGGTCAAATATACACTGCGTTTCATAACTATAGAACCACTCCATTGTTCTGAAATTCCAGAGATATGTAAGAAGTCGGTCGAATGAAAGTATATAGTGAAGAATATAATAACTATTTAAATTTGCAAGACTGGCCCTTTGAACTTTTTTTTTTTAACGAAACATTCCAAAACCCAAAATTCCAGTGTTTCATAAGTATAAAACTAGATGGAAAAACTCTCACTCCTCTAGATCTAGATGGAAAAACTCAAAATTAACTTCAATTTCACATAAATTACAATAAGTTTCTAATTCGTGAGTCATCTTTAGTTCTCAATCAGTTCAAATATCCTATTCCGGGTGGTTTCGACCAAGGTGCGCCATGTTGTACTGTGTATCACGTTCCACGCAAAGGATACTGCTCGTTAAAGCTCTTCAAATCACTTATACTGCTTGTAAGCTACATCTAGTCTAAAGGGTGACTGGTTTGTAAACAAACAAACGAAACAAAGGCATTCCAATGGAGCCTGGATTGAATAAATTAAAAAGCACTAATACTTCCTTCACTTCCTCCTGGAATGAAACCAATACTAGAAGTAAACAATTTTCAAAGTCAAGATTACTTCTCTCCGATAAAAGTATTAGAAGAAATATATTCAGAAACTATTGAATCTCTGATCAGAACAGAAGACTTATCTGAAATCGAGAACTGATCCTTAGAAATAACGATAAGTTGATACCATTTACCAAAATAATTAATCAATAATTAGGCAAGTTGCAGTTAGTAGTTATCACATCCCTTCCTTCATTAATCTAGGGCAATGATGAGACTAAAATAAAATCGTGGGGCATATGATGAAACAACCAACTGTGGATAATGGAAATCTGACGTGAGATTGTAAACTCTTTGGACACATTATTTCTGCAGAAGGAATTAAACCAAACTCAGAAAAATTGAAGAATACTCAAGAATGGAACCTGCCAAAATCGAAAATAGAAATAAAACAATTTTTGTGTCTCTTAGGTTACCATAGGAGATTTATCAAAGATTACTCCAAACTCACACAACCACTGACCAAGTACTTGAAGAAGAATGAAGAACTAGAAATCAACGGCGTATTGTATATACAAGCTTTTGAAAAATGCAAGACAATTTCAAGTATTTCTTTTAAGTATTTTAAGTATTTCTATAAATTCTATGTAATGTCCAACTGTTGCTATCAAAAAAAAAAATATCAATGTTATTCGCATAAATTTTGAAAGAAGTACAGTATTGAACAATTTATATTAATGAACGTGCATTTTCAACCATTCTTTTGGGAAATAAAACACTTGGCACTACTCTATTCATTGAATATTGACCCGGGAAACTTGGGAAGCATCAATGGAGGTGGGCATTCCGTCTTCTGTTACCTGTTGCATCATGTGATGAACAGCGATACAAAACGCAATGCACCAGGAAGTGGTTGTTGGAGAAGGCACCCCGAAAACGGGGCTGTGGAAGAAAGAGAAAGAGGAAAAACACAACACTACAGAGGCAGTCAAACTCGATTGCATATTTTTTGTTGTTGGGGAAAGTGAAAGTTCTCGACAAACCAATCGTTGCTTACCTTTCCTCCGGAATCGTATCCCATGGAACCTAAAAGGCTACTGGTAGACCACACTCAGGCGGTGTAAAATTCGGTTTATGTGTATACCGTACTGAGTCATATTCGGATTAATGACTACACGGATAGAAATGTGGATATCGATTTACTAGTAAGTGATTTTCGTTCTATTTGCTTCCATCTGAATAAACTATTCCATTTTGTAATTTTTTTCTCGTCTCCCGCAAAAAAAATCATTCAAAGTTCATCTCTGCTGAGATATCAGCATCGATACGAAGGGGCAAACGTGATTTGTGTAATGGTGGGTTGCAAGTTGTTTGGAATGCTTTCAAAGGTCGCTCTTTTCCGGACTTTCGAAAGAGTTGAAAAGACCATGCGTTTGTTGCGAGCATATAGCCTATAGACTTGATAATGGTGGTAGGTTATGATAGTGAAATGCGCTTTCGGTTAACAAAGTCAATATTGGAAACCACATTCGTCGTGATACTGTTGCAGTATTTTAGCTATGGGAAAAGTATTGAAAAAATTTCGAGCATCGAACAGCAATATTGATAATGTTTCATATCTCTGAAAACCAACTACATGGTAATGTTTTTGCACCAAATGATAGCTCAATATATTAGCTAACACACCCAAAATTAATTTTCAGCACTTGTTTAGGTACCCCGATTTATTAGATTAAATAAGTTTCTAAAAAACAGAACATGCGCTACTCTCCAATAATGGTATAGCATTTGTATAATATACTAGCTGACCCGGCAAACTTCGTCCCGCCCAACATTTGTTTTTTGTTATCAATACCTTCAAACATTCATGTTTTCTTACTATGAGCAAGTTCATGGGTCCAATCGCAGAACTGTTCATTGATTGATCTTCTTATCAACCCCGTTGAATTTACCTTTTACTATAAACTTCGTAGTATTTCTAACAAAACTCATCATAATATCATAATCATAATATCAAATTATTTTCAGACACAATTTTCGTTCAAGATTTTTCAACCACTTGCAAATAACATGTTTCTCCGTTACATGGAATAAATATTTTATACAGAAAATATGATAGAATAAAGACGCCCCCTGTAATTTGTGTTTCATTTGTATGGCTACCCCCCATTTATTGTACCCTAAAACCTCCATATGCCTAATTTGGTCTTATTTGCTTGATTAGTTCTCGAGTCATGCAGAAATTTGTGTTTTATTTCTATGGCAGCCCCCCCCCCCCTCCTCAGAAAAGTGGAAGGAGTATTGAACCACTTTAGAAATATTTCTTGCCCCCTAAAACCTCCGCATGCCAAATTTGGTTCAGTTTGCTTGATTAGTTCTTGAATTATGCAGAGATGTATGTTTCATTTGTATGACAGAGAAAAAACCCGTCCCCCCTCTCCTCATAGAGAGAGGAGGGGTGTCTATGTACCATGAAAACGTTTCGTGTCCCTTAAAACATTCGCATGACAAATCTGGCTCCATTTGATTGATTAGTTTTCGAATTATGCTGAAATTTGTCTTTCATTTGTATGGCAGCTCCCCCTTAGAGAGGAGGGTGTAGAGTCTGACCACCATAGAAACATTTATTGCACCCAAAAACCTCCATATGTCTAATTTGGTTTCATTTGCTTGATTATTTCTCGAGTAACGCAGAAATTTGTGTTTCATTTGTATGGCAGCCCCATCTTAGGGAGTGGGGAGGAGTGTCTAACCACCATAGAAGCATTTATTGCATCCTAAAACCTCCATATGCCTAATTTGGTTTCATTTGCTTGATTAACTCTCGAGTAATGCAGAAATTTGTGTTTCATTTGTATGGCAGCCCCCCCTTAGGAAAGTGGGTGGAGAGTCTAACCACCATAGAACCATTTATTGCACCCTAAAACCTCCACCTGCCAAATTTCGTTTCATTTGCTTGGTTAAATCTCGAGAAATGTAGAGATTTGTGTTTAATTTGTATGGCAGTACCCCCTTCCCCGGCTCCAAAAACCCCTACATACCAATTTTCATGTTGATCGGTTCAGTAGTTTCCGAGTCCATAAGAATTGAACAGACAGACAGTTAGACAGACAGAAATCCAAAAAAAACCAAAATATATATATATATATATATATAGAGATGCTATCAGAGATGCCAACCTTCCTGATTTTTCAGGATTTCCCAGCGTTTATTTAATCTCGAAGTAACTTACCCGAAAGCAGTTTCAAATCGTTATATTTTTAAAATAATTATTTTATTTTTTCTGAATGTTGTCCTGACTCTTATTTACCATTTGTCTATACATGTCTTGATATTACCACAAAAGCCTGTCATTATAATAAAAAATCATTACCCGATACAGTTTTTTGTTCAACATTTTTCACAATTTTCTAAGAACCGATTTCCTATTACGAAAAATACATATTCAATACGGAAAAGTAAAATTTTATTCATCATTTCATTTATGATTTCCGTTTCATATTGACAGAACACGAAGCTCAATGCCGTCAACGAGAATTGGATGAATGATATTTAGGGTAGTGTTGCGACATTTTTTTTTTCTCTCACTTCTTACTTCAACGATGACAGCTTGTCTGTAAAGATTATAATAAGTATATATGATTCAAGAGCCATAGGTCCATACCATCAGCCAAACTAACCGAATATTGAACCTTCTGATTATCACAGGTTCGGGTCCCTACATCACCTCTCAAGGGGAAACAAACATCGACTCTAGGGACAGCATAAAAACGCATTGAACAGTTTTCGACGAAAAATGCGTGAATGATTGTGATATAAAACTGTGCATATAAAATTGAAAACAAAAACAAAAATGTGGCTCTTTTTTTCCCAAAAATCAGCACAAACTTTCTGGACAACCCAATATTAATTATCCTGATTTCTCCTGATTTTTATTTTCATTCTTCCTGATTTAAAAAAAATAGGTGGCAACCCTGTATGCTATAGCAATATAAGAGCAATATTAGCAAGCGAAACAGGAGACACATTGCAAATAAGCACGCATTGAAGCTTTTCGCATACTTTGCCACATACAGTTGCAATCGGGTAAATGTAACATTCGGGCAAATATTGCATTTAAGCGAATGTTGCATTCGGGTAGATGTTTCATTTTGGTATCTGTCGCATTCGGGTTACAATTAGGGTGAATGTCTTTCGGGTAAATGTGACACAATCGTTTCGACAGAGATTTGTTTTGGAACTATTCCTTGTTCAATGGTGTAATGTATTTTATATTTGTTTGGGTTTTCAAAATGTGTGCTTTATGAAACCCGAGAGATGAAAATAGATTTATGAGGTTATAAATGATTCAAGCTTAAAATAAAAAATTGTATTTCTCTTTTATCATAGTTTTGATTACATTGTCGTTACCTTCTCACGACAATGTAATAAAAACTACAAATGTTTCAACAAAACTATGTTTTGTTGAAAAATATACTTCTTTTAATTTTTATGAAAATCTATATATTGCGAATCCACTTTTAGCTCTGACGACTTCGGCTATACAGCGAAGCCTGCTATCAACACATGTTTTCGATACTTTTGAAAGATTGTTACCTTTTTACCATACTTTTCGAATTTCTTCAGCTGAATCTTTCTTATTGGTCATAATCAACATGCAGAAGTCTCAGATTTTACGGCTCCCCAAGCATTCTTATGGGATTAAGGTCGGGTGAAGTTCCAGACCAAAGGTTTGAATAACACTCTGTCCAAAAAATTGATTATGCATGAATATGAAGAGTCCATTTGAAATCCATTCTGCTATCCAGGGCTATGCATAGTCATAGTCAACTGAGGATAGTCAGCTGACTATCTGACTGACTATATCCGTATTCAGTTAGTAATGACTTTAGGCTTCTTCACGCAGTTTCTCCGCCAAAACGACTAAACAGTCAGTCGGGCGTTTAGTCGCTATCTCCCTCTACTGACTCGTCTATATCATTTCATTCTTCCCAGTCAAATTGTCACCATTGAAGCATTTTGAAATGACTTCCCCCAAAACGAATTCGTTCTTCTCTTTCTCTCTCCTATGTACGTGTGCATGCATCGATGTTTGAGTTCAACGTGTTTGTTATACGCTACAGGTGTGCTAGATTCTTTTGTGTCATACACCAAAAATTACTCACACGTATAAAATAGCGTACATTGTGTGTGCGCTATTTTGCACGCTATTTACTAATACTAACGCGAGGACCTTTATAGCATACTTGATAAATGTCTAAGTTCGTTGATTTGCGTTCACGATGGGTAGACAAAAAACCGTCTATTGATGGGGTAACTTCTTTTTTGCTTCAGAAATCATGTTTTCGTTCCTTTTTATATGGACGTAAAAATAAGATTGCGTACGGGGGTATAAATTTCGTTCCTAGGGGAATAGTCAGTATTGAAGTCAGTTGAATGAAGAGGCAGATTTGTATTAATTAGTCGAGTCAGTTAAAATAACCACTGACTGGACTAGTTCACCAGTCATCCTCGCTAGTCAACGTTAGTCAATTCATTTTCTAGTAAAGTCACTTTTTGTTGTAGGCGACTGCCGAAGCAGTTCTAGTCGAAGCGAAGCTGCTGAGAGTAGAGTCGATCTTCATTTTTCACCTTCGAAGATTTCGGGCCCTGCTGCTACCAACGGAGCCATGTATTGCCCAAAAACTATTGTACTGTGCCTGACATATGGTTCCTTTCACAATATACGCCCTCCCGTTCCATTTTGAGCTGATGACGGACCATATCATGACCATTCGTCATGCTTGGATGCTTGACCCGTGCTCATTCCGGATGACGTTTAAACAGCTGTTGTTATTGTTTACAATTCAGTTTAACAACCTGAGTATCGTGAGCGCCGGTTTTCATCATATTCATGAAAATGGTGTAGCTAGCTAGAAGTGAATTTCGAGAATCCTAGACATCATCAAATGGCATGAGATGCAATGAATAAACGTTACTGTTTTATATGAAAATACGATTAATATTTATATACCCGGTATACTCTCAAAGAGACATGAACTACATTCAGTCTTGTATATTTCATCCATCATTGGACGAAACGTAATAATTGATATTGAAAAGGATCCGATGCCCGTGTGACAGACTAAAACCACTCACAGTAAATGTCCATTACGGCAAGTGTTCGCGTGACACTTGAACTTGTTGTTTTTCACGCCGAAACGGCTATTCAGTTAGAGCTAAATCCCAAAAATTATCTTGATGCCTGAGCGACAAAAAGGACGCCTGACTCCACCTTTTTTTCAGGATAAGAAGACGAACCATTTCATCTCATTGGATTGTTGGTTTTTTTTTGCATGTCTGCAATTTGAGTTGAGTTTTGCCATTCCGGTTTATGTTTTCCATTGCCCTGGTCCAATGCCGTACGCTTGCTCTCCCGGCGGCCTTCGCACATTCGCCGCACTTACATAAGCCACCACCAGCGGCACAGACGCTTTTCGTTGTGGAATTTGCGGCATTAAAAATTCATGCATTTCTCCGCTCGGCCTCCTGCTGGTGCTCTAAGCCGCGAGGAGTCTGAAACCTGTGAACTCGTTATGCGGCTACTTGTTCTTGAGCTTTGCTCCGTCGTGGACCTTGTGTCTCCCGACTTGGGTTACAATTTGTATCCGCGCATATATTCTGTACCGCAAGAGTCGGAATGGGAGCTACTATTGCTTGAAGTAGTGTTGTGTTTATGGGAAGGGATGCCGCGCAGAACGCGCGTGGGAGTAATGGGTAAAAGCTGCTCGCGAAAACGTCGGCAAACAATTCTCGGGATTGACGTGTTGATATTTTATTCATGGTGAACGAAATAAAGCAGTCAGAGTGTAATTTCATTTGTGAAGCTACGGGTCTTTTTCCTGGTGTGCATTTTGTGAATGTAGTCTATATAATCGTTTCGCTCGCGGAATGACACAGTCGTGGGAATAGTTTGCCTTACTTATGACGGTGCATTTCTTTCGAGCTTATTGCATTTGAGGATATATACTTCCAACACACAGTTTTGGAAAAGGTTATGTCATTAAATCAAAGGAATCTGTTTGTACACGCAACCAAATAGTCTCATTCAACATATTAAAATAAATATCTGTTTGCTCTTTACCTACTCGAAAGTCTGTCATGATTGCTTCTAAAATAATCATTAAGCAAGTTCACTCATTTAAGTTTCCATTTCCAATTTTTTTTTATCTTTCTTGTACCTTGTATCTTGTTAAAACGTCGGTACATTTCCGCCACGTTTAGTGCCAACCACTGACACCAGGAAGACGACTCCACAACCTGTTTCCTAACTCTCTGACTCAACAACTCATGACCCTGGGCATTAGCTATACTTCCCTTCTGAAGGAAAACGGCCGAATCGTTCTACGAAAACGCACCAAACATGCTACAAATGATTTAAATGAGTTTTATAACATGAAATATTATTTTTCAAAATATTGTATAACATAAGGGTCAGTTGATTGTGTAAAACTATTCGCGTATATATTCTTTGAAATCCTTCACTGTGTTGAACTGGGGTACGATGGCGAAAGCTGATGACCAACATTCCTGAATATTCTCGATCGGATTACAATATGGGTTACGGGCCGATCCGTCAAATGCAGTGATGTCCATTCCACTAAATCAAGTTTGCTTTGTAGTGGAACGAGGTTCGAAACGTTGGATTTCTAGAATACAATCGGATCATCAATCTGGTATTTTGGGTATTTTTGTTTATTTGTTTTACTTTATCTGATCGGTTGATTTGCAAAAGAACTGCCGAATCCTTTAAAACTCGAATTCTACTTTTTAGAGGAGATGTGTCTAAAACGCGCCTGCCGGGCAATTTGACCCGCCTGATTTTCTTGTAAACCAGTAAGAATAGAAATGCAATGTATATAGGCAATCGTGCTAGTCAATGATAGAATCCCACCATGCAAATTTTACATTTGTAACATGCTTTAAAAAATAAGGAAAATAATTTTCTTCGGAAGCAATTTTCGATGTAATTTTCTACATCATTGCTATAAGGTTTTTGTTGCTTGAAACCGATTCAGAGGCGATAACTGTGGGTCATATTTATTGAATCGAGTTCCCATTGAGTATCTCAGATGAAGAAAATGGTAAGAAAGGATTCTTTTCTTTCTCAATTTGATATTTTCCGCATCAGCTTACCATTGGGCAGTATAGCATACCCTCGATCGGGGCAATTTGCTCGCTTTCGGCCGTAAACATTCTCACGAGAGAAACAGCTTGTATGTGAGGGATGCCAGATGATTTTTTTCAAATATCTTTGCATGGCACGAATAAATGTCTTCAAATATAATCATAATGAACAAAAATGAGCGAACCATAACGATATTTATAAATCCCTAGCTGAGCCGGCAAACTTCGTCCCGCTCAAAATTTATTTTTCATTATCACATTCACGTTTTTTTACTAAGCGTACGTTCATAGGTCCAATCGCAGAACTGTTCATTGATGAATTTTCTAATCTACCCATTAAAATTGCTCTCAAATTACTATAAAATTCCTAGTACTTCTACCCAAACTCGTCATTATAATATCAGATTATTTTCAGACACAATTCTCGTTCAAGATTTTTCAATCACTTGCAAATAACATGTTTCTCCGTTACATAGAATAAATTTTTGATACAGGAAATATGATAGAATAAAGACAGCCCTAAATCGGACAATTCCTTTCTCCAGTTTTGCTCTTGTCAACACTATCGGTGATCCATTTTTATTTATATAGATATAAGAAGATATAGGAGCGCGTTTTATCACATTAAAAAAAGCATTTGTTATGTTTGGTTGAAATATGTGTATTATTTGTATGGGACCCCCTCTCCATTTCAGAGGAGGGAAGGGTGCCATAGCATCATAGAAACATTTCTCATATTCAAAAACCTTCACATGCCAAATTTGGCACCATTTGATTGCTTAGCTTTCGAGTTATGCAGAAATTTGTGTTTAATTTGTATGGTAGCCTCCCCTTAGAGAGGGAGGAGAAATGTCAATTCACCATAGAAACGTTTCGTGCCCCCTAATGATTCCATATGCCTAATTTGGATTTACTTGCTTAATTAATTCTCGAGTAATACAGAAATTTGTGTTTCGTTTGTATGGCAGCTCCCCCCTTAAAGAGTGGGGTTGGAGCGTCTAACCACCGTAAAACATTTATTGCGCCCTAAAACCTCCACATGCCAAATTTGGTTTCATTTGCTTGATTAATTCTCGAGTAATGCAGAAATTTGTGTTTCATTTGTATGGCAGTTCCCTCTAACAGAAGGAGGAGGAATATCTAACCACCATAGAATCATTCATTGCACCCTAAAACATTCACATGCCCGATTTGGTCTCATATAAAAAATGATGATGATGGTCCCACCTCTTTCCCCTACAAAGGCTTGAGCGGGACGAGTTATCTTATTGATAATAATTGAGTTACTGAGTTTATTACATCATACTAACCAGTAAGCACATTAAATTGGAAAGAAAACGGACTGGTTATCCCGCAGACATAGATTACTAATCGATAGAACAATTTAAGCCTTTGTCTAAAGTATTCATTCCATGGCATGTCGAGAGAATTTCCAACCCGGGAAGACCCTAGACCGATCGGGAATTGAACCCAATGCCTATGTCAGTATTAGCCATGAATTTTCAAGGGAAATCCCGCTTTATCAGATCCCCGGCCACGGCCTGCAATTGCGATCGTTTCCGAGTTCTAGTAGCTGAGCAAACCCAAGCCTTATTCTAGCCGACACTTCAGGCCCATCACTTCACATATCCCAAGGCATGTCAAGAAAATTTCCAACCCGAAAAAATTCTTGACCGATCAGGAATTGAACCCAATACCTATGTCAGCATTAGCCTAGAATTTACAAAGGAATTCCCGCTTCACTGGATACCCGACAACGGTCTGTTAATCGTTTTCGAGACCAGACAGCTGAGCAAACCTAAGCCTAATTCCAGCCGATACTTCAGGCCCTACATTCAACCTGGGGTATAAACGTGTCAACCTGAATCTGCAATGAGATCCGCCACAACACAGAAAAATCTTGATATAATTATCTGTTGAGAAGATGAATTTACAAGTATTCCGATTGAGCTATCCCTAGCTTACCTCAGGTTTCCACATTAAACCCATTGGAATGACTTTGTTTTATTCGATCAAAAATTCTTTTGCTTTTGTTCAATCTCACGTTTCTCTATGTTTGCCAACGCGCGCGGGCTCAAACTATTGCAGACTTCACAATTATTTTTTAAATTTAATTGAATAACTAAGATATATATAAAAGCAAAAAAAAAATAAAATACCATCATCACCATAGTCTTGACAAGAAAAATACACGGACACACATACACTCAAAAGACAATAATTTCCTCGTTTTATGAAATAATGAAATAATGATGATGATCTCCTCAAAAAGTTTGTACTGTACGAGTTCTCTTGTTGATCTTTATGTAACAATTATTAAAATAACCAGTAAGCACATTGAAGTAAAAAACAAAACAAACGGACCGGTTATATTACAAACATAGATTCCTAATTGAAGAACAATTTATGTTATCAACTTAACGTATTTAACCCATGGCATGTCGAGAGAATTTCCAACCCGGGAAGACCCTGGACCGATCGGGAATTGAACCCCATGCCTATGTCAATATTAGCCATGAACTAACAAGGGAAATCCCACTTTATCAGATCCCCGGTCACGGCCTGCATTTGCGATCGTTTCCGAGTTCTGGTAGCTGAGCAAACCCAAGCCTAATTCTAGCCAATACTTCAGGCCCATTACTTTACATATCCCAAGGCATGTCAAGAAAATTTCCAACCCGAAAAAATCCTTGACCGATCAGGAATTGAACCCAATACCTATGTCAGCATTAGCCTAAAATTTACAAAGGAATTCCCGCTTCACTGGATACCCGACAACGGTCTGTTAATCGTTTTCGAAACCAGATAGCTGAGCAAACCTAAGCCTAATTCCAGCCGATACTTCAGGCCCTACATTCAATCTGGGGTATAAACGTGTCAACCTGAATCTGCAATAAGATCTGCCACAACACAGAAAAATCTTGTTATAATTATCTATTGAGAAGATGAATTTACAAGTATTCCGATTGAGCTATCCCTAGCTTACCTCTGGTTTCCACATTAAACCCATTTGAATGCTTTCATTAAAAAGAATTGTTTTTGCATATGTTCTATCTCAAGTTGTCTATGTGTGCTAACGCGCGCGGGCTCAAACTATTGAAGATTTCACAAATATTGTTTAAGTTAACCATCATCATTATAGTCTAAAGATAAGAAAATACAAATATCCGTTAAACTTCGTCATCTTACACACTAACATTAATTATATGCAGGGTCAAAAATCTAAATCATGCTTCAAAAACTCTTTACAAATACTACGGAATATTCGAAGGCTTGTTGCTGTCTTTGCTTCATTTGGTAATGTGTTATACAGGCGATATCCTTTATAAAAAAGTGAGTTTTGGGTACATGACATTCGAAAGTTCATGGTTCTGAGGTCACTTGCTTGCCTTGTGTTATATCGGTGCATATCTCTTCCATACGTTATCGTGTTTTGTAAATAGTTCGGTGTCATGCCGCTAACCATCTTATATATGAACGTAAGAGTGCAATATTTGATACGCTGTCCCACTGACATCCATTGTAGGCATTCAAGCATAAATCTTCGTGGAGTAAGTCGATCGCATCTCAATATCAAGCGCATGGCCTTGTTTTGAACAATTTGCATTCTATTCATTTGCCTCTTATTTGCGAGAAATAGCACAGATGCACAATAATCGAAATGTGGAGCGATCAATGCTTTGTAGATGGTAATTTTACTTTCAAAGGTCAAGAATCGATTAATTCTACAAAGCACTCCATATTTTTGAGCTGCCTTCTTTATAGTATAGTTTATATGTTCGTCGAAGCGCAGCGTTTCGTCAAGAATAACGCCAAGATATTTGATTGAAGTCGTTCTTTCCACAGTTTGCCCATCGATAGTTATACTAAGACTATCACTGTCAAGATTGCGTGTCGATACTACCATATACTTTGTTTTGCTAATATTTAACTTAAGTTTTTTCCATCTCAACCATTCGTCTAAGTTTTGCAGTTCACGGTTCATCTTGACGAAGCAATCTTGCAATGTCTCAGCAACAATGAATATCACTGTGTCGTCAGCAAACAAGTTTACGTCACTGTCATTTAACACCTGTTTAATGTCATTAATATAAAGCAAGAAAAGCAGCGGCCCCAGAACACTTCCTTGAGGTACACCCAGATTCACTGGTCCCGCCGATGATTCACTGTCCCTGTAAATAGTGATTTGTGTTCGCCCGTTCAGGTAACTTTCAAACCAGTTCAATACAGGTCCAGTTACATTATAATTGGAAAGCAAATCAAGTAATTTCATTCGATCTACTGTTTCAAAAGCCCTCTTCAAGTCAATAAATACAGCCAATACTATTTTTTTCGTTTCGATAGCCTGTTTCCATTTCAGGAGTAATAAATTGAGAGCCGTTTCACAAGAGTGGTTTTTCCTGAACCCTGACTGTTCCTCAACCAGAATTCCATTTTTCGTTATATGTTCCAACAGTTGGTCTTTGATAACGATTTCGAGGATCTTTTCGTATAATGGCAACATATTCACTGGTCTCCGGTCTTCTGGCTTGGACGATTTCGGATTTTTTGGAATCGGTATAACAACAGATTTCTTCCAAGTATGAGGGCATTCGCCCCGAAGCATAGATTCATTTATTATATATAGTAGATTTTCTTTGATTAGATCAAATGCATCTACTAATACGGTTTTATTGATATTCTCAACACCTGCACAGTTTTTCAAATCCATTACTACCTTCCTAAGAGTTGCCATGTTGATAGTTTTAAAGCATCTCAATTGTGAAGACAGGCCAGGGAAAACAAAATTCAGTCGATTTGATGGAGCTACAATACCATTGTGGATTTCTTCCACACTTGAAGTGAAAAAATTGTTGAGTTTCTCTGCTGTTATATTGTTATTTTCCTTTTTACCGTCAAACTCAATGTCGATATCCTTGCTGCCGCCTGGATTACATAATGATTTGATTTTTTTCCATAGCTTCTTCGGATCATGCTGTATTGTATTTATCTCATTTTGGATGAATTTATTCTTGGAATGCTTAAGTTCACGTACATAAATATTTCTCCATATTCTGTACGTGCTCCAATTTCCAATAGTTTTTGTGCGTTTAGCTATTATTAAGTAATAATCTCTTCGTCTCTTTATGTTAGCCAACGTAGAGTTATACCAGTCTTTGTTACTAATATTTCTGAGTACTGGAACGGCAGTCTGACTACCGGCAATTATCTGTTTCATTGAAGAACAAAGCGCTTCTTCTAGATTTTTTGCAACATCATGAAGAGAGATTCGTTCTCCAATCGGAGTTATTTTGTTCTGTAAAACAGATTGCAATATTCGTTTTGAATAATTGTTCCAACACTTATATGATTTTTCCTTTTTTATTTCAGAAAAGTCAACATCAGAAAAATGGCAGACCATTCCAATTGTTTCATGATCCGAGATTTTGCTATTGTAAAAAATTTCAATCACACCATCGTCGAAATTCGTAAATACTAAGTCAATGGTCGTCGAAGATGTTCTGGTTATTCTAGTGTGATCATTTATTCTTTGTCTGAATCCAGCGGCTTGGGTGATTGCTTTTAATTCAAAAGATTTCCTATGCTCGTCCCAATCAATGTTAAAATCACCAGTTATGACAATCATTTTTTGTTCATATACTTGTATGTGCTGTAGCCATGCATCTTCCAAAAATTCTAAGAAGTCCTTGTCACTAGCACTAGGCGAATGGTATATTCCAGCGTATATTCCTGAAATTTTGCATCCTCTGACTTCAACGGCTAGAAACCAATTGTCCCCATATGTTCCATTGAAAATTTCTTTAAAATATAAAAGGTTCGAAATATACATAGATACGCCTCCAGTATGGGCAGATCTCGACAAACAATTGATCATTGTGTATCCAACTACATTGAATCCATTCAGATCAGTCAATTCCGTTAAATGTGTTTCAACCATAATTAATAATTTCGGTTTTTCATTGGACAACAATATTTCTATTTCGTCGAAGTGTGTCCGTAATCCAGCCACATTTAGATAAAGCGCATCATATTTTTTCAATTCTCCTTTCTTGGGTGGCTAAATAGAGAAGTCCACCTGTTCCTTTTTCCTCTCGTAGTTTCGGAGGAATATAGGGCAGTTTGTACTCCACGCGAAATGTTTCGTATCTATGTCTATTCTTCGTTCGTTTTTAATTTTGTTACAATTTGAACATTGAATTTCTTCGGATGTACAGTTCTTGAATTCATGATTTTTGCCACATTTCGGACACACGCTGTGTTTTGCTTGGCAGTCGACAATTTTGTGACCATATTCACAGCATTTGAAGCATCTTAGAATCCTCAATCCATCAATAACTCGACATTTTTCAAACCCGCAAAATACTGATTTAGTCTCTATCATTTTATTATAAGTATCCCCATCGACTTCTATTATAGCACTGTATTTATTATATTTCATTTTATTATTACAATAGATTTTTCTTACTTCGAAATGTTTGGTTTTGTCCAACGAAGGGTTCTGTTTCAACAACGCAACTTTCAAATCATTTTCATTCATTTCTTCGCTAAATCCTATAATTTTGATCGTCGGTCTCAATGCTTCTGGTATCTTAACCTCGTAGTCTTGACCCAGTTTTTTCTCAACATTAACCTTGATTAACTCAATTGAGGTTTTATCTGAAGCAGAGACAACAACTGTACCATTCTTCCCGTTTCGCAATCCATTTATATTCAATCCTTTGGGATTGACATTATCTTTTAACATTTTTCTAGTAATATCAGATTCCTGCGTAGTTTTTGGCTTTATGATTAAAATTTTTTCCCTGGTCAAAGTTTTCTGTTTATTGTTACTCTCAACTTTAGCTACATTTCCAGTTGTTTTCTTTGCGTCTTTCAATACCGCAGCGAAACTTAGTGGAGTTACGTTTTCATTCTGAATAGCTTGCTCATCACGTCTACGTTTTTTTGAATTTGAACGTAAATTGTACCGCTGAGGTGTTTCCTCTGAATTCGTATTTATATCATTATTGGTTTTGAACAAATTTCTAATTTCCGCCCGTACCGCTTCTTTAACTTTGAGCTCAAAATTGTTGGCCAATTCAACCAAACATTTCAGCTCTTTAATATCATTTAAAATTTTACCAACGGAATCGTCGAAATGGTTGTTCCCGAACCCATTTTCATGTAACACCAAACATGTGTCGCATACAAAAACGGCATTTTTAATTTTCTTCAAAATATCGATATTAGCACCCACCGCGTTCGGTAAACAATCGATATGAATAGTCTCATGACACCTACCGTAACACGCTATCGCTTCTGTGTTTGGATCGTTTATCCTCTCACAGCAGCGACTGCACATGTCTACGAGACCCATATCCACACATTCGCTATTGTTCGCATGTGTACCGGCCATCGGCCGGCCCGTGCGGAAGAACGAAAACAAACAACAACACAAGCGCCTGCTGATAGAAAGTGCTAAGAGAACACTCTATAGATCAGCAGCGGATTTAACTGAAGCTTTAGGCACTCAAGCTCAACACTACCACCACTACAGTGATTAATGATTTAAGCTACTTGAATGCCCGTTTCTATCAGCTATTTGATTATAATTTATAAACACAAAATATACATGAAAACTTATCTTTTGCTCGCCAAATACATCAGTGTATTTCACCAGTGGTCTCATATGCTTGATTAATTCTCGAGTAATTCATAAGTTTGTGTTTCATTTGTATGGCCACCCCTTCCCTAGAGAGGAGGGTGGAGTGTCTAACCACCATAGAAACATTTATTGCACCCTGAAACCTCCATATGCCTAATTTGGTTTCATTTGCTTGATTAATTCTCGAGTAATGCAGAAGCCCCCCTTAGAGAGGGGGGTGGAGAGTCTAACCACCATAGAAACATTTTTTGCACTCTAGAACCTTCACATGCCAAATTTGGTTCCATTTGCTTGATTAATTCTCGAGTAATGCAGAAATTTGTGTTTCATTTGTATGACAGTCCCCCCTTAGAGAGGGGGTGGGGGTCTCAAACTATCACGAAAACCTTCCCCGGCCCCAAAATCCCCTACATACCAATTTTCATGTTGATCGGTTCAGTAGTTTCCGAGTCCATAAGAATCAGACAGACAGACAGACAGAAACCCATTTTTATATATAAAGATGTTCGATAAATCACACAAACAATTGTTTTCACATACTTTGAAATAACCTCAGTATGCTTTCACTTCATTAAATGTCTTCAAAACGAAAACATGTCTTCACATCTGGCATCTATATTATGTGCTCAGAGAATGCAGGAAAACAAGAGCGCGGACTGGGTTATTAATGCACGAATACTGGGAGAACACGCTCACCGGAGGAACGGTTTCTTCTCTTCGCTAGTGGGCATGAAGAGAATAGATTGATGGAATCTCTCATTCATACAAGCTACTTCTCTGAGCTTTATAGTCTCTGAGAGAAACAACTCATAGACATATTATACTTCTGCTGGGCCATTTAACACCGTATGATTAGAAATTTAGAATTTGGCCGCCTCACAAAATAAAATTCGTAGCACTGTTGTTATTCAGTATCTAAAATACAGAACGATTACAGATGATTACAGATGGGTTAACTAATCTACGTACTGACGTAGTTGTTACCTTAAATTTTAAGAGCTAGGTCAAGATAAATCCATTCTCGCTTAGGGAGTGCGTATTACACACTTCTCCTATACTTCGTCGTCCAATAAACGGATAATTCACGCGGTATTTTCACCTTTGAAATCACACCATGCTGTGCCACATATTGGGTTGGGGAAAAAGAAATGTCGTATATTGTCATCACTTAAACATATCTTGTGTTGTACTTATCGCATCGGGTCATACTATACGGCTATTTAAAGTCGACAATCTGTGCTACAAGTCTACCCCAAGTAGACCAAGTAGACCGGCATGTGAGCACTCGCTCGATTGGCCAGGAACTGGGTATAGACCATAAAACCGTTTGGAACCATTTGCAGAAGATTTGATTCCAAAAAAATTGCAAGGATTTGTATATAGGACACGACCGTATATTTTCGACGTAGAACTACGAAATTATATTATGGAATCCACTTGTTTACCACTTCGAATATTATTTTAGAATGCAACGAAAATTTTGTAATAGATTATGTTCTTCGTTGCAAATAAATTTGATGAATGTTCTTTTACGTTTGATATGATGCCTAGGACTACCAAAATATATGTACAGAAAAATAGTCAAACGGTCATTGTATTTTACATTTCCCTCTGAAATCGTTGCATTATCTCATGTTTACGTAGTTCTCGAACCGCGAAGGTTCATTCACCTCTAGTATCTGAAATGACGATTTTCCAAGGCTTCTCAGTACAAAGCGAGTACAAAAGTACTCAACACCAAAAATTACCCGACTTGTATGTAGAGACGTCGGTTAATCGTTTGATTAATTCAAATAATCGAATATCTGAAATTATAATCGATTAATTTTGTATCGAATAATTTTAAATCAAAATATAAATACATCGAATAATTGTCACTGTAATCGCGATTAACTAAAGAAGGAGTCTTTCTCAAGGTTAATGCATTTTTAGGCTAAGAATTAGGCTAAATAATTCTTTTTATCCAACCATCTAACATTGACGACCCGATAGACCACGCGACCAGAATGACAACGTGATACTTGATTATTTCAAGAAATAAATATTCGTTCGATTAATCGAATATTGAAAGACAATTAAGTGCGATTCACATACAACATCCACGTCACGTTCACGTCCCGTCACGTCACGTTACGTCAGTTATTCTACCATGCAATTCTTCTGAAAACATCCACGAATATTGAAATATGTCCCAAAGATTAATCGATAATCGAATAAAAAAAAATAGACATCACTATTTGCCTGTATATTTGCAAAGCGGATTCCCACAGGTACATTAATTTGGTAGTCCGTGTTAGGGAAACATAGCTCAGTGGGGAAAATACCCCTGACTTGCATGTTTTGACGAAGCGGATTCCCCCAGGCACATTGATTTTGAAGTCCGTGTTAGGGAAACACAGCTCGGTGGGAACAAAAATACCTCCAACTTGCATGTTTATTTGCAAAACGGATTACCACAGGTACATCGATTTAGAAGTCTGTGTTGGGGAAACCGTAAATAGGGCCAATCAAAGGTTGGCAATTAGGGTGTTTAGATAACGCTTGACATTTTACAGTTATTCAATTGTTCATCTCATGAAAAAATTTTTTTTATTAATTTTGATAGACGCGCAGAAATATTTCCTATCTCTTTATGCAAACATCTTTCCAATCTGTTATAAATGTTAGAGTTATATGCATTCGAAATACGGGTAGGGTTAGCACACAGATCGGCAGAACATATGTTTTCATGAATTAAAACCGTTTAGAGATTAGCAAATTGTAATGTATAGCATATCAAACAAATCTTAGAGAATTTCCGATTCGATTGGTATGCAAATCATGAGAATTCGTTCACAGGGAAAAAAATAATTAACGTTAACTTTATTTCATAAAAACGTGACCTGTTTTCTGATTTGCCACCCTTCCTGAAAGACGTAGTTCTACGTCAAAAATCTATATTTTACGGAAATACAGGCAGCTAATAGAAGTGACTGGATACGAGTTGTTTCTCAAACAACGAGAACTTAAAAATAGAATTTCTTCTAAAATCACTCACTCTCAATCTAAGGAGTTTGCCTTGTTTTGTAATATCACGTTGTTATAGTTCATTGGTGCCTGAATTTTTCAAAGATTTTCGGTATACGGAAGCTTGAAATAAAAGGTTCTGGTCGATTTTCGAGCGATCGATGTTTTCAAATATTTTTTTTTACGTAGAACTACGTCTTTCATTAAGGGTGCAAAATCAGAAAACAGGTCACGTTTTTATGAAATAAAGTGAACGTTAATAACTATTTTTTGCCGTGAACGGATTCTGGCGATTTACATACCAAACGAATCGGAAATTCCTTAAAATTTGTTTGATATGCTATACATTACAATCCCATAGTCTGTATATGGTGTAAATTGATGAAAATTGGAAGCATTCCTATTTCCTCATACATTTGTTCTGTCCATTTGTGTGCTTTCCCGACCAGAGCTATCAATAACGAGCAACTTATCGACGAGCAATGAAGGGGAAATCGTAAGATGTAAAGTCTCCATGAACAAAGGAAAAGAAGGAAAACGAAGGGGAATATTTGCCTAGAGTATAAACAGTGGATCTAGCTGAGGCAAACGTTCATTCTTCGTGAGGATACCGACTGGTCAACACTGTTACTGGGCGAGCTGGACGGCGAAGGATCGAATGGTTTTCTCAAGGCAATGGGGGTGCAGGATTAATATGAGGGAAGAGTAGAGTTTTCCAAGGGACTTTTGAAGACTAGAGACGAATGAACTGAAGAAGTTTAAAGTATCTTTAATTCAACATGGAAAGGAAGGAAAGGCAAACTTTCAGTATCGTTCTAGATACGAAACAATAAACATCGTTTGTTCTTGCTTGTTTTGCGCCATCACATGTCTTCGTTTCGGACTGAGCTGTGGACGCGACCAAATTACTCACTCGCTGATGTCTCTTGCATTGCAAACATTGCATCAAACTGGCACCATTTCATTAATGTTTTGAGCTACACAATTGTGTCGGGAATCATCAAGCTTATCGTCAGCTCACCAAGAGAATCAATGTTTTGGAATTTTCTCAGTGATTTGGTTTCACATGACGGTAGGAAAACTCTCTCCACAAAGGATGACAGCTAAGCTAATCTGACTGGCAATATTTACAGAAAGGGCTTCTGTTGAGAAGAGCGCAAAACAGGTGTCAAGGTTGTGTACCAAAAATTTATTTTGGGAAGCCCAAGTTATTCAATAAGTTATAATAAGTCATTAATTTATTTGGGTTCACGTGCAGATAGAGTTTATTTCGCTGATTAGTCACCAAGAAAGTAAATGTCGTTCCGGAATTATGTATGTGATTCGGTTTCGCTTGCCAGTAGCAAAACTTTCTCCACAAAGGATGGCTGCGCTTATCTCGAGGATGTATTGTTTTGCGAGCACAAGAATGAATCATCAAACAATTATCGTCAAATGATTGTACAATGAAAAAACATTTCAGGGCGACCAAACTGGTAGAGGGGCTATTTCAAAATTTTCGTAGCATTATAAAATAATATCCGCAGTTATAAACAAGCGACTTGAATTAAACTACAGCGAAGTTCTACGTCAACAATGCGGTCGTGTCTTGAACACAACCTCCTATAATTTTTAATTCGCCTCAACATGACGTTATGTAAATCGAGTGTACCAGTATTCCACCAGTAGAAACGAAGGTTTCTATGGGAGTGGTATTGTGGAATAACCTTAGTTATGACAAATAAAGTCTTGAAATTTGCATAAAAATAATGTATAATTTCTCAACCTAATATGATAATTGGGTTCTTGAAAATATTCGGGATTCCAGAAGAAAACAGTTAAGTAATGGTCAGGACTATGTGATTTCACACGTTGAGTCCCGCGTCAGTTTATAAGAACTGACATAGAATTTTCTAGTTCGCGCCGGTCTCATCCAACCGACGATAGACTTTTCGTTTGGAGAGTATCGACCCGGAGAACGACATGAACAATGTTATAAAATGATTTTTAGAGAAGTCAACTATCAGTCCGCGGGGACCGACGTGGGTCAGACGGATAGTACATTGTTGGTGTCCTAGTTCGGCAGGGGCTCAACAGGTTAAGCCATTAAAAAAAGGTAGTAGTTATTTTCATTCTAGTTTCAACAATACTAGTTTCAACTATACCTCCGATATTATAAACCTTAAAATAATAAACGAAACGAAATAGAAAACGTTAAATTAATGTGGGGTGGAGAGCAAATTATTCAGCAAATCTGGGAAGAGTACTTTCGGTATATCAGACATGGTGTCAAAAAGGCTGGATAATTCTGAATTATCAGGAAGGTTGGTATCCCTGATCATCAGTGAAACTGTGAAACCTTAAAGTTCATGAGCAGGAACTTCATATAGTTGATCGAATACCTCTAGTGTTTTTACGCTTCACTAATGCAACGTGTATTAAGTTTACCCATGAACCTAAAAAAATCATAACCATTAACTCCACAGCAAAAAAAAAAATAAAGCTTAATTTAACCAATATCAACTGTTGCCTTCGTTTTCCACTCGCGAGACCAACCGCGTAAATAGAAAAAAAGTACACGGAGCAAGTATTATGCAAAACACCCTTTCAACCGATGGCCCTTCAGCCCATGAGTCTTATGCCGAACAGTGACACATGGGTATTACAATGGTCAAGATGCAAGTTTAAGGTTCGCCTCAAATGCGCTCACGTAACCCCAGCTTCGAAGGCCTTATTTGGTCGGTTTGCAGTGGATCTAGTGCCATTTCGCTCGTTTTCAGCAACGCTCGTGACCGCGCCATTATTGCAAATCCTAACCGCGAAAAGCTCCCGCTATCACGGCCAACGTCAGAGCCGATGAAAAATCCTCCTCAACGTGTTTTCGAGCCTTGCTTTCACGAGTTTAAGCCAGCATAGCTCGAGTGCTGCAGAGAGATTGTAAATATTTATTTTTCTTATCGTTGATTGTTGTCCCGGGTTAGCGCGACTCTTAGTTTGTTTAGTCGCCAAACAGCATGCTGGTCAACGATATCCCCTTCTTGTCGTTGTTTATCTTGAAGGATGTTTACTGGAGAGTGGATGATTGATCCAATACTATGTTTTTCGGACGTTTACTGCGAGTCTCGATATTTATCGGTAGAGAAAAAAATGGAATGAAAACTACCCATGAGATTAATTACTTGTCAAATCAGTTATCAGTCGGCGAGTCTCCATTCAGATATAATCCCTCTATTGCGGAATCATAAAAGCTTTTCTTTCTTTTTGAGCTCACTTACAGGGACGAACATCATGGTCGCAAAAAGTTTACTGCACAATGCTCGAGAAAGGTTCTCTCCGCTTCGTTTGATGTGGCTGAGTTTAGTTGAATGTCAGTACGTTTCAAAATATGCGTACATTCGCGCTTTCACTGCCGGATGGACCGTCAGAGTGATGCACGGATTATGCACCGGCACGATGACATCACATTCTCCGGTGTAAGCTTATTTCATAGTCGTTACATATGTTGATGGCATGTTTCTCCTAAACCTTTTTACGATAGTAAATTGAAATACGGTGTAACAAAAATAAACATAAAGCGGTTCCATTTCTCAAATTAGCAATGTGGCCCACACAAATTACCAATTCACAGATGAAAACTTCTGCTGTCCATCCCGAATGAACAATACCACCTGCTACACAATTTTATTGTCGCCATAACATTGATTCTTTCATCCGAAAGAAGACACTCGTCTCTTTCGACAAAATTCTTCTAACGATGGGAATAAAAGCATTCTGTTCACCCTCTTATCACAATCAAAGTCACATCGTACATAATATACACACACACACATACACATTGTACACTTTCGGCAAAACACCCCCGCCACCATATTCCTGTGAAATCTCCTCCGTCTTCATTGTCAGTCAATGATGGCCATCCGCAAACCATGTTTAAGGTGAACGAGATCTTGCCACATAATGGCAGAGCCGGAGAAGCTTTCCTCTTTTCTCCACATAAGAAACCATTGACCCGTGGGCCAATTGGACTTTCTTCCTCCGTCTTTTTTTTCCTTCGTTCGTTCTGGCACCATTAAATTTAATATCGCTTCACGCAGTTAATAATCGTAAAAAAACGCAGATAAAATAACCGACGAACAAAAGCGTTAATTCGCTCAATGAGATCCTTCACGGCAAAATTTAACAGTCAGGACCCTAAGGGTTTATTTTTAGAGCATTTATTCATGTGGAACAGCGGTGTAAAATGCAATGTGATATGATAAACAGTAGTTGGAAATTCCAAGAAAGTTACAGTTAATATAACACTTTGCAGTGAATACTACCATGGATATGATGAAGATGGTCATTTCATTATACAAACTACACTACATTATACAAACATTATAGAAATTCGAGAGTGAAACACTTTAGTACAAACATTTGGTAGCATTAATAATGGCCGATGAATGAATGCTTTCTCTAAGTGAAGGGCGCGAACATTTTACACAGCAACAGAACGCCAATTTAAACACACTTTCATATCATATTAACATATACTGCAGATAGCTCGCTGTCTAGGGCGACACCGAAACACTGAACTTACTGAGTGTCCTAATAATTTTCAGTATATCTTAACAAAATTACATTTGGGATGCTCCCAAATATAACGTTTTGAAGAACACCCAGAACGGCAACAGGAAATCCGAATCGACGCCACTTTTAACCCGGATATCGAATTCACAAAAATTAATTCAATGGTCAAAAAAAGACGGGTGGTTAATGTCGGGGATATAACCGGAGAGACGTAGGACTAGAACTTTTCATGTACAAAATTATAGAAAAAAATCAAAGGATAAAATAAAACCTCAGCACTCAGCAAACACCTAAACGTTTAGATTCAAATACGAAAAAATCAAAATTTGTCGTGCAAATGTCGTGCGGTGCAAATGTTGTAGGGGTTATTGTTCAGCCGGCAACGAACACACCTTTGATGTCAAGCATATCGTAATAGGAATTTACCGTCTGGTATCGTGATATAATTGGGCTTCGCACTCCTCATAGAACAGTACTAGTCAAGTCCTTCATTTGGTACCCATATTAATGGGGTTTAGAGAAAATATGTAATCCGCCATTTTGTGGGGGCGGCCATTTTGGATTTGAATTTTTCATAAATAATTCTGTTGTACTAGTCAACCCCTTTCATTTGATACCCATATTGATGGTGCTTTGAGAATATATGTAATCCGCCATTTTGTAGCGGTCGCCATCCTGGATTTTCAAGATCATGAAATACGCAGTTTTATAATGACTGCAGAGATAAAGGTGTGTTCCAAATTTCAGATCAACCGGTGAACATGAAAGGGGTCAAATTTCAATTAATGCGGTACAGCGCCATAGACAAACATGTTACATACAAACATACAAATATGTCACAGTTAAATAAAACCATTTAAAAACTCCAGCATTCTATCGAATCGAGCGCGATTAGCCACTCATTCACCCGGCGCGACGTTTCCACCGCTTTTAACACACTTCGATAAACTCTCATGCTCCACATCCCATTAAAACTCCAGTCTCTCACTCTTGCGGTATCACACCGCATACATCCCCGGCAAATGCAGCGATGTCTCTCATACTGAAAATCAATTTCAAGATAGCGTCTTTCCTGCTTGGCGTCTGATAATAAGAGTGTGGCCAAGCCACATTCCATCGCTCCATCGCTCACTTTATATAGCCATATATATTTTTTTTATCTGTATTATAGTGATTTTCAACTCATTTGGCTGGTTCGTCACTTTTATTCCCATTTTTGGAAGAATGTCGGGAGTGAGAATTGAACTCGTGACTTTCAGCGTGAGAGGCATGGATGTTACCATTACGCCAGATCGCCTCCACATATAGCCATATAGCTAGCGTTGTAACGACTGCCTATATTTATGTATAATCTCTTTTTTGTCTCCCTCCTCACCTTGTCCATACGTTTCGCCCGTACCCGTGGTTGCTTGTAATGAATAGCTGTTTGCTGCGGCAGCAGACAAAATGTATGGGAAAGTAGGGAATTCTTTCTTCCAATTTTTCATCAATTTGAACATTATATGAGCTGAAAACGCGTAATGTGTAGCATTAATTCAGGAGGTATCAGCGTTCAAAAACTGAACACTTTTTCACACAGAAATATTGAAATGGGCCCCCTATATTGAATGCTTAGACGTAGTCCTACGTCAAAAATCACTGATATGTCATTCACGATTTATCAGTTATCTTGCTAACTATCAGTGTCATGCTAAGGCGTCGTGCACAAATTACGTAACGCTAAAAATCCGGATTTTGGACCCCCTCCCCCCTACGTAACGCAATTTCCTATCTCTAATACACAGAAAGTAACGCAACCTCAAATGAAAGGACTTGACTAGTAGAATACGGTTATTTAAGAAAAATTCAAATCCAAATCCTATAAAATGGCGGACTACATATTTTCTCATAACCTCTTTAATATAAGGGGTTGACTAGTAGAACACGGTTATTTATGAAAAATGCAAATCCAAGATGGCTGCCACTACAAAATGGCGAACTACATATTATGACAAAACCCCGTAAATATGGGTTTCAAATGAAAGGGCTTGACTAGTAGAACACCGTTATTCATGAAGAATGCAAATCCAAGATGGCTGCCACTACAAAATGGCGGACTACATATTTTTTCAAAAACCTATTATTATGGGTATCAAATGAAAGGGCTGGACTAGTAGAACACGGTTATTTATGAAAAATGCAAATCCATCAAAATCCTACCAAATGGCGGACTACATATTATTTCAAAACCCCATTAATATGGGTATCAAAAAAGGGCATTGATAAGACTAAAATAAAATCGTGGGGCACGTTGGATTTCCATTATCCACAATTAGCGACTTCATCATATGTCCCACGATTTTATTTTAGTCTTATCAATGCCCTAGACTAATGAAGGAGAGGTGTGATAACTGCTAACTGCTACTTTTCTATTTATTTTCTAGTTTTTAGTACATTATTATGTTTAATTACAATTAAACCGTTTAACTTAAAAAATTAGTTTTACTTATTTTGTTTACATAACATATCTCGATATCAGAGATGCATTTTTTTTCGTTTTTAAGATATGATTTTCCAAAGTTAACCGATGGTTCGAAAAAACATTTTTTTCACCTTTTTTCCATTACAAAAATTCATATTTTCTGAACTACTTGATCGATTCAGATGATCGACATATAAAACTGAAGCCTAGGAGTTAGTTTTCTTTGAAAAAATATTACCTTTGGGAAAAAAATGATTTTCGCCTTTGTAATTATTGATTGAGTCAGTTTTTCATAGTTTTCTCGGTTAGAGATAGAGGGCGCTATTATTTTTTTATATTTTTTCTGGAAAGCTGAGGACTTTTTACATAACATATTTCGATATCAGAAATGTAATTTTTTTCATTTTTGAGATATGATTTTTCAAATTTAACATTTTTAAAGTTTTCGTTAAATATTAACTGACTAGACTAGACCTATGCGACTAGAATCCAGTCCTACCATATCTATGATATTTTTTCAGAGAAGGCTTATTAGCTTATTGGCTTCAATTTCATATGTCGATCATCTAAGTCGGTTCAGTGGTTCAAATGTTATGAATTTTTGCAAAAAGTCATTTTTGGATAAAAGGGGAAAAACATATTTTTTGGACAATCGGCTAACTTTGAAAAATCATATCTCAAAAACAAGAAAAAAGTAGTATCTCTGATATCGAGATGTGTTATGTAAAAAATCAGCTTCAGATTTCAAGAAAAAATATAAAAAATATAGCGTTCTCTAGTTTAAAGCAATGAAAACAATGAAAACCGACTACAATCAATGTAACTATGTAACTATATAAAAATAAAATCAATTTTTTTGCAAGTTCAATATTTTGAGAAAAGGCTAGCTCATTGGCTTCAATTTGATATGACGATCATCTAACACGTTTCAGTGGTTCAAAAGTTATGAATTTTAAAAAAAAAGTCATTTTTGGAAAAAAGTAAAAAAAAACCTAAACCCACCCTAAAATGAAAATAGACACCCTAATAAAAAATAAAACAATACTGGTCTGATGTTTTGCAATAAAGAACGAACACGAAATTATTGCGACACATTCAACAGGGCATAACTTTTTTACCATTGGGTTAAAATCAACCAAATTTTGCACACTTTCTTATTGATGTGTATAGTCTACATGCTGTCAAACTCGGAGTCGTGTTTTTCGATTCAACGAAAATGGAGGTGAACCAACGCGAGTCGAGAGAACAAATTCTTTTCAAGCACCTGGAATTTCCTGACCTGTCGCACCGGCAGTTGGGAAAAATGTTGAACATTCACCATTCAACCGTCTCCAGAGTGTTGAAGCGGTTGACGTTGGACCACGGCAAAGGAGCTAGAAGAAAACCGGTACCGGAGAACAAAAAGACGGAGGGAAAGGTGGAGCGGATGATCAAAGCAAATCCCAACGTCTCAAGCCGTGATTTGGCTAAAAAGATCGGCATGTCACAGAGCTACGTCCAGAATGCAAAGAAGAGAGCTGGACTACATACATACAAGGTACAGAACTTCCCAAACCGTGATGAGCGGCAACAATCGACGGCTAAAACTCGGGCACGGAAGCTCTACGAGCAATAATGAAGCGGGAACTCGGTCCCGAAACCATGTAAACTATAAAAAACTAATACAATAAATAATTACGAACTCAAAATCAATTTTTTTCGCAGGTCTAATATTTTTCAAAAAAGACTATGAAAACAAAAAAAAAACGAATACAATCAAAAATAACGAGAGCAGAATTTTCAGCGATATAGTATTTATAAGATCAGGTGATTGGCTTTAATTTGATATGTCGGTCATCTCAATCGGTCTAGTAGTTCAAAAGTTATGATTTTTTTCTGAAAAAGTCATTTTTGGAAAAAAGAGGAAAACATTGATTTTTCGGACAACCCTAAAATGGAAGTGGTCACCCTAATGAAAAAATGAAAAAATACGGGTCAAATGTTTTGCGATAAAGAACAAAACTACCAATTTTCACGAAAATCTGAGAACCACTATATCGGTTTGGCATGGAATGGCTATATATAAGACGAATATAGAGCAATTCCAAATGAAAAATTGAGTATTTTTGATTCGAATGAAAGTTTGTATTACTTTTGGGTTGAAGGATACAAACGAAACAAACGAAACACAAACTCCTGCATCACTCGAGAACTAAAGGGTGTGTCACATCAAATTGCATAACGGAAAAAACGCTGTAGAAATTTAATTTTTAGGAATTATATCTTCTGCTTTCGCTTATAATCAGATAAGAGTGTATAGATCACGTTGGCCATGCTTCACTGTCAATTTTTCGTAAATTTGGAAAAATGTCGTCGAACGAAAAAGAGCGTCGTGAATTAATCCTGTGCACTCATTTCGAGAATCCGGAGTTGTCACATCGGGACATCGGTAAGATGCTGGGAATCGTCCAATCCACGGTTAGCAGAGTACTAAAACGATACTTCGAGAACCTAACCATCGACCGGAAGGAGAAGAACGGCAAAAATGGATGCTCCGTCAGTGAAAAAGATCACAAGCGCGTAGTTAAGCAGTTTAGACGTGATCCGAGAAGTTCGGTCCGGGATGTCGCCAATAAGCTGAATTTGTCAAGTTCATTCGTCCAGCGGACCAAGCAACGGGAGGGCATGCGTACATACAAGGTTCAGAAGGCTCCTAACCGCGACGAAAGGCAAAACATGGTGGGGAAGACGCGAGCCCGGAAGCTGTACACCGAAATGCTGACGAAGCCGCATTGCCTGGTAATGGACGACGAAACCTACGTCAAAGCGGACTTTCGTCAGCTGCCGGGCCTGTTGTTCTTCTCCGCAGAGGACAAATTCAGCGTTCCGGAGGAGATTCGCAAGCAGAAACTATCCAAGTTTGCCAACAAGTACATGGTGTGGCAAGCGATCTGCTCTTGCGGAAAGCGGAGCGCCCCCTTCGTGATGACCGGCACGGTAAACGGGCAGGTTTACCTTAAGGAGTGCCTACAGAAGCGCTTACTACCACTATTGAAGCAGCACGAGGGCCCGACCATCCTCTGGCCGGATCTCGCTTCGTGCCACTATTCAAAGGACGTGTTGGAGTGGTACGAAGCCAACGGGGTCACCTTCGTGCCAAAGGAAATGAACCCGCCCAACGCGCCGGAGCTTCGCCCAATAGAGAAATATTGGGCGATTATGAAGCAGGCCCTCCGGAAGAACCCAAAAGTTGTCAAATCGGAGGCGGACTTCAAGAGAAAATGGATTTCTGTTCAAAAAAAAAAACTACAACCTGACGTTGTACAGAACCTTATGGACGGGGTAAAGAGGAAGGTGCGAGCATACGGGCTTGGGCTCGAAGTACGAATAAAAAGAAAATGCCAAAAGTTGTTTAATAGTTTTTATTTTACTGTCTAAAATTTTCAAAAGGATCGGTCTACTGGGCGAATTTCTACAGCGTTTTCTCCGTGATGCAATTTGATGTGACACACCCTTTAATCAAGCACAATTTGGGATGTGAGGGTTTTTGGGTATGAAAAATGTTTCTATAATGTTATGCCACCGCTCCCTCCTCTGGAATGAAGAGGAGGTCACATAAAAATATTACACATATTTCAACCAAAAATATTCCAACCGAACATGACAATTGAAAATTTTCGGAAAACTTTGAAGGAAAAAGGGAAAGTTCGGAAAATTAAATTCCCATATGTTCTAAATTACATAGTGACAAGTGCTGTTAGTCCATTTGATGTTTGCGCTAGCGAAATTGATTATTGTTCGAAACTGGAAATGGAATTAAACTATATCTTCTTCTATCTATATCAAAAAAAGGATCGCCAAATGTGTTAATAAGAGCAGAGCTCGAGGAAGGAATTGTCCGATTTCGGGCTGTCTTTATTCTATCATATTTTCTGTATAAAACATTTATTCCATGTAACGGAGATACATGTTATTTGCAAGTGGTTGAAAAATCTTGAACGAGATTTGTGTCTGAAAATAATCTCATATTATAATGATG
Source organism: Toxorhynchites rutilus septentrionalis (assembly GCF_029784135.1). NCBI lineage: Eukaryota > Metazoa > Arthropoda > Insecta > Diptera > Culicidae > Toxorhynchites > Toxorhynchites rutilus. Next base: position 287,065,352 of record NC_073746.1, on the reverse strand, counting down.
AGTTTTGTTAGAAATACTAGGAATTTTATAGTAAAAGGTAAACCGGGCCGATTGGAAGAATAATCAATGAACAGTTCTGCGATTGGACCCATGAACTTGCTCATAGTAAGAAAACGTGGATGTTTGAAGGTATTGATAACAAAACACGAATTTTGGGCGGGATGAAGTTTGCCGGGTCAGCTAATTTACTTATAATTTCCAACAACTTTTCCAAATACATCATTGTGGTAAAATAATATGTTTAGGAGTTACGTTGAAAAACATTTGAAGACTGAATAAATTTTTTAAAAACATCTCGAGGATGGCTGCATTCAGAAGGAGATTTTTTGTTTTAAATCACATCAAGATTCATTATTTTTGGCAAAAATTTATTAACAATCACATACATACAAAAATTCCATGTTTCAAAAATTCATAAAAATTCGATGTTCCAAAAAGTTCGTCAAAAATAATTTTACCATTTTGGACTAATTTTTTGAATTTTTTGAATGACTTCTATTTTATACGATTTTTTTAAATATTAAAAAATACATATTTAAGATTAGCAAATTGAAGTTTTTTTCGTAAATAAAAAAAGAGTACTATTTTTTTCTCGGTGTATTTTTTTCACGTTTAAACATCAGTACTCTATAACTCTTTTTAAGACACTATTTTTGTTCCTCTCATAGTTTTTGAGATATAAATTATCAAAGATTTCTCTTATTGTAATCAATGTGCCCAATTGAAAAATTACACTTGAGTCAAAAAATTCCCTATGCTGTGGATAACTCATATATCCTTCAACCCAAAAGTAATACAAACTTTCATTCGAATCCAAAATACTCAATTTTTGTCATTTTCTATTTCATTTGGAATTGCTCTATATTCGTCTTATATACAGCCATTCCATGCCAAACCGATATAGTGGTTCTCAGATTTTCGTGAAAATTGGTAGTTTTGTTCTTTATCGCAAAACATTTGACCCGTATTTTTTCATTTTTTCATTAGGGTGACCACTTCCATTTTAGGGTTGTACGAAAAATCAATATTTTCCTCTTTTTTCCAAAAATGACTTTTTCAGAAAAAAATCATAACTTTTGAACTACTAGACCGATTGAGATGACCGACATATCAAATTAAAGCCAGTCATCTGATCTTATAAATATATATATATTTTTTTTTTTTTTTATCCAAAATATATATTTTATTAAGGCTCATATGGCGTTAGCCTCACGGGGCCGGGAGTTCAATATTTTGACAATGTTTGCTTAGACTATGTTAGTAATATGTAACCGATTACTCGCGGTTGACTCGAGGTTAGTATTACAAGTATTCTCATAATTGGGATGTTGCAGTCTTCAGTGCTCTGTACGTGTACCCGACACGGGATACTTCCTATTGGGATGCAGCTGACCATTAATCAGCAACGCCCCCCTTGTCTGTACCCCATATCTAGCGTGGTGCGTCTTTCTCGACTCGAGGAATCCAGGATAGAATGGTCACTAGCCGTTGTCATGAGCGGTACAACCTTTGGCTCTTGTTGAATAATCAGTGGACTGCACAACCTTCGGCCCGTGCATCTGTAAAGAGTGTGTGTATGTATTGCCGCGACTAAGTAAAAGTTTATCGATCGGATAGGAGGGATATGAAACGGGGACACAACGAAGGAAACATCATTAAACGTTGACATCGGCGTTCCTGAGGAACAGGTATAGATGAAGCAGAAGATCAGGATCCCGGCTACCTAAGGGTGGGTTTAGACTAGTGATATATTCATGTGAAGAAATGTGATGAGATTTATAGAAATCGCATCAACCGTTTACACTAGCGTGAACTTCTATAATGAATATATTCATATTTTCGGTGAATTTATTCACCTGAAGTAGAACTACATCCAACTTCAGTGGTTTCTCACCAGTGAGAAATTCGCAAGCGTTTACATATGCTGAATTTATTCAAGTTATATATACCTCGAATAAGTGTATCATATTTATTCTCATCCGTTTACACCTATTTTCACGTGAATAAATCCATCTATAGCTATAGATCTCCCTCATGTAAACCCGCCATAAGATATCCCGGACGGGGATATCCGATTGTCTGCCTTGTGCTCTCAGTGCTCTAGAGAGCATGGAACCGGATACACGACCAGACAACATGCTCGATGTCGTGGTAGCCATCGCCACAATCACAAAGATTGTTTGCTGCGAGCCCAATGCGATAGAGATGCGCGTTTAGGTTGTAGTGATTGGACATAAGCCGAGATATCACGCGAATGAAATCACGACCTACATTCAATCCCTTGAACCATGCACTCGTCGAGACCTTAGGGATAATCGTGTGTAACCAACGACCGAACTCATCACCACTCCACATGCGCTGCCAACTTACGAGCGTATACTGACGAGGAATGTGGAAAAATTCATTATAAGCAATTTGCCTTTCAAAAAGTGTGCCTTCTAAAGCGCCCAGCTTAGCTAGCGAGTCCGCCTTCTCATTCCCCGGAATCGAGCAATGAGAGGGAACCCATGCTAAGGTAATCTTGAATAATTTTTCGACCAAAACACTCAATAGTTGTCTTATTCTTGTTAGGAAATAAGATGAGCGTTTATCAACTTTCATTGAGCGGATTGCCTCTATTGAGCTGCGACTGTCTGAAAAAATAAAATAGTGGTCGATGGGCAATGTTTCAATGATCCCTAATGCGTAATATATCGCACCCAGTTCAGCGACATACACGGAACAAGGATCTTTGAGTTTGAAAGAGGCACTGGAATTTTCATTGAAGATGCCGAAGCCAGTGGACCCGTTTATGTATGGACCGTCAGTAAAGAACATTTTATCAGATCTAACTCTCCCATATTCTGCCGAAAATATCGGCGGAATAGAATCGGAGCGTAGGTGATCTGGGATTCCATGGATTTTTTGTCGCATGGACAGATAAAAAATGACAGAGGAATTGCAGAAGTATGGGAAGCAAACTTGGTTGGAGATGCCTGGTGAAGGGTGCACGTCGTGGGTAAGGTACTCATGGTATAAAGACATAAAACTTGACTGAGTAGTCAGTTGGAGTAGATTTTCGAAGTTATCAATTACCAATGGATTCATGATCTTGTAACGGATGAGAAATCTGTAGGATAATTCTGTGAACCGAAGAGTAAGCGGGGGTACTCCTGCCAAAACTTCGAGACTCATCGTATGTGTCGAATGCAAACACCCCATGGCTATACGCAAGCAACGATATTGTATTCTCTCCAGCTTGAGAATATGAATCTGGCAGCTGATCGGAAGCAAAAACTGCCATATTCTAACATTGATAATATCGTTGTTTTGTACAACTGAATGATGGATGGGCACCCCACCATGTTCCGGTAATTGTTTGGAGAAAATTGATTCTTTGCTGGCATTTCTGTTTCAAATACGCAATGTGTCTCCCCCAGGTACACTTAGAATCAAAATATACACCCAGGTATTTGAAAAACATAGAGTGTTGGATCGTTTTGCCGGATAGGTGAAGCTGTAATTGGGCGGGTTCCTGCTTCCTAGAAAAAACGACCATTTCAGTTTTCTCCGTAGAGAATTCGATACCCAGCTTGAGGGCCCACGTGAACAGATTGTTCAGGGTATCTTGCAACGACTTTTGCAGAACGACGGGATTAGTACCCGTGATGGAAATAACTCCATCGTCTGCAAGTTGTCTCAGCGTGCAGTCTCTAGTTAGACAATCATCCATATCATTGACGTAAAAACTGTACAAGAGGGGGCTTAGGCAGGAGCCTTGCGGTAGGCCCATAAAACTGTAACGAGAAGATTTCGAGCTGCCATGAGAGAAAATCATGTGCTTTTCTGACAGTAAATTGTACAGGAAATTGTTAAGAATTGGTGAAAGTCCACGATTATGAAGCTTCTCTGAGAGAATTTCCATGGAAACTGAATCAAATGCCCCTTTGATATCGAGAATAATAGTACGCCACCAAACGAGCCATTTCGATCGAGGCGAATAATGTTGAAATCGTGGAAATTCAGCTCATCGGCTGAAGAAAGCCATGTTTCACAGAGAGAAAATACATCACAGTTAGAGCTGTGAACTAAAAATTTAAACTGATCTAGTTTGGGAATAATGCTTCTGCAATTCCACTGTATTACAGTGGTCAAATCCTTGACCTCTTGACGCTGCTCCTGAGAAATGGACATAACTGAACCGACGCGGATGGCAAAACACGAGCATCCTGTTAGGCGTAAGCCTTCTGGAGATCCATCCATGGAGATAGAGACCACGGTTCCACACCGGTGGTACCATTGGATAATGTCAACTAGTGGAACATAATTGCATAAATTAGCATAATATTCCCTCTGGAGGCTGCAACGCTTCATCGCTAATGCTACCTGCATATTAAATATTATATCGCTGAAAATTCTGCTCTCGTTATTTTTGATTGTATTGGTTTTTTTTTTGTTTTCATAGTCTTTTTTGAAAAATATTAGACCTGCGAAAAAATGGATTTTGAGTTCGTAATTATTTATTGTATTAGTTTTTTATAGTTTACATGGTTTCGGGACCGAGGATGCTATATTTTTTTATATTTTTTCTTGGAAGCTGAGGTTTTTTTACATAACATATCCAAAAATCAGTGCTCAGATGTGCTCCCGTGGCCGAGTGGTTAGCGTCATAACTAACATGCCGGGTGTTCGGGTTCGATTCCCGTTCTGGTCGGGGGAATTTTCCGTCAAAGAAATTTCCTCCGACTTGCATTGTGATCACGCGTATTCTAGAGCTTGCCACTCAGAATGCATTCAAGGCGTGTTATTTGGCATAGAAATCTCAACTAAGTACTAATAAAAAATGACGCAAGTAATACTACGTTGAGACGGCGAAGTTTCTCTAGGAACGTTAGTGCCATTGAAGAAGAAGAAGAAGATCCAAAAATCAGAGATGCGTTATTTTTCGTTTTTAAGTTATAATTTTTCAAAGTTAACATGTTTTCAGTCTTCGTTCAATATTTGTATGCGACTAGAATTCAATTAATTGGTAAATGTGTCATTTTTTCAAAAAAAGCTAAATCTAATTTGCTTTTATATATATACATACATACAAACGTTCGTTCGAATCAAAAATACATGTTTTTAAAAACTGCGTATTCAGGATTTCATTCGGAATTGCTGTATGAGCTATTTTTTTTTGGAATTCTGTGATTTATAATTTCATGATCTATGTAAAACCTTATCCTAATAGGAATACCGGTAAGTTTCTTCGTTTTTTGTTCTATAATTTATGCTTTATTCTGCTAAAAATGGTTACAAATTAAATATTCAAAGTATTGCCCATCGCTAGTCACAAATTTTTCCCCACCTTCTGACAATTCACGGATCCCTTTGCGGAAATAATCGGCCGGTTTGTCGGCTAACCATGAAGTGTTACTTCATTACTTCAATATGAAGAAAAAAGCTGCGGGAAGTCATTGCATTTTGGTGAAAGTTTATGGTGACCATGCTCCAACTGAGCGAACGTGTCAAACATGGTTTCCACGGTTTCAAAGTAGTAATTTTGATAATTTTTTTTTTTTTTGAAGACGAAGAACGTTCCGGACCGCCAAAAAAGTTTGAAGATGAAGAATTGGAGGCTTTACTCGATCAAGATCCGTCACAAGCGCAACAAGAACTTGCAGATACACTTGGAGTAGCTCAGCGAACCATATCCGATCGTTTAAAAGCAATGGGACTGATCTGAAAGACGGGACATTGGGCGCTGTATGAATTGAAGCCACGAGACGTTGAACGCCGTTTTTTCACGTTACTGGCGATGAAAAGTGGGATCATCACGACAATCCTAACCGTCGGGCAACGTATGGATACCCCGGCCATGCATCAACATCGACGGTCGCGCGGAATATTCACGGCCGGAAGGTTATGCTGTCTATTTGGTGGGACCAGCTGGGTATGGTGTACTATGAGCAGCTTGAAAATTACTTGGAATACTTGGAAACGCTGAAATGGGAGGTCCTATCCCACCCGCCTTATTCTCCAGATATTGCTCCGTCCGATTACTACCTTTTTCGATCGATGCAACATGGCCTGGATTTTTTCCCCCTTTTTCCCAAAAATGACTTTTTTTTTCCTTTAAAAAATATTGAACTTGTGAAAGAATTGAATTTTGTTTTCGTAATTATTAGTCGTAGTCGTTTTATATTGTTTTCATGGCTTTGGACTAGAAGGCGATATATTTATTTATATTTTTTTTAAAAGCTGAAGATTTTTGAACATAGCATATCTCGATATCAGAGATTTTTTTCGGCTTGAGATATGATTTTTTTAAATTAACCGATGGTTCGAAAAAACAGTTTTCCCGTTTATCCAAAATGACTTTTTGCAAAAATTCAACTACTGAACCGATTTAGATGATCGACATATTAGATCGAAGCCAATAAGTTAACCTTCTTTGAAAATATAGTATTACACTTGGGAGAAGATTGAATTCTGGTCGCATAGGTCTAAATGCGGGTCTAACGTTTTGCGATAAAGAACAAAATTACCACTTTTGACGAAAATCTGAGAACCACTATATCGGGTTGACATGGAATGTCTGCTATGATATGGCAATTTTTCAATAGTAGTTGAAGTTAACATCGTAAACACTTAAGTGTTCGGATTTCGATGCATTACGATATCTATCTATCTGGTACAAGTACACAAAAATGCGGTATGATATTTTCCCACTAATTTGTCTCTCTTTTATTGACTTCGTTCGTTCTATAAGGCGCATTTGCCCCTTCTGCCAAGTATTTCAAATATTTGCGATCGAAATGATATTCAGGGTATCGATAATGAATTTATGGAGATCCGAAACCAGGAATCTATTGACTTGACTGTAAACGAAAGCAATGATTGATGTCTTTCTTTTGGGGAAAAATGTTATCACTAGAAAGGTATGACAATAATTTCTGATTCTGTCGCATTCCTCAGCAACGGTTGTTTTTAGAATACAAAATAAGAAGTATATCAAGAACAAAAACTATGCGAGGGATTGTAGCTTCCAAAAATTATGTAGACATTCATATGGAAAGAATATTGAATGACACAAAGTATAATATTAAAATGTTTGATCACAAACATGATAATTATAAGCTTAAAACTGCTACGTACTGACGAAGTTGCATAATTTGATGTTAAATGTAGCTAGTAAGCTAGCTTAAAAAACACTTTTTCTATTATTGCACCTCTGTAAAATTTCGGATCAAACTAATGAATGATTCTGATATAAAATCAAATTAGTAAATGACTCTGGAATGAAATTACCACACTCAGAAGGATCAATGGTAAGCATCCCAAGGCTACCTAACTCATGCTCACCTCAATTTATCATGCAAAACGAGCATGCAAATGACGATTAGGAAACTATATTATTAGATGGCCCCAGGGACGAGAGCCACTGCAACTTGCACCGATGGTGCGTAACTTTACGCTGCTCCTGAGAAATGGACATAACTGAACCGACGCGGGTGGCAAAACGCGAGCATCCTGTTAGGCGTTAGCCTTCTGGAGATCCATCCATGGAGATAGAGACCACGGTTCCACACCGGTGGTACCATTGGATAATGTCAACTAGTGGAACATAATTGCATAAATTAGCATAATATTCCCTCTGGAGGCTGCAACGCTTCATCGCTAATGCTGCCTGCATTGAAACTGTTTTGCTCAGCGATAACGTCATTTCCGGAGGAAATGTCAAACGTTGAATTGCTGCATTTTCGCGATAATTGGAAATAGTGCATGGAAGATCAATAACGGAACTGAGTGTATTTTGTTACGATGATTCGTGTAATCGAAAAAGTTAGATGGGTGGTATCGAAAACACGACCGCGTTGTTGACGGAGGACTACGGAATTATTTGAATTTATTATATTAGGCTGTCAAAGAAGTCCTGCGGTATTTCCGCGATGTGTCGTTGTAAGCGCGTAGTTCTAGTTGTATTCATTGTATCGAGTCATACTATAGCTTGTTGGAAAGGTATTTTCATAATATAGTCCTTGACAGTGTTTTGTTTGGTTAAGTCGTTCGTGAGTCATAGTGTCGCAAATATGGAGCAAAATAAAGAGAAAATCCGACATATTTTACAGTACTACTATGACAAAGGCAAAAATGCATCTCAAGCTGCCAATAAAATTTGTGCAGTTTATGGACCCGATACAGTTTCCATTTCCACCGCACAACGATGGTTTCAACGTTTTCGTTCTGGTGTAGAGGTCGTCGAAGATGCGCCACGCTCCGGAAGGCCTGTCGTCGAAAATTGCGACAAAATCGCTGAATTAACCGAGAAAGACCGGCATAGTAGCAGCCGTAGCATCGGCCAGGAGCTGGGGATAAGTCATCAAACCGTTATAAACCATTTGTAGAAGCTTGGATTCACAAAGAAGCTCGATGTATGGGTGCCTCACACGTTGACGCAAAAAAACATCTTTGACCGTATCGACGCATGTGAATCGCTGCTGAATCGCAACAAAATCGACCCGTTTCTGAAGCGGATGGTGACTGGCGATGAAAAGTGGGTCACTTACGACAACGTGAAGCGCAAACGGTCGTGGTCGAAGCCCGCTGAAGCGGCTCAGACGGTGGCCAAGCCCTCATCAACGGCCAGGAAGGTTCTGCTGTGTGTTTGGTGGGATTGTCAAGGAATAATCTATTATGAGCTGCTTCCCTATGGCCAAACGTTCAATTCGGACCTGTACTGCCAACAACTGGACCGCTTGAAGGTAGCACTCATGAAGAAGAGGCCATCTTTAATAAACAGAGGCCGCATTGTCTTCCATCAGGACAACGCCAGGCCACACACTTCTTTGGTGACGCGCCAGACGCTCCGGGAGCTCGGATGGGAGGTTCTATTGCATCCGCCGTATAGTCCGGACCTTGCACCAAGTGACTACCATCCGTTTATGTCCATGGCGAACGAGCTAGGTAGTCAGAAGTTAGCCACAAAAGAGGCCTGTGAAAATTGGCTATCCGAGTTTTTGCCAATAAGGAAGCGAGTTTCTATAACAGGGGTATTATGAAGTTGGCATCTCGTTGGGAACAAGTCATCGAACATAACGGCGCATATTTGACTTATAACAGATGACTGTAACTAATTTTATGAACAAATGAAAATTCAAAAAAAATACCGCAGGACTTTTTTGACAGCCTAATATAATAAAATATTTATACAAATATTTAAACCGTGCTAGCCATCGACCATTTTCAGGACGAACAAAATGACTACTGAAGAGTTATAGTAGTAATTTTGTTTGTCCTGAAAAGGGTCGATGATTGGCATGGTTTTGTCTTCTGGTGGATTTATTTATCTTTCCTACGCGAGAAGAATACACAAATTGGCCATATGCCGCATTGTTCGCTAGCAGCTGAAAGAGGGACCCCGATCTGGAAGTATTATGCAATTTATTTTAAAGTTTTTTGATCTGACATGTTCAAGAATCATCTGAATGTTCTTTTTGCCAATGGCTCTCAACGAATCACTTATTAAATTGCATTAAAAAACAATATTTTTCTAAATAGCATTTTGTTTTCATTTTCAACTATGGTAAAGAAACATATTTTCAACAAATCAAAACAATATTTGTAGACGCTAAACATATTAATCCACTTCTAGCTGGTACTTGATGGGTTGAATAAGCATTCAAATACTTGTAATTATTATTTAAACAAGTGAGAAAAAAACTATTTTACAAAAACATCACGACGAATGACCAGAACCGAATCCCATCATGCGACATATCGAACGTCTTGGTTTGGCAAAACTACATGACCATTTTCGCTGCCACCCTAAGGTGCATGTATGAAATAAGCTTGACCTATTCACCTATAGTCTCAATTTAAATTTTTTCATGCATACAAAAACGTGGTAAAAAACACAAAACTTTCCGCATAATGAGGCTTGGTTTAGTTGGAGTGGCACATTTTCCTAAGGTCAAAGCCACAAAAGGAACATCTTTAAGAGCAGAATGTGATGAGGTATATCAGCTTTAGTGAACAGAACATTGTAAGTCGTTATTCACCTATGACCACTTTGCCCCCAAATCAAAGTAATTTCTATGCTAATTGATCGCTAAGATTAAACAAAATAATAGTCGTCCAAACTGATGATTTGTCCAACATATCAGATTGAATAAACCAAATTTCACGAGAAATTCCTTAGATACCATGCGGACAAAACTACGGCCGAATGTCTATCGAGAGAGAAATTTCTGGTTTTATTTGTATTTTGTCATGTGACAGCTCTACTGAAGTACCGGGTGACTCAAAAGTATTAAATGCTTCAAATATAAGATAAATACGGCATCTATAGTCAATAGTTATAGTACCAAACAAGCAGATGACCACTTTGCACCCCATGACGAATTCCCCCCCCCCCTACCGCTAGATATATTTTGCTTACAGAATGGTTTAATCTTTGAAAAGTCCCAACTGCGCATAATATGGTGGAATTACGGTACAATAGAAAACAACAAAATAAAAATAACCCATCATCATCGAGATCATGACAGACATAATACTGATAAATACAAATTGAAAAATAATAATAATAAAAAGACAATTTTCTACACAGTATAATCCGTTCCAAAACAAAAACTTCGTCGGGTAAAATATTAATTGAGAAAAAAATATATTAAATCTGCAATAAACTGTCCGCATAAAATAATTCGTTCGCATAAAACTTTGTCAGTAACAATCTTCGTTAACATTTAAAAAAAAAACCGTCCAGCTGTTAATATTTATGAAACTCACTTCCTCTTTCAACTTGATCACACAAATATTTATCTAACTACTTAAACTACTTTAAAAATTAACACCATTCGATCATTTAGTATTTTTCTGAGAGAATCAGAGAGATACATAACAAAATTAACACTCTTAAAAAGATACTTTCATTTGTACATCTGACTCTTCAGTCCGGTAAAAAGCATCTTTCCTGCCAAGAATGATATATTTTCTGCCAACGCAAGTTTGTGTGTAGCCTTGAAAAGCTGAGTGCAAAACGAAACTGACGGTACTAGACTAAGGTTAAGCTCACTTTTATTTTCGCTTAGGTAGGATGATACACTAGGTTTGTCTAAGATTAGCTTTGCAATGGTACTATTTTATAAAGTTGTACATTGTTGCTAGTGATGTCAGGTTATTGTTCGACTAATCGATTGTTGGTGGTAAAAATGTAGGAACGAATATTATGCAATTAATAATCGAAGATCACCGTTGTTATGAATATCGAGGAGATGTTGCTGTTTTCAATGAAAAAAATTACTTCAAAATCACGGTAATCACGGAAGGAATGTCTTTTACCGTATCAGGAGTCACTATCAGGCATCAGCGAAATCTTCCTCGTCTGGGTAGTACATCATTTTGGGTTTCTGTTTTAGACTCATCAGTGGGTCTCTGAGTGAAAAAAGATGTGAATTGTGATGTATGTGATGCACACGTGATTGGCACGATTCAGTCAACTGACGCCAACGCAGCTATTGTCAATGTTTTGTACACTCTTTTTCTCAATGTTCAGTTGAAATTATGACTTTTTGAAAACAGGAGGCCGTGAATATAGTTAGAATATTTACAAGGACTCGAATGGCCTCAAGATACTGCCCGCCTTTAGTGATAACAATCATCAAAACAGCAAAACATCTCTTCTACTCAAATCACACTAACGTTCCTTGTGAATCTTCTCTCTCTCAACGTAGTTATTAATGTTAAAAGTATTTCATGAAAACGCAAAATGCTTTCCGATTTGGCACCCCCAAAACCAGACATAGTCTAAAAATAGAATTCCCAAACATCATCCGTTATATAAATTGAACGATTCGTGATCCTTCACCAAACATCTTTGATACAATCCAGTGAAGCGTAAATTTCATCAGCGGGAGCAAGTTGGCCGTCCGTTGCGAAATACTTCTTCAGCGCTTGTTTGTCACTCACATTACTTGCTACCCCATTCAGAATGAGGGCAAAGTTCTACTTGTTAGTGAAACAAAAGAAAATCAAAACAATGCACTCGATTCGTGTGCCAAGTATCCCACCACTGCCATCGTTCATCCAACCAGGTCATGCATAACCCACCGATATATCCTTGATAGGACGAGGCTGGGACAGACACGGTACGCAACATAATCGTTGGACGTCAAGCATCGCTCCTTCTCATTCTCGGATTCACAGCTTTCTCCATCGTCACAATGCTAGTTTATCGCTGGCGATACTCTTTCTCCGTGTTCTTGTTTTAGAGATAAAGAAAACAAACAACAACCTGTGCGGGGTTAAGCATTTTCAAGAATGAACGACAAGCATAGAGCATAGAATCCAGTTTTTGCGCCACCACCCAATACTCACTCAAGCGAATCTCGGTTCATGGTGGAAAATATTTCCGATGTTGATTGTTCCTTGGCGCGTGTTCCATCCATGCTATTCAGCTATAAGGTGAGGTACTGTGTTACATTACCGCTTCCAGTCCGTTACAATAACGATCTAGTTTATCGCTTCTGGTAAGCCGACGTCTCCGAATGACGATTGATGTCACCAGGTCACACCACAGTGATGCCTACTTAGTGAGATTATGTGTCGTTCCGATTTATCAGCATTGCCTGCCAAGCAGTAGGTATATGTCGGGGGAAAATTTATGCTGCGCAACTTTCGCTATCAGATGCCAGCGTTGTTAATTGATGCCCGCCGTAGACGAGAGGTTGTCCTGCTCTCAAAGCTTGAGAGTTGAAGTGAGTAATCAAGTTACGAATTTAGTGCTCTGCTGGCAATGAGTCATTGTTCTGCGGTAGTGCATCGTGGAACTCTAACCTGGCGCTGGTGACCGTTTGAGTGTAAGAATCATATAAGAGGTAGTAAAAATAATTTAATTATTCTTGTATGGGATTGAGGACTTTATTTAGGATAGTTGAAATGATCCGATTCACACATACACCGTGGTTCAGTAACATGTTGCCATTTTGATAGTTATTCCGTAATTCAGCCACTCCATACCAAACCGATATGGTGGTTCTCAGATTTTCGTAAACAGAAAAGTAATTTTGTTCCTTATCGTAAAATATTAGACTCATTTTTTTAAAGTTTTGTCTTAGAATGCCCCTTCTTATTTGAGACTCTCATTTGGCTCATTGTCTCATTTTAAAGCTCATTTGCTTTAATTTGATATATGGATCTTCTGTATCGGTCCAGTAATTCGAAAGTTATGAATTTTTCAAAAAATCATTTTAGGAAAAGATTGGAGAAAAAAATAAATGGTGACCATTTCCATTTCAGGGTGGTTCGAAAATTAATTTTTTATCCCATCTTTTACTAAAATGACGAAAACAGAAAACATTAAATTATATCTAGGATTCAATTAAATCAAAATGATAATAATCCATTGATAACAATTTTCGTATCACAGTTATCTGTAGAGGATGAAATAAAAATTTGGGATAAACATCATAAAATTTATCATTAAAAAGTTATAAAAAAAGGAATAAAAGTAGGGTAGAATAGAAAATTATTTATGAAATCGAAATGATTTCAAACCAATTTATCACTAAGAACATATTAACAACAAAATCTATTAAAAACATTCAGTCCTTTTCAATTGTCGAACAATATTTGCTATCACACTAACTGATTGAACAATACTCCATTCGTTGTATGAAAAAAAAACAAAGAACAATCGTGGCAATACCGCAACTCTTCAGTTTCATTTGTAACGTTGTGTGATTCCGGTATCAATGTTTCTACGATTCGTTCAAAATAGATATCAAAAATTAAAATTAAATTCATAATTTTTTGAGTTTTATTATGGAACCTTTAACTTCAGCAGTACCACACAATTCAACGTCGAGTAAGTTGTTTATTCATGGTTTGATACATGTATTTTAATATCTTCTTTTAACCAAAGCAACCGGATTAGAAAGACTATCTAATCTATGAAACAACGAAGTATTGAGAATCTGATAAGAATAATAAATTCCAAATTTCACTCATAAAAATAGTCAAGAAAATACTAATTATGTCATAGTCAATCATCTTCTGACCTCCACAGATCCAATAGTAAATACATATTTTGATAAGGAGAAAAGTAATTGTAAAAAACTTCTAGATAAAGTAATATTTCTATTGAAGGACACAATTGTTCAATCAGGAAAAGATGATTTTTGAATCTTATGGCAGTTATGTAGAAGAATAAGAAGAATATCATTGTTTTTGATTTGTTAAATTTTACCATTAACTGTATTGTGTTGATTTGTAATCTAGAAAATATTTTACTTTTATTATTTTTATTTTAGGGGGCGTCCATAGCCTACGTGATCTTTTTCAGCGCCCAGTGAGTTTGCTTGTACTCAAAGATCGTAAAATTATATGGAAAAGCATGTAAAAAATACTGCGTAGAAGAGGGAGCCATAAAAAAAATTAAGAACGTGCTTCTTGGACGACCCCAAAAACATGGATGCCAGATTCGTGGTCAGCATCCCGAAATTATGTACCACGTTTTTTTTCTGCATTTAATGACACTTTTTTTTGCTTGGCCAGCCTGTGTATGGAGTCGCCCCACTGTGCAGGGATCTGCAGTCATTATAAAACTGCATATTCCATGAATTTGAAAATCTAAGATGGCGGCCGCTACAAAATAACGGATTACATATTATCTCAAAATCTTATCAACATGGGTATCAAAAGAAAAGGCTTGACTAGTAGAACAACAGTTCTTTATGGAAAATGCGTCACCCCAAAACGGCAAATCCAAAATGGCCGCCATCACAAAATGTCGAAATATATAGTTTTTCAAAACCTAATCAATATGAATATCAAATGATGCAACTTTTCGATTCCATTTTTATAGTACTCTTTCTGTTTTTCCTCAAAATAGGCCTTAGTTTCGGTAACCACTTCATCATCGGTCTTAAATTTTTTGCAAGCGAACATTCTCCTCAGGTCTGCGAACAGAAAATAGTCGCTGGGGCCAGATCTGGAGGAGAATACGATGGTTGCGGAAGCAATTCGAAGCCCAAGTCATGCAATTTTTCCATCGTTTTCATTGATTTGTGATTTTTTAATTTTTTTTTTTTCACAATAACAAAAGTTGCTTTACTCTCAGTGCTGTAACTCAGAAACCAAACGACCGATTGGTGTCAAATTTTGACACGTATCCATTGAAAGATGGTGCTTCGTGATAGTTAAGTAGATTTTTGCAAAAGACTCCATCTAGACGTCAACCTTATGAACTTTTCAGCCGAACTGTTATATATGTATTTTTAAAACCCCATCAATATGCGTATCTAATGAAAGGGCTTGACTAGTAGAACAGAGTTATTCATAGAAAATGCAAATACAAAATGACCGCCACCATAAAATGGTGATACAAATATTTTTTTTCCAAACCCCATTAATATAGGTATCAAAAAAGGTTTAACTAGTAGAACACGCTTATTTACAAAAAAAAATCAAAATGGCGCTACATGTATTTTTTCAGAGCCCCAATCACATGGGTATCAAAGTAGAACACGGTTATTTATGAAAAACAAAACAATAATAAAATAGCAATACATATATATTTTTCAATACCCCATCAATAAGGATATCAAAAGAAAGGTCTTGACTATTAGAATACATTAAATCATGAAAAATCCAAATCCATTATGGCCGCAGTCACAAAATAGCCAATCACATTTTAAACGGTTTTATTCAGTGTGTCCTGTTTGTATATATGTTTGTATGTATGAAGAGTTGTCCTATATTAATAGAAATTTGACACTATAAAACTGCGTATTCCATGATCTTGGAAAATCTAATTTAGCCGCCCCTGAAAAATGAGTGAGCTCATATTATCTCAAAAAAAAAAATGATTAGAATATGCTTATCAAATTAATTGACTTAACATGGAGAACACGGCACATTATGAACAACATAAATCCAAAATAGCCAATTATGTATTTTTGCTACACCCCCAATTATTCGACTAATAGTATACAATAAATCATGAAAACATTCTGAAAAAATTGGCTGAAAAATAAAATTTAAAAAGAATTGTTGAATAGTTTCATGTAAAGAAATATACTAATGATACAGATAATGAGCTTGAGCTTGGGTAGACTGTAAAATTCGTAGTTGCTCTCCGTGATTGACCTGAACCAACCGCAATTTGGTTGGAACACACAGAATGACGCTTGGGACTAGCAAATCATTCTCGTTGTGCAATTTTCGATGATTCGAGCTTTAAATGGTCAATTACGACGCCAGTCACGTCCTTACAGTCACCAGGGGAAGGGAAGGAATGTTAGTATGATATTCGCCGCCCGAAGGCCAGAAGGGTCGCCTCTATAGCGTGGTTCCCTAGCGTTTATCATGGAATGGATAGTTGTTAGTGGGAATGGTTAAGAAAAATCAGGATTTACTGCGGTAAGTGATGTGATTATGTAAATGTGAGCTATTGACTACTCGATGAAACAAAAACCCTAAAATTTCGTGTGTTACAACACGCGGCAGAGATTATCTTCAGATATCCTGAGAAGGACAACCTGTAAAATTTATACATTTTATGTAAGATATTATATTAAGAAGTAGTATGATTCCTTGCTATGGTGGTTTAGAGCAAACGAAAAAGTATTTATCGTATGTAGAATAATACAATAATACATAATAATACTAAACATACTAAACATATCAAATTGTATACTGAACAGGAGAGAACGGAGGCCGTTGCCCGAATTGCAAAGGCATAATAGACCATTAACCTTAAATATTTTGAACTGTTTAGCAACATTTCCCCACTACACTATCGTTGCGGGAAGTCAAATGTAGAAGCAACTACCGTCAATTATTGCGAATAAAACATGAACAACCCTAAATGCATTAGCTTGGCTTGGCTTTGCGAGGCCGCCGCTCTCAGAGAGCGGCATTGTGCAGTGAAAAGAGTGTCACTATATTAGCAGAGAAAAAAAAGCCCCACACGAACAAACACAACGCAAATGTATGAGAAATAATAAAAGGAAAAAACTACACATGGCACTCCACTATTATCGCTCCATTTTCTTTCTCTATTCTACTTTTATCTCTTCTCGGGAGAGTCTTAATTAAAAGCTACTTTCTCACAGCTAAAAGTGATTGAGGCGAATGATTTTTCATTTCATATGCACACTTCCTACATCTATCACAAATATTATATTTTCGCTACGTTACAAAAACTTCACATTCATTTAAGGTGAAGGTGGAAGCTAGCCATTGTAGTAGTATAGGTAAACCCTCGTGTAAAAATGGGGTAATAGTGTTTGTGAGAGAAGAGCAAAGCACACGTAAATAGATCAATTCACTTATCAGACTGTGTGGCGCTTCATTGACACGAGTCTTTGAATACATTTGAAAAAAAAAAACAAATAACAATTCAATACTAAAGTAAAATGTATGAACGATATGTTCCGATGAACAATTGCAAATATAAATATATATAGAAGGTACATTTGCATATGATTCTGATTATACGCGAGCGTAACATGAGCAAATTTATAACACATGCGAATTGGGGCACTTTTGGTATTAACAAGTTCTTCCGCATAGTAACTCGATGTTGATAATTCCTTAATATTTTCCTTCGTTGATCGTATTGTTTTCACATATTCACGTTGGAAAGCCTTAACCCTTCTCTTCGTTGGCCGAGGCATTTTGATTGAATGTAATACTTTTCCGTTTACTGTTTTTGAAAGCATAGGCAGCCGTGGCAGTGTTCTGAGCTCTGCAATACAATTTGCTTAACCAATGTTAGAGTTGCTAAGACTTACATTATAGACCCATTAAACGTAAAAATAATAATTGTATTGATATCAACACAATTTTATTCTATTGATTTTCATGACATGGGACGCTATGACTCCGGAATAACATTTTATTGAGTGGTTTTTATAGCTGTTTCGATGATGTTGTTTGGCATCAGTGTCGAAAAAATAACGATGCTTCCACCAATACAAACAAAACCATTGCAGAAGATTGAAAAACGAAAATTTAACTTTCAGAACACTTGCTCGAGTTTTCCGACGTTCTTCACTATACGGTGCGAAAGCAGATGAAAATTTAATATCTTGTGAGTAATCGATTAGAGTTTGGTTGATATTACTTGATGGGAAGTGTGCGAAAACGATAATTTTCTTCACACTGTTTCGCAAAATTATTGATTTTCGGGTGAGAGGTGAGGGAGGGAGATGAAAGAAATGAGCGCCATTGTGGCAGCCATTTGTGGCTAGCTTCCACCTTCACCTTAAAATGGCATTCATATGGTAGATTGTCTGGATCGACATTTCAAATGAAATCCATTATTGAAACGAATAAAAACACGTTTAATCGGACGTAACAATACGGAGCACAAATGAACACATCCTACCCGGTACGTTGTTCATACCGAACCATATACTAATGATACAGATAATGTACTAAAAACTAAATAATGAAATAAGTAAAAAAACACTTTGAGTTAAACGTTAAACGGTGATTAAGCATAATAATAATACATGAGCAAAAGCTAAAAACTAGTTAGGCGAGTAACAGTTAGCACCTATCACACCCCTTCCTTCATTAGTCTAGTGCATTGATGAGACGAAAATATATATTATATACCATAAGATAGGAAATTCATTCAGCATTTTATTCATTATTAGACAAACAGTGAAGATAGTAGAACAAGTGATTAATTTCGGGAATAAGGTAGGTCAATTTTACTCGGTGCTTGCGCAGTGGGGGAAGAGCAACAAACGAAATCTTTGTATATAATTCGAGCTTTAGCCTCCTTAGTAGAGATGGACAAACCGTTTGCGGACGATACTAAAGAACTAGTTCATCAAAAATATTGAACGAACGAATTGAGATTGTGATGTACGGAACGAATGAATATAACGAGAACGCTTGGCAAAATCTAAACAATATAAGGATTTAGTCATTCACAAGTAACGCATGGCTTATTTGTTTGGCCTATTGCGAGTACGCGTTATCGTGATAACTAATACAGGAATGTTTGTAAAAATTCAAGAATTTCGTTACGGAATTTTTCACATTATTGGACTATTCACCCATTCCATGCCAAACCGATATAGTGGTTCTCAGATTTTCATTAAAAGTGGTAATTTTGTTCTTTATTGCAAAACATTAGACCCGTATTTTTGACGTAGGATTACGTCTTTCGGGAACATATTGGGGTACAATTTAAAAATCGAAAACTAAGCACATTGTAAACATTGTCCAATTTCAAACACTTATTGCTCAGTCATTTCATGATGGATGAATTTTTTGCGTCAATCGATTTCGGCAACTCACAACAATTTTTTATATTGAAGAAAATAATATATGTCATGAAAATAACTATCGAACAAATAAAAAATCTCAACCCCCATCCTAACGGAAAAAACCGCTTCTGATTGGTCGAAATTGACGACACATGCGGCAGTTCCCTAACAGAGACATCAACACCAAACTGCCTGGGGGAAATCGACATTGCAATACATGAAAGTAGGGGGAACTTTTGTTCCTACCGAAATGTGTTCCCTAACAGAGACATCGAAACCAAGCTGCCCGGGGGAAATCGGCATTGCAAATATATGCATGTCGGGGGCATTTTTATATTGCAAGTAAGGTGAGTGATACGATCAATTCTAGCAAATAAAATTTAAATTTGGAACTTTAATGTTGGTTGCTTCGTGAAATATATTCTTATTCTCTAAGTATAGTATTAGTTGTTGTTAGTCCAATTGAAATTCCCATGGGGTGGAATAAACGCTCAGAAAGTAAAACTTATAAAAGATAATTACCTTTTCCATTACAAATATGTTTTCTATATATTAAAGTAACATGTTTTACGCTCAGATTCTATTCCGCCGATATTTTCGGCAGAATATGGTAAAGTTAGATCTGATAAAATGTTCTTTACTGACGGTTCATTCATAAACGGGTCCACTGGTTTCGGCATCTTCAATGAAAATTCCAGTGCCTCTTTCAAACTCAAAGATCCTTGTTCCGTGTATGTCGCTGAACTGGGTGCGATATACTACGCACTAGGGATCATTGAAACATTGCCCATCGACCATTATTTTATTTTTTCAGACAGTCTCAGCTCAATAGAGGCAATTCGTTCAATGAAAATTGACAAACGCTCATCTTATTTCCTAAAAAGAATAAGACATCTATTGAGTGTTTTGGTCGAAAAATTATTCAAGATTACCTTAGCATGGGTTCCCTCTCATTGCTCGATTCCGGGGAATGAGAAAGCGGACTCGCTAGCCAAGGTGGGCGCTTCAGAAGGCACTCTTTTTGAAAGGCAAATTGCTTATAATTAATTTTTCCACATTCCTCGTCAGTACACGCTCCTAAGTTGGCAGCGCATGTGGAGTGGAGATGAGTTCGGTCGTTGGTTACACACGATTATCCCTAAGGTCTCGACGAGGGCATGGTTCAAGGGATTGAATGTAGGTCGTGATTTCATTCGCGTGATATCTCGGCTTATGTCCAATCACTACAACCTAAGCGCGCATCTCTATCGCATTGGGCTCGCAGCAAACAATCTTTGTGATTGTGGCGATGGCTACCACGACATCGAGCATGTTGTCTGGTCGTGTATCCGGTTCCATACTGCTCGCTCTCAGCTCTCTAGAGCACTGAGAGCACAAGGCAGACAATCGGAGATCCCCGTCCGGGATATCTTAGGTAGCCGTGATCCTGATCTTCTGCTTCATCTATACTTGTTCCTCAGAAACGCCGATGTCAACGTTTAATGATGTTTCCTTCGTTGTGTCCCCGTTTCATATCCCTCCTATCCGATCGATAAACTTTTACTTAGTCGCGGCAATACATACACACACTCTTTACAGACACACGGGCCAAAGGTTGTGCAGTCCACTGATCATTCAACAAGAACCAAAGGTTGTACCGCTCATGACAACTCTACACGAGCTGATGATTGCGCCGGCTAGTGACCATTCTATCCTGGATTCCTCGAGTCGAGAAAGACGCACCACGCTAGATATGGGGTGCAGACTAGGGGGGCGTTGCTGATTAATGGTCAGCTGCATCCCAATAGGAAGTATCCCGTGTCGGGCACACGTACAGAGCATTGGAGACAGCAACATCCCAATTACGAAAACACTTGTAATACTAACCTCGAGCCAACCGCGAGTAATCGGTTACATATTACTAACATAGATAATAATAAAAATTGTCAAAGTATTGAACTCCCGGCCCCGTGAGGCTAACGCCATATGAGCCTTTATAAAAATATATATTTTGGAAAAAAAAACATGTTTTTACTGATGAGAAAAATTGATAATTGTGTTGGGTATTGGTAATTACTCACTAATGTAATATGGTGAATTTTTTTCTTTATTTCATCCATACATATCACAGGAGGCATCTCATCTAGGATCACAGAGGGTGGTTTTCATCATATCTCGTTCCACTTCGGTATCTTTTATCTGATACGCACCATCCAACGACTGTTTACCATCCTTCTATCATCATCATTCGGTGAACACTGGTAGAGTGAACAAACAATACTCAACAACCAAACCAAACAGCTCTTTTCAGGGCCACCAAATTCATATCAAAGAGTTTAACGATGTAATTCTTCAAACATATCCAAAATCAACAGATAGTCTAACGGAATCCTACGTCAATCATGCAGTAGTGTCTCGGACACAACCCTTCTGTGACTTTTTTTAAATTTTTTTCATATGTGCTCATTTTCATTTAAGGGAGGTCCGAAAAATCATTTTGTTTTCACATTTTCCCAAAAATGCATTTATAAAAAAATCATAACTTTTGAACCACTGAACCGATTTAGATAATCGACATATCAAATTGAAGCCAATGAGCTAGTCTTGAACTAGTACATAACCTGCGAAAAACGGATTTTATTTTTATAATTATTGTTTCTAGTTGTTTTTTATTGTTTTCATGGCTCATATTTCTTCGTGAAATCTGAGGATTTTTACTTTTTGAGCTGTTTTTTCCTTTTTGAGATTTTGATTTGAGTGATTTTCCACATTTAACCGGTGGTTCGAAAAAAACAATTTTCCCCCTTTTTTCCACTACAAAAACTCATAACACTTGAACTAATTAACCGATTAAGATGATCGACATATCAAATTGAACTTAGTTTTCTTAAAAAAATATTACTTTTTCGAAAATTTGGATTTTCGTTTTTGTAATCATTGATTAAGTTAGTTTTTAAAATTTTTGTCGGTTAAAAACGACTACAATCAATAATTACGAAAAATAAATACAATAATTACGATAATAAAATCCATTTCCTATTCAAGTTCAATATTTTTTCATAAAAGCCGATTTCATAAAAGCTAGCTCATTGGCTTCAATTTGATATCTAAATCAATTAAGAGGTTAAAAAGCTATGAATTTTTGAAAAAAGTCATTTTTGGCAAAAAGTGGAAAAAATGATTTTTCGGACCACCTTAAAATGAAAATGGACACCCTAATAAAAAAATAAAAAAATAAGGGTGTAATGTTTTGCGATAAAGAAAAAAATAACCACTTTTGATGAAAATCTGAGAACCACTATATCGATTTGGTATGGAATGGCTGGTTATTAAATAAGATCTTTGATGGAATCCAGGTTGAGTCCCAAAAGAAAGTATGAAAAATTGGGCGAATCATTGTCGGGTAAGAAACACATTTTAACATTCAATTTGCGACTTTTAAAGAAGAAGCCCATTTTCTCTCACCAGTAATAAAAAAATCAATTTAGGAAATGTCTTATCTAATCTAACGAAATCAATATCAGGACATGAAGAACTATGAAGCTACCTATTTTTACCTAACAACCCTAACCTAACTTCCAGTTATCAGACAATGTTGTTCTTTATACCGGTATTGGAACCGCTGAACGAAAGAGTGAAAGAACGGTACGGAAGGTTTTAACGTTGATAAAGATTTATAAGATACAGGTCGGACTCGATTATCCGGAGTATTGATTTTTTTTGACGTGGTCTAACCGGAATATATGGGGGGTAAAATGAAAACCTAAACACAGAACATGCAGAAAAAAATGCAAGATTTCGAATGCTTATAACTCGAACATTTCTTACTGGATCGGAAAGATGTTTGCATCAATTGATAGGGAATATTTCTACGCATCTATCGCAATTAATAAAATGTTATTTTTCATTAAATATACAATTGAATAACTGTAAAATGTTAAGCGTAATCTAAACGCACTAACTGTTTCGTTTTGATTGACCCGATTTACAGTTTCCCCAACACATCCATCAAAATCAAGCAGCCTTGGGGAAATCGGCATTGCAAATACATGAAAGTGTGGGATCTTATGTTCTCACCGAAATGTGTTCCCCAACACAGACTTCAAAACCAAGCAGCGTTGGAAAAATCGGCATTGCAAACACATGAAGGTTTGTTTCGACTGAAATGGGTTTCGTTAACACAGTCTTTAAATCCAAGGAGCGTGGGAAATTGGCATTGCAAATACATGTAAGTCGGGGGCATTTTTGTTCCTACTGAAATGTGTTTCCTCAACAGAATTCAGAGCCAAGGTGTCAGAGGAAATTGGCATTGCCAATTCATGCAAGTCTGGGACATTTTTGTTCCGACTGAAATGTGTGCCTAACACAGGCTTCAAAACCAAGATGTCTGGGAAAAATCGGCTTTGTAAATAAATGCAAACTGCGAGTAATTTTGTACCCGCTTGCAGACTAGAATATGTTTCCTTAAAACGGTCTCCTAAACGTAAGAACCTGGGAAAATCGTGCAGACACTAGAGGCGAATGAACTTTCAAGTTTGAAGCCTCTGAAGCGGCCCTAATCGCTTCAGACATCATTATAGAGACGCTTGGAGAATGCTTCGCTCCATTTTTCCATATTTCATTGAAGCACACTTGCGCTTTGTCGTCAAGATCCAAAAGTGCATCACCCTTGTCGAAAATCGAACACTTCTCTACTTACATTATGTTGTTACCAAGTCTACATTTTTTTCCGTACATCAATTTTGTTATTTTTGTGCGAGTGAAACAAATCTCAAGTTTCCACTCGGTTCGTGGCAGTTCAACACACACGGGACATTTTTCTGATTACTCGGCGTGTAATTATTTATCGGCAGATATAGCGGGGCAACTCCAAGCGCCTCCCCAGAAATTCGAAGGTAGAAGAATTAGTTTGTAGAATTAATTTCGGAAAAATAAAAGAGTCGAGAGTTGCACGCTAAAACGATTGGTCGAGTTTTAGTTGTATGAAAGAAAGCCAAGACCGTTCAGGCTACGCTACAAGTGGTGACAGCGGTGGGATGCTGTCCAAGTGGGGACAGCAGCCCACCCATCGTGGTGTTTACAAAGCGTTGCTTTCCTTGAAGATAATCTGGGAATCGGAAAGGATCCCTAGTTCAGAAAATGTGCGAGGACAGATATTGTAGTGAAAGAAGAAAAAAATCGAAAAAAATATGAATCAGCATAATGCGGTACAAGAAGTGACGTTCGAAAATGAACATATCGTAGTGAAAAAAAATGTGGGATGTTATTAGTATAGTTGAGCCAAGTAAAACCATCCCCCTGTGGTAGTGATCTCCAAAGAAGAAAATTCCTGTAATGAAACGATTGTTTCGAATCGATCGAACAATAAGGATATGCTGTCGAGCATATACAGCAAAGTGAAAAGCATGTTGAAGAAAAATGATCCTCGCACGGAGTCGGTTGGAGAAGCTCATTTGGTTGAGCCATCGTTGTCTGCTGAGAAGTTTGATTCACGATTCATGTTTTCGCTGGACTGTGGTCCCGAGATGTCTATCTACATCGGATCAAATGTGGTAAACTATCCGTTGGTCAAAGGAGGAAGACAGGAACAAACGTCAGTTCTCGGAGGAGCAAATGTGAGTCGGAGAGACAGTAATATCACTGCGATACGGATCTAACAAGGTGACAATCTAGAGGAGCACTAATTTCGGTAATACTAGACATAGGAGCTATATGATATTCCATCAACTTCCCCATAAAGCAATAAAGTTAAAAAAAATTATCAAAATAAAATTAAAAGCCAATTAATTCATCAAGGGAAATAATCGTATTAGATGCGAGGCAGTTATTTTTGTGTCAATATTTAGACGATTGTCATATTTGGAAAAACCGATCGGCCTGGGTTCAATCCCAGCTGGCGTCGTTGGGATTTTCTGAGGCGAAAAATCTCTGGTTACGTCTTCCTTCGGAGCGGAAGTAAAAGAAGTTGGCCCGGCTCATGAGTTGTTGAGTCTGATAGGTAGGAACAGGTGGAGTCGCCTCCCTGATGTCGGTGATTGGCACTAAAGTGGCGGAAATAGGCCGACGAAAAATAAGCGAAGATAAAAAAAAAAAAAAATATTTGGAAAATATTCAAAGTTAATATGAAGTATCTAAATCGGATTCCGCGTTCCATGATCTTTTATTATGTACTGAGAATCCAACACTAAAATAAATAGAATCGCAACCATGTGTGGAAACCAGATAAAGAATTCTAGTAAATTATGTAAAACAAATAATGTGAGACCGATTTAAACCTTGCAAATCGTTGGTTCAAAGTGTAAAAAAAACAGATGTAATATATGAAAAATTTATATAAAAGCTAGACTACTATAAACGAAAAAACAATTGTTGGCGACTGCAAACTATTTCATTGTAACAAATTAGGACAGCAGTGAGAAAGTGAAAAGGACCATTTTTTTTTTCCTCTCAAAACAACCAAATTTTAAAAAAGTGAAAAGAAAAAGCTTTTTCCTCATCAATTCAAATCAACTGTTGGAAGGATAATCAATTTTTAAATAAATTAGGAGATTTTTAGAATAAGAGCGATAAAATGTGTGTGAAAGGAAACTATGCACCTAGAAGAAAGTTGTACGATCTAATTCTTCTAATGCTTCAAGAATGTAATACACAGACTGAATTAATTTAGCAGAGAAATTTGAACCCGGCATCAAAATATGAATCAAAGAAGGGATAATTATTATTTAACAATATTCCGTCAATTCTGGGAAGACTGCTTATTCTGTTTAGAAAGACACAATCATATCTCCCGTACTTTAATTGTATGGACAGGGAAAAATGGGGAAATGTACTTATCGATAATTTGAATAGGTGTGATTCTAAACTTTACATACACACTATGAAGTGGGATTTTAACAAAATGTAAAATGTTGAGGCATATTTGTCTACAGCCAATTTATAACAAGAATGTGTCCATCAATTGCAATAATAGCTTTTGAATGTACCGAAGGGCTGGAAAACCAGGAATGAATTCTTGTAAGGACATGTATGCCCCAATACTTACTTAACAGTTCATGAGTAACTGAAATGTGGGATTATCGAGAATAAAAATGTAAACAAAGTAGCGCTATAAAAGCGAAGAAGAATCATGGGAGATGAATTTACCTCCAACAATAAAGATTGAAATGAAGAAAACTAAATATTGAAGAAGATGGAAGATTAAAGATTAAAAGAATATGAAAGATTAAAGATTAAAAGAATATGAAAGATTAAAGATTAAAGAATTAATGAGAGGGAGATATATTCAGCAAGAATGATGAAAATAAACATATTGCACCAAGAAATTTTTAAATGAAGCTGTACAAGCTCATCAACAATGATCGATAAGACTTTCGGGGAAGCTTGAAGGAGATATGACCATTTTTGTTTCCATTTAGAATTGGGGAATTACAGAGTTGAGGGAGTATGTTTTATTTTAATTACAACCGAAAAAAAATCATTTAAGTTCCTATGACTAAAAAGTAAAAATCAAAAATCAAATACATTTATCTAATTATTACATTATTGTATAATCTGCTTGCAATAACCTCTTCAAGATTATTTCAAGCTGTACAAGTAAGGGGGGATGAAGCGGCCCTAATCGCTTCAGACATCATTATAGAGACGCTTGGAGAATGCTTCGCTCCATTTTTCCATATTTCATTGAAGCACACTTGCGCTTTGTCGTCAAGATCCAAAAGTGCATCACCCTTGTCGAAAATCGAACACTTCTCTAATTACATTATGTTGTTACCGAGTCTACATTTTTTTCCGTACATCAATTTTGTTATTTTTGTGCGAGTGAAACAAATCTCAAGTTTCCACTCGGTTCGTGGCAGTTCAACACACACGGGACATTTTTTTGATTACTCGGCGCGTAATTATTTATCGGCAGATATAGCGGGGCAACTCCAAGCGCCTCCCCAGAAATTCGAAGGTAGAAGAATTAGTTTCGGAAAAATAAAAGAGTCGAGAGTTGCACGCTAAAACGATTGGTCGAGTTTTAGTTGTATGAAAGAAAGCCAAGACCGTTCAGGCTTACGCTACACCTCTATAGTACAAAAAGTAAAAATTGAATTTGTTGATTCATGCAAGCCGAGGGTACTTCTGCACCCGCATGTTTTTTTGCACTCCGAAAATTGTTTCCCCAACACGGATTACAAAAGCGGGTACGACCACAACGCTTTGGATCGGTTATTCAAGATTGCATTGAAGGATATGACTTCATATCTTCTGCTCACTGAATTTCTACGCATACCATTTGATGATTAGGCAGAATGTTGATAACCATTTGCTGCGATAACGCCTATTGATTAAACAATATGTGTTCGACGTACATGTCAAAATCGAAACTGAGTGCCTGAAGTTCATCAAATGAAGCAAATTCGCGGTTCGAGAAGTACGTGCACTTGAGAGATGCAAACTTCAGAGGAAAATGTAAAATGAAATAATCGTTTGATAATTCTTCCGATTTCACATGGCATAATACAATCTTTTTACTATCAATACAAACAAATGATTGCTAAGCTAAGGTAGTCCCACGTCAACCTTGCGGTTATATCATAGATATAACCCACCAATTTTTTCACTCCGGATAATCGAATTCTCCGGATAATCGAGTCAAAACAATTTTTTTCTTTATTTGTTTTTTTTTGCATGTAGATTTCGGTTTTTGAAAATAAAAGAGGAATTTGATTTTTGATTCATCCCCTTAAAGTCAGGAAACACCTTTCTCACATGAAAAAATTAATTTATCCAGATTCTCTCAGGAGGTGATAGACGATCATATTTGATGAAAAAAATCCTCCCACGCATATGTTCGAATTTCAACAATGACAGAGTTAAAGAACTTTTTTTTTTTGTTTCGGACTCTGTTACTTCAAACTGGCTCTACATTAAAAAATACGCTATGGAAGACGATTCTGATGCTTTCATTTGAAAGATGAGAAAATTTAGTATGGGATATAGTAGTGGAACAACTAAATTAGTGAATTTTAATAACATTTTGGAAGTGAAACACTTAAAAGTTCATAATTTTTAATGTGTTATTATTAATTTTATCCTAAAAATTTAAATTAAACTAGATTGTTTCTATCAATTGAAATGAAGTTCTTTAACCGCTCCACAGTTTGTTCTTTGACGCACAACTTCTATCTTTCTTAATTTGGCTGCAATATCGATATAAACAATTCCTGGTGAAAATTCGTGCTAAATCTTCAAAAATCACGATTTTTACCCCACTGTACATGTAATAGCCACTTAAATTTCACCTTAACGTTGAAAGGTTACATTTCTTCATGAAATAAGCCATATTTGAAATATAAAAAAATATTTTTTTCCAAACTGAATATAATCGAGTCCAAAATTTTATATAATCGAATCACATATAATCGAGTCTGTATATAATCGAGTCCGACCTGTACTGTATTCTATTAGTCAAATCATTTCATTTGATACCAATATTGAGGGGATTGCAGAAAATACACTCGACCATTTTGTGGTGGTGACCTTTTCGAATTTATCTTGTTCATAGTGTAGTGTATTCTCCAAATCAACCCATTCAGTATTTTTTTGCGGAAGCCAAATTGAATTTTTCAAGATCATGGAATACGCAGTTTCATAATGACAGTAGAATTAAATGTATGTTCCAAATTTCAGATCAATCATTCAACAGGAACGGGGTCAATTTTCTATTAATGTGGGGCAACCCAACAATCATTCAAACATACATAGAAACAGTTGAATGAAACCATTCAAAAAGTAATTAGTTGTTTGGGGACTGCGGCCATCTTGAAATTGGATTTTCCATCATCTGCTATGTTCTACTAGTCGAGAACTTTCTTTTGATACATTTTTGCGCTTTTTTCATAAATAACTGTGCTCTACTAGGCGAGTCTTTTCATTTGATACCCATATTGATGGGGTTCTGAGAAAATATGCAATCCGCCATTTTGTAGTGGTCGCCATCTTGGATTTGCATTTATAATAAATAACTGTGTCCTACTAGTCAAGCCCTTTCGTTCGATACCCATATTGTGGGGGTTCTGAGAAAATATGCAATCCGCCATTTTGTAGTGACCGCCATTTTGGATTTGCATTTTTCATAAATAGCTGCATTTTACTAATCAAGTCCTTTCTTTTGATACCCATTTTAGCTATTCAATATAGAATTATTATACAAATTATTGAAAATTTCCAAAAATTAAAAATAATATACTCCGGATAATCGAGTCTAAAATTCCAGATAATCGAATCCCGGATAATCGAGTCCGACCTGTATTATATGACCCGGCAAACTTCGTTCCGCCCAAAATTTATTTTTAGTTATCAATACCTTCAAACAATCACGTTTTCTTTCTAAGCGCACGTTGGATTTCCATTATTCGCATTTGATGGTTTCATCATATGTCCCATGATTTTATTCTAGTTTCATCAATGTCCTCGATTATGATAATGATAATGATAACTGCTAGTTGCTACTTGCCTAATTATTTTCTAGCTTTTAGTACATTATCTGTATTAATATTTTTTTTAATCACAGAGAAACCGTTTAACTTAAAAAGTTTGTTTTACTTATTTTATTATTTATATAAATAGAAGAAGAAAAAAAGTGCGTCACATCAAAATCTATATACACTTTCAAACAAAGATCAATGTCGTTAGCGCAAACATCAAATGGACTAACAACGATTGTCACTATGTAATTGTAGAACATATGGGACCTCCTCTTCATTCCAGAGGAGGGAGGGGTGTCATATCATCATAGAAACATTTCTCGTGATGAGTTCTCGGGTTATGCAGAAATTTATGTTTCATTTGTATGGCAATCGTTAATTGTTTCAAACTGTCTACAGAAGAAATAATTGAGAGTACTGTAGAAACCAATAATCGTAGATCTCCACGAACGCGAATTTCACAAAAATTAAAATTTCATTTCTCAAAGAAACCATTTTTAATGCAAGTGACGACAATAAGGAAATAGTATTCGTGCATAGTTTTTATTCTAAAACACCCATCTTATCTCGTTTGCACAACATTTCAGTCCCCTATTGCATTTTTTCGTTATCCATGGATATCTTGAACTTTTTAAATATTAGTTTTGTTGCTCTGGTAAGCTCAGTGATACTTATCGAAAAAGAAATAATACGGAGCAAAAAAAATTGTTTTCTTCGGCTGAAAATATAATAAAACACTGTCAATTTATCGAAAAGCGTTCTACGGATTGCCGCCATGCTGGCACCGTTTGGCGTCGACTCGATCGCGCTTCATTCGGGCGAATGCGCGCTTTGCGATGTTTTCATATTATGGCGGCGAACGCCGAACACGCCGAAATTGGCTTTCAATCTCAACCAGCGAGCTACGATAACCAGTAAAACTGTTGTGGGATCTGATGATTAAATGAATTCTCTTCCCCACTTTAAATTGGAATAAGCTGCGTAACTTTTTTTGGCAGGCAAAGAATTTAACTGATTTAACTTCTGTTTTTGTTTCAACAGAAACTAAATCGAAAACATCTCTCGCCCTGGGTTTATTGCATTCGCGCTGATTCGAAATGCTACCGCAGGGGTCAGAGTTTAAACTATGCCAAACATTCGATGTTTATCTATCTAGTAGCTTATTCTGGAGTGATGCTACAGTCACAGCCAGTGATGCCAATGTTGCCGATTTCGCTATATTAACCAAAATTCATGGCAGTTTCCTGATGTACTGACAAGCACTTTTTTGCCAGATTTGGAACAATTCTGATTTTCTCTATATTTTTTTACATCATTTTTGCGGTCGCATTAAATTTGGACATGGACGTCGTATCGGTAGGAAATTATTTTTACCGGAAAGAGCAATGTTACATAACATGTAAAATTATGAAAGATAAACAAGATTTATTTTTTTCGTGAACTTTGGACATGTATCTACTGAACAATATGTTTTATTGTGATGTTTTCATATAAAAATTATATTTTCTAATCCTACTTGGTGTGCTATCTTTCGAAACAGTTCCCAAGATGCAGTCTTGGTATTTGACTAAATGTATCGTAGAAATAGTTAGATTGACGTCTTCCGTCTTTTACCTTTCTGTTTGAACGTACAGAACAACCGTTGCTCTTTTCACCTACAGTGCCGCAATAGGGGAGCCGCGGGTAAGACGATCAGTGGGAGTAAGATGGACAGGTGGTTGATTTGTATAGTTGCATTATGAATTTCAAATTTCTGTTGATGAGAAACCCTTCTACATGCTATTCTATAATATTTGAACCATCCTATGACAATGAATACTGATCAAAAGTGGAATAGAGAAACAAAAACCGAAAATCGAACATGATTCCGCGTGTGGATGTTACTTTTGCAGCTTCGATATTAAGCATTTTGAGTGGTTTGATTGCAAAATTGAATTTGCTGATGATTATATTTCGATTTGTGAGTTGACAGAGAAGCGATATTAGGTATGTGCGGAAAAGTAAATTCATTCGTAAGTGATAGATTTAAATTATTGAAATAGTTACACTGGGGGGGGGGGGGGGGTGAAGCGGTCAGTCATATCCATAATCACTTCCAATGCATGATGGAAAGTGAAGGGAAGAAGGGATTGAACTCTTTTTTATATTGCATTTTCTTTTTGTTCTATAGTAACTGACGCACAAACACTGGAAGAGGGTGAAATTATTCCTCTCGGGACGATAAACCTCTACGCTTCGTATGTTATGAACCTGTCCATATCCCCCAACTACATGTCCATTATACCCGAACCGATAAAAATGTTCTACTTTTCGGCTTGTTTTAATTTCAGTAAAAAACATGGAAAAACACATTTTTATAAAACATTTGGCCAGTTATTTCGAAAACCAGTATATTGAACTGTAAGAAACTGCTTTTAAATTTTTGAAAACATGAGTTTCCAAAGATACAATTGAAGTTTTCCTTAACATGTCCGTCTAACCCCCATCTCCCCTACATGGAGTTTTTCATTTAACTTTTCACCAAGCATGAGTGACAACTTTTGTTTATACTTAATATACTTACTTATACTTATACTTATCTATAAATGATAGATAGAAGCATCGTTTTGTAAATGGGTTCATTGGACATTAAGATTTGTGTTAGAGGCAGTTTAAGGCAAACAGAGCCCGAAGCAGAGAAAAAGTTCAATAACTATGTCATTCGAACATACATAGAAGGTTTTTTTCTTATCAAATATGATCGTCTATAACCTCCTGAAAGAATTCGGATTTTTTATGTGAGAAAGGTATTTTATGACTCTAAGAGGATGAACTAAAAATCAAATCCTTCTTTTATGTTCAAAAAATATATGTTGCAAAAATAAATAAAAACAATATTTTTTTGACTCAATTATATACAGTGAAAAGAAATCGGAGACTGTATATAATCGAGTTCACCCTGCATATTAAAAATATGATAAGTAATATAATATTGTAACATATATGACCCGAATAACATCAAAACTGGAGAGCATTCATCTATTCTGTACCATCTATAAATATACCAATAGTGATATTTTCTATATCTGAAACTAAGCATTAATTTCAAACCATGTACGACGAAATCGGGGACATTCATTACAATTATTTCTATTTGATTGACTCGAAAGAAAGAATAAAGAAGCACTTTCCATCATATTTGTAGGAGGATTTTTCTCACAATTCTATTTAAACAACCAAAATCAATTCAATTTAAATAGCCAAAATATGAAAATGATTTTAATGTTGATTATTGATATTGAAAAAATATGAAGTAGGATTAGAAACATTGAAAGATAAAAGACCCGTTTAACCCGTTGTCGTCGTTTGTCTGCTCTCAGCCACCACAGCAAGGAATCACACTAAATACTTTATTCAACGATGTAATAGTTTACAATTTTTCATGAATGAATTTTAATGTCTAGTGCACTTTTTCACGAATGTATACGGAGTTTGCATGAACAGTAGATAACGGTACTCGATAAAAACAGAGTATTATTGGCGTGGTAATATAAGAGGATCTCTTTCAAAAGAAATTAATTCCGACCAAAGGTTAAAAGGCGACTTTTGAATTTTCGGCCAAAAAGAGCATCGTATTAACATACCTAAGCTGTTTTACTGTTTTACTAATTTGATTATTTTTGCGCGCACGCATCAGTCACGTAAAAAAAGAATTCAGTATACAGTCGTATTTATACTGAAATTCGAACGAGCGATTTACGGACTAATTATTGCAACATGCTTTTGACGTAGAAATATGTCAGAAAACAGGTCACGTTTTATGAAATAAAGTTAACGTTAATAACTATTTTTGCCGCGGACGGAGTTTGGATTACGGATTTACGTACCAAACGAATCGGTAATTTCCTAAGATTTGTTTGATATGCTATACATTACAATCACATGGCGTGTAAAAAGTTGAAATTCATGAAAACTATAAGCGTTTCCATTTTTCTATACATTTGTTCTGTCCATGTGTGTGCTTCCCCGAACAGAGCTGTCAATAACAAGCAAGTTATGGACGAGCAACGAAAGGGAAATCGTAAGACTTAAAGTCTCCGTGAACAAAGGAAAAGAAGAAGAACGAAGGGGAATATTTGCCTAGAGTATAAACAGTGGATCTCGCTGAAGCAAACTTTCATTCTTCGTGAGGACACCGGCTGAATTGTTGCTGGGCGAGCTGGACGGTGGGGAGTGGAGGAGTAATACGAGGAAAAAGTAAAGTTTTCCAAAGGCATTTTCAAAGGTTAGAGACGAATGAACTAAATAAGGTTAAAGTCTCACATGTCATAGTTTTGGATTGAGCTGTGGACGCGACCAAATTACTGACTCGCTGATATCTCTGGCATTGCAATAATTGCATCAAACTGACGCCATTGCATTAAGGTTCTGAGCTACACAATTGTGGGGGGAATCATCAAGCTAAGCTATCGTCAGCTCATCAAGAAAATAAATGTTCTGAAATTTTGTCTATGATTTGGTTTCGCAAGACGGTAACAAAACTCTCTCCACAAAGGATGACAACTAAGCTGATCTAGACCGGTAATATTAATAAAAAGGGCTTCTGCTGAGAAGAGCGCAAAACGGAGATAAGTGTGTGCATATTGAACTGCTTCAAGCCATCGATGTATGGATATTTTTGTGTGTGTACTTGCGTGCGTTTTAACGTATTGCGCTGTTGTCGATCCGAACGTGTCGATAAGGAGGTGAGAGCGGGAGGGAAATATTTGCGCTAGGGTATTAGTAATGAATCTCTGCTGAGGCAAATATATAGCCTTTTTCCAAGCAGTTGACATTGTTTGTTTTCCGTCATCATAAAGGCTTTCGCTATGGTAAAGCAGGTGTTAAAGTTGTGTACCAAAAAGTTATTTGGGAATACCAAGTTATTCAATAAGTTATAATAAGTTATAATTTTATTTGGTTTCGCATGCCAGTTGCAAAACTCTCTTCAACTAGGATTGCATTTGCGCTAATCTTGATCATAATGTTGCAGTGCTATTCTTTTCGAGGTTGTTGAGATTAACAGGAAGAATTTTATTTAGTCACCAAGAATGTAAATGTCGTTCTGGAATTTTGTATGTGATTTGATTTCGCTTTCCAGTAGCAAAACTTTCTCCACTAAGGATGATAACTGCGCTTATCTCGAGCATGTATTGTTCTGCGAGGACAAGAATGAATCATCAAACAATAATCGTCAAATGATTCTACAATAAAAAATATTTCAGGGCGACCAAACTGGTAGAATGGTTATTTCTAAAATTTCGTAGCATTCTAAAATAATATTCGCAGTTATAAACAAGTGACTTGAATTAAACTACAGCGTAGTTCTACGTCAACAATGCGGTCGTGTCCTGGACACAACCTCCTATAATTTTTTTTAATTTTTTTTATTTTGGAGTGAGGAAAAAGCCCATTTAAGTGTGGCTTATTCAAGCCTTTTTTCCTCCTTTTTTGAAGCATCAACAGATTACATAATCCTAATGACACAACTTACATCTAACATCAATATATCTTATTCTACTTAATGATAACCTAGACTAAACCAACGGAACACAATATACTAAACTAAACTAAACTAACGGAGCACTTCACGGGACCTACTTTTAATAGCAGAGCGGGACAAATGAAAATCGAAAACACAATAACAACGGGTAAATATACGACACATACTACTAATTGGCTTATTGTGGCCGTAGTTGGTGCGGAATGTCGGAATTCGTAGGATATCGTGTGACCGAAGGGTACGACGACGAATATTGACATCAAACATGTCTAACAAAGCAGAGCAATCGATGTGAGATTGCAAGACATCAGACACTAAGCAAGCCTTAGCAACATTTCTCGGAAAAGCAAAGCGGATAAATTTGAGCAAAGCGGATAAATTTGCGTTGAATTGCCTCTACTTGTTGTATACCGTTTTGGTAGTGTGGTGCCCATACAACTGCTGCATTTTCCAGGGAGGATCGAACAACAAGCAGTAAAGAACCTTCAGGCAGTGGACATCAGTGAATTGTTTTGAAGCGCGAAAGATGAAGCCAGGACTTCTTGAGGCTTTAGTGGTTATATAACATACTGCTTTGCTTTGCAATGGTAGTGGTGTTGTAAAAGATGCCATAACTTGGTTGATGCGAAGGAATCAACCTTTTGGCACTTTACAGGGTTGAAGTAAGGAAAAGTGTCGAGTGAATTACCCTTGTTCCTGGAAAAAACTGAATTGACTGCCTTCGCACTACTTCCCTACGGAACGAGCCACGAACGGAAGCTAACGAGTGTTATTCCTTTCAACAAATTTAACTGACTGCCTTCTCACTAATTCCGTACGGAACGAGCAACGAACGGGGGCAGAATCAATCTATTAAATATCAACTAAGCTGGAGGATCAACGAGTACAAGATCTTCACGAACTCCGAGCGCAAATTATACAACTATTGCTACGGACGTTGGAAAACTTGAATCTGAAGAACTCTCGTCAGTAGATTCAGTAGATTTAATCGTACGACACGATTCCAAAGCCAACTTACTTTATTCAGAGAACCTTGGATTTTTATACAATTTCTATCCTATCCTATTTCTAGCCTGAATTCAAATCTAATGTGTGAAGGAAAGAGAAACTATAAACGTTCTTGCTCCCTTGCATATAAATCCTTTACCTATCGCTTATCTGTGATTCACCACATGCAACCTGGTTAGAGTTTATCTTTGACTCAAAACTGCATTCTAAGGGAAACGAACTTAGCATGATAAGAAATGTGTGCGATCTATTCGGTCCCTTTGCTTTCCGTTATTCCATTGCATTGGGTTTTATTGCACCCGCTACACACGGTTCGCTCTTATCGAATCATGTTTTCCTTCTGTCCTTCTTTCGATCGTTTACTTTATAGCAATTGAATTGCCTAATTCTTTCGATTTCTTACAGGTGTATTGGAACAACAACACACAAGAGCGTCGCTTGATGTTGTTGAAAGCG
The DNA here is from genome assembly GCF_029784135.1 of Toxorhynchites rutilus septentrionalis. Classification (NCBI taxonomy): domain Eukaryota; kingdom Metazoa; phylum Arthropoda; class Insecta; order Diptera; family Culicidae; genus Toxorhynchites; species Toxorhynchites rutilus. The sequence continues at coordinate 287,028,666 of NC_073746.1, read as the reverse complement.
GACACGGTTTGCTGGAGAGCGTCGAACGACAATGAAGTTTCTTTTTCAAGGCAGATAGAGAGGGAGTTTGGATTGAATTGTGGCCAAGGTTTTTCTTAGACCTTATAGAAGTATTATAGCAATTTACATCGTCGGCATGATTTGAAATAAGTTCTCAAGGCAACCTAGACTTGTAGGTAACGTTGTCAAATAAACTCTCAGCTTTCTCTTGACATACACTGTCCACTATCTACAACTGAAAAACTGAAATCGCGACACAAGGCTTACATACTTGCTGCACGGCAAAATAAATCGGCGCTTGCTCATTATAGATGGCGAATCTTAGGGATGAAAATTGAATCAATCAAAAGAAAATCAAACCGAACGAATAATTCATTGCACTGTCCTATATTCGCATTGAATCAGCAACTGGTAAAGCACAGATTGATTGTGCTCGACCAATCAGAACCAGGATTTCCGTGTAGACTGGTATGCTCAGCGTAGTTGATAGTATCACGAATAACGTTTTCCAGGGATACTTTCAGCATTCCTCGGGTTTCTTCGTAAATGAGACGCTTGACACTACCACGGCGAGTTAGACAACGGATAGCGGGTTTCGTGATACCCTGGATGTTGTCATGCAGTACCTTGCGATGCGCTTCGCTTCTCCTCTACCGAGCCCTTTGCATCCCTTGTCGCCTTGACGAAAGCACATAAATAATATACCTACTAAAAACACAGACGCTTGCCGATCTGAGCGTCGAACGAGAATCTTGATCTTTTGACGTAGGACGACGTCTTATATTAAGGGTCAGAAAACAGGTCACGTTTAGCCATAGGACTAATAGGTCTTTGATTTCTATATAAGCGGGTCACTCTACGAGAAACGTAACGATTCATTAAGTGTTTTCAAACGCATTTTACTCAAAATCGTTATTGGGACAATATGTTCCCGAAAGACGTAATCCTACGTCAAAATTGTTTTGCGACACTAGTAAATAAAGTCCGATTGAGCTGAAATTTTGCATAGGGTATTTTTTGCAGTTCGGTTTGAAAATTCTGAGGTCACCTTCTCCCATTTCCCATTCATCATTGGCACTCTATTATATTCTTAACACTAAACCTACCGATGCTTCATGTATACCTATTCCTACCAAAGCGGGTCAAATGACCCTTCTTTAAAATAACATATACATTACTATGCGTAGCAAAAATATATTATTTACCATGATTTGGTACATGAAAATAACTTTTTTTTCAAAAACAAAATAAAATCCATGAGTTGATTCCAGCCAGGTCAAATATAGTGAAAGAAAATTGCGTAGTCCATCTTTGAGATTTCGATTCACGGAGTATTTTCTTGCCATTTGATCCGTCATGTCTACACCGTATTTAGTGTTATTGTTAAAATCTGATCGTTTCAGGTATCCGCTTACCATTTTTTTCGATGCTTATAGATTCATGCTTTGAGCTCAATAGAAGCGCTTTTTTGTTTGGCTTACTTTTGTGAATGGTAAATGAACAATGACTCGAATTATATAGTTTTGTTGAGAAACGTTACATACTATCTTTCTTCTGTTTGGCGAGTTTTTGTAGTTCTCTTTTATTTCCACGTATAGATCCAACAACAGTGGTTTTTAAACCACATAATTACTCAAAAATTATTCCTGCTCTTGATTCCAAAAAACAAAGCAAAATGATTACAAAAAACAAACAAAGGGTCCGTTCCTTGTTCCATAAATATGATTAATAAAATAATAATATAAATAAGATAATAAATAATATAAATAAGATTAGACGTTGTTCCCAATACTTGAGGGACCTTTTCTGTACATTTTCCATGTGCTACTTTATACGGTTGTCAATAATCAAAGAAAATGCCACATCTTCCACATCACTTCCACTTTTAGAATTTGATAATGGTCCCTTTCTCTTTTGTCCTCTACCTATGTTTGGAATATTTTCGTCTTCACTGTCTTCACGTGGGGACTCAGATTCTGCTGTAGTTTAAAAAGAGTGATCATGTTGTTCTATGCTATAGACTTCACTTTCAGTTGTTTCTCTTCGCCAAATTCCGAACACTCCTAATCTAAGTCATTTATAATTTCCATTGATTTCAAATACCTTGAATATTTCGACCTTTTGTGATAAGGATGATTAGCAAAATGATGCTTGACACGCAAAATAGAATTATGACTTTGAATGGTTACTGTAAGCTGGTTAGGCTATTCATTGTCAGCAATACAAATCATTCTGCTTTGTGCTCCCTTGGCTGAGTGGTTAGCGTCACAACTAACATGCCGGGTGTTCGGGTTCGATTCCCGTTCTGGTCGGGGGAATTTTTCGTCAAAGAAATTGCCTCCGACTTGCACTGTGATCACGCGTATTCTAGAGCTTGCCACTCAGAATGCATTCAAGGCGTGTTATTTGGCATAGAAATCTCAACTAAGTACTAATAAAAATGACGCAAGTAATACTACGTTGAGACAGCGAAGTTCCTCTAGGAACGTTAGTGCCATTGAAGAAGAACAAATCATTCTATTCATTCACCGATACATATAAAGCAATAGCAAAAAGTGTAATGCAACGGTTTTGTATCACAACCACACATACAAATCTTTATGATAGCACATGAATGTTTGTACGGGTCAAATAACCCTCTGCGGTAGTTAGGGCAGATGACATATATTTTTCCGTAAAAAAATTAACAAGAGATTAGTAAATATTGGAAAAAATATTCGAGGTATGTTTTAAGAAAAGTGATATAAGCAAATGACTATGTAATAATGTTATTTGCAATAAATTTTCACATAAAGCTTAGAAAGAGTCATTTGACCCCTCGTGGTAGGTTTAGTGTTAATGTTATGTAATTTTGAAAAAAAAAGAAGAAGGAGCAGGATCGGTGAAGATTTGTAGCAAATAAAAATACAACACTTCGATGTACAGATTTTGAGAAACTAGAACATGCAAGCATTTGAAAAATAATACTTATATGCTTAACTTCATCGTAAAAAAAATTTGCTTCGATTTAACAAAGATCAATCGATCATGATTTTTTATTTTTTTGCTTTCTCACTTTGGATAATTTTACTTGGCAACACTGACCACAGCTACTGGTTGAATGTTTAGTCAATAGCCGAAGGGCAACGCGAGTCTATGTGGCATCGCAGCAATGACGATATATACTATTCGGTATCCTTTATTGTTTTAGTTTTGAAATTGTTCGGGTTCAAAGTTTGCGCCTCCGGTGTAATCGTTCATGTGCTAGCACAAACGTGGTTTATTCATGTAGCAATTGACATGGTTTTGAGTCTCGGAAAAAGCTGAAATAAAATATGAAAGAACTTATAATATTTTTTTCTTACTAAGCATTCCACATAAGACACAGAGAAAAAAATAGTTCTGTACCTTTAATAATTTAACTAACAAAAATATATAGACACCCTTCATGATAGCTTTACGACAGTTAATCGGCACTGTAGCCATAGAAGTTTAATGATAAGTTGTTGGGATATTTTAATATATTGGATATTGGGATCGATCTTTGCCCAGAAATTTTCAATTGGACGTAGTAAAGGCACACTCAAAGAGTTTAAATCCTTTGGTACAACTGCTATTGAGAGTCGCTGAATTTCGTTCAAACACTTTTTCGCTCTATGAGACAATGCAAGGTTAGACCAAAGGACTCCACTTCTACTCCCACGTAATACGGGCAAACTTTTGGCAAATGATAGAAGAATGTTTTGTTAGTATTTTGCTTCTATAAAAAAACTTAAAAAATCTGATTTTTCGAAAATTCAAAATGGCGTATCTCTCTCCCAATAAGATGAAAATGCATCAAACAGAGGGACGATAAGTTTTGAGTCTAAACTCCTAAAAAAAATCATAAAAAGAAGTCGAACACACAAAAATCTTGCACAGAGTTATAGATGGCTAAACTTAGTTCTAACGTTTCACTCAACATCCTAGGAGTAAGATGACATTTTTTTCCCAATATTTTTTTGTGTGATGCAATTTAATCGTACACACCCTTTACATATCTCTGAGGCTAATTTTCATCCGCCATCAAAGCCAAGAAGTGCTATATTTCTAAATTTCTCCCTCTTTCCAAAGTGCTACTATCAGTTGCATAGCATAAACCGGTGCCCTTTATTAGCGTCATTTGGATGCACTCCAAATTAGTTTGTGTGATGCAGAAAATAATAGCAAAATGCTGTTTTGTCTCTCATTGCGTTCATAGCATCCGGTGGCTTCTTGTGAGGAACGTTAGCCGGATGTGTAATGCAAAACTTTTATTACCATTCTCGGTACCGTAGACTCTCCAAATATCCGGCAGAAATAGTGTCGAAGAAAACGCATAAGTGCAAATGCTGGCACATTGGCACTCGTGGTAGAATGGCAGCCACCCGAGCACATCTGTGGAAATGTTTTGCAGATGTCGGGGAACCACTCCTGCCGGCATCCACATACCAATTGGCTTCCGTCTTCCTGCTCGAGTGCACTTGATTTTGGCATTGAAATTCAGCCCATTTTGTGAATCGTTCTACAATTTTTACTAACATTTCAGTGCCGTGGTTTGAGCGACTCGCTATTTGCACGTTTCTGGCCAGCAATTTATCATCGTGGTCACGGAACCGTATTGCGTACCATGGCGGGCAACATGCGAAGTGGTATTTTTCCACATATTTCACACACGTTGTTACGACCGATAATAGCTCTTAAATTAATTGCCTTTCACAGACGGAATTACTTGGCATTAAAATTACGTTACAATGCAACTGTCTGTTGTGGAGCGTTGTGCGCTCATAAATAAATAAATAAAAATCATTAATCATCGGTTGCTGGGTAATTGATTCGGACCTCCGCTCTGCATTCGAGTTTCCTTGAAATCGAATGAATTTATTAAAACAAATAAAATCCCTGAGGTTCCCATTCGTAGACTGTCAGTATAATTTAGCACCTTCCAGTGAGCGGCTATGATTACTCTGGAGCCCGACCGGCTATCGCTAACCTGGTGGTTTCGGATTCGGAGCAATCTGGAAAGCTTGAACCAATTTTTGATCGCTTTGAAGCTATTTGGTGTAATGATTTTCACCGTGGTCAATCGGGAAAATTTCACCATTCGGGTGACGCTCTCCGATTGGCTATTGCTGGCGGTGTTATCGATCGCCAGGATATGGGGAACACTTACCGGTATTGTGCGGAAGCAATGGCAGCCGTACATTCGTTCCGAGCTGGAATCGGTGACTTATGTGATGGCGTTTCCTATTTTTTGTGTGCCACTGCTCGTAGTACTGATTCCCATCTACGTAATGTTCCACCAGCGAAGGATAGAGGATATGCTTCGGGCTCTGAAGGATGTTGACGATGGGGTGAGTGTATGGATTTGATCGTTGATTTTCGATATCTAAGATTATGTGGTCTCAATAACAACAGTCACGACGAATCGGTTATCTCAGGAACCATCGGTATCATCACTTCACTACCACAATGTATCTGCTGATGTGTTTGGCGTTTCTACTTAGTGTGTTAGTGATAACCATGCTGATACAGGGGATAGAGTACGTATCGGATGCAACTTTTTTTATAACGATGCTGACGATGGCTGGGCTCGGTTACACGTTATACCACACAGCACTGAACGTGATGATTTTGGCAATAATTACTCGACTCATCCTGTTAAATCGTTGCCTCAAAGAAAAGTTACAGTTTGAGGGTGCTTTCAATGGTAGGAAGGCCGAATTGGTGATCCAGCTGGCGAAGCTATTCGATAGTCTTTGTGATGCGACTGATGCTATCAATATTGTGCTGTGTATTCCAGTGAGTATATTGTGTTTTTAACGTAGAATTACTTTTGTTCCAAAATGTGGTGGTGGTGGGGTGAAAAACAGAAATCTAACAAATCGAACATCTAACAAAATGTAAAAGACTCTTAACTCTAATAACATTACCATTTCACGATAGATAGAGGATGTTTGCAGCAATCGACTCGAAATATTTATACGCTCGATTTTCTTTGTCGTTGAACACTTCAATACATTTGTAGTGTGTGTACATTAGAGTGCCAATGGATGAATGGGAAACATTTGAGTCTCGAATTTTCAAAGCGGAATTGATTAAAAATGTTGATTCCCACGAAAAACTACCCTGTGCAAAATATCTTCAGACTTCATTTACTAGTGTCACAGTTTGAGTTTTTTGAAAACCGAAAAATCCCCCCTTGGGTGAAGGAAATCGGGGTTTTCGAAAAAAATTTCTTGATGCCAAATGTCTTCAAATTGCATGAAACGTCGAGATCTACTGTCATCTTGAAAAAACAATTTTTTGTCAAAAATCGACACTTTAGAACTTAGTCGTTTATTTGGAATACAAAGCAAAACGTATGGTTTAGGGTGCCAATGAAAATCGCCATATCGATTTTTCATACGAGACTCCCTGCGAAATGTTGATTTACACGATAAAATACCCTCTGCAAAATATAAACTCATTCGGAATTCATTTACTATTGTCGCATTGTCTCAAAATTTTAGTTTTGAAAATCGAAAAACCACCCAAGGAAATCGGCATTTTCAAAAAAAAATTTTGATCCAAAAAATGGGTGGGTTATATCTATGATATAACCGCAAAGTTGACGTGGGACTAGCTTAGCTTAGCAATCATTTGTTTGTATTGATTAAATTTTTGATTGAATGAAACAATTTTCGGATTCAATAGAATTCAATATATTTACTTTGTGAGTAAAGAGACTGAATAAATGCCATGTAAGGCCAATTTATGCATTGCGGTAGATTATGTCCTTCATTACAAATAAATTTAATAACAGTCCTTTTACGTTTGGTATGATGCTTGGGACAAAATATGTGAACGGAAGAATTATGAAACAATTATTTTATTTTACATTTCCATTTGAAGCTTGCATCTCTCAAGTGTACGTACTTCTCGAACCACGAAGTTGCTTGATTTGATGAACTTCAGGCACTGAGTGCCAGAAATTCAGTGGGCAGAATATATGAAGGCATATCCTTCAATGCAATCTTGAATAACCAAACCAAAGCGTTGTGTTCGTACCCGTTTTTTGTAGTCCGTGTTAGGAAAACACTTTTCGGAGTGCAAAAAAACATACGGGTGCAAAAGTACCCCCGGCTTGCATGAAGCAACAACTTCAGCTTATACTTTTTATTTTTTTTTTTTTTTTTCTGTATTATAGTGACTTTCAACGCTTCTGGCTGGTTCGTCACTTTTACCTTCCATTTTGGAAGAATGTCGGGAGTGAGAATTGAACTCGTGATCTTGAGCGTGAGAAGTATGGATGTTACCTCCACGCCAGATCGGCTCCCAATATACTTTTTATATTATAGAGCCTTTAAACTTGAAAATTCATTCGCCTCTAATGTATGCAAGATTTTCCCAGGTTCCTAAGTTTAGAAGACCATGTTAAGGAAACATATACCAGTCTGCACAAAGGCAAGCGAATTCGAAAGTACTCACAGTTTGAATTTATTTGCAATGCCGATTTTCCCAGACACCTTTGTTTAAAAGCCTGTATTAGGTAAACACATTTCAGTTGGAACAGAAATACCCCAGACTTTCATGTATTTGCAATGCCGATTTCCCCAAGACTGCTTGGTTATGATGGCTGTGTTGGGGAAACCGTAAATCGGGCCAATCAAAACGAGGTAGTTAGTGTGATTAGATAACGCTTAACATTTTACAGTTATTCAATTGTTTATCTAATGAAAAATAACATTTTATTAATTGCGATAGATGCGTAGAAATATTCCCTGTCAATAGATGCAAACATCTTTCCGATCCAGTAATAAATGTTCGAGTTATAAGCATTCGGAATCTTTCATTTTTTCCTGCATGTTCTGTGTTTAGGTTTTCATTTTACCCCCCTAAACTCGGGTTAGACGTAGTCCCACGTCAAAATAAAAGTTATCAAAAATTGTCTTTTCGGCACTTGGTCGTTATTGTCTGAAAAGTCGATTTTTGACGAAATTGTTTTTTGGCATCAATTTTTTTTTTGTTAAAAACACCGATTTCCTTTACTTGGGTGATTTTTCGGTTTTCAAAAGCTAAAATTTTGACCGCTGTGTGACTCTAGTAAATGAAGTTCGTTTGAGCTGATATTTTGTAGAGGGTATTTTATCGTGTAAATCAACATTTCACAGGGAGTTCCGCATGAAAAATCGATATGACGATTTTCATAAGCACCCTAAACCATACGTTTTGCTTCGTATTCCGAAAAACAACTAAGTCCCAAATGTAATATCCTGAAAATCTCGGATGAGCTTCTATAAAATAAAAACGATACATAGTTTCTACGACTTATACCTTTATTTTCCACACACAGACTAAACTTCAACCTCGTTCTCTCTATGAGTGCCACACCACTCTGTCGAAGTGTCACTCTCATTCTCTCAGGATACCACATCCTCCCAGTACACAAAAATATGAAAAATGACTTGAAATTGATTCATTCACTTTTTACAGTCTCAATGATGATCTGTTATTTCTACAGCATCAAAGTAGCGTTGTGGACGGCTTATTTGTCTTGGATTCTGATGCTTACGCAATCCACTCTTTCCGACCGGCTCTTCAAGCTCGCTCTGAAGTTTGTCTGTGGCTTCCTCGCTTGATGTTTCCCCAGGCTTCGTTGGATACGTTTGAGGACGTGAATCTGTGGAGAGGTAATAATTTATAACAAAGGGTAAAAAGAATAAAAGATATGAATGATAGTTACTTAATTTTGTTGGTGTGTTTATTCTATTTTCCTTCTGAGAAGAGAATTCGTTAACATTTCCCTCAGCTTCTTCCACCTTTCGTTGAACAATTTTTTTGAGCAATTTTACATTACGATCGTATATCCTATTCGTTGACATATCCATTATCGTAGCTCGCCTTGCTCCAGTGATTTGGACGACCTTGTGTAGTATTTTATTATATGTGGAATCAGCCTTATCTCGCTTCTTTTGGTTAACCAACACCATATCTCCAGCCTTGATCAGCGACTCCTGGGCATGACGGCTAGTATCCGCTCGCAGGTTTCGATTGAACTTAGCAATCTGATCTCGGTCCCTTAGCTCTCCATCAGCCTTGTGGTTGCTATCCGTTCGCAAATCTGGTAAAAAACATCTGACAGCTCTGCCAAACATCAATTCTGCTGGAGGAATCTTCGTTACGTGATGCGGCCATGAATTGTAAGCTGCAACCTAATCAGCTAAAGCTTCTCTCCAATTTAGCTGCCCAAGTTTCGCGATAGCAGTTATTTTATTTATTCCCTGCATAATCCTTTCGACCATTCCATTCTCTGTGGGATTCAACGGCGTACTACGGATTAACTTAATACCTCATACTTCCTTCAGCCACTTCTCAAGTTCGACACTGTTGAAAGGTGGCCCATTATCTGCTTTCAATGTTTTCGGAACGTAATAAGTATTAAAAACTCTCATAAGCGCTTTCAACATCAGTTTTTCCTATTGGAATTGCCACTAAAAACCGAGAGTAGTTGTCTGTTAGAACAAGTGCTTTCCATTTGTTTATCTCTGATGTTGTTGAGAAATCCATCGAAACATAATCCCAAGGATTTTTGGGAAGCTATGTCATTGTGATAGGGAGCGGTGTACTGTGCAATGTAACAAATTGACATTCTGGACAGCTTCTTACAAACTCTTCGACCTCCCGGTCCATACCAGTCCACCACAAACCCTGGCACAAGAAATTTTTCATTGTGGACATTCCAGGGTGGCTCCGATGAGCTAAACGTAATGCTCTACCACGCAACGCCTGCCGGTAAGACCATTTTTTCATCCTTCATTAGTATATCTCCTTGCGTATATAGACTTCTTTGAAATGTTTGATAACTTGCGATCTCAGCTGGCCACATCTCGTTTTTGCCAAGCCATGCGATAACAGTTTGAAGTTCGACGTCTTTCAAAGACTCTTCCCTCACTTGAGCGTTAGTCAAAGCCAATAGTTCATCACTGATTGTAACAGGATTAGCGGTAACTGAGCATAATTCGTGGGATTCCTTTTCTACTCCAAACTGTGAATCGTTGCGTATGACACCCATCCTGGAAGCAGCATCAGCAATGTTGTCACAGCCCGATACGTGTTCAAAATTGTAACAATAATGGTCCATTCGAAGAAGCCAGCCCTCAGCTTTCGACATAATCCTTTTTCCTACATCCTTCCGATCCCTATTCTTTGTCATGAACATCAAAGCTTCACTATCTGAACGCAATACAAAACGTCTGCCGAGAAGATAATAAGCAAACCGTTCCATAGACCAAACGATTGCAAGGGCTTCACGATGCAACTGTGGATATCTACGCTCAGCATTCGTCAGACTTTTAGGTGCACAAGCAATGATTCGATCTCCTGTCGTGCCTTTAACCGCTCGTCCTAAGACGGCACCTAAACCCCAAGGCGACGCGTCTGTATATAGGATGGTCGTGTCTTTTTCATCGAAATAACCTCGCTTAATTAAATAATTCTCAGCTGCACTTTTAAGATCATCATAAGCTTTTTGATGTTCTTCATTTGGAAGGAACACTTCGACTTCGATGCAAGAAGGTCGCGTAATGGCTTTGTCTTATGCGAGAAATTCTTAATGAACGGGCTTATGAACGTCAACATTCCTAAGAAACTGCGAACTTCCGATATGTCTTTTGGATTTTGAAAAAGTTTTATATCTGAAATTTTACTTTTCATCGGTACGATACCTGATCCATCGATGGTGAATCCAAGAAAATCGACAGAGGAACGATTATACACGGACTTCTGCACGTTAATTGTCAAATTATTGGCTCCCAGCACTCTCTTGACATCTGCTACATAACTTTCTAATTCCTCCAGTGTTCGTCCGTAAATCAACACATCATCGAGATAGACAACGATATTTTTGCATTTGATCAAAAGCTTCTCAATTACCCGTTGAAATAGTTCGGGAGCGCACGACAAACCGAAAGGTAATCTTTTAAGTCTCATAAGGCCGTTTGCTGTCATGAACGTCGTCAGATGTCGCACATCTTCGTGAAGTTCAACATGGAAGTATGCATCTTTTAAATCAAGTTTAGTAAAGAATAATGTTCCTCCACCGTTAGGACTACCACTCCAAATCTTTTCTAATGATGGCATAGGATACGGCTCTCGAATTATTGATTTGTTAACTTCGCGATAATCCACAACGATACGAAAGTCATTAGTTCCTTTCGGCACTAATGCCAGAGGTGATACATAGGTGATAACATCGTGCTCTTTGTCACCTCTTTCTATAATTACTTTGATTTCCATGACCCGCAATCTTTCATTTGTGGCACTTTCAAAAGCTTTCGGGATATTGTATTGTATACTTTGTTTCGGTGTTATGGAATCGTCTATCTTAAATCGAACACCCTCGATCGGCATTTTAGGAAAATCCTCGTTAGTCTTCAACGGTGAATCGCGGGGCGCTGTTACGGTCGTATCAGCTTCTGTCCAATTAACAAAACTGTCATTCACCTGCTCAAATCCAATACGAATCAAATTCAAACGAAACGCTGTCTCATATCCAAGAAGCGACAAATTCGCCCCTTTCACAACGAAGAATTTTGCTAATTGCGCTGATTGACTATGACCAGTAACTCTGGTATAAGCCCTGAAGGAGCATTCGACATCGAGCGGACTACGATTAGCATAGCTCTTAAGCATGTCTTCAGGATGAATTACTACGTCCTGAATTACAGTCCGACAGTTACGTTTAATCGCAACTCGTGATTGTGTTGACAGTAGCTCCTAAGTCTACCAAAAACTTGAAACATTCTGTTCCAATGGTACAGTGAACAAACCTTTGATCTGTCGGTGATTCTGAAAGCTTTGCATGTCTGGTAATCAACTGTGAAATAAAAAATAATATTGGCCAGAAAAAAAAGAAGAAAAGATGTTGATATAGAAAATTCGATTCATATGGAGTTTATTTATCGACTTTTGATATAAAATAGCATTCGAGCAATGAAACAAGTTAGTCGTTACCAAAGGTTAGTCGCTATCTACCTGGTTGATCAATCCAGCCTCCCTTTTCAACTCCTTGTCACGTTCCGGGTTCATTCGCTTTCTCGAATTCACGAAACTGGAATTGTTTTTCGGCGACCGACAAAGCTGAGCAAAATGCCCCACCTTATCGCAGTTATAACACTTCATACGATAAGCTTTTCATTCCCGAGGGGCATGAGATCGTCCACATCTGTTGCAATTGTTGCTTGATGGCTGATTTCTAGAGCCCCAGGCACGGTTTAGCGATTTTGAGTGATAAGGCTCGTACCGTACCTTCGATGGATCGCGATAACGATCAACATGAGTATTGCGGAACCCGAGTTTCCGATCATGTAATGCATTAATCGACTTCATATTTGTGGCCGAAGATGTGTCCTCTGTACTACTAGAATTCTGGCCGTCTTCTTTTTTCGCCTCATCAGCTTCCGATCGTATATAATCTAGGTGCTTACCATGGTTGATGATACGATCTAAATTATTTCCCAAGAAATCGGACATCTCAAACAGCTTTTCTCCAATTCCTGGTACAGATCGTCGCAATAAAGCCTGAACGAACTCTTCTTCTCGTTGTTCAAATTCGCAGAATTTAGCTTGTTTCTCCAAACGTAACACCCAATCTGAAAACGATTCCGTGTTTCTCATTTTTATATCTCGGAACTTCATGCGTTCTTTTGTTGCATCACAGGTCTGGTTAAAGTAACGGTTCAGCGCCGCGATGGTTTCCTGGTAAATATCTACAGCAGAATCTGACAACGAATTTTGTTGCATCTCGATGATACTCAACAGGTAATCTCCAGCAAAGATTTTTAATCCAGTGAGCTTTGTTGCTGCATCAACAGACGATTTGCAAGACACTATACGCTCAAATTGGTCCCGATATCGGACCCATTCGGCCTTTCTTTTATTAGTTGGCAACGATCCATCGAAACTTTGCAGCGGCCATGAACCTGCAAGCCATTCTGATCTGACGCCCCCGCGTTCTAAATTCTGCCCTGATTTAACTTTAGTATTCCTCGGTGGTCTTACAGCGGCGTCAATTTCATCACCAGAATCATCACTAACCAAAACGTCGGACTCGTACCAGGTTCCACTCATTTTGAAACCTATTTTTGAGATGAAATATTCGAAAATAAATGCACAAAGTGTAATAAAATTAGTAGTTCTTTTCTCACTTTATTTTCCTTAAAAATGCTTTTCGTCTAAAATCAAAACTGCCAAAACCGGTGAAGACACATACGAATGAAAACAAAAATGAACTCTCTTGGACGTCTTTTCTCTCGCTTCATCTATGACATTTCTCCGTTGCAATAATGTATGTATTCGACCATTGCAGTAGTGATGCCAGTATTCCGATGATAAATGTTATGCCTTAATTCACAGTAGTTTTATTTTACTTAGAACAAATTTGATCTATTGCAGTACTTATTCATGTATTGGCTTCGTTTAGCCCTCGTCTTGCTTCAGAGCAAGTTACAAACTTTAATATCACACTTGGCTATGAGCTAAACTCAGCGCAAGTTTCGCACTTTGCTATTTCGCTTGGCTATGAGCTGAACTCAGCGCAAGTAACTTATGTTTATATCTCACTTGGCTATGAGCTGAACTCAGCGCAAGTTACTCATGTTTATATCATACTTGGCTATGAGCTGGACTCAGCGCAAGTTATTCGTCTCCACTTGGCTATGAGCTTAACTCAGCGCAAGATTCTTCTTCGGATACTCAACTTGGCTATGAGCTTAACTCAGCGCAAGAGGATGACCATTTTATTTTGTACTCTTCGCTCGGAGCATATCTCAGCGCATACATTATTTGGTTTATCGAAATAAACTGTTCCACTGGCAACACTTCCCAGCTTAGTGAACTCCCCATTTATTTTTCTTCTATTTATTCTACTTACCAAATTTACATAGATCTTCCGTCTTCCGTTACTTTTGTATACAAAAACTAACATTTATTTTTCTGATTTATAGAACAATATCGCACACCCCAACAGATTCGATCATGTTGGCAGGATCGCCAATGTAATATCCTGAAAATCTCGGACGAGCTTCTATAAAATAAAAACGACCCATAGTTTCTACGACTTATGCCTTTATTTTCCACACACAGTCTAAACTTCAACCTCGTTCTCTCTATGAGTGCCACACCACTCTGTCGAGGTGTCACTCTCATTCTCTCAGGATACCACACCAAAGTGTCGATTTTTGACAAAAAAATTTTTTCGAGATGACAGTATATCTCGACGTTTCATGCAATTTGAAGACATTTGGCGTTAAAAAAAAATTCGAAAACCTCAATTTCCTTTACTCTCCCCTAGGGTGTTTTTTCGGTTTTCAAAAAAACTTAAACTTTGACCGCTGTGCGACACTAGTGAATGAAGTCCGATTGAAGTAATATTTTGCACAGGGTAGTTTTTCGTGGGAATTAACGTTTTTAATTAAGCTCACTTGGAAAATTCGAGATGGCCATTTTCATTGGCACTCTAGTGTACATGATGCAAAGTAAAGCAACGAGTGCGTAATGTAACGACTCGAAAATCGACGCGGTGGTTACAATGAACAAAATTGCACTGCTGTTTTGCAATATCTTCCACTCTTTCCTCTTTCCAAATGAATTGACGAGCATCGAGAGCGAAAATGACTGATGAACTATTCTAGTCAATGATTAGTCTAATTGTCGTGACTAATGAATACGAATTTGCCTCTTCATTCAACTGACTTCAATCCACACTTCTACTTCTCCCTGATACGAAACTCTTTATCCGCGTACAGGATCTTTTTTTACGTCCATATAAAGTGGAACGAAAACTTGATTTCTGATGCAAAACAGAAGTTACCATTAATGGACGGTTTATTGTCTACCCACCGTGAACTCAAACCAACGAACTTGGACAGTTATCAGGTATGCTATAAAAGCACTTGCGTTAGTATTAGTAAATAGCGTGCAGTTTGGAGGGATTTCTAAACAAAAATTTCGTTTACTTTGTCACCGAGTTCAATTTTTTTGTAAAAAAAACATACAGAAAAACGGGTTTATATCAACAAAATTCACAAATTTGTCAGTGGTTATGAACACCACACTGCACGCTATTTTATAAGTGTGAGTAATTTTCGTGTACTATACACAAAAATCTAGCTCACCTGTAGTATATGTCAAACTACGTTGAACTCAAACATCGATACATGCATACGTTGTACATGAGAAAGAGAGAGAGAGAGAGAGAGAGAGAGAGAGAGAGAGAGAGAAACGAATTCAGTTTGGAAGGAGTCACTTCAAAATGCAATGAAGTTCATTTGACGGGGAAAAATTAAATGAGATAGTTGAGTCGTAGAGAGAGATAGCGACTAAATGCCCGACTGACTGTTGAGTCATGTTGACCGAGAAACTGTGGAAAGAAGCCAAAAGTCATTTCCAATTGAATACGAAGGGGAATTGCTTCTTAGTCCCCTGACTATCCTCAGTTGAATATTACTATGCCGAGCCCTGGACGGTACGAGTAGGTGAACACACAAATCCATCCTACAAATGTATGGGAAACTGGGAACGCTTCCTATTTTCATTAATATGAACCGATTACGAATTAGAGAAACGTTACTTATAACATTTTAAACAAATCCTAGAGAGTTTCCGAATCGATTGGTATGTAAATCATCGGAATTCCTACATAGCAAAAATAGTTATTGACGTTAACCTCATTCCATAAAAACGTGATCTGTTTTTTATTTGGCACCCCCACATAAAGACATAGCCCTCCATCAAAATGTTTGCAACTTAGATTCCACCCTTGCCCCTTTGTCTTTCGTAAGACTGAAGTGAATTTCAAGAGCTCCATACGACCATACGGCAGTCTTGACCATAGACTTGGTTTGGTCATCTAATGCTTTGTGTGTTGATGTTTTGGAAGGAGATGAAAATCTTTTAATGACATCCCAGTTGTCGTGTTGATTGGGGAACGTGAGATTTTTACTCACTAAACCACTCCACTCTACTGTACTCCCTGATGGGGCCCTACGTTCGAGTGCCTAAGGTGCATACGGTACAGAGAAGTCCGGTTTTAGAATGCTTCAAGTAGACTAGACTCTATAGCGTTGGCACAACTGCTTTCCCATTCCTCAGCCAAGGCGTTGAAGCTTCCTCCGATGATGATTGGTTTTTGTCCGATATGTTTATCTATGAGTACATCCAGCATCTGGCGGAACTGCAACAAAAACTGCAGTAACTGACCATCAAGGGAGTGTATAGCAACTGCACATGAAGAACCTATTCATTTTTGCGATCGTTAAACTTTCCTGTGAGCTTACTACCTTTTGTTTTTGACGTAGGACTCTACGAAATTGAAAATGAGGCATGTAACGATTCATGGAGAGACATTCTAAAGGAAAATATGAAGCATAGTGTCAACGAAATGGGATGCAATCAAGGATTCAATTTTTACCAAGACAGTAACCCAGAGCACAAGACGTATAACGTTCGCACATGGTTACATTACAATTGCTCGAATATTATTTATATTCCTCCACAATCTTCCGACATCAATCCCAGTAAAAAAAACTAAGAAAGTTATTTGTGTAGAAAATTTAGAAACCATCAAATTTCTAAAAATGACTATTTTAAAAACCATTTGATGAGAAAATTGATAAATATTCCTTCCGAATACACCAAAACCCTCGTAGATAACGGCGAAAGACAGCTAAAGATAGTTGCAATGAACGAGGAATAACATACTAATGATGGAATTCTGAAATTGGTCAACGCCTTCGAAATCGAGTTGAGATTTCAACCAGCGTACGAATATGAGTTTGAGTCGATTTTCATAGATTAGCACATACATACGCCATTCTTAGAGAAATAAAACCCATTGTTCTGAACGGATAGCAAACCTTTTAGTTCTCATATGACACTATGACCTTATCTAAAAAGAATGTTCCGAAAGCTTGTTTTCGACTTTCAAAAGAAGTGAAAAGAGATCTGCATGGTGGAGTACGATTACGAGTTTGAGCCATTGTATATAAAAAACGGATCGCCGAATGTGTTGGTGCGCGCGAAACTCGAGGAAGCAATCGTCCGATTTGAGATGTCTTCATTTTATTATATTTTCTGTATCAAACATGTATTCCATGTAACGTAGAACCATGTTATTTGCAAGTGATTGAAAAATGTTGAACGAGAATTGTGTTTAAAAATAATTTGATATTATAATGACGAGTTTTGGTAGAAGTATTACGAAACTTACAGTAAAAGGAAATTTTAAACGGTCAATTTGAAAATTAGTCAATGAACAGTTCGGCGATTCGACGCATGAAGGTATAGATAACAAAAAATCCATTTTGGGGGGGACAAAGTTTGCCGGGTCAGCTAGTACAAAATAAAATTTAACATTCTTCCAGCTCATCCTCATCGCTGCGGCAATCTTTATCGTGCTTTTGATAACATTCTACTGCTGCATACGTGTAATCTTGAACCAGGTCAATTACAACGAGTTGATAAATTCATTGATGTATCTCTGCTGGACTTCGTATATGAATTTTTTTGCTCTTCAAACGATTGCCTTCGCTGCTGCCGTCAAACATCTGAGCTCTAAGTTCGCTGCAGGGATCCATCGATGCATTAACATGTCTCACAACCAATCCATCATCGATGAGCTTCAGCAGGTATCGGAGCAAATCGTTAGTCGAAGTCCTCATATCACATTCTTTCTTTTTGAACTTGATCCGTCGATAGTTGTTCGGGTAAATCACCAACCGGTCGATGTTCAACCGATACTAAATAGTCAAATTTCAGGCCACCAACGAGCTTGCAACCTACCTGGTAATATTGATTCAGTTCGAAGAATTATAAGGAAAACAGCCGCAGCCCATGAAGCTAAATCACCTCTCCTCACGCACAAAATTTGACTGATTGCAACTCGATATACACAGAAAAACGAGCGTCCCACTTCTGCAGCAGTTGTTACCATCCTCCTAACCAGAAACCATCATGAAGTGGTGTCCGGAGGACAATTTCTTTGAGTCGTGGCGGTTCGTCTACTGGATCACAAAAGTTTTCGCCATCACAACCTACACCGTCAACTTTGAAGACCAAACTGCGGAGCAAACTTCTACCGATCAGCTGGTGATGATCGCAAGCTTGCTGGTTTGCCTACTGTCGATGTACAATTCATACGAGAGTTACAAAATTTGGATGAACTGGATGACTACATCGTACATCTCGAATATCGGACTATTTGCGACGCAAGGTTTTTTGCAATTGTCGCAGCTGATATCGCTGATTTTGAACTACATTAATGCCATGAAAGTTTTCAAGATTGCCACCATCATGAACAAAGTGGACAAGAAGGTAGGATCAATCAGGAACAGTGATTCGTTGTAATTAATTTGTATTTGGTGAAAAATTTCCCAGTTTTTCGTCCTATTTGGCTACCGAATGACATACCATAGAAGACATTTGTACGGGGCACTACTGGCAGTGTCTGGTTATATTAATTGGATCATCTATATGATCGTTATGACGCATTACTTCAATCCCCTGAACAGTGGTTTGACCCTAATTGAGCTATTAAGAATAGGACTGTCCTCCTTCTGGGTGGTGCTGTGTTTCCAGACAAATGGGATTTACATCGTACTCATACTGCTCACACTTCGGACACACTTTGCGCAGCTGAATAAACAAATTAGGTGAGTAAGAGCATTTTTCATTAATTACACCGATCAATCAGCACGGGACATCAATCAAGTTGTTCTGCTGCGTGACGCTTTGTGACCTCCATCACTCGGCATCATGCGTTGGTTTGACGTTGACGACATTTACGGTTCCGTGGGACCGATTTACCTCGCGATGAGGATTTTCCTCGTTCGCTTCGAAACGATAGATACCGAGACCGGTTCAATCTATTGGACTCTATACGATCAGGCCCGATTCATGGGAGCGTTGATTGTGGATTCGATCCTGACTCAGCACGGTATTCGAAGCTCGGTTGGTTTCCTCGATGTAACCAATTCCGTGCTGGTGAATGCCGGTTGGTATGGTGCGATTGTGATGAATTTTGTTTTCACAATGTCAGTTCCTACGTGGTGCAACATCAACGCCCGCCGTATATCCGAGTTGTACGAACACATGGCCGAATTCGATAGGGAACTGAAAGTTCTAGGCATTGAAACTGACCATCAGCGACAGTATTTCATAAGTGCTATTATTTTAACACTTTCACTCAGCATAGGAATCGCTTTACTGGCATTAACTTCGTTTGCTTACTTCGATGGAAACTTCTTGCACGTGATCTCACTATTTCCAAATTACTGGACCATTGTGCCCTTCGTACGATCTTCGATAGTGATTGGGTTTTTCGTTTGTAATTCTATCTCCACCCTCGTATTTCTGAAGCGTCGATTTGGAAGTTTGAATCAAGCTATTGTGTAAACCTCGGGTGTAATTCCATGGGAAATCTGCCCTAATTCTTGTTCTTTGACAGAAAACACTTCAACACCACTCCACACGGAAAACTACGGTACACGATGGATTCGGATCAGGCGAGCAAATTGATTATGAAATTTGCAACTTTGCATGATCAGCTCAGTGACGCCATTGGCCTGTTCAACCAGTGTTTCTCGACGCAGGCCATGTTTGGACTGACGTTGGCTTTTGGTTTTACCGTGTTTTCAATCTTCGGGGTGATCCATACGCATGCGACCGACACAGATGAAAATTCTCGTCAATTGTCCCGGTTCAACATGATCTACGATGGATTCTATGTGCTTTTCATCGTACAATTGGTGGTGTTCTCCAGCCTGGTAAATACGGAGGTGTGGTTTGTTTGGATTGTGAAATCAATATTTTGTACAAAAGACAAAATTTCAGTGTAAGAGGACAGCAACAGTTATTCACAAGGTCATCTGCTATGGATCACACGATAAGCAAACTTTAAAAGAGCTACGCATATTTTCCCAGCAGCTGTGGCATCATACTCCAAAAATTTCTTGTGGTTTATTCGCCTTTGAATGGGAGCTCTTTTACACGGTGAAGTAGTGAATCGGGCGAGATATAGTATTTGTGTCTAAACGAGGTTTTATCTTCTTACAGATGGCAGGATCTCTTACGACGTATCTGATCATATTGATGCAGTTTGATTTGGTAAACTTTGACTACGCAGTACTGGTGGCCGGTGGTGATTGAAAGTGATCGAAATTTTGTTTCGAAATGTAATAATTTAATGTTATATTGTAATTTGGAGCGCCATAGAACATTAAAAATATGTTAAGAGAATAATAAGAAATGTTTC
Organism: Toxorhynchites rutilus septentrionalis; assembly: GCF_029784135.1. Classification (NCBI taxonomy): domain Eukaryota; kingdom Metazoa; phylum Arthropoda; class Insecta; order Diptera; family Culicidae; genus Toxorhynchites; species Toxorhynchites rutilus. Next base: position 287,008,379 of record NC_073746.1, on the reverse strand, counting down.
AAAAATATTAATCAAAATCTTAGCAAAAAAATCACTACAGTTTTGACTACGTTTCTCATTTCTGGAACGTTTGCATTCAAAAATGGACATTTTTTCAGATGGTGATAAAAAACTAAGACAGGTAATTGAGTTTGATAAATTTCCTATGGAAGGTAATTATACAGGGTTTTCCATTTCGGGCTTCCGAAAGTATACAGCCCTGACATAGCTGTCAACCAAAGCGTCATATCGTTAGTTGAATGTCTGCCATTTTACAATGTTATATTGTAAAACCGGCAAATGTTTTTCGAGCATTACGGACGGATTTTGGTCGTCATGGACGGCCTAGTGAACGAACAACAGCAGCAAAATGCTGAATTTTCGCATCAAATTTTCTTCAACGACGAGGCACATTTCGAGCTCGGTGGCTATGTGAACACCCAAAATTTCCGTATATGTTGCTCAGAAAATCCACACGTGATTGTTGAGAGGCCATTGCATCCGCCAAAAGTCACTGTTTGGTGCGCATTATGGTCTGGTGGAGTCATCGGGCCGTATTTCTTTGAAAATGAGGACGACGAGATGGTAACTGTAAATGGTGAGCGCTATGGCCGCATGATAACCGATTTTTTTGCCACAAATTGAAGATATGGATACGGATGACATGTGGTTTCATCAGGACGGCGCCACGTGCCACACAACACGACCGAACATGGCCATATTCCGAACGAAATTTGAGGGACGCATAATTTCGCGTTTTGGTGATGCCAATTGGCCGTCCAGATCATGCGATTTGAACCCACTAGACTTTTTTTGTGGGGTTATGCGAAAGACCGTGTCTATGCCAACTCTTGAACATTTGAAAGACAACATTCGTGAAGTTGTGACCGAGATACCGCCCCATATGTGCCGAATAGTAATCGAAAATTACCTGTTCCGGATCAAGGTGCGCGAGGAAGCCCTAGGTGGACATTTGAATGATGTTGTATTTCACACATAATGGCATAAACCAAACTTTAATTTCAAATAAAAGTTTCATCGAAATTCGAATTCTAAGTGTGTTTTATTTCAATTTACTTTCGGAATTTAAAGTTGGAAAACCCTGTATTAGCTTACTTGCAAAAAAAATTCTACCCCCTTGCGAACGGCTTTCCGGCAGTCAACCGGAACATTCGCCGTGGCGGACGAAAACATGCGTGTAGGCATGTTTTTGAGTTCTTCGTTTTGTTTATCAATATTTTCTTAGTATTCGCGACAAAATTGTTGGGGTAGATCTTACGCTTCGGGTTTGCCCAGAAATTCTCGATGGGATGCTGCTGTAGGACGTTGGGCTGGTTCGCCGACTTGGGTACCACATCGATATTCAGCTGCTCCATTTACTCTAACGATCGCTTCTAAAAATAATATATAATTATTTAAATTATAAAATATTATAATAGCATATTTTTCGTTGAAAGGAAAAAAAGAAGTAACATCGAAATTTTTTTTATATTCATAATGTTAAATGGGATAGATTTATGCGTTATTTCATGTCCATGGTATATGTATGAAATAATCTCTGCATGAAATAATCTCACCTAGAGTAGTAATTAGAATTTTCTCGCACGTACAAAAATCTAGTAAGGAACACATAACGCATATAGTGATTTGGTTTTGGTTGGGGTGTCATATTTTTCCAGAGTCAAAGCCACAAAAGGAACCCCCTGAAGAGCGATATGTGATAAGGTGTATCAGCTTTAGAAAACAAAACATTATAAGTCGTTATCCAGTGGTGGCTCATTTTGCCCCAAACAAGTAATTTGGAATGATAATTAATCGCTCAAATCAAACAAAATATCTATTTACCTCTCATATAACATGTGAACAGTTGTCCAAACTGTTGATTTGTCGAAGATACCAGGTCGAATAATCAAAATCTCACAGGAAATTTCTTATATACAATGCGCACAAAATTGCATCCGAATAGCTACCGTTGTATTCATTGTATCGAATCATACTATAGCTTGTTGGAAAGGTATTTTTGCGTGCTATAATATAGTCCTTGACAGTGTTTTGTTTGGTTAAGTCGTTCGTGAGTTATAGTGTCGCAAATATGGAGCAAAATAAAGAGAAATTCCGACATATTTTACAGTACTACTATAACAAAGGCAAAAATGCATCTCAAGCTGCCAATAAAATTTGTGCAGTAGCAGCCGTAGCATCGGCCAAGAGCTGGGGATAAGTCATCAAACCGTTATTAACCATTTGAAGAAGCTTGGATTCACAAAGAAGCTCGATGTATGGGTGCCACACACGTTGACGCAAAAAAACATCTTTGACCGTATCAACGCATGTGAATCGCTGCTGAATCGCAACAAAATCGACCCGTTTCTGAAGCGGATGGTGACTGGCGATGAAAAGTGGGTCACTTACGACAACATGAAGCGCAAACGGTCGTGGTCGAAGCCCGCTGAAGCGGCTCAGACGGTGGCCAAGCCCTCATTAACGACCAGGAAGGTTCTGCTGTGTGGTGTGTGGTGGGATTGTCAAGGAATAATCTATTATGAGCTGCTTCCCTATGGCCAAACGCTCAATTCGGACCTGTACTGCCAACAACTGGACCGCTTGAAGGTAGCACTCATGAAGAAGAGGCCATCTTTGATAAACAGAGGCCGCATTGTCTTCCATCAGGACAACGCCAGGCCACACACTTCTTTGGTGACGCGCCAGAAGTTCCGGGAGCTCGGATGGGAGGTTCTTTTGCATCCGCCGTATAGTCCGGACCTTGCACCAAGTGACTACCACCTGTTTTTGTCCATGGCGAATGAGCTAGGTAGTCAGAAGTTAGTCACAAAAGAGGCCTGTGAAAATTGGCTATCCGAGTTTTTTGCCAATAAGGAAGCGAGCTTCTATAACAGGGGTATTATGAAGTTGGCATCTCGTTGGGAACAAGTCATCGAACAAAACGGCGCATTTGACTTAAAACAGATGATTGTAACTAATTTTATGAACAAATGAAAATTCAAAAAAAAAAATACCGCAGGACTTTTTTGACAGCCTAATACTACACTTTTTATTAATTTATAGTACGGATTGTTTGTACTGCAGTTTTTTGCAAGACCCCTAGAATATGACTTTGGCATGTGTTATTGTCATCAATTCGTTTTCAATTGAAAACAAACATTGCTAGATCATGTAAAAGTTATCTACAAACTAAGTTTGATCTTCATTTAATAATTTATTCGCAAGTTGAGCCCTGCAGGAAACTCAAAAACGTGTTAAATAGCTTCAAATGTTCTAAGAATAGGATAATTAAGTAGTATCAATTGGGTTTTAGTTAAATTATCAAAATTTTGGTTCGGAATGTGTTTTCTGAGAATAAAACGGAGAGCGTAAACAACGTGAGCCTTAGACCATTTCGCGACGTGTCACTTGGTGCATAAGGCGGTGTTTATTTGCAAAGCGTCTCTCATTTTGCTCTCTCATATTGTTCTTATACAGCCATTCCATGCCAAACCGATATAGTGGTTTCCATATTTCCGTCAAAAGTGGTAGGTTTGTTCTTTGTCCCAAACAAATAGACTCGTATTTTTAATTTTTTCATTAGGGTGACCATTTCCATTTCAGGGTTGTCCGAAAAATGCATTTTTTCACCTTTTTTTTCCTGAAATGACTTTTTCCAAAAATTCATTGCTTTTGAACTACTTAACCGATTTTAATGATTGACATATCAAATTACGCGTTCGCTTACCAAGCGATCGACTTTTTGACTTAAAACAGATGATTGTAACTAATTTTATGAACAAATGAAAATTCAAAAAAAAAAAATACCGCAGGACTTTTTTGACAGCCTAATACTACACTTTTTATTAATTTATAGTACGGATTGTTTGTACTGCAGTTTTTTGCAAGACCCCTAGAATATGACTTTGGCATGTGTTATTGTCATCAATTCGTTTTCAATTGAAAACAAACATTGCTAGATCATGTAAAAGTTATCTACAAACTAAGTTTGATCTTCATTTAATAATTTATTCGCAAGTTGAGCCCTGCAGGAAACTCAAAAACGTGTTAAATAGCTTCAAATGTTCTAAGAATAGGATAATTAAGTAGTATCAATTGGGTTTTAGTTAAATTATCAAAATTTTGGTTCGGAATGTGTTTTCTGAGAATAAAACGGAGAGCGTAAACAACGTGAGCCTTAGACCATTTCGCGACGTGTCACTTGGTGCATAAGGCGGTGTTTATTTGCAAAGCGTCTCTCATTTTGCTCTCTCATATTGTTCTTATACAGCCATTCCATGCCAAACCGATATAGTGGTTTCCATATTTCCGTCAAAAGTGGTAGGTTTGTTCTTTGTCCCAAACAAATAGACTCGTATTTTTAATTTTTTCATTAGGGTGACCATTTCCATTTCAGGGTTGTCCGAAAAATGCATTTTTTCACCTTTTTTTTCCTGAAATGACTTTTTCCAAAAATTCATTGCTTTTGAACTACTTAACCGATTTTAATGATTGACATATCAAATTACGCGTTCGCTTACCAAGCGATCGATCGTGAGTTCAAACTCAGGGCCCTCAATTGACCATCTTTGTGTTGTTATAGGATTACTACGTCCACGCAACCATCATCAGCGATGAAAATCGATCCACGGTCGAAATGAGATCGATTCATCCATACAATGCTCTGCTCTGCAAGACACATCGGGCTGCTGTTCTATAAATAACTCAACAATGATCAATATCAACCGTCTTCGCTGTCCGGTCTGCTGAGTAATGGAAGAACAGAAAGAATACCCTTACGCCAAAATGGCTACTACTGTGTGGTTTACCATAATGTAATGGAACAGAATACTTAACGCCTAAATGGCTACTACTAAATACTGTGTAATTTACAATTTATAGAAACATAAACATATGTACATGTACACGATTAAAACCCGGCTCTGTTACAGCTAAAATTCTAATGAGCCTAATAATTAAATAAATGAGATAAAAAAAAACTCTTTTTGTTTCCGTTATTATTGACTATGTTTGTTTTTTTTATGGTTTTCATTGTCTCGGGACTAAGGGTGCTATAATTTTTAGATTTTTTCTAGAAAACTGAGGATTCAAGTAGTTCAAAGTTATGAATTTTTGAGAATAGGAAAAAGAGGAAAAAAAATATATTCCGAACTGTCGCTTGACATTGAAAATACATAACTTGAAAAAGAAAAAGAAAACACCCCCTATTTTGAAATATTTTATATAAAATATCCACAGTTTCTAGAAAAAAATACAAAAAAAAAACTACAGCGCCGCTGGTCCCGAGACCATGAAAACCATAAAAAACAAATACAATCAATAATAACGGAAACAAAATTTAAATCTCCTGCAACTGAAGTATTTTTCCTAAAAAGACTTGGTCGAGACGAGGACGACGATTGGCTTTAATTTGATATGTCGATCATTAAAATCGATCCAATAATTCAAAAGTTATATATTTTTGAAAGAAGTAATTTTAGGAAAAAAGTGAAAAAACGTTATTTTTCGGATCACCCTGAAACAGAAATGGTCACCCTAATGAAAAAATAGAAAAATACGGGTCTTGTTGTTTGCGATAAAGAACAAATCTACAACTTTTCACGATAATTCGAGAACCACTATATCGGTTTGGCATGGAATGGTTGTACAGCGCGGACTCGATTATATACAGTTTCTGATTTATTTTCACTATATATAATCGAATCAAAAAAAAATAATTTTTTATTCGTTTTTTTTTGCATGTATTTTTCATTTTTTGAATATAAAAGAGGAATTTGATTTTTGATTCATCCCCTTAAAGTAGGAAATTACCTTTCTCACATGAAAAAAAAATTATCCAGAATCTCTCAGAGGGTGATAGACAATCATATTTGATGGAAAAAAATCCTTCTACGCATATGTTCGAATTTCAACAATGACAGAGTTATAGAACTTTTTTTTTGTTTCGGACTCTGCTGCCTCGAACTGGCTCTACATTACAAAGTACGCTACGGAAGCTACGCTTTCATTTGAAAGATGAGAAAATTTGATACAGGATATAGTAGTGGGACATCTAAATTAATGGATTTTAATAACATTTTGGAAGTGAAAAACTTAAAAGTTAGTAATTGTTAATGTATTATTATTAATGTCATCCTGATTTTTTTTATTAAACTGGATTGTTTCTATCAATCAAATAGAAGCTCTCTAACCGCTCTACAATATGTTCTTTGACACCCAACTTATATCTATCTCAATTTGGCTGCAAAATCGATATAATGAACTCTTGGTGAAAATTCAAGCAAAATCTTCAAAAATCACGATTTTTACCCCACTGTGCATGAATTAGTCACTTAAATTACACCTTAACGTTGAAAGATTACATTTCTTTTTAAAATAATTCATATTTGAAACATGATTTTTTTTTTAAACTGTATATAATAGAGTCCAAAATTGTATATACTCGTATCACAAATAATCGAGTCTGTATATAATCGAGTCTGACCTGTATATTGCTATGGTATATATTAGGTTGGGGAAAAAGTAATCCATTGTTTTAGGGTGAAATACAAAGTCCTTATAATATTCTTCGGATTGTCCGATTTGGAAAATATGCATCGTTTTGTTGCAAAATTTGCTCCATAACTTCATAATGCCTCTCTCGTGGTAGTCTTGGTCCTTATTGGCGAAAAACTCTAGCAATATAACGATAGTAAAGAATAGGATAGATTATAATTATGTCTGTGCCAATTTTAAAACCGGAGGTAGCAAATTATTCATAAGATTCATATCTTACGCTACTAGACAATAAACAAACAATAGATTTTTGCAATCATTCCTTGATCCCAATTACTTATCACTCAGAAAGTTTTACAATGCAAGAAAAAGGTGATAATCGCTTGGTGCCAGGTCCGGACTAAATGGTAGATGCATAAAAATATCCCAATCAAGCTGCCGGAGTTGTGTAGCCTTGCGTTGGCCTGATGGAACAAAATACCTCCTCTGTGGGTCGATTCTGGACGTTTCTAGTCGATCGCTTGCTTCAAACGGTCGATTTGTTGACTGTAGAGCTCTGAATTTAGTGCATTGCACTAAAAAAAATTTAAAAAAATAAAAAAAAAATAGATTTAAAACAATAAATGCACGTATTTCAGTGTTACAGTATCGGCACCATTAACACTACTCACATTTTTAACGGCCTAGCTAGCATTTTCGCCTTTATAATAGAAAAAGCGTAAAGTATACCGAATTGTCTCTTTGTTGACCTCCATTGTTAACACACTGTAACTCACAACTGAAAGGAACAAACAAACGAAAAACAGCAAAAGATTTTTTTTCAGTTGACTACCGTAGTCAACAATGAAAAAAATCGGTAAATTTTGCAATTTTTCTATGATAAAGGCGAAGATGCAAGTCAGGCCGCCGAAATTGTGAATGCTGTTTATGGTGCCGATACTGTAACAACTAATTACGTGCATCATTCGGTTTCATTCCGGCATTTTTGATGTTAAAGACGCACCTCGCACAGGCAGGCCCGTCGTCGAAAATGTCGATAAAATCACAGAAATAATCGAAGTCGACCAGACTGTTAGTAGTCATAGCATCGCCAAGTAGCTAAAGATAAGCTATAAAACTAATTTGAACCATTTGCGCAAAGCTGGACTCAATGAGAAGTTGGATGTTTGGGTGTCACACCAATTAAGACCATGAAAACATGATGTATTCAATTTCCATCTGCGAAGCGTCGGTCAAACTATAATTTATTATGAGTTGCTTCCGTATGGCCAAACGCTAAATTCAGATCTCTACTGTCAACAACTGGATCGTTTGAAACTAGCGATTGACCAGAAACGGCCAGGATTGACCAACAGAACAGATGTTGTATTCCATCAGGACAACGCAAGATCACACACGTCTGTAGTGACTCGCGAAAAAACTCCGGGAGCATGGCTGGGGTGTTTTAATGTAATCAGTTCTTGTTCATTTTTTGCATTTTGTATTATGATAACGCGCCATCGCACCGAGCCCGAATTGTATTAAATCATTTGACCAAACATCAAGTAAATACCATCGAGCAAGCACCGTATTTACCTGATATGGCCCTGTGTGACTTTTTTTTGTTCCCCAAGTTGAAGTTGCCACTTCGTGGAAAGAGATTTCAGTCGATAGAGGAGATCAAAGAGAATGCGACGAGAAAACTAAAGGCCATCCCTTCTTCGGCCTATCAGGGATGCATGGAGGACTAGGTCAAACGTTGACACATGAGTTTTGAAGGAGATAAAATAAATTTGCCTGAAATTTAACTCTATTTTGTTTTATTTAAAAATTACCGGTTCTTTCTGATCACAGGGTATATCGCAATAACAATTTTGCGTAGTATGCATTTGAAACCCCTTAATTTTTCACCCCATCATAGGAACTTTTCTCGTACCCAAAAACTCTCACATTCCAAATTTGGCTCCATTTGCTTGATTAGTTCTCGAGTTCTCGAGTCGAACCACTATAGAAACATTTATAACTCCCTTAATTGATTCGTTTTCGAGTTATCATCTACATGAAAATTCCAATTTTTTCATTCAAAAATGGTGATTTCAAAAACCGGACAAACCATGGTCATAATTTCTCCTTGAAGAAAATCGTTACAAAACATAAAAATTTGGACAATTTGAACGATTTATGGTAATATTAGCAACTAGAGACTTGGGGCATGATAAAAAAAGTGGTTTGTATTTATTAGTTGCGTGAAAACACCCGAAATCGGACAAACGGCTAATTGAACATCATTTACCTTATTTGAAATAAAAATATCTTTCATTCATAATTTTTGTCTGCTTATATCCTAATATCCTATTCAACAGAGCGTCAATTGCAAGAGGTCAAGTAGTGGATAAATTCCTGAGCGAAATTTGTGTTTGACTTTGATTTTGTATCATAATAATGAGGTTTTAGTGGATTTATTGGGGAAATTCTTCAAATAAAGTTCGAGATTTCACTTTCATTCAAATAACATCACTGAATGATTTTCATTGAATATTTCATAATTTCTTAAGGTGTACTAATTTGCAAGTGAGTACACTTACTTCGTTGCAACTTTAAACTATTGTAAATGCCGATGCTGCACCTCCGAAGATGTCAATTGAATGAGTGTTTGTTCGAAATGTTTAGAGAAAGTGGAGAAACGTGATTCTGAGCGTCATTCGAAACACAACCACTAGCCGTGTGCACAACACGTTAAATTTCCTTCGCCACAAATCTAAACCGATTCCGTTGGTACGAACAGTTGGCACCGAGAATGGTTGATTTGCGGTTTGGGCGCTACGAAATGTTGAAGGTCCTTTCACTCACTCCTTCACTCCTTTCCGGGAGAACCGTGATGATACTTGAACGGATGTGTGCTCGCTCGTATGTGCGAGCATATACCAATGGGTCTAACCGCATCGTGTCAATAGAGTGATTGATAATTATGTGGTTTCGGGGCGAATGTTGACTTCCGTGATGTGGCAAAAGTCGTTTCACCCCAGTGCCAAAAATCGTCAATTGGTGTTGACTCGTCCTCTTGTTGAAGTTTGCCTGCCACAGGATGGGGAATCTAAAACTGCCAAACGAATCCTTTTGAGCTGAGATATTTCGCAAATTCCGGTAAAGATAACTAGTACTGGGGAGAAGCAAATATATAGAGTCGAGGAGGTGCTAGAGACGACTTTCCGACATCCTCGAAATCGCTCCAGAGAAAGTTGAAATGCTGAGAAAGATCGTTGCGGGCCGGAAGTGGTGGGAAAGTTTAATACATTAAAGCATTAATCCAACATCCGGGGATGGTGTCTTATGCTTAAGACGAGTGAGTACACGCATGTGCTCTTACGGAGTTTGTTGGAGATTAAATTTATAGTCGTTATTCAGTGCGAACGGAAGTTGAAGATTGAGTGGGAAAATTTAACCTTTATCCTGGAAGAACTCCGAATTATAAGAAGGTCCATTGGCACCTTCCTATAATTAGCTAAACATAATGTCAAACGAATTTATCAAACATAACCGCTATCAACTAAATATTTTAACCAGCCTTCAAATTCAAACCATCTATTTTTCAGAGATTGCATTTGCTAAACTCTTGCGAATGACCTGCTACACAAATTGTGTCGAATTTTAACACATTTTCGGGTATTTGCGGTGCGAAGCCGAAACCACCCCAATGTCAATTGCATACGACAAAAGTGGGCACAAGTTGCTGCACTACCAACGTAAATCGAGTTAAAGCGGTAGAATGCACCGTACGAAAAAGAACTTTTTCGGTCGATGGTTGAGCATATACCTTACCCTATGCAAACTACCAGTCTCAATCCCAATGAAGAAATTTAACTTTGCTGCTATTGCAAAGTTTCCTGATCCATGAACCGATGCTCACACATACATTATCTACATCCCCACACCCAGAAAACATTTTGGACGGAACTGAACCACGTAGCTCGGGATCGTATAAAAAAACCAAATAGGTTAAACTTGGGCTTCCGAAAATTTTTCTCGAAGTGCAGACAACGTAAGCCCGGATCCAACCCACAAATCGAAACTGAACGGAAGCAATAAACGTGATCAAACAGAAACTGAAAATACATAAAGTTTAACGAAATCCGAGTGTCAAACAAGCTTTCTGTTGGACGGGGTTTGGGCCCATCCTTCTACGCTATGTTAATAGTTGCAGCTTGTAGCCTGGTTTTCACCCCCCAATCAACCAAGAGAAGAATTGATTGGCCTGATTTGTACTGTATAAGTGCACAATTATGATGATGGTGACATCCCGTCCTGGCGGCCTTTGGCTTTGCAAGTTAAATTCCGGAAGCAGCCGTGAGGGAAGTATAGTGCGGTAGAGACGGGATTATTAATTAACTGGAATCGCGCCTCACTGGCCGGTCGATTGTTCCAAATCGACAAATGGTATTAATTATGTCGAACGCAGATTGTGATGAACAGTCCGTCAGATGGGAGGTATAATTGGTGGGGATTATCCGCGAATTGATAATTAAACGACAGAAAGCCTACACTCTATTGCCGAAGAGATAATCAATTTTTGGTGATGATGGCTGTCTAATCGAGTGTTTAACTCTGCTTGTACCCGATAATGTTCCTTTGTGTTCTAAAACCCAATTATGAAGCCTCCGATTAATGTTTGATCGCGAAGCATATAACAGATAATATTTATTACATCGACCAGGATTTAATAGCCTATGGAAAATATTCTCATGGGTGTCACCAATTTATCTAGGGTTTCTATCAGCTGGTCGTTTGGAGAGGATAGCCAGAATGTCTAAAATCTCTTTCTAAGAAGTTCCCAGTAGAAGCTGCAAGTTTCGATTGCTCGAACGACTCATGATTTAAGATGAGAACAGCAGCACGGGATGGATGTCAGGCTAGATGTTTTCGCTACCGGAACACCTACGATTGTTGCAGAAAGAAAAATAAACGCACCTGATTCGATTTACACTCGACTGCTCTGGCACGCGTAACCGTGAATTTATTGCCTCCTTCCCCTACAGAGGCTTGTTCGCCACAGAGCCAATACGGTCTCGACAAGGCCCTTGTAGCCAGATGGTCCACCAAGACACAAGTCCAACCGCCAGCCTTGTTTTGGATTGACTTTGGATACCCCATCTAGAGAAATCGAGAAATTTTCCTTTACAAAAAATTTCTAAAACAATTTGAATTGTCTACACAATATAAAATCTATATCTATACACATAACAATGGATTTCTGTCTGTCTGTCTGATTCTTATGGACTCGGAAACTACTGAACCGATCGACATGAAAATTGGTATGTGGGGGGGCTGCCATACAAATGAAACACAAATTTCTACATGACTCGAAAACTAATCAAGAAAATACCAAATGGCGAATATACACTCCGCCCGTCTCTCTGAGGGGGTCTCCCATACAAATGAAACACAAATTTTTGCATAAATCGAGAACTAATCAAGCAAACGAAACCAAATTTGGCATGTGGATGTTTTAGAATGCAATAAATGTTTTTATGGTGGTTCGACACTCCTCCCCCTTCTCTTAGGGTGGGTTGTCATACAAATGAAAAACAAATTTCTGCATAACTCGAAAACTGATCAAGCAAATGGAGCCAAAGCATGTGAAGATTTTAGGGGACACGAAACGTTTCTATGGTAAAATTTTGAATTTCAGATCCAACACAATCTCTCCTGTGTGGATCTGGGATTCTCTCTTCTTTCTATGTATTGGATGTTTGGCAACGCGAGTGCCGCTCCCGATTTTAGATTTGAGCAACTAGCGATAATGGGTGCTGGATGTGACTGGGCGGCTGTTTTAGCCAAGACACCCACATACCAACACTCCGAAAGACTCATGCTTTCTTTTTTTTGCTATTTTTTCATTTGGATATTTCCCCCAAATAGCAGAGTCTTTCGGAGTGTTGGTCCCATCTGATGTAGCACGGTACTGATTTCGACTTTTGGAAGCCCCTCGTTTCGTTATTTTGAATTTCAGATCCAACACAATCTCTCCTGTGTGGATCTGGGATTCTCTCTTCTTTCTATGTATTGGATGTTTGGCAACGCGAGTGCCGCTCCCGATTTTAGATTTGAGCAACTAGCGATAATGGGTGCTGGATGTGACTGGGCGGCTGTTTTAGCCAAGACACCCACATACCAACACTCCGAAAGACTCATGCTTTCTTTTTTTTGCTATTTTTTCATTTGGATATTTCCCCCAAATAGCAGAGTCTTTCGGAGTGTTGGTATGTGGGTGTCTTGGCTAAAACAGCCGCCCAGTCACATCCAGCACCCATTATCGCTAGTTGCTCAAATCTAAAATCGGGAGCGGCACTCGCGTTGCCAAACATCCAATACATAGAAAGAAGAGAGAATCCCAGATCCACACAGGAGAGATTGTGTTGGATCTGAAATTCAAAATAACGAAACGAGGGGCTTCCAAAAGTCGAAATCAGTACCGTGCTACAGTCAGTTAAAATTTTCGTCATGAAATACCAAAAACTTCATTCCGCTGTTTTGAAAATACAGCTTCTCTTAAATCCTGCTAATGTTGTTACTCGTTTAATATGTATTGGCATCGAGTTGAAAACATTTATTTCTTGAAAATACAACGAATTTTGTTAAGCACATGTCAAGGGTGTTCTTAATTCATTCGCGTTTCTAGCGATATAACTATGAAAGTCACTTCCTCTTTCAACTCGATCACACAAATATCGAGGTAGCGAACCGTTAATTACTTTAAAAATGAACATTATAGTTAAATAAACAATTCTTTGCTTTACGGATAACCATTGCAAAGCTTCCAGCATCAAAGATGAGGTAGGGAACCTATTACATTTTAGTATTAATCGCATTATTATATTCTGCAAGCGCTGTAACCTCGATATTTGTGTGTCATTGGCTAAAAATAGAATGGAAGAACAAAAGTCCAAATGAGGAGAGATGATTGATTCGTATAGTAGTATTTGGCTGTGAATGGCCAAATCGTTCTTCAATCAACAAAAGATTCCATACTTTTTGGCGATTTTCTTGATGACATTGTCAATGTGAGTGTTGAGTCGAATCCGGAGGCTACGAGGTCTAAGGAAGCGAGTTTATCAGTGAAAAGGCTTGTGGCGATTCTCATTGTTTAGACCAGTTTTAATGACATGCAGACAATATGAAAACACTAAAAATTGGAAATTATTGATCACGTACGTTAAAATTATAAACGACACTAAAGGAGTAATAGATCTATCAGTTCTTCGAAATAAATTAAATAGTGAAATTTAAAATTGGAATACATGGAAATGTAATTTGACATGAAAAAGGACATTACACTGAAAAAATCTATTCCTGTAGATGAAAATAAAATCGCAGCTAAAAGGTTTTCAAATTCAGTAGATGATCCCAAAATCTTCAGAATGTTAGATGAAAAGAAAAAAATAGGAAATATATGATGATTGTATCTCTTAGAATATACGAGTAAGTGACCATGCATATGGTATAATATCAGATGAATTAAAAATGAATTTAATGTCGAAAAATGTCAGTAGTTTTATTGCATTTGATTTGGAATAAAGACCTCTAAAACACTCATTAAACATTTTTATTATTATTGTAAAGGGGGATAGATCAAGACTGCAGTTTTCGGATTTTAAACGCATCAACTCGCACGGGATACTTTTTAGAGACTGAGACATTTTATTTCTAGGTAGTATATATATCAAAAATCTTTGGACACAGTGTAACTGTGTAAGTGTTATACCTAATTTACTGTGGGTTCTTCCCATTACGTATAATTGTTACATTATTATTTATTCATTTTTTATTTGGGGTTGACTTTCCGCACTGAAAAAAGAAATAAATCGTATTTCAATAAAATATTGAAAAAGTTTTTGACTTTTTCAATATTTTATTGAAAGAAAGACTTTTTTGTCTTAAATATGCACATGTTGCAATGTATGGAAGAGTTGTAGGGCACATATGTATCTACCATTCATCTATCATTTCATCAAAATCTAAGATGACCATTTTGAGAAAATCGACTTTTAGTTTTGAAAAACGATTTTTTTAAGTGTAGGATTTCAAAAAATATTTCATATTCACATATTTCAAAATATTTCAAAAAATATTTATGTTCCGAAAGCATATGTTCGACTTTCAAAAGAAGGGTGAATAGATCTGCATGGTGGGGGAACGAACTCAAGTTTTTATCACTGTGAACTTTTTTTTAAATTTTGGGATTTTATGTAGGTTATAATTGATCAAAACCATATTAATCCATTGATAAAATTTTTCGTATCACAGTAATCTGTGGAGGATTAAAGATGAATTCGGGGTAAACATCACAAAATTTAAACATCACAATTTTTTTTTAAAAAGAAAATGAAATTAATGAGTTGAAGCCTTTGGAGATAATGATGAAAGGTAATAAAATTGTTTGAATTGTTTAATTCTCAACAATGATTGATGGAAAATGTGTCAATTCCTTAACAAATACAACTTCTGCGCAACCCTGCTATGCTTGTTCAGTTACAATATCGGACTTTGACATGATTGAATACGTTGCTTTGAATGCATGATTTTATTTTTATTTTATTTTAGTCTTATCAATGCCCTAGACTAATGAAGGAGAGGTGTGACAACTGCTAACTGCTACTTGCCTAATTATTTTCTAGCTTTTAGTACATTATTATATTTAACCACAATTAGACCGTTTAACTTAAAAAGTTTTTTTTACTTATTTTATTTTCTAGTTTATAGTACATTATCTGCTTCATTAGAATATTTCTCTATAATAAAACCATTGTACTGTATTCTATCAGTCAAATAATTTCGTTTGATACTGATATTGAGTGGGTTGCAGAAAATACATAGTGTGTTCTCCAAGTCAAGTTCGTTCGTTTTATACACATATCTCAATCAACCTTTTTTTTGAGATGATATGGAATCAGCTATTTTGTAGCGGCGGCCAAATTGGATTTTTCAAGATAAGCAGTTTTAAAATGACAGCAGATATAAAGGTGTTTTATAAATTCGGAACTGACCGTCAAATTGGTCAAATTTCTATTAATGTGGGACAACCCTACAGACATAAAAACAGTTCAAGCTAAATAAAACCGTTTAATAAAGTAATTTGCTATTTTGTGATTGCGGCCATCTTGGATTTGGATTTTTCATGATCTACTGTGATCTACTACTCAAGCCCTTTCATTTGATACCAATATTAATCAGTTTTGAGAAAATATGTAGCCCGCCATTTGGTAGTGGCAGCCATCTTGGATTTGCATTTTTCTTAAATAACTGTGTTCTACTAGTCAAGCCCTTCAATTTGATACCAATACTAATGGGGTTTTGACATAATATGTAGTCCGCAATTTGGTAGGATTTCGATGGACTTGCATTTTTCATAAATAATGTTCTACTAGTCAAGCCGTTTTATGTGATACCCATTGTATTAATAAAGTTTTGAGAAAATATATACTCCGCCATTTTGTAATAGCAGCCATCTTGGGTTTGTATTTTTTATAAATAACTGTGTTCTACTAGTCAAGCCCTTTCATGTGATACCCATATTGATGGGGTTTTGGAATAACCCATATTGATAAGGTTTTGAGAAAATATGTAATCCGCCATTTTGTAGCGGCCGCCATCTTGGATTTTCAAGATAATGAAATACGCAGTTTTATAATGACTACAGAGATAAAGGTGTGTTCCAAATTTCAGATCAATCGGTCAACAGGAAGGGTTTCAAATTTCTATTAATTTGGTAAAGCGTTACAGACGAACATGTTACAAACATACAAACATACAAACAGATTACAGGGCAAGCTAGATAAAACCGTTTAAAAATGCAGGTAAGACGGACAGTTGGGGTGAGATGGGCATACGAATGATTTCAATAATTTAACTTTGAACCAACATTCGTTTGTGTTTAGAAACAGCCTTTTGTGTAGCGTCCAATTGTTTCAATACTTTTTCAATACTGGTATTTTTGAATCATCGTATCTTCTATCAGTTTCCCTTGTTTCTTGTCTTCAACTTCAGAACCGCAAGAACTATAGTTAATACGAATGAATTCTGTCAGCGAATGTTCTTTGTTTTGCATAAATTTATACATATTGAAAACAGCATCATAGCTTTATTTTTTTATTTATATATTTAGGCCAATGTCATTCTTTGCAAAAATTGCTAATTCAAAAATTATATGACCTAAAAAATTTTTTTGGCACTTCCACAGGGAAAACGTTTCTCTAACAACAACTTTCTTTGACAAACTTACAACTAATCCTGTTGTCTTAAATAATATTAGAATAAAGACTTTTGTCAAAGACGCCAATTCTCGGGATTTCTATGTTTCTGAATTGAAAACATATCAATCGCGAGACTTTACACACAAAAATGTTACGAGTTAAACATTAGTAGTAATTTTTCAAATAAAACATGAAAAATTTGTTGCTTAGAAACCTCTTTTCCTGTAAAAGTGTCCTTCTTCCGATGTTTGGATGTGTTGTTGGCTATTGTATGGGCTATTCATATATTTTTTTCGAAATTAAAAAAAAACGTTTTCAAAAAAAAATATTAGTGTAGTTTTAAAAATATTTGTTTTGATATTTTCAAACGAATAAAATTTTAATAATTTTCTAAATTTCATTCTTTGACTAATAATTTTTTAGGTCTTACAGTTTTTGATTTGGATTTTTTTTTTCATAAAAGTAAGAAAAAAAAAATAAAAATTACTGACTTAAAAAAAGTTGTTCATGTCACCTTGAAAAAAAAAACATTTTTTTGCTCTAAGTTTTATATTTAGAATTCTACATGCAAACTATCTTCAGAAGACTTTTAGAGCGTACTAAGGCAAACATTTTGCGATGCAAAATTTGTCAATATCTCAACTTTGCTCAAAGTTATGGTAACTACACTTATCCCCCTATTAACACGGTACTTGTTTTACACGATTTCGCTTTTGCACGGTTTATGAAATAACAAATTTTGAAAAACTTGAAGAATGTATATATGCAGTTCATATGAAAACAAGTAAAATAGGATAATAGTTTTGACTACGAGTGCGATTTTATGTTCCAGAATTGGCAGGTTATCAATTTACTAGCATTTCTGGAGTCTTGATGTGTGATTTGTGTTAATTTTTCAAACTCTTAGAATCCCAGGAATATCTACAAAAATGAAAAGTCGGCTTTCGGCTGAACATCTTTTAAATAAATTTAATGATAAATAAAGCAAAACAAATCTACGCAGCTGTTAATTGAATCTTTTATCACTAAGTCTGAAGTCGAATCTGAGATCTTCCCGAATTCGTCGACTGTTGAACCTGATCGCATCAGGAATGCTCAAGTGATAAGGATGACTTTATACTAATCAGAATGAAAAGACTGGTGATTTCTAAAATTGGTGATAGCGAATAAACTTATTACAATTTAGTTTCTTGAAGAATTATTTGTTTTATTTGTAGCTAGAATTTATAATGAATTCCATAAGTTGATTTTTATAATTATTTTACTTAAATAAATGATTAAATTTAGCATATATCGAGAGTTTATTTCATTTTACACGGTTTTACATAGCAAAATCGGAGATTTCATTCTACATGGTTTTATCGGGTACCTATCTTCAATGTAAACTGAGGGATAGGTGTATTCATATATTTTTTCGAGAGTTTAATTAATTTTAATTTTTAGGATATTTTTTCAGTGTAAATGAATAAAAAAATTAATTATTTTTTCCTTCAATTCTTTATATTCCATTCTATGACCAAAATTTTGTAGGTTCTATAGCTTTTGAGTTAGAAAATTTTGTAAAAATTCAAGAAACAACTTTAAAATTTTCAAAAAGAAGTAATTTAGTAATTTAGATTTGAAGATGTATGTATGTAAAGTTACATAAATGACCAATGTATTTACATCCACAACGCTTCACTGTAGTCTGAGATGGCGCTGCCTAAGACGAGTTGGTATGAAATTCGTCAGCAGTGTATTTATTTATCCCGCCACCCCTAAATAACTAGTCCCCGAACAATATCTTGAAGTCGCGGACACAAAGGACTCTGTTTCCCATTTAAACAGCGTGTCCGCAGATATAGAAAATGTTTGGTTTCAATGGTGCTAGAAATTTTTTTTGACAACCGACATTGCACTTGAGTCAACCAAAAATTTGGTTCACTGATATTGTTCTGAGAAAATTCAAATAAAAAGTTTCCTAAGGCTGTACCGTTGCTGCTGAGAACTCAACTTCTTATTCCACTCGGAGAGCGTGATTCACCATAATAGATAATAATACGACAGTGTCTACATTTTATTGGTCCGTTGATTGAGTTCTAAGGTCATAACTAAATAATACGGGAAATAAAAAGCGACATGAAATTTTACCACACATGATTCTGTAACGACGTACCGACAAGTTCGACGGAATTCATCAGTTATTATGAATGCTGTGTACACATTGATGCTATCGAGTTTTTTTTCCATTTTTCAGTTGTTAAAGCAATATCATTGTATAGTACTTTTATTCATATGCATCACTAGAAATTCTTGTTTAAAAATCCCGACATGTGTTCTATTTCCCACTAATATTCAAATATCAGTCCTGGTGGGTTCACCGTTCCGATTTCCCTGATGCAAAGTACTTCTGTTTCAAACAGGAAATGTGCTTGCTTTACTTCATGAACATTCAACTGGAAATGACACGCCTCGAACGCATTACCGAGGGCACACTTAAAGCAAACATATTTTATTGCGTTAATTTCCGGATGCAATTTAAACTCGAACGAATGGTATTTGCCATCGTCCCCAGCCCCACTTTGTCACCATACTTCTACCAAGGTGGGATTCCACTGAGGCAACACTGAAAGTCAAAGCGCACCGATCCGTTGGCTGTCAGATAGCTGACGACGCTTTTTGACATCTCATTTCTGTAGAAGGGTTGGGTGGTCGCATCGTGCTACTTGAGTAAATGCTGCAGGCCACATATTGCCACAGTGGAATCCCGGCTTCTGATGCGCACAAATTGGAGAAGATGAAAACATGCCAAGACAGTCATTTGATTTACTCCACTCGTTGGTAGTTTCGTATGAGTTTCGTGGGGATGGATGGTGAACCACCCTTTTATCTGCACATACCTATGCTTGCGGACCAGGTTGTTTGTCGGAACATGTTTCCACTAGTAAACAACACAAACAGATGTGTTTTCTAGCAACGACAAGATGCAAACGCAAATTAACATAATGAAACGAGATTGCGCGACATTTTCTCTATCTCTCAGTATCTCTACCACACTCTCCCACCCACTCAAGTGCCACCAATCACCACTACATTGCACTTACAAGGTAAATTCACATGTTTGCTCCATACGTTAGGTAAATTTTGTGGGATATTTGGTAACATAATTATGGATTCCAATGGTGAATTATTCACCGCCATCCTGACTAGTCCTCGATTTTAGTTATCAGAGATGAATCGAATTGAATTAGAATGACGAGATAAGATGTAATGTTTTGAATTATCTGGAATGATAAAATCTTGATTAAATTTTTTGCGAGTAAGAAAATAATAACCCGTGGATACCCTCATTCCCATGGTCCAATCACAAACAAACCAGCCGCACGAAATAACCACAGTCCTGTGGTTTAACATCATCGAGAATTGCATTAGCTGTGATTGAATTTCCTTATTTTCCGTTTCTCGAATCGCTTTGTGCACTAGAACCGCAGTCTTTTTTGCCTGTAAACAATATCTTAACTTCAAATACACTGATTTTACACCCCATACCGCACTACCTGACACTTGATGCCATCGAACATCGCGATCAATGCGATCGCCATTAGGACACAATACATACTGCACTGCAAGTGTACAATCGCTCTGAGTTTGATCCGATCCTCCTGGGCGACAATCGATCTGTACAGGGTGAACAAACTCAGAGTGACCAATGCTGTTGTGACGACGGCGATGAAAATAATCTGTTTGCTGAAAGTTCCGCTAATCATTCCAGCCACTCGATTGATATCACTCCTCAGGATCATCAAGTTTTGAAGTGTGGTCACCTTACAATCCTGACCGCGTGGCCCCGGGAGCTCCTCTAGAAACGGCGTGGTTGACTTTTTTCCAGGAACAAAGTGCACGGAAAAAAAATCGTTCAAGTGGCTCAATCGACAGTAAAACAGATAGCTCACTATGAACAGGTTCAGCTTCATGATTGTGAGGGGCCCGTTGAAGAAGATTAGGGAAAACAAAATCAAAAGCTGGATGTGCCAGGATTCATAGGCTCCCGAGAGGATGAAGATGGCGGAAACTGTGAAGATCGACCAAAATAAAAAAATGATAGCAGTCGCCAAGAGTATTCTCCGTTTTTGGGTCGTATGGCAAATCGGGGCATTCATCTCCTTGGTCTGGCAAAAAAAGATTTTGTTCAGTAAAATTGATACTACGAGTATGGAATACTGACCCGCTTGTCAAACTTGTTCATTTCGTGAAGTATGCGACACAGTTTCTGACAATGCCAGTAGTTTGTGATCGCTTCAAATGACATGTAAAAACTCCCCATGATGAAAACATACTTTGTTCCGTTGTATCTAACGGACTGACCGACCGCGGATGTGCTCCTCTCTAGTATGACATGAGAAACGAAAAATACATAGCCTTCCAAGAGCAGCAAAGTCAGGATAGCTAAGCGATTCCACCGAGACATAGCGATCCGGCAATCCTCCGTCTTCCCAACATCGGAATAGACCGCAACACCAAAGAGTTTGGAAAATGTTCGATTCAAATATATTACGTCGTAGATAGACTCACTCCGCTTGACGAACTTAAACACAGGCCAAGTCATGCTGTCAATGATGTCCACCAAATTTTTCCAATGCTATCTGACCTCTTGCCGGCGGTTGGTCACATTGATAATTCATGACCCATCAATGGAGCGTGTAATTTATCGTATTAATTAATACGAATCATAACTCAAACATGCCTCCGGCTAAACGAACCGCTATGTGATTCATTGCGGGGAGGGGTGTGATTAGCTAGAAACAATAGCACAGGAACCATGAAGGCTAAAAGTCGTAGTTTAAAGTGGATAGGCTACTGCAGACGGTGTTTGGTGGACTTCATTGTTTGCTCCAATATGAAGAGCTGAAATGGATGATCAGTTTTGGCAGTCAGTCTATCTATACTTATTTTCAAAGTTACTTATAGTTGGAAAGAGTCAATTTATTGTTAGGATGATTACATTTATGGTGCCGGTATCCCAGTCGGATGTATAGGCTAGTAGAGACATAATGTAATTTGGCATTTAACTCTTATTAGCTAGACAGTGAGAATACTAAGTTGGGTGGAATTTCAATGAAAATATAAGGCATAATCAAAATAAACCCGTTATTTTTGTAGTCATTTTAGGAGATTATTAGGCATAGTTTGAGTGAATCGATTTAGGTCAAATATTCACCGTTTTGCTTGATAACTTACTGCTATTTTGAAGAAATGCCATTATGCCTTTTTTCATAGAAACCCTCGTCTTCATTGCACAATGGTCAAGGAGGTGCATTCAATGGAAACTAGCATCTAGAGCTCGACAGTTATTCTCTAGAAAAAAACCCGTCTTCGACGAAGATGTTACATATGATAGAGCGCTCATTTTCATGTTGGGCCTGATCACGAACGTCACTTCACGGTGAAACCGAAGCGAATTGTATACAACGCTATTACGTGACAGTCGTAAATAGAGAAAAATTGGGCGATTATGAAGCAGGCCCTCCGAAAGAACCCAAAAGTTGTCAAATCGGAGGCGGACTTCAAGAGAAAATGGATTTCTGTTCAAAAAAAAACTACAACCTGACGTTGTACAGAACCTTATGGACGGGGCGAGCATACGGGCTTGGGCTCGAAGTATGAATAAAAAGAAAATGCCAAAAGTTGTTTAATAGTTTTTATTTTACTGTCTAAAATTTTCAAAAGGATCGGTCTACTGGGCGAATTTCTACAGCGTTTTTTCGTGATGCAATTTGATGTGACACACCCTTTAATCGCAAACTGGTCATTCTAAAATATACGCTTAATTAAATGGAATATAATCTCATACACTGTATTAATTTTACCTACATAATGTTCAAACGTCCGAAATTATGCAACCGACATAACGTTCAAACGCCCAAAACTATGCAAACGACATGTCTCTTATAGACGGGAATGAACACCTTCACTTCACGACATTTATTCTTACACGCAACTGTCCGTGACAATGATGATAGACAAAAAAAAGATTAAATGAAATGTGAGTGAAGTGAAAGCGTATGTGGCAGTGATGTCCGTGATCAAGCCCGTTAAATAAAAAAAATATCTTTCTTTTCTTTATAGATAAAGGGAAACATGGCTCGCCAATATTATAGTCCCAGTTATGTTAAGTAACTTTGTAGAACAAAGTTTTTTGACGTAGAACTACGTCTTACATTAAGGGTGCCAAATCAGAAAACAGGTCACGTTTTTATGAAATAAAGTTAACGTTAATAACTATTTTTGCTACGAACGGATTTTAACGATTTGCATACCAATCGAATCGGAAATTTTCTAAGATTTGTATGATATGCTATACATTGCAATCCCATTGTCTGTATATGGTTTGAATTGATGAAAATTGGAAGCATCCCCATTTCCTCATACATTTGTTTTGTCCGTTTGTTGTGCTTTCCCGAACAGAGCTGTCAATAAGGGGCAACTTATGCAGCCACTAGAATAGAAACAACGAAGGGGGATAGCAAAAAGAGAATATTTGCGAAGTAAACTCCACCCTTCCATAGTAAGTAAGCTGTCGCTAGCGTATTGCATCTCCTCTAAGGAAAATTCTCAGAATCTTTCTGTGCCCGAAACAACAAAGGTCGTATATTCTGCTCGTTTTGTGTTTTATGTTTCCCCTCGAGCTGTGAACGCTAGCGAATATTTCACTTAAAGTGCATCTGGCATTGCAATTAATACAACCATCGGAGCAATGGCAAAGCAGGCGAAAAAAGAGAAGAGTGCAAATGATTATAGGTCGTTTCTAGCCATCAATGTTTGGCTTTGTGTGTGTTGCTTGTTTTCGTTGCGCGAAATTAGAACTTGTTCATTTCCTGTATACGAGAATAGCATACCTTCGATACTTTTAGTTGCCATTCGTATTTGCTCTCGTGTGCATTGGCTCTGTTCTGTTGCAACAAGCTCCTAGCTTTGTTGGCGGTTGACCGAGAGTCAAGAAACGATTTTTCATGAACGGTCATTCTCGCGGTGTTTCATTTTTATCGCTGCAACTGTGTGCATCTGCTAGACGCGTGTTTGATGATTGTTGTGCAATGTGTGCATTGATATAAAGAAATATAAAGGAATCGTTGCTTCTCGAAATGATTCTATAAATCGCGCAAGCCATTAAACTTTATCAGGGTCCCGGAACTATTTACTAAAGAGTTATCTATGAATTTCGACGTATTTGCAAATAATAACCGAAATGATAAACCAACAAATTTAAAAAAAAAATTGCGTAGTTCTACGTCCTAAGCGGTCGTGTCCCGGATACAACCCCTCGATCTTTTTCTTTTTTTTTCTATCTCTTGGAATAGCCGATAATGCGCTTTTTTCTAAGTTGCATTAGGGTCACCTTGAAAAAAACTGTAAGGGGTTGTATCTAGGACTCGACCGCATATTTTCGACGTAGAACTACGCACTTATATTATGCAATCTACTTGTTTACCACTTCGAATATTATTTTAGAATGCATCGATGTTTTAGAAATAGATTATGTTCTTCGTTACAAATAAATTTGATGAACATCGTTCATCAAATTTTTTTACGTTTTACGTTTGATATGATACCTTGGACTACCAAAATATGTAAACGGAAGAATTGTCAAACGGTCATTGTACTTTACATTTCCCTCTGAAAATATTGCACATCTCATGTTTTCGTAGTTTTCGAGCCGCAAAAGTTCATTCACCTCTATTATCTAAAATGACGATTTTCCTAGGCTTTTCAGTTTAAAAGTACGTTTTAGGGAAACATATTCCGGTTTGCACAACGACAAGCGAATACAAAAGTACTCAACACCTAAAAATACCCCCGACTTGTATGTATTTACAAAGCGGATTTCCCCATATTTAATTTTAAAATAATTTGGAAGTCCGTGTTAGGGAAACACAGCTCAGTGGGAAAAAGTACCCCCGACTTGTATGTTTTGACAAAGGGTGTTCCCCAGGCACATTGATTTTGGAGTCCGTGTTAGGGAAACACAGCTCGGTGGGAACAAAAATATTCCCGACTTGCATGTATAATTGCAAAGCGGATTTCCACAGGTACATCGATTTTGAAGTCTGTGTTGGGGAAACTGTAAATCGGGCCAATCAAAACTTGTCAGTTAGGGCGTTTGAATAACGCTTGACATTTTACAGTTATTCAATTGTTCATCTAATGAAAAATAATATTTTATTAATTGTGATAGACGCGTAAAAATATTTCCTAACAATTGATGCAAACATCTTTCCGATCTGTTAAGAAATGTTCGAGTTATAAGCATTCGAAATACGGGTAGGGTTAGCACACAAATCGGCAGAACAAATGTATGAGAAAAAAGAAAGTTCTTCTAATTTTCATGAATTTAAACCGTTTAGAGATTAACGAATTGTAATGTTTAGCATATCAAACAAATCTTAGAGAATTTCCGATTCGATTGGTATGCAAATCATGAGAATTCGTTCACAGTGAAAATAGTTATTAACGTTAACTTTATTTCATAAAAACGTGACCTGTTTTCTGATTTGGCACCCTTCCTGAAAGACGTAGTTCTACGACAAAAAAAACATATTTTTGCTCTAACTTTTATATTTAAAATTCTACATGCAAAATATATTCAGAAGACTTTTAGAGCGTACTAAAGCAAACATTTTGCTATGCAAAATCTGTCAATATCTCAACTTTGCTCAAAGTTATTGATATTTTTTCCCCAATAACACGCTCTCTTCATTTGTTTGTTCTTCTTTCTGGGGCAAACATAAAAAATGTTTATTGTCAGCATTTGAAAGATCATGTTTGACTCTACAGATTGTGATAGTTTTAAAGCTATGTTATTTTTAGTATTTGAGTAAATTAAATTTCAAATAAGAAAGTTAGTTTTTTTATTTCATCGATAATTTTGGTTACCCTATTTTTGACAACATCAAAATGAAGGCGAACCAGCCCCGGAGGCTGAAAACCTCTCAAATAAAGAATAAAAAAAACATCAAAATGAGCGCTCTATCATATGTAACAACTTTGTCGATGACGGTTTTTGTCTAGAGAATAATTGGCGAGCTCTAGAAGCTAATTTCCACTTAAATGCACCTCCTGGACCATTATGCATTGTAGATTGGCGTAGAAATTCAACTGTCGATTTGCATAGTCTATTCAGGAACAGGTGAATCTCTTAGTGACATTGACTTATACATTGAGCCTCTTTTTGTACCCACTCAGACTATTAAGTGATTCCAATAGTTTTTGGTGGAACGTTTATTTCCAAGGAAATCGAAATAGTGCTTATGTGACTCGAATACTCCGATCACTCTATAGACATTTTACACAAATTACCGACCAGAGCATGGTATCGTTTTGTCTCAAATTTCGAACACTTAAGCTTTTTTTTTTTTTTTCCAAAATATATATTTTTATAAAGGCTCATATGGCGTTAGCCTCACGGGGCCAGGAGTTCAATACAAATTTTCTTATTATCTATGTTAGTAATATGTAACCGATTACTCGCGGTTGGCTCGAGGTTAGTATTACAAGTGTTTTCGTAATTCGGATGTTGCTGTCTCCAATGTTCTGTACGTGTGCCCGACACGGGATACTTCCTATTGGGATGCAGCTGACCATTAATCAGCAACGCCCCCCTAATCTGTACCTCATATCTAGCGTGGTGCGTCTTTCTCGACTCGAGGAATCCAGGATAGAATGGTCACTAGCCGGCGCAATCATCAGTTCGTGTAGAGTTGTCATGAGCGGTACAACCTTTGGCTCTTGTTGAATGATCAGTGAACTGCACAACCTTTGGCCCGAGTGTCTGTAAAGAGTGTGTGTATGTATTGCCGCGACTAAGTAAAAGTTTATCGATCGGATAGGAGGGATATGAAACGGGGACACAACGAAGGAAACATCATTAAACGTTGACATCGGCGTTTCTGAGGAACAGGTATAGATGAAGCAGAAGATCAGGATCACGGCTACCTAAGATATCCCGGACGGGGATATCCGATTGTCTGCCTTGTGCTCTTAGTGCTCTAGAGAGCTGAGAGCGAGCAGCATGGAACCGGATACACGACCAGACAACATGCTCGATGTCGTGGTAGCCATCGCCACAATCACAAAGATTGTTTGCTGCGAGCCCAATGCGATAGAGATGCGCGTTTAGGTTGTAGTGATTGGACATAAGCCGAGATATCACGCGAATGAAATCACGACCGACATTCAATCCCTTAAACCAAGCTTTCGTCGAAACCTTAGGGATAATCGTGTGTAACCAACGACCGAACTCATCTTCACTCCACATGCGCTGCCAACTAACGAGTGTGTCCTGACGAGGAATGTGAAAAAATTCGTTATAAGTAATTTGCCTTTCAAAAAGTGTGCCTTCTGAAGCGCCCACCTTAGCTAGCGAGTCCGCTTTCTCATTCCCCGGAATCGAGCAATGAGAGGGAACCCATGCTAAGGTAATCTTGAATAATTTTTCGACCAAAACACTCAATAGATGTCTTATTCTTGTTAGGAAATAAGATGAGCGTTTATCAACTTTCATTGAGCGGATTGCCTCTATTGAGATGAGACTGTCTGAAAAAATAAAATAGTGGTCGATGGGCAATGTTTCAATGATCCCTAATGCGTAATATATCGCACCCAGTTCAGCGACATACACGGAACAAGGATCTTTGAGTTTGAAAGAGGCACTGGAATTTTCATTGAAGATGCCGAAGCCAGTGGACCCGTTTATGCATGAACCGTCAGTAAAGAACATTTTATCAGATCTAACTTTCCCATATTCTGCCGAAAATATCTCCGGAATGTAATCGGAGCGTAGATGATCTGGGATTCCATGGATCTTTTGTCGCATGGACAGATCAAAATTGACAGAGGAATTGCAAAAGTATGGGAAGCAAACTTGGTTGGAGATGCCTGGTGAAGGGTGCACGTCGTGGGTAAGGTACTCATGGTATAAAGACATAAAACTTGACTGAGGAGTCAGTTGGAGTAGATTTTCGAAGTTATCAATCACCAATGGATTCATGATCTTGCAACGGATGAGAAATCTGTAGGATAATTCTGTGAACCGAAGAGTAAGCGGGGGTACTCCTGCCAAAACTTCGAGACTCATCGTATGTGTCGAATGCAAACACCCCATGGCTATACGCAAGCAACGATATTGTATTCTCTCCAGCTTGAGAATATGAATCCTGGCAGCTGATCGGAAGCAAAAACTGCCATATTCTAACACTGATAATATCGTTGTTTTGTATAACTGAATGAGGTCTCCTGGATGGGCACCCCACCATGTTCCGGTTATTGTTTGGAGAAAATTGATTCTTTGCTGGCATTTCTGTTTCAAATACGCAATGTGTATTCCCCAGGTACATTTAGAGTCAAAATATACTCCAAGGTATTTGAAAAACATCGAGTGCTTGATCGTTTTGCCGGATAGGTGAAGCTGGAATTGGGCGGGTTCGTGCTTCCTAGAAAAAAGGACCATTTCAGTTTTCTCCGTAGAGAATTCGATACCCAGCTTGAGAGCCCACGTGAACAGGTTGTTCAGGGTATCTTGCAAGGAAATTTGCAGAACTGCGGGATTAGTACCCGTGATGGAAATAACTCCATCGTCTGCAAGTTGTCTCAACGTGCAATCTCTAGTTAGACAATCATCTATATCATTGACGTAAAAACTGTACAAGAGGGGGCTTAGGCAGGAGCCTTGTGGGAGGCCCATAAAACTGTAACGAGAAGATTTCAAGCTGCCATGAGAGAAAATCATGTGCTTTTCTGAGAGTAAATTGTACAGGAATTATTCAGAATTGGTGAAAGTCCACGATTATGAAGTTTCTCTGAGAGAATTTCCATGGAAACTGAATCAAATGCCCCTTTGATATCGAGAAAAACGGAAGCCATTTGTTCTTTGCGAGCAAATGCGATTTGGATTTCAGAAGATAGCAGCGCGAGACAATCGTTCGTCCCTTTACCTAGGCGGAAGCCAAACTGCGTATTTGACAGCAAATTGTTCGTTTCAACCCACTTGTCCAAACGAAGTAGAATCATTTTCTCTAACAATTTACGAATACAGGATAACATTGCAATCGGCCTATACGAATTGTGATCGCAAGCCGGCTTGTTGGGTTTTCGTATGGCTGTCACTCTCACTTGTCTCCAGTCATGCGGGACTATATTCAGCTCCAGAAACTTGTTGAACAAGTTCAGCAAACGCTGTTTCGCCAAGTCGGGAAGATTCTTCAATAAGTTGAATTTAATCTTGTCCGACCCCGGAGCTGAATTGTTACATGAGAGAAGTGCAGTTGAGAATTCTACCATCGAAAAATTCTCATAATCGCCTTGGAGCGGAATGTCGCGTACGACGTTTTGTGCAGGAACGGAATCGGGACAAACCTTTCTTGCAAATTTGAAAATCCAACGGTCAGAGTATTCCTCACTTTCATTTGTATGGTTCCAGCCACGCATTCTCCTAGCCGTATTCCAAAGAGTGCTCATAGCTGTCTCCCTTGACAAACCATTGACGAACTTCCGCCAATATCCACGCTTTTTTGCTTTAATCAGACCTTTTAGTTTGGCTTCTAGAGCTTGGTACTTTCGAAACCATTCCACTAATCCAGTTTTCCTGAATTTTTTGAAAGCGGATGATTTTTCAAGGTAGACCTTTGAGCACTCCTTGTCCCACCAAAGTGATGGAGGACGACGTCGGAAAGTGGTAGCAGGAACACGTTTCTTTTGAGCTTGAAGTGCGCTTTCGTAAATCAAACTCGATATAAAGTTATACTCTTCGAGTGGAGGAAGTTCATGCATTGAAACAAGTGCTTCAGATATTATTTCTGCAAATTTTCTCCAGTCAATATTTTTCGTGAGGTCATACGCAATATCGACTGACTCACGAGAACCTGATTCATTGGCGATCGATAAAATTATTGGCAGGTGATCACTACCGTGGGGATCTTGGATTACCTTCCACGTGCAATCCAGGGATAATGAAGAAGAGCAAAGTGATATGTCTAGCATACTTGCCCGTGCAGGAGGGTTGGCTATTCTAGTTGCTTCCCCAGTATTGAAAACTGTCAATTTGAAGTTGTCGCACAGATCATAAATCAAAGTGGCACGGTTGTCATCGTAGATTGAACCCCATGCTGTTCCATGGGAGTTGAGGTCACCTAAGATTAGCCGCGGCTCCGGCAATGCCGCGATGATATCAAAAAACTGATGGCGGCCGACCATGGTTCTTGGAGGAATATATATCGAGGCAATGCAGAAGTCTTTGCCATTGATTTCTGTCTGGCAAGCGACAACTTCAATGCCTATCATCGATGGGAGAGTGACTCTATAGAAGGAGGGACATTTTTTTATTCCCAATTGTACGCCACCAAACGAGTCATTTCGATCGAGGCGAATAATGTTGAAATCGTGGAAATTCAGCTCGTCGGCTGAAGAAAGCCATGTTTCACAGAGGGAAAATACATCACAGTTAGAACTATGAACTAAAAATTTAAATTGATCTAGTTTAGGGATGATGCTTCTGCAATTCCACTGTATTACAGTGGTCAAATCCTTGACCTCTTGCACTGAATCAGGCATCGAAGGAAATGAACGCTGCTAAAAAACTACATTTTTCTTTCAAAAATGTTCTCACAATCGGAAGCAAACATAATACTATGCTTTTAAGAGGGTCATTTATATTTAGAGCATTTAAAATGTTGTCCACCAGGTCAGAAAGCGCAAGCAAACCAGATTGTGGCTGTTGCCTCGACCGCGAAAATGGAACAGACCGGGTGGGTGCTGCTCCGGGAAGTGTTGAGGACCCCTGATGCGTGGAAGAACAGCTTAAACCAGGAGGTACTTGCTTCGGTCTATTCTCAGCACGTTCAATTCGAGTTTTCATTCCAACTTGGGAAGTTTCGGTCGTCTTTCTGGGGAGTGAAGGAAAAGAAGTAATTTTTCTTTTCCTGACGGCACCCTGCGATGTACCGGAACTTCCTGCATTGGGAGCGTCAGCAACAGGTTCGTCGTTCTGCAGAATGGAGTAGGGATTGTCCTGAGTCGTTGGAACGGAACTCTTAAGCATTTCTGCATAAGTCCGCTTGGAACGTTCCTTTAAGGAACGCTTGATTTTTTCCCCTCGTTGTTTGTACACCGGGCATTGAATAATATCATGAGGAGTCCCGCCGCAATGAAGACACTTGTGCTCTTTCGCGCAAGGATTCTCATCATGGCTCTCTCCACAATCTGCGCAACGTTTTTTATTGCAACAATAGGCGGCCGTGTGACCGAGTTGCATACATTTGTTGCATTTCATTACCCGGGGTACAAACAACCGAACAGGTAAACGAAGTGCACCTATTGCAACGTAGTTTGGAAGGGCGGAACCCTCAAAAGTCACACGAAAAGAGTTTGTCCGATTGAGAACCCTTTTGTCATTTTTTTGTGACACAGATTTCAGTCGATCGCATGCAAGAATCTTCACAGTTTTTAGTGAAGAGTTCTTGAAGCGACCGACACCATCGATAATCTCTTTTCGAGTCAAACCCTTTTCGGTTATTACGCCGTCTATTTCGACGTTGCAACAGGGCACGTATACGCGATACTCAATCGCAAAGAGGTCGCAGCGCGTGATTTCGTTCGCTTGGGTCCTGCTTGAGACGACAACTCGTAGTTTGTCTGGCCCCATCCGTGTAATCTCGGTAACTGCAGAAAACTTCTGAGTAAGTTCCTTCGAGATACGAATGACATTGAGAGGTTTATATTTTCGTCTAAAGTATACAATGAATGGGCCTTTGGAGCCTTCATGGTATTCTTTTGGACGAAAATCCTGTTTTTCGTCAATGTCCTCATCTTCGGAACTTCCAACTTCATATACAGAAGTTTCTTCCTCAACTTCAGCTTCATCTTCCTGCTCTTCAGGAGGAGGATCGGTATCGGAAATATTCAATAGCGTCGATGGGGGATCCTTCCCGCCCTCAGCCATATCAAAAAAATCGGTCAACTGTTCGATATGAACAGAATATAATGATAATCAAAATAAATAAATAAGTGAAAAAAATATTTTTTATAGGGTTATGATGCGAATATTAAATTCAATTTATTTTATGTTAAATAAAATGATAAAATGAAAATAAAATTCCAATAAAAGTTCAACGGTATATAAGAAATAATGATCACCCCTAATGCCAACGTTTGCCGATTTGGTTAACACAAAGTTGAACAATGGTGTAAATCGTGCACAGAAGGTAGAAGGAATGATAGGGAAACAAAAGAAAAATAAATTTCTACTTGCCGCGGCTGTGTGGCGTGTGTGATGAATGTGTCTGATTTGGATCCTCAGCGCGCACCACTTTAAACTTCGCTCCACTCGCAAGCGCAACCGATGAAAAAGAACACTATTATTCGATGTGAAAAAAACACCTTTGTTGGATCGATTAAAAACTTGTCCGATCTGCTTGCGAGTTGTCGAACCATCGCTACCCATGTTGTTAAATGGCAGATGGCACTACGTCCGTCTCATGGAACATGCACATATGCGCAAGTAATCTCAATTCGTCTGAAGCAGGGGTTCTCAAACTATTTTGAGCAAACGACCCTTTTTCCAGACTGAAGTCATACCTCGGACCCCTATAGCCCAATTTCTTTGAGAATCCTTAGTTTTGTTTTTTTTTTCTAACTGAATAATTATCAATTTAAAAACATTGCAGTTAGTTAAATGAGTAAATTTGACATCATTTTCTCATGAAGGTAATCTGACGTAGTGGTAACAACCGTACCTCTCACGCAAAAGGTCGCTAATTTAATTTTCACTCCCGACATTATTGCAACAAATGGAAATAATGTGACGAACCAGCCAAAAGTGTTGAAAATCACTATAATACAGAAAAAAAGACATATTCGCATCATATTCAACATAAAATTTAGTAAATATCAAGTGTAATTAATAATTATTAATACAAATTACTCACAAACTATAAAAACATTCAAATCGCAAACCAACCTTCCGCAGCTACAAAATATCAAAATACGGTTCAATAGTTAGTTACAACCTGAAACCTCCGCGGTCGTTGATTTTCAAATGGTTCCTTCGGTTTCGGGTTGTTTGTAACCACACTGAAGCCTTTTTCGACAAAGTATGATGATGAAAAAACGAGAAGACATATTTCAGCAATGTCCCACAACACAGGATATTGTGTTTCAATTTTGTGTTGTAACCAGAACTTATACAAATCTTGGTTGTACTCCTCATCTGTGCTGATGATAATCAACTTTTCTTGCATTATCACCTTGATTCATTCCATGGCTGTGTAATGCGTCCAAGTGAGTATATGATATGATATAACATGATCTTGAAGCTTTTGTGTTAATTTTGACAAAGTCTTAAGTTTAAGTCTTCACCCTGCAGCTGAAATACAAATCCAAAAAAGCTAAAAATCCTGCTGAGCAAGAGCTTCTTGGTGGTAAGTGAACTTAAGCGTGTAGAAGTAACCGAGTATAGATTTCGTCGTTTTACTCAAATAGCTGAGCAAATACTAAAAGAATTGCTCCGAAGTTTATTGATAGTACTTAGTGTTGTACGGTACAGATTACAGACTTCCGTCAAAAAGTACAGATTGGTATAGATTTTCGTAGGACTACGTCTTTGATTTCTATATAGCGGAGTCACTCTACGAAAAATTAATAGATTGCAAATGCATATTACGCAGAATCGTTCTAACGATATATGTTATAGTATATACCATTAGACAGCAAGTTCTTACAACAATTTTATCGCCTGAGACATCAACAGCGGAAAAAGTAAAACAAGTGAGCAATTTTACGAATAAAAGAGGTATGTTTTGCGATCGAATACAAAGGTAAATCTTGTATTAAGGTAATATTATATTATCAGGCACGTAGCATAACCGGCACGGCACGTTTCATGCAAGACAAATATTATTGCGTTTGTTTCAAATGTGTATGCGTATATATAGCGGAATGGCTCCGGACATACACAGCATGTTTCAGACAAATGCATGAAGGAAATCTTAAAAAGAATATGTTGCCGGTGCCGGGCACGAACTACACGGGCGAGTAGCACCATACATACAAATCAAACGTCGAAGTTCGTGGTATGGGTGCGTTCGTCGCTCTTCGGTACGACATCAGTTCAATCACCAGTTGCTACGATTGGCTCAATTTCGTCAACGTCAATTTCCATCTGCGCTGCCGGTCCGTACAGAGGAGTAGCTATGCCTGATAATATGAATACATCATGTATTTGTCTGCCCGTATCGGTACGTGCCGTTTACGCTACGTGCTGGGTAATATAAAACGGCCTTTATGCATTCTTTCTTTCAGCTTGGTTCCCGTGAATGTTGTGTGCAACATAAAGTTGTGTGCGATAATTCGTTCTAGCAAACAAAAATTAGACATCCAGTCTATGTGCAGGAAAAAGGTTGATGTAGATGGCGAAGTGGTTTGATATAATGGCTAGAATTCCTTAGAAAAGCATTACTTCAGCGATACCATGATGATATTGTCAAGGCCCACAATGTCAATTTGTGTGACGTGGAATAGAGTCGGCACACGAACATAAGTTCAACAACAAAGCTACCTCTCCCGATGTCATAGAACGTAAAACGATGAATTAATTAATTCAGTTTTTTGCATGAAATAAAGGTAATTACCTTTAATGTTTAGAAAATACACGGATTAGAAAGTGCTCCCTTACTAACTGATCTATGCTTTACATTTGATTTTTCGCATAAAAACAAAGGAAATAGAAATTATTCGATTTTTAGTTGAATTATTAAGCTATTTT
The DNA here is from genome assembly GCF_029784135.1 of Toxorhynchites rutilus septentrionalis. Classification (NCBI taxonomy): domain Eukaryota; kingdom Metazoa; phylum Arthropoda; class Insecta; order Diptera; family Culicidae; genus Toxorhynchites; species Toxorhynchites rutilus. The sequence continues at coordinate 286,973,888 of NC_073746.1, read as the reverse complement.
CTATTATATTTCTATTATCTATACATTTTTCCAGTGTATATTTTATTTTACAAAAATCGAATATTCCTACAAGTCGTTTTCGACAGTTTTGTCAGTATTTTTACAACTGAGCATAACTTTTTAATTAAAGTTTGTCCTAATACATTTTTTTCATCATTTTAAAGTAACTATCAGACTAATCTGTCTACTATACAGGAATTATATTGCTCTCTTTCGAACGATTGTAATGAAACCTTTTTGTCTTCGGGACTGTTCACCAAAAGAGTCTACTATAGGTAAAAATGATATAACAGCACAAAGTGTTACATCGACCAAGTTTTAAGCGTGTTTTCTCCCAATGACTTATCACACATACCTTATACTCAAACCATATTTAGTTAGAAAAGCTCTAGTTACTAAGAACCCAAGCTTGTCCCACGTTTTGGGGCAAACTTGTACGCTTCATTTGTTTGGATTCCACGAACGAGATCGTTTCCTTCGGTGTGGATGAGACGAAGGCGAACCATCGGTAGGCCTTGTTAGATTCTTGGCAAAACAAAAACTTAACCATCAAGTGTAGAAAACATGGATTATTTCGTGATTCATCAGTAACAGAACGAAACACGAGAAAACTCGTGAGTGGTCCTTAATATGTTAAGTTCTTGATATCAGTTTATTTTGAAAGTGATTGTCTTCTTTCAAACACGTAAGGAGAGTGAGTGATTGCGATGATTCGGGATGCCACATAAATGAAGAAACACAGAGACACATAATGTATCCGAAATTTCGTCAAAATCACATCGATTGAAAAAAATTTTTTTTTAATATTAAAGTGTAGTTAACCACCTTTATTTAAACTCCTCAACATTTGATATATTTATATTTATATTGGAACTCTACCCAGATAAAGCTGGTTTTATGATTTCGTGTTCTAAGTGACTCGTCATAAAACTATATATATATATATATATATATATATATATATATATATATATATATATATATATATATGTGAAATACATATGGAAAAGATATGTTGTCTATCCACTGTGTCATGACTTTCTAGGCTTTTGGCGTTACGATATTGTTAATGAACAATTCTTTAACTTCTAGGCGGTTGGTGGATTTTTTTCAGTTCAAGTGAAAAATTTGCCGAAGATTCATCTGCAGTGCGGGTTCTCGGTTTCGGAGGTTTTAGATACCATTATTGCCAGTTACCGTCGTCTGATCGAACTGAAACAATATCACCAAGTAGGTACTGATTGCCCCCACGGCCTGGAAGTAGTTACCATCAGTAAACACACCTATATCGCATAGCTGCTAGATAGACTTACCGAGAACAAAACACGGACGTCACCGTCGTTAAATCTCAACTTGACGGCAGCAGTTTTAGCATGAAGCTGCCTTGCAACTAGCCTCAAGGCCGCCACCATCCGGACATCCCTGGTTGTGTTGTTAAGCACTTTGTACACGAGTCCAATCGTCTTTTTCGCCTCCCACGTAACGGTGGTATTCTGGAAGACCAGTGACACGTAAAGAGCTGCATAGTACACGTTCAGAAGACAATTTTGTAGGTTCACGAGAACGAGAAAACGCTCGCCACTGAGCACTGATCGGTACAGCAAGAAGATATTGAAGGTGGTGAAGAAAACTCCATTTAGCGAACCCAGAATAAGCTGAATCCACTGGGACTCGCAAAAAAGGTCCAACGCTTCGGTAAGCTCGGCGTGAATGTTGGCAAGCTTTTGGATTGTATCGATCCGGTCACTCGAGTGCAACACCATCTCCTTGATCCAGATGAACTGCTTTCGGTTGGAGGTATCGAATTTGAGAGAGATCAGATGATTGATGTGTTGATAGCGCTTATAGATTAGATAGATTGGCAACGTGTGGCTGCCGAATATGAGCAAGTACACTGTGTTAAGAATAAATCGGCAAAAGGCGAGGAAGAGTGTGCCCATTCGCTCGTCAGATTCCACAACGAGAAGAGCGTTGGTCACCAATTCTGTTGTGATCAATATTAGTATATACACTACCGACGCCCGTAAGATAAACCGTTGTTGAGCTGTATGATCGAGATTACTTTTGAGCGCCTCAAATTGATTATCTACCGCATAGAGCTTTCCGAACATTTGAATAAACGATCGGTATGTCAAAGCATTTACGACAGTAACCACAATGATGTTGAAGATGGTTGCGGCCACACAGAGCGGTGGACCGTAATCCAAAATGACAGAATCTTTGTGTTCAGTGTTCAGCAGGATTCTGGAGTACACTATGAAGACCATCGCTTCCATCAACAGCAATCGGATGAAGTTCAACAGACGCGGTATAGTGACTTGGAGCTCAAGTTGGTCTGGTTGTCCCGAGATTCGATGGAACGTCATTCCAGCGATTTCGTTCGCCCACCGATGGAAGCGTACAACCTCGTAGATAGTCGAGGGGTAGTATGTGGTGAAACAAAACACTTTCATTGTGTTCTAGCAAGCGGACACTGGTTCCTTTCAATGGGACGGATGTCCGTTTATATAGAGAGCCTTATTCGGTCGCTGAGGGAAGGAAATATGATATGCGCAATTACTCCGAAAGTGGTAATTATGATGATTTCAATTTATTAATTGGTTCATCGGGTGGGTAATAATTATACTGCAGATGAGAAATAGAATAGCGTAAGCCTATAACTAACCTGTGATGGGAATTAATATTGATTAGTGGATATACGATGTTACTTACAGTCTAAATATTGAAAAAAAGAAAATTACTATTTTCAATTCAATTCTCGTGTTATTTTTATTTATGGAAAAAAATAAATTACTCTTAATTCCAGATTTCCGTGTTTTGGATTTATTTTCCTTTTCCCCTTTAGGACTACGTCTATCTTTCATTCCACTTAATAGATCATACAAAATGTTACGTTTCTATGAAATCTTATTAATATTAAGGGGGTTTCTAGTCTACAAATTAAAAAAAAAAAGTTTTTGAAAAGTTTTTCACATTTCTGAAGTTTGAACATTTAAGAATATGCTCTTGGAATTCTCATTATTTACCGAATTATACCCATTTTTTACCGGATATCCAATCTAGAATGACTTTGACTCAAATCTGTAAACGCGTTTTTCTCGAAACTACTTTTTTCAAGCTGGCGTTCGCAATATTTAAGTTCTTCTGAACCAATTCATTCCGAATTTTGTATGAACACCTGGCAAACTTCGTCCCACCCAAAATTTATTTTACACATTCACGTTTTTTACTAAGCGCACGTTCATAGGTCCAATCGCAGAACTGTTCATTGATCGATTTTCTAATCTACGCTTTAAAATTACCTTTTACTATAGAATTCCTAGTACTCCTACCAAAACTCGTCATTATAATATCAGATTATTTTTAGACACAATTCTCGTTCAAGATTTTTCAACCACTTACAAATAACATGTTTCTCCGTTACATGGAATAAATGTTTGATACAGAAAATATGATAGAATAAAGACAGCCCTAAATCGGACAATTCCTTTCTCGAGTTTTGCTCTTATCAACACATTCGTTGATCCATTTTTATTTATATAGATAGAAGAAGATATAGGAGTGCGTTTTATCACTTTAAAAAAGATTTCAATTGTCATGTTTGGTTGAAATATATGTATTACTTTAATGGGACCCCCTCGCCATTTCAGAGGAGGGAGGAGTGTCGAACCAACATAGAAACATTTATTGCATATTTCCAACGTTCAAGTATTGATAATTTGATATTAGGTGTCATAGAACGTCAAGCATACTGAAGTAGCCGAAATTGATAACGAAATTGGATGCTCAGTAGGTCGTAAAACTGTGCTACCTGCAGCTTTGGAAAATATACTCATGAAGTACTGTTTGAACATGGATAAAAGTTTTTATGGTCTCCGTCGCGGTGATCTTCGAAGGATGGCATTTTTATTGTTTGTGAAGAACCGAATTTCTCATCCTTTCTCCGTAACGCAAGGAAAAGCCTGCAAAAAGGGACTAAAATGCTTCATAGACACTCCACCCCCTCTCTAAGGGGGAGCTGCCATACAAACGAAAGACAAATTTCTGCATGACTCGAAAACTAATCAAGAAAACACCAAATTTGGTATGCGAAGATTTTAAGGGGACACAAAACGTTTCTATGGTAAATAGACACTACTCCCTTCTCTCTCAGGGGGGCTGCCATACCAATGAAGCATACATTTTCGCAAAATTCAAGAACTAATCACGCAAATGAAACCAAATTTTGCATGTGAAGGTTTTAGGATGCAATAAATGTTTCTATCGTGGTTCGACACTCCTCCCACCTCTCTTAGGGTAGGCTGTCATACAAACGAAAAACAAATTTCTGCATAACTCGAAAACTAATCAAGCAAATGGAGCTAAATTTGGCATGTGAAAATTTTAGGGGACACGACACGTTTCTATAGTGAATAGACACTCATCCCTTCACTCTTAGGGGAGAAGATAGGAGGGGTTTGTTTCTATTCTATCATATTTTCTGTATCAAACATTTATTCCATGTAACGGAGAAACATATTATTTGCAAGTGGTTGAAAAATCTTGAACGAGAATTGTGTTTGAAAATAATCTGATATTATAATGACGAGTTTTGGTAGAAGTACTAGGAATTTTTTAGTAAAAGGTAAATTCAACGGGGTCGATTAAAAGACCAATCAACGAACAGTTCTGCGATTGTACTCATGAACTTGCGCTTAGTAAGAAAACGTGAATGTTTGAAGGTATTGATAACAAAAAACAAATTTTGGGCGGGACGAAGTTTGCCGGGTCAGCTAGTTACTCATAAAATGACGCAAGTAATACTACGTTGAGACGGAGAAGTTTCGCTAGGAACGTTAGTGCCATTCAGGAAGAAGAAGACATTTCATTGCATGGAATATTTCCACTGAGCGGCGCGAGCAATCGATACAGCAGCAATATTTCCAAAATTAACATATGGTGTTGGCTTATCACTGCTACAGTGAAACTGAAAATCGAATTTATACGAGTACCGTTCTGAATCATATTTCGGACGCTTAAGGCATATGATGCAGAAAGCAGATCTAAACTTTATGCTAAGGTATTATTTGGTTGATATTTTCAATAAAATAGCTCAATATGAATTTAAGCTTTCTACTTTGGTACCTATTTGATTGAAAACATAAAAAAATCATCGAATAAAATGCTTTTCAAATTAAGCGAATAAAAATCAAACTTCGGACACTAAATCAAATTTCGAACAGATTGAATTCAAATTTCGGACACTTTATTTTGTAATCTTTCGGACGAAAATTACATCACACTTGATTATATTTTGTGTCTGAAATATGATGTTGTCCGAAATATGATTCAGAACGGTACATACAGAAGCCGAAAACTTCTAAGAATCTTAATCCCAGAGCGGGCAATTTATACATCTGGCTCGATGCAACGTGACAACGAAAGAAACCGTAGTAAGCTAACGTCTGAATTGCATGAAAAAATCTATTTTATTCGTTATATTGCTTGCTTATTTTTTATTGCCCAAAATTTGTTTTTTTTTGTTATCAATACTTTCAAACATTCACGTTTTCATACTATGAGCAAGTTCATGGGTCCAATCACAGTACTGTTCATTAATTGATCTTCTAATTGACCTCGTTTAATTTTGTATGGCAGCTCCCCCTTAGAGAGGGGGTGAAGTGTCTAACCACCGTAAAAACATTTCTTGCACCCTAAAACCTCCGCATGCCAAATGATCGGTGTTGAGTCAGACCGGACCATGTGACATTTTTATGATTTCGAGAAAAACACGTTTGAAGTTTGGTGCTATAAGGGGTTTTCATTGAGCGTTCAAAACAATTTCGATAAGTTATTCCTACTGTACGCGTGATTTTCCAAATCTGATAAATGTGTAATGTAGTTTACAAAATGTTTAGCCTAATGCAATCAATAACACGATATTTTTAGTTTTGCGACTTGGTCCTCTCTAACTTAACACCGACCAAATTTGGTTTCATTTGCTTGAATAATTCTCGAGTTATGCAGAAATTTGTTTTTCATATGTATGACAGCCCCTCCTAAGAGAGAGGGGAGGAGTATCTAACCACCATAGAATCATTTATTGCACCTTAAAACCTTCACATGCAAAATTTGGTTCCATTAGCTTGATTAATTCTCGAGTAATGCAGAAATTTGAGTTTCATTCGTATGGCAGCTCCCCCTTAGAGAGAGAGGTGGAGAGTCTAACCATCATAGAAACATTTATTGCTCCCTAAAACCTCAATATGCCTAATTTGGTTTTATTTGCTTGATTAATTCTCGAGTAATGCAGAAATTTGTGTTTCAATTGTATGGCAGCCCCCCCTTAGAGAGAGGGGTGGAGAGTCTAACCATCATAGAAACATTTATTGCACCTCAAAACACCAATATGCCTAATTTGGTTTCATTTACTTGATTAATTCTCGAGTAATGCAGAAATTTGTGTTTCATTTGTATGGCAACCCCCCTTTAGAGAGAGGGGTGGGGTGTCTAACTACTATAGAAACATTTATTGCACCCTAAAATCTTCACATGCCAAATTTGGTTTTATTTGCTTGATTAATTCTCGAGTAATGCTGAAATTTGTGTTTCATTTGTACAGCAAAAAAAAACATCTTTGACCGTATCGACGCATGTGAATCACTGCTGAATCGCAACAAAATCGACCCTTTCCTGAAGCGGATGGTGACTGGCGATGAAAAGTGGGTCACTTACGACAACGTGAAGCGCAAACGGTCGTGGTCGAAGCCCGCTGAAGCGGCTCAGACGGTGGCCAAGCCCTCATTAACGGCCAGGAAGGTTCTGCTATGTGTTTGGTGGGATTGTCAAGGAATAATCTATTATGAGCTACTTCCCTATGGCCAAACGCTCAATTCGGACCTGTACTGCCAACAACTGGACCGCTTGAAGGTAGCACTTATGACAAGGGGCCATCTTTGATAAACAGAGGCCGCATTGTCTTCCATCAGGACAACGCCAGGCCACACACTTCTTTGGTGACGCGCCAGAAGCTCCGGGAGCTCGGATGGGAGGTTCTTTTGAATCCGCCGTATAGTCCGAACCTTGCACCAAGTGACTACCACCTGTTTTTGTCCATGGCGAACGAGCTAGGTAGTCAGAAGTTAGCCACAAAAGAGGCCTGTGAAAATTGGCTATCCGAGTTTTTTGCCAATAAGGAAGCGAGCTTCTATAACAGGGGTACTATGAAGTTGGCATCTCGTTGGGAACAAGTCATCGAACAAAATGGCGCATATTACTTAAAACAGATGATTGTAACTAATTTTATGAACAACTGAAAATTAAAAAAAAATACCGCAGGACTTTTTTGACAGCCCAATATATAGATTTTCACTATCTATGCTGGGAATATTTCCTATTAGTTTATGTATGTGGAATCAAAATACATTAATTGAAGAGATAATAATGTTCAAAATCTCTACACTTTCTTTAGCCCATATAGTGAAACATAAGACGTGAAAATATCTAAGCATAGAAAGACCGATAGCAGAAATTATATCATGTCACTTGTTTGAAATCTCCTTGCTAATCAAAACATCTCAAATCACATTACTTTCGATGTTAATCATATGAATTCCTTTTTCAATCACTGATTATCCCCGCGACTTTCCAAATACACTTGATCGAAATTCGTCCGACATCAATGGAGAAGTTTTCGTCACGAATTTCTGGAATCCAGTGGACTATTCCAGCGAAATGCGTAAAAACATTTCTTACCAATTGTCCAGTTCACCTGGGTTGGAGACATTCGTTTCGGGCAGCTAATCAACAGTAGCCCCAACTGTTATGGAAACATATTAGAGTGAAATTAAATTTCTCAAATGAAATCATCCCAATCCAGTAGAAACACTCGGAATATAATGCGGCATGACGTGGGCGTTCGAGTGGGTGCCTCCCTCGTTCGGTTCCCTCAATGCTGGGCTCTCCCGTTGTTTTGGTACTAAATCAAATATACGTTGAATAAGTTCGGGCGAGTTTGCTCCTCTTTGATTAGAGCCGTTTTCTTCACTTTCCTGGCGCACCCATGGGCGACTTTATGATACAACTTTGGGGTATCCAATTGCTAATTTTTACGGATGGCGTAAGTTTCGGAAAGTTTCGCCGACTCAATTGGTAATTCCAGTCAGGTTCTTGGGTGCGAGTGTATGTGGATGTGTGTGTGTGTGTGTGTGTGTTCGTTTCCATGCTGACATCGCCTCCGGGATGATTGAAGCTTATTCTCCAGGAAGTGTGTTCATTAAACTGTTCGCCCGGTTCAGAGAACACAGTCCAAGCTTACATGATTATTCACTTGAAAGAAACAACAGGACAAATGTCTTGATGATTAACCTTATTAGTGCGCAAATGCTTACTGTCGGAAAACCGTTGTTCATCACAGTTCCAGTGGCGTAGAAGTGGATTGGAAATACGATTTCACTTGGGCACTAACAACCAACACACGTTCCATTCCGGATGTGAAGCTAACTCGGTCACCCTTTTTCGGGTTTCCTGTTGTTTAGGGAACAGCACAGCGGTAATGCCACGGGCTACGTCTTAATAACAATCTTGACGAGTGGAAAGGGGGAAAAACTTCGGAGAGATTATCATATCTATTTTCCGAAACGTTTCCCATTATCACCTCCCGAAATTATCTTTATTCGGTCGAGAACATTCGAATCAATTCCCCCGCAAGCTGCGGGTGCAACAATTTGTTCATGTGAAACCAACCAAAGTAAACCACCTTCCGAGGAGTTTTTCTCCTTCTGCCAACCGTGTGCTGAAATCGGAAAAGTTTATTCAGTCTAATTTCCACGTATCTGCCATCAAATAAAATGATTTTTTTTCCATTACTCCCAAGCTTCCAGCTTCCCATTTTCCTACGTTGGGAAGATTGAATCACGAGCCGCGTGAGGGCGCGCTCTGTCATGGCGGAGCAAGTCATTGATAGAGATCTAGTTTCATTTTGTTAACGTTCCGCTGAAGGTAGTGGGAGGAAGGAATGGTTGGTTGGCAATGTCTGTTGATCGGCACGCGGGTTCCGTATGATATCAGTTAATAATAATCGAAATTAATGGACTCAATTTGTCACACGACTAAATTACCCTCCGGCTGGCTTACGTGCTCTGTGCGTACGAACGGGATCAGATAAGGGGGCGCTCGCATCCTTCGAAGATTACCCGTTCGAATTTTTATTCTGCGTCTCTTGTTGGGGTGTTGAAATCGGAATCAAATCGAAAAAGATTATCAATTGAACGACACATAAAATATTGCTTAATATTGTTTAAAATTTGAAGTCCTAATTAAAGCTCGTTAAAACAGACTTTTCCTGGGCTAAGTAGAATACCGCTGTCAGAGTGTACATCCCCAATCCCTCGGAATCCACATGACTCTAATTTAAATTGTTCTTTCACACGATTATCCCTTTCAATTCACATACAAACTGCGTACGGTGTGTGGCCAGCTCTTTCCGATGGACGGTCTCAAGTTTATCCAGACCGTGTCACACTGGAGTGGCGCCACGCCGTTCACCTTTACCGATCGAACAGTTAAAGGTGGTCGGTCAGTTGTATCATGGTCCCGTTTGGGTTCCATCATGGTCGTGTTGAAAGTTGTGATATCGATAACCTTTATGTTGCGAGAAGTAGACCAGAAGATATATGAAAATAGTGGCTCTCAATTGTTGGGCATTCTGTCGTTCCTCACGATCAGGAGTGGTTATCTCGCAGTTCTATGTCTGATCACCACGAGTTTGGTGAAGAAACCCCTTCTGAGAAAAACTGTGGACAATTTGATGCGCGTCGAGCTACAAATGCAGTCGCTTGGTATTGAGGTGGACTGCGCTCGCGAAAGGCGATTTATGAAATTATCCTTTGCAATATCCATGTGCGTCGTTACGATCGCTAGCGCGAGTGGTTTGTTTTCATTGATCTTGGTGAATAGTTTGCAGAAACAGATCTGGAACTATGTTGGGCAGATATTGCTTAGTTTCAACGGATGTGTACTCTCATACGCCATTATCGGACAAATTTACATCATCTACCAGAGAGTCCTTCTGATAAATAAAACACTGAGGTAAACTATTTCGTAAGTTACCCATTTCAATATCGACTTCAACTCCGCGATGTGGTTTTCTTTAGTGAAGATCTACGGGTGGAGTTACTTGAAGACCGATCGAAACAGGTTTTGAAGATTATTCGTCAGTCGTCGGAATATCTCCACATTCGAGTCTCAGCAATAGCCCTTCTATATGATGATCTACAGAAATTATCGATGAAAACAAGCTTCTACACATGGGAAATAGTAAATATACTATTGATATGATGGCTTCCTTTAAAACCCTTTCACGTATTTCTTTCTGCAGATGCTCTTCCACATTGGGGTCATGGTTGCGTATGGTATACTAACCTTTTTCGCTGGCTACCGAGCCTTGCTGAAAGGCAGCTTCGCGAGCATCGTCAATACCGGAATGCACGTAATTTGGTGGGTGCAGTATTGTACTGTGGCTATGGGCTTTATCACGGCGGGACATCTGCTGGAACAGGCATCCCAAACAACGATTGGTTTGCTCGGCGTGGCGTTGACCAAACAGAGGGATATCATGGTGGCGAAGAAGGTGAATAATTTTTATTTTTATTTTTATATCTCTAATGACCTAAATAGTGTTTGGTTTGTTTTGTTTATAGATCCGAGCCTTCATGTTTCAGATTGGGCACAATTCGACTAGGATTACCACATTTTTCTTCGTTGTAGACTTATCGGTGTTCTACCAAGTGCGTTGAGCTTGTACTGATATTGAGCGCAGAATAATTTTGCTTTTATTACAGGTGATCGCAACCGTTACTACATTTCTTTTTATGTTGATTCAGTTCGATAATTGAAACATATTGAAAATATATATATATATAGTTTTTATGTATTTAAAAGAAGATTTTCTAAGTTGAAACTATTTTGATAATCAAATTCTTGTTAATTTGTAATCGATTTTTTATCTTCCCCTTACAATGTCACCAGGAGAAGCCGCAACATCACCTTTCTGCAACTCTTCTAATAAAAGTTCATGCTACGTTATTATGCAATTTGTAATGAAATGTTTTTTGACGTAGAATTACGTCTTCAGGATGGCACCCTTCCGAAAATAGAAAATAGGTCACGTTTTCGTGAAATAAAGTTAATGTTAATAACTACTTCCACAGCGAACAAATTCTGATCATTTGTACACCAATGCAATGCAGCGCGGACTCGATTATATACAGTCTTCGATTTCTTTCAACTGTATATAATCGAATCCTGTATATAATCGAGTCGAATGTCTTAAACTGGCTCTAATTCTAAAATTACGCTGCATAGTACTATTCTGTTGCTTCCATTTGAAAGATTTAAAAGTTTTATACAGGATACAGTTGTGAAACTGCCCAACCTTCTATCAACCAAATTAAAGATCTTTAACCGCTCTACAATTTGTTCTTTGACACACAACTAAATAGCTGAATTTCGCTGCAATATCATTTTAAACGAATCCTGGATAATCTTCAACTAAAATCTACCAAAATAACGATTTTTACTTCACTCTACTCGTAATAGCCAATTAACTTTCACTTTAACGTTGACACATTTAATTTTCGCTTGAAATAAGGCATATTTGAAACAAAATTTGAACTGCATATATTCGAGTCTAAAATTGTATATAATCGAATCATATATAATCGAGTCCGACCTGCGATAAATTCTCTGAGATTTGTTTGATATGCTATACATTACAATTCACTGATCCCTAAATTGTGGAGGCGATCTGGCGTAGTGATAACATCCATGCCTCTCACGCTAAAGGTCACGAGTTCAATTCTCACTTCCGACATTCTTCCAAAAATGGAAGTAAAAGTGACGAACCAGCCAAATGGGTTGAAAGTCATTATAATACAGATAAAAAAAAATAAAAAAAAATCCCTAAACAGTTTCAATTAATGAAAGCTGGAATCATTCTCATTTTCCCGTACATTTGTTCTGCCAATGTGTGTGTGCTTATCTACACGTACCGTCAATAACGAACAACTGATAGGGGAAGTGCGGGTATAACGGACAGTGGGGGTATAATGGACAGGTGGTTTATTTGGATAGTTATTTTTATTAATCTCAAATTTCTGTTGATGGGGACCCCTTCTATATGCTATTCTATAATACTTAAACCATCCTATGACAATGAATATTGATCAAAAGTGGAATAGGGAAACAAAAACCGAAAATCAAACATGATTCCGCGTTTGGATGTAATTTTTACGGCTTCGATATTAATCATTTTGGGTGGTTTCATTGCAAAATTGAATTCGCTGATGGTCAGTAGTGGAATTTCATGAACATTCTGTTTAATAATGATTCGATATACACAATTATAATCTCGAGCAACGAGTATACTCACTGTTCATGAGTTCGTGAGTAAGAATGAATGTAGCAAATGTGTTACTCACGAGAAACACAGCTGCGAGTATGCTCAGTGTTTTTGATTCATGAGTATAAATGCATGTAGCAAATATTCACTCAGGGCCTGTCAAAAAGTTCACTACATTAAGCAAATCAAAACAAATACAAAACGCGGTGCGGAAGAAACGAAAGCGGAAAAATGTCCAAAATACCTACCGGAAACAGTGAATCAAGTGATTCTTGTTCGTCGGCAGGAAGAGAAACCCTTCAGCCGATCATAGAAGTATCTTAAGTGCCAGAAGAAACCAGTGCTCGAGATGGGAGCATGAAACCACCTTCAAAGCGCTCCATCATCACCACCTACACGGAAGAGCGCTTGTTAAATGGAGAAAAGATGATTTGCTGTGTCCTGGGAAAAAATTGTTTATACTAGTAGAAGGTATTTCGGCAGTCAAATTTCGAGCGTCACTTCCGACTCTGCCACCCGGTGGGATATGACCGTTTGTGTATTGGTCCACCTGCTGCAAAGAGTAGCAGTCCGGATACGGAGCCAGCTATAACAATTAGAATGACAAAGCAACACCTAGTAGGTAGGAATTATCAGGATGATAACAATACATGGACTTCCTTTCGAAGCCACGGAATGGGGAGGATTTCGGGAAGTGGAAGATCCACTGCTCAGGGCCTATAACTTGACCATCAATAGACACAACTTTACTCAGTATAATATGGTCATATGATCAAATTAGTTGACATTCTGTCAGATGAGATCGAATATCCATTGGAGGTTGGATTTGAATACCGTGGAGAAGTAGCGAACGATGACATAACCACGTTTAACGAACTTGACGCTGATGATGATTTTGATACGCTTGATGATTCCCTTGAGAGACCTGCAGTTCTGGAATGGGTGGTATTTTGGAGGAGTTTGCACCTAATGCTTTCATTACCACTATTCGTTGTGGAGCCCACATCACTCAGTTGGTGGTCCACGACGTTTGCAAGGAGATCGAACACAAGGATATTCTGAAAGCGATCAGGAAGAAGGTGAAGTAGTTCCGGTCGACTGAATATGAAGCGTTCTTTAACGTCAGTGAAGGAGGTTCATATCCACCACTTCCAAACAAAACTCGTTGGAATTGGAATTATGAAATGTTGCATGAACTTAAAAAACGGAGGACATTTTTCGAGAAGCTGGGAACACAATACTCTGTCTTGGGTACTATTAGTGTTATAATATTCAAGTCATTATTCAGTCTTAGCATTGATGGTTATCACTTTTCAGACCTATCAAACTATTGGAACTTTATTAAGGAATATGTAACTGCATTTAATCCATTGTATCAATGCACAATCGCTGTACAAAAACTCGAGTTAAGTCTGTCAACTATCAACTGTCAACGATGTTCTACATCGAATGGAATCGAGCATATGGTAGTATTTGGGAGTTAGAAGATTCTAATCGATTCAAAACGAAGCTCATTGCATCATTGGATTGTCGTCAAAATCAGCTGTTTTGTAATAATATCTTCCCTTTTGAGGAACAATCAATGTATTAAATGTATTAACAATGTAATCAGTTCGTTTGCCCATTAGCCGTTTTGAGATAGAAAGAAAAAGTGAAAAAAAACTGTTCTAATATCCACTCTTCCCAATGCTCGCAATTTGATTACCGTGAGTAAAGTTACATTCTGCTGCTCGCTTTGTTTGCGAATAAAATTATGCGAACAAGCTCGCATGTTTGTGAACCACGATGAACTACAATTTTGGTTCATTTTGGTTCGTGAACTATGGACAAAAAGAGGCTATCCAAATAAATGAACTCGTGAGTGTGGCGGATGTCAATAATGTAGTAATAACTCGCGACTGTACTCATGATGCGAATATTTCCATCACTGCTGATGGTTATATGCCGGTTTGAGGGCCTGATTCTCGAATACACTACGAATACACTTCACGGTGGAAACGGAATGAAACGTATTCGCGATGACAACGGTACGGTGTCGACATCTGGATACGAGATTAGTTTCCCACTAAATTTATCATTATAACATCAAATTATCTTCAGATGAAATTTTTGTATGAGATTATTATATCACATGAAGAAGACAAAGTTTCCCACTCACATTGAATACCAGTTTGATACGAAGAAGTTAATTTTCACTTATGATTTTTTATTTGAACAGTGCTCATTCTGCCTGAAAACTCATCATTATCTTCGACACTTCACTAACCCGTAAAACGTAGTTCAATGGCGTGCCGTTTATTTCGCTTCCACCGTGAAGTGTATTCGAGAATCAGGTCCTGAGAGTTAACAGAGAAGCGATATTAGGTATGTACGGAAAAGTAAATTCATTCGTGAGTGGTAAATTCAAATTATTGAAATAATTGCACTTATGGGGTTGAAATGGACAGTCACATCCATAATCATATCCAATGCATGGCGGAAAGTGAAGGGAAGAATACTCAACTGTTTTTTATTTTGCTTTCTCTGTTTGTGCTATTTCAGTTACTGGACACACAAACACTGAGAGAGAGCGAAATTATTCCTTTCGCGAGCGATAGACTTCTACGCTTCGTATATTATGAGCCTGTCTATATTCTCCCCATTATACTCGCATCGATAAAAATGTTCAACTTTTCGGCTTGTTTTAATTCCAGTAAAAAACATGGAAAAACACATTTTTATAAAACATTTGGCCAATTATTCCGAAAATCAGTATATTGAACTGTAAGAAACTGCTTTTAAGTTTTGAAAAACGTGAGTTTCCACAGATACAATTGAAGTTCTTTTTAACATGTCCGTCTTACCCCCATTTTCCCTGCATCGTTTCAGCCCGTTTTCAACATATTTGGTATAAACAAGCCATCCGAGATTTGAAGTCACACCACATTTCGTTTGGTGATCATCGAAGCAACATCGTTGCCGGAGAACGTCGAACAGGAGTAGATTATCATTCTCAAGACAGGGGAAGATGGAGTATGGAGTAGAGTTTCTTTTCGCAAGGGTCCTTCTCAGGACCAATGCGCGTATTCTAAGGTGGGCCAACTTGCTAAAACCACTCTTCAGCCATCTTGGAAGTCTACTGTGTTTTGCTTGTAAACAAAACGCAATACGCTAGTGCCGAATCAAGCTCCTGATCAGTCTGTCTCTTTCACGCTTCAAGGAAATAATTCCCCTTCTGCTTTCTTCCGAACTGTTTTCATATACCGCTCCCCTAACCAACTTAGTGATGAAACGGCCTCACCTAGTACCATAGACCCGTCTTGCTCAGGACTAGAGGCGAAAAACAAAAATGGATTGGCATGAAACCGCAGTTGCGAGCGAGCTAGCAAGCTCAGCACAACGAGCCGACATCATTCATGCCTTATGCTGATTTCACACATATATACAAACACAGCTCGATACAAAAAGAGGAAGGCCTCTGTAGCAAAGTGTGCTAGTGCAGATATGGAAGAGTATCCAAAATTTCGGAATATAGATACACTTCATTTATTTAGATTCAACGTATCTTTCATGAATGTATGCTTTAAAACTCCAGCAGGGAAACCTTACTGTTGCATGTTGTGGGTTTCGAGCACATCTCAAGCGGAATATAGGAGCAAAAGTCTTTATAGTTTGCGACCGATATCTGAATGGGAAGAAGAAAGTCTGATGCGAGTTGACAGTGCAGTTCAATCGTAAAGTGAGGACGGAATCAATAAACGAAAAGTACTGAAAGCTTTCGACGATTCTTCTATTCTAAAATTCTAAAATAATATCTGAAGTGATAAACAAGTGGATTGAATAATATAGTTCCGTAGTTCTACGTCGAAAACTGCGGTCGTGACCTAGATACAACCTATTACAAGCTTTTATGAATTTGTTTTTTTTTAATTATTTTTTTTATGTTTTGTATGCTGATTGTTCTTGTCTAAAAGTTATCCTTTCAAATCGCCCAACACTCCCTCCACATATTCAACAAAATCCTTCCGGCACACCGCACAGTGGTCCCTGAGAAAATTTAGGAGACCAAAACCCAAAAAATGAAGTTGCATTGAAACAAAAAAAAATCCTACAGTCCCTTATTCTAGGATGTTCAAGGCATCTAGGATCACGTGTTTCACCCCATTCCGAACTTTGTCCCCTTGCCCCTCCCCCTCTTTTGTTTTTTTGGTGAAACAGAGTTGAAAAATAAACTCAGCGTATCCGAAAACCCCAGTTGGGTTTTTAGCTAAAAAATCTGAGTTTTGGCAGTCTAAATTTTCTCAGGGACTACTGTGCGCCGGTATTATGCACAGTCACTACATCGAACAAACGGAATTACCGAAAGTTACTCGTGTGTATCCAGCAACAAATTGGAAAAAAACATTTGGAAGAATATAACGATTCGACAGCTGAACTTAAGCGACCGTAGTGCGCTCTTCTTATTAATCAATGAAAAGCTTGAGCACAGGGAATTGCGTTTCTGAATGAACAGAGCCGACGATGAAAATTGTTTATTTTGTAACACTCAATGCGAGACACTAGAGCATAAACTCAGCTATTGCATAAGGGTGAAGCCAGCACGAGACTACTGAAACGGAAGTTAGCCGTTTTGTTCAATGGATGGCGCAGTCTGTCGATAGAAGAACTCTTGAGACCTCAATTGAGATATCTGGGAACAACTAAAAAAGCAAAAATCTTAAAATATTCTTAAAATATGTGATCTTTATTATGAAAAGTAATAATTTTATTGACATAATTTCATTGGATTTTGAACTAGAAAACGAAATGTAAATAATTATTTTATAATAACTTTTTGACTTAAGAAAATAAACGAATTGCACATGTAAAAAAAATTTTTCAGAATGGAACGAAAATGGATTGGTAGAGCTGACAACATACGGTGGATTGCGAAAGTGTTGGTAAATTATTTCATTTGGGAGGAGAATTCGTAGAGAAAAAATGACATTTTTTTTACCTCCGTACAATATTATTATTTATTTCGGTGCCTGATAGTAATTGGTTTGCACGAAGGGCATCTTCACGACCTGGCTGTGGTAGAACTTATCCCGCACTTTGAGGGACACCTCGGTGCCGACCTTCTTCGAGACTTCCTGAATGTAGCCCATAGCAATATTTGCCTGTAGACATGGACTCGGGCAGCCGCTGGTGATCTCTCCAATTTTATGCTGCTCGTTATCGTACACCTCAACATGTTGCCGCGCGGGGGCTGATCCTGAGGACATTTTAAATCCCACCCGCCGTCGGGTAACTCCGTTCCTGATTTGATTCATAATGACATCCAGTCCAGGAAAGTTGCCCTCGCTTCGACGCCGTTTCGCAACCAACCAAAGCAGACCCGCTTCGACCGGAGTTGTACTCTCATCAATGTCGTTACCATAAAGGCAAAGACCAGCTTCCATACGCAACGAGTCCCGAGCGCCGAGGCCGGCCAACTTTAGGTTTCCTATCTTTTCATCAAGCAATGCGTTTGCAATGAGCGACGCTTTTGTCGAGGGGATAGAAATCTCGGCCCCGTCTTCGCCAGTGTAACCGCACCGAGTGATTCTGCAATTTTCCACACCCGCAATAGTATCAGTCGTACTGTTCATGAAGAAAAGGCTGGTAAGATTTTTTGTGCAGAGTTTTTGTAAAGCAGGAACGGCACTTGGGCCTTGGATCGCCAGCAGAGATTGATCGTCACTGGACAGAAATTCCACCGAGACGTCCTTTCCTTTCGCTTTGAACGATGCCTACAAAATATGTTCCGAAAATACGTTAACACGACAACGATGGTACATCAATACACAATATTACCACAGCATCGGACATCACCGCCATATCCGTGTCCTTACGTGAGGCGTTGGAAACTACGTACAGCATCTGCTCCGAAACTCGGTTCACGATCAGATCATCCAAAATGCCTCCCTTGCTGTTGGTGAACACGGTCAGCGTACCAGACCCATCCTTCAAACCCTTGATATCAGCGGTGCAAACCGACTCTAAGCAGTCAATAACATCTTTGCCTAAAAATATACTCAAACTCTACTTTCTAGTATGGTCCAGTTTCAGCTCTTATCAATTCCCAAACCTTTCAAATACGTCTGAAGCATGTGAGATACATCGAAGATTGACCCGCACTCCCGGGTATAATGATGTGATTTGATAATACTCTGATCGCTGTATTGCACTGGAAGCCAATAGCCGGCAAAATCCACCAACTTTCCACCGTGGCTCTTGTGGAAATCATACAAAGCTGTTTTCCTCGGTGGTATTTGAGCGGAAGCCGACATACATCGCGCCACTTGCACGCCTCGTCCCTGCAAGACATTCCTCCCCGAAACTGCCAGCATCGTGTGAGCCGGTAAACAACACAACATTCGTCTATGGGGGAAACTATACGCGTCCACACGATCCGATCGATCACGCTGCCGGTTTGGAACTGAGCGGGGATAAGCGAGAGATGATCTCAAGCGTTTATTGATGCTGCTTATCGGTGTCGGTGCACTCCACCGTGGTGAGGTCAAAAAACAGACCGATAGAAAACAAACGCAACACAAATGTTCTGAATCGGAACAGTGTGAGTCGCAAAAGTTGCGTATGTGTGCCGAAATCAAGAATCGTAATCAATAGCTGTTCGGCGGCATATAGAGATAGTATAGTTTATTAGGAGACAGTTTACAGAAAGGAGACGTGTCAACATGTTTTTGTAGCTTTTTCCATTATTATAGAGTACAGTTAAAATAAATTGCACTATCTCTAAATAAGTTTTAAACTAAGTTTGAAATTGTTTTTTTTTTCATAAGAAATCATTTGTTCTATGATTTACGTGTTATTCTATATAGAAGAATGTCCTAATGAGATCATAGAGAAAAAAGTAATGCGAGTTAAATTATTCCATTCTTCTCAAAATGATTTGCTTCATGGGGAATCGCCGCATTTATAGCCTTTACGAATCGAGCCATACTATCTGTATTCGGACCTTTGTATATTATTGGAACTTTAATTGGTACTCATGTATTAGCGTCACCGGAGCCGAAATTCAATAGATAGCAATTTCATTGCTCGAACGGGCACTCAGTTATCTTTCGTATTGTTGTTGCATTGTTGTTTGCACTGATTTGTTATTGTTAGTGCTACTAAAATACCTATTGGGAATTTGCGGTATTTACGTATAAACGCCACCGGAGCGAACTGGGCAAACGATATGCACCAGGCAAACGTATGCCATCCGACCATACTAAAGAATCGTTTGCTATGTTTCAAACTAACCGGGCAATCGGTGGAACACAGGTTTGCTTGCGAGAGAACACCGTTTCCGACGGCATGTCGGCGGTCGACTCGGATTGCCTCACCTCGGCGGCTTGGGGCCACCTCGGTTCCTTATCCTCGTTAGATGGAGACTTCGTCACCATTAAATTGATTCTAGAATGAAATTTGATCACGAAAAAAAATTCGTAATCAAAATTCCGCTCCGGTGGTATTCATACGTGAATATCTTAAATCGCAAATACGTATTTTCGTAGCACTAATAAATAACAAAACAGTGCAAACAACAAGGAAACAATAATACAAAAGATAACTGAGTGCCCGTGCTAACAATAAAATTGCTATCTATTACTTTTCGGCTCCGGTGAAGCTAATACGTAAGTACCCATTAATTTATTATTGCATTGCAGTACATTGAGAGTTTTTTCGCTTAATCAGTGAGACATGGTTTTGAGCAATTCCACGTCAAATTAACCGTCTCAATCCTGTCTGTTTTTTCCTCAATTTAGTACATAAGGTGGCAACTAATCAAAACTACAATTTTCATTTTCATTCAAATTTAACACATTTTAACGTGGAACAGGAAGGTTTAGAGTGTAAAAAGTTGATGGGTCTGGGCCCAGAGGCACGGACGGGATCTTGACATAGGACTGTGATTGTATCTAGTAATTCCATTTGAATTAAGTTTCTTAGGAAGACATATATGGGGAGCATAATATTGGCGATGGCGACTACTCAAGCTATCATAATCTGAAATGCGTGAGTATCCTGAACCACAATTACATAAATTGTTAGTAGCAAGACCTATACGATAAAAACGTGAATTGAGCACGAATTGATTGGGCAACATATAATACAATAACTGATAAATGCCTATTATCGGTAAATGGAGAATAATTCATTATATGCATCAACTCACATTGTGAGCTTACACCCGAATTTAGGCAAAACTATTGCTCGTTGCGTCTAGGTGGAAAGCGAGTGGTTAGTGCAATCGAGAGAAAACATACCCATTTTTATCGTCTAATTGTTTACTTTTTGACGTAGAACTACGTCCTCCATTACGGGTGCCAAATGAGAAATCAGGTCACGTTTTTGTGAAATAAAGTTAACGTTAATAACTACTCTCACCGCGAACGGATTTGGACGATTTACACACCGAACGAATCAGAAAACCCCTAAGATTTGTTTTTTAAGCTATATATTATAATCCCCCGGCGTGTGAACGGTTTAAATTGACGGAAACTAGAATCATTTTCATTTTCCCATACATTTGTTTTGCTCATTTTCGAATTTCCCTACCCATGCCGTCAATAAAGAGCAACTTATCAGTGATCAACGAAGGGGAATGATTTGAAGTCTCCGTGAACAAAGAAAACAAGAAGAAGGGGAATATTTGCCTAGAGCGTAAAATTGGATCTCGCTGAGGCAAACTATCAGTATCGATCTAGATACGAATTTTGCGTCATCACATGTCTTCGTTTCGGATTGAGCTGTGAACGAGACCGAATTACTTACTCGCTGATATCTCTGGCATCAAAATCATTACAGCAAACTGACGCCATTGTATTGAGGTACTGAATTACTGAAAAATGCAATGCAATGACATGAAACAAACTGCCACATACGCTCAGCTAGTGTATTGTTCTGCGAGGGCAAGTAAAGAAATCCAAAATTTCACAGCATTATAAAATAATATCCGAAGTTAGAAACAAGCGATTTATATAAAAGCGTAGTTCTACGTCAAAAATGTGGTCGTGTCTTGGACACAACCTTCTATGTTTTTTTTACCAAATTCAATCTTCATTTTTAAGCAAAAAAATTGCTGGATAAATTTCCTGTCTAATGGTATATAACACAACATATGTCGCAATAACGATTTTTAGTATTATGCGTTTGAAAGCTCTCAAGGAATCATTACATTTTAGATCGACAGAGTGACCCTCCTATATAGAAATCAAAGACATAGTCATATGTCAAAAGAAAATCTGAAAATTGAACACGCAACGAAATTATGAAATATTTCGGATGCCTATGATTCGAACATTCATTGATAGAACGAGAAGATGTTTGCATCAATCGATCGGAAATATTTCCACGCATCTATCACAATGAAGAGAATTACAATTTTGTGGAATTAAACTGTTGAATAATTGTACAATTTGGAAAATTATTTGAACGAAGGTTCGGATTGTGCATCGAAGCAATATTGAAGGAAGACTGTCAAGATGTTTACTTTGAAAAATCATAAATGAAAAACGAAACAAAAATCACATCTCTAATTATTGGATATGTTATGTGGAAAAAGTTTTTCAACTTTCAAGAAAAAAAAAATAAAAATACGAGGTATGTTCGAAAAGTATCGCTACTTTCGAATTTTCGCGGGTTACGTTTATTCGATTCTAGATTTTTTTTGTGGGATTACGTTGGTACTCGTGTCTCTCACTTATGCTGACAAGTACGGCTATTTTGAATGTTCAGTTAATTTTTGACAAGTAGCAACAGGAATGGGACACGGCGGAGAAAGGCAGGTGGACGTTGTGGGAAATGCGATATGAATATCAAACACTAATTAAGTTTATCGGTTCAGAAATTTCTAGGAATATAAATAGTTAGTGATTCGTCTGTTCTGTAGCTTTGATACGATACTTGACGAACCTAAGTTTAAGGAATCGTGGATATAGAACTCTCTATGAATAGCAATGAGAGAAAAGAAAATGAATAATGCTTCTTAACATGAGAACATTGCAGAGAGAGGAAATCGGAAGTAAAAAGTCACATGAGGGTTGTGTCCGAGACACGACCGCATAGTTGACGTAGGATTCCTTTAGGCTATCTGTTGATTTTGGATATGTTTGAAGAATTACATCGTTAAACCCTTTGATAATGTTTTTATGGCCTCCTGAAAGGGCCGTTTTGTTTGATTGTTGGGTATTGTTTGTTCACTTCACCAGAGTTTACCGATTGATGATGATAGAAGGATGGTAAATAGTCGTATCATGGTGCGTATCAGATAAAAGATACCGAAGTGGAACGAGATATGATGAAAACCGCCCTCTGTGATCCTAGACGAGATGCCTCCAGTGTTATGAATGGATGAATTAAAGAAAAATCTCTCCAATTTAATATAATATAATAACCAATGCCGAACACAATTATCAATTTTTCTCATCAGTAAGAACATGTTTCTTCAATATAGAGAAAACATATTTGAAATGAAAAAGGTAATTTTCTTTTATAATTTTTACTTTCTGAGTGTTTATTCAACCCAATGCGATTGAGTTTTTTAATTGGACTAACAACACCTAATACTATATGTAGAGCAACCACTTTTTCTAATATTTCTTAACTTTTCCAATTTTTCTCACCATATAAACTTTCCTTGGGTGATAATGAACACAACAAAACAGACAGCTTAAACCAAACGACCCGTTCTCGAGCGGGAACACGCCTTGGTGTGCTTATTTACGAAAATTGAAATAAATCGTTTCATATATCAAGTCATTTTTAACACAACTGCTACCATATACAATTTTACACTTACACTTGCGCTAAATTTTTCACAATACACGATCGGTCATTGATAATAAATTTGACGAAGCCAAATTTGAATTCTATTTGCTAGAATTAATCGTATCACTCACCTCACTTGCAATATAACCCCTACGTTCATGTATTTGCAATGTCGATTTCTCGCAGGCAGCTTGGTTTAGATGTCTCTGTTGGGGACCCGCCGCATGTGTCGTCAATTTCGACCAATCAGAAGTGGGTATTTCCGTTGGGATAGGGATTGAGATTTTTCAATTGTTCAATAGTTAGTTTCATGACAAATATTATTATCTTCATGTGCTCGTTTTTCGATTTTCAATTTGTACCCCAATGTGTTCCCGAAAGACGTAATCCTACGTCAAAACCGATCTCATTCTCGCATGTACATACGACAGAATATGGAGAGCTGAGAATTTGGCAAAAACAAGATGTTAATAGCCCTTTAATAATGAGCTCATTTAAATTAGAGTTCAGTCTCTGAATTATTATTGGATTGAGAAGTCGTGTTCAAAACTGGAAAATTGGAAACCTGAATACGACAAACGTATGGACTCATACCGGTGCTATCGACCTGGTTGAACAGGAAGCACGGAGAGGTGAATTTTCACCTGACGCAGTTCCTTTCACCTGACACATTTCCTGGACATGGCTGCTTCAAGCAATATCTTCATCGGTTCGGGCACGCAAGGTCCGATTGTTATTTTTTTTTATCAGAATTTCCCACCACAGTGTAACGTAGTCGAAAAGGTTTTTTTTTCCCTTAAGTTACATGAATAAAAATCAAATAATCAAATAACCAAGGTCGCCACTATGTACGGAGTGCGGAGATGTGTAGGAAACACCGGAACGCGTCGTACTCGTATGTCCCATATTCACCGCAAGGCTGAATATGGGACACTCACGGGCTTCCTGTCCTTCATGCTGGGAATATTGTGCAGGAAATGTGTCGTGACGAGGGTACCTGGAACGCTGTGAACAGTGCAATCGCACACATCATGTCAGAGCTACAGCGGAAGTGGAGGGCCGATCAGTGTTCTGAGAACGTCTGACTGTTCAAGGTGAACACCTGCGAGAACTGCTCTAACGGATGCTATTCCATGAGAATAGCTGTGACGGAGTGCGCTTCCTAATCGGTTCATGTCTCGACATGTGAGAAATCCTGCGAGGGTGGCTCTGACGGGTTACGCGTCAAGTTGGAGGGCAATTCCTAATCGGTTCACGTCTCGACGGGTAAATGGACGCCTGCGAAACGTACATAAGCGCAGTGGAGAACATCGAATGGTGAATAATGAATATAGAGAAAAAGGGAAGGATCAACGCTACTCAGCGTTGAAGACTCGTAAAGTGCCTGAGCACAGCGGCCCAGATGTGGTCCCAGGAGGAATGAGGCAACGAGTAGAGGGCTTGGTTTTAGTGGGTGAGAGCCCCACTCGACGTCTGGGTTAACCAATCCCAGATAAGGCTGGTAGAGCGTTTCTCACGTCTATTAAAAAAACTACGGCTGGGTTATAACTATGATATAACAGCAAGGTTGACGTAGGACTACCGTTGGCTTAGTAATCAGTTATATTTCTTCAATTAGCAATAATCCCTCCTCGGATGATCCTCATTGGGTACGATATCGCCGCTGCGCAGTGCTATCTTTTGTGTTATTGATTAAAATAGTGAATGAATGAAACTATTTACGAATTCAATTGCAAACAAATCTCAATTTAAGTCAATTCATGCATTATGGTAGTAGTTATCGCAGCAAATAGTTATCAACATGTCGCCTAATCATCAAACGGTATACGTAGAAGTTCAGTGAGCTGGCGACATGAAGGGATATCTTCCAATGCAGTCTTGAATAATCGAGCCAAAGCGTTGCATTTGTACCCGCTTTTGTAGACCGTGATAGCAAAACGAATTCTGGAGTGTAAAAATGTTTGGGGGTATAAAAGTATTGCCGACTTGAATGTATCTACCTATATGCCGATTCTCCCAACTTCTTGGTTAAGGAATCTGTATTGGGCAGACACATTCCGATTTGCAAAAATGCAAGCGAGTTCAAAAGCACTCGTAGTTTGCATCTTTCCCCAGGGTTTATGGTTTTGAAGTCTGTGTTAGAGAAACATTCCAATTTGCAAAAACGCAAACGAGTACGAAAGTTCCCACTGCTTGCATCTAAATTTCTATGCCGATTTCAATTTTGCAACGTCGATTCTCTCAGGCTCCATGGTTTTGAAATCTGTGTTAGGGAAATACTCCAATTTCTGGAAACGCAAGCAAGTACAGAAGCACCCGCAGCTTGCATCTAATTTGCTGTGACGATTTCCTCAAGCTCCATAGTTTAGAAGTCTGTGTTAGGGAAAACTCCATCCATTCCAGTGATCGTACCTCAATCGTTGCACCATCGTAACTGAGTGGAATTCCGAGCGGCACTCGCTTATATACCGATTGGTGTGATTTCAATAGCCTGTTTTGAAAGCAATTTTAGGGCTATTGAAACAAGTTTTTGGATCAAAAAGTAACAAGCATATAACACGTAGACATTTTACCTTTCGAATGAAGTGTTTATCATACCATTTCGTTCAGTTGTTTAGGAGCTATTAACGCTCAAAATCTCGTTCTCGGGCGTAACGCTTTCGTTTTCGAAAGTTTGAACTTACACCCCAGTATAGAAATGAAAGACGTAGTCCTACGTCAAAAAATAAACATGGACGTAGTAGCTAGAATAACATACAAAGGTGGTCAGTTGAGGGCCCTGAGTTATGAGCTCATGATTGTTCGCTTAGTAGCGGGCACAATTGGGCTACGAATATTCGGTCGGTGTGCGAGAAGTCAAACTTTATTGTTCTCATTTCATGTTTCGTAGATTTTAAGATAGGAATGGGAGCCCACGCTTCTCCAGAATTTCTCATTCTCACCCAGATATTCGATAGAAAACTATAAACACTTTTGCCGATGCAACAGTAAGATTTTCTTACCGGGATTTGAAAGCATGCTTTTATGAAAGATACATTGTATCTAAATGAATGCGTGTATGTGTCCATATTCTAAAGTTCTGGATACTCTTCCATATCCGCGCTAGCACAAACATTTCCCAACAAATTTCCCGACAAAGAGTCGTAACACACTGAGCTACAGAGGGCTTCCTCTTCTTGTATCGAGCTGTGTATGGAATCAGCATTAGACATGAATGATATCCGCTCGTTGTGTTGTGCTTGCTAGCTCGCTCGTAACTTTGGTTTCATTCCGTTTCATTTTTGTTTTTCGCCTCTAGCCTTGAGATGAGTCCTTGTGGAAAGAAACTCTGCTCCATACTCAATCCACTCCCGCTCGATGCACTCCGGCAACGATGTTGCTTCGATGACCACCACACAAGAAGTGATGTGGTTCCAGTTCAGATTTTTGTTCCTAAGAGGCTTTAAACTTTCCAGTTTCGCCTCTTCCATTCGCCTCTAAGAGTGGTTCCAAATCGCGAATGGCTTATTGAAAACGGTTGAAATCAGCAAAACAAATGTATGGGAAAATGGGAATGCTTCCAGTTTTCATTGATTTAAACCGTTTAGGGATTAGCGTGCTCCCTTGGCCGAGTGGTTAGTGTCATAACTAACATGCCGGGTGTTCGGGTTCGATTCCCGTTCTGGTCGGGGGAATTTTTCGTCAAAGAAATTGCCTCCGACTTGCACTGTGATCACGCGTATTCTAGAGCTTGCCACTCAGAATGCATTCAAGGCGTGTTATTTGGCATAGAAATCTCAACTAAGTACTAATAAAAATGACGCAAGTAATACTACGTTGAGACGGCGAAGTTCCTCTAGGAACGTTAGTGCCATTGAAGAAGAAGAAGAAGAAGAAGAGAAGAAGGGATTAGCGAATTGTAAAAAAGTTGATGGGTCTGAGCCTAGGGGCACGGACGGGATCTTGACATAGGACTGTGATTGTGTGTAGTAATTGCATTTAAATTGAGTTTTCCATTGTTCAAAATCTGTATTTTTTGACGTAGAACTACGTCTTTCAGGAAGGGTGCCAAATCAGAAAACAGGTCACGTTTTTATGAAATAAAGTTAACGTTAATAACTATTTTACACTGTGAACGAATTCTCATGATTTGCATACCAATCGAATCGGAAATTATCTAAGATTTGTTTGATATGCTAAACATTACAATTCGCTAATCTCTAAACGGTTTAAATTCATGAAAAATAGAAGAACTTTCTTTTTTCCCATACATTTGTTTTGCCGATTTGACCGGATTTAACCCTACCCGTATTTCGAATGCTTATAACTCGAACATTTCTTAACAGATCGGAAAGATGTTTGCATCAATTGTTAGGAAATATTTTTACGCGTCTATCACAATCAATAAAAATTTTTTTTTCATGAGATGAACAATTGAATAACTGTAAAATGTCAAGCGTTATTTAAACGCCCTAACTGACAAGTTTTGATTGGCCCGATTTACAGTTTCCCCAACACAGACTTCAAAATCGATGTACCTGTGGAAATCCGCTTAGCAAATATACATGCAAGTCGGGGATATTTTTGTTCCCACCGAGCTGTGTTTCCCTAACACGGACTCCAAAATCAATGTGCCTGGGGGAACACCCTTTGTCAAAATATGCAAGTCGGGAGTATTTTTTCCCACTGAGCTGTGTTTCCCTAACACGGACTTCAAAATTAATGTGCATGGGGGAATCCTCTTTGTAAATACATACAATTCGGGGGTATTTTTAGGTGTTGAGTACTTTTGTATTCGCTTGTCGTTGTGCAAACCGGAATATGTTTCCCTAAAACGTACTTTTAAACTGAAAAGCCTAGGAAAATCGTCATTTCAGATAATAGAGGTGAATGAACTTTTGCGGCTCGAAAACTAGGTAAACATGAGATGTGCAATATTTTCAGAGGGAAATGTAAAGTACAATGATCGTTTGACAATTCTTCCGTTTACATATTTTGGTAGTCCAAGGTATCATATCAAACGTAAAAGGATGTTCATCAAATTTATTTGTAACGAAGAACATAATCTATTACAAAAACTTCGATGCATTCTAAATTAATATTCGAAGTGGTAAACAAGTAGATTGCATTATATAATTGCGTAGTTCTACGTCGAAAATATGCGGTCGAGTCCTAGATACAACCCCTTACAATTTTTCTCTTCTGATACATCAAATGGATGCACTGGAAAAATCGTTTCCTGTATGTGCTTGTATCCTTTAAACAGGTTGGATGACATAACGCGGTAGAATTCGGTACCGCATTCTGTTCAAAAATGTACCCATAATACCACTAATGCCATTACTACCCTTTTCTTCGGTTTATTCAATCATGCAGAAGAAGACAAAGAGTCATCATGTATCATTTTTAAACACAAGTCTAAATAGTTAAGACCTACATAAATATAAGACTGAGTCAAATCAATCTATGAATACAAAAATAAATTATAGATAAAAATAGCATTATCACCACGTTGTCCGGAACATTGTTTGTAATAGCTTTATAGCCCTGTAAGATCGCGACTACTCAAGCTATCATAATCTGATTTACGTGGGTATACCCTTTCGATCGATCTTCTAAATCAGCAGCCATTTAAATTAATTTATTGCATTTTTACATAACCAAACAACATACTCGATATTATGACATCCTGGACCACAATTACACAAATTATTAGTAGTGAGACCTACACGATAAAAACATGAATTGAGCACAAATTGATTGGACAACATACAATATAACATACAATAAATACCTATTATCGGTAAATGGAGAATAATTCATTTTACGCATCAACTCACATTATGAGCTAACATCCGAATTCAGGCAAAAAGATTGCTCGTTGCGTCGGGGAGGAAGCGAGTGGATAGTGCAATCAAAAGAAAACATACCCAATTAAATCGTCAAATTGTTAATTTTTTTTACTGTATTCATTGTTCATGTTTCAAGCAAAAAAAAAATTGTGGATAAATTTCCTGTCTAATGATATATAACAAAACATATGTCGCAATAACTATTTTGAGTAATATGCGTTTGAAAACTCTTAATAAATCGTTACATTTTTCGTAGAGTGACCCCCCTATATAGAAATCAAAGATGTCAATATAGCGATCTTAGAGAATTTCCGATTCGATTGATATGCAAATCATCAGAATTCGTTCGCTTTGAAATAGTTTTTAACGTTAACTTCATTCCATATTTCTTTAGAAATTTTGGTTTTCTGATTTGGCACCCTTCCTGAAAGACGTTGTTCTACGTCAACAATCAAAAATATCGATATTTCTATTATTTCTGATATTTGGGCATGTAAGCACAACTCCATCTTTTTAAGTTTCACAGCTTGGTTGTCTCCAGAATTTCAGCTACAACATGGAGTACTGGCTATGAAATCATTTTCAGGATCTCACATAGGAGAAAATATAGCAGAGGCACTAAATGCCATTGCTACTCGCAGGGAAATCGAGCAAAATAACATACATTTATTGATCCAAGACAGTGGCGCTAATATGGTGGAAAGAATTAGAGTTGTGGGGTGCCATTCTGTTAGATATTTAATTCATTCGCTTCGAGAGTTGTCAATGAGTCAATGAAGGTTCAGTCTGAAGTATTTGGAATGATTACCACTGGAAGGCGTCTTGTAAACCACTTCAATCATTCGGATGTACCAAAGAAAAAACTGCTGGCAATTCAGAAGGAGTTGAATTTACCGCATCATCTGATATTGCAGGATATAAACACGAGATGGAACTCTACTTTACATATGGTAGAACACGGGCTATTTCTCTTTATGTAGTGAACACACATGACACATGACACACTCATTAATTCGACGAGTCAACAAATTGATGGAGCAGTGCGTTAGATTCATGGAACCGTTTGAAGAAATAACAAAAATAATAATAAGTTCTAGCCTCTCCTGTATATCCAAGGTGATTCCGCATGTTGCTGCATTAGAAAAGTATTTGATTGAGAACAATGAACTTATCTCGTATGACAGCATCTAACACGTTAAGCCCTGCGTCAGCCCATTGGCACTGACACTGAATTTTCCGTCTGGTTCGCGCCGGTCTCATCGAACCGACAGTGGATTTTTCGTTTGGAAAGCGTCGGCACTGGGAACGACATTGAAAAAGCTAGAAAATGATTTTTTTTTAAAGTCCAATATCGATTCGCGGGGACCGATATGGGCCAGACGAAAAGACATTGTCGGTTCCCTTGTTCGGTCGGGGCTCAACGTGTTATAAGGTGGATTGGGGTGTCGTTTAGAAATCAACTGTTACGGGAGAACATTTCGGATCGTAATCGCAATCCTCACATTTAAGTCTAAGCAGTACCCCTAATTGGCAAGGTTTGCTAGAGTTTATCTTTCAGTTGTTTGCAGTAGTGTTTAGCAAAACGTAATCGGTTGTCACCATCAACTACTGAAAATTTATTATTTATTCATCATAATTATGGTAAATCTTAAGTACTGCTAAAGGACGAGCCAGCCTACGCCTGAAAGTCTCTTAAATAAAGATAAAAAAAAGTACTGTTAATAAATAATAATAACGGATATATGGTAACTATCATCTCTAATATTTATTAAATTTATTAAATATTTTCTCCAAGTAAAGGAATGATAACAATTAGTTTTCGGTTTTATCTTCATATTCCAATAGTCCTGATGAGGATAAAACCGATGTTAAATGCATTAATCAAGATACACACAACTCAATGTTTCCCAGTGGCCCTCCTGTTCCAGTATTGATAACTGTCAACATTCGAAATAAACTGTGTCACTGGGGAATATTCCGCTCCATCTCTTCTCAGACCTATGCCTCTCACGACAAGTTTCCCAAAAGAGATACACACACCGCATAATTCAAGTTTATGTTTCCCACCCGCAAAGAAAGCAATTGAAAATCATACACACCCACACACACACGCGCGTACCAAAGAATACCAGAAAACACGTTTCACTTTCCAGCCGTTATTTCCACCGAAGGAACGAAATCCTTCCAGTTAGCCGCCATCCTCCTTGACGCCACAGCCGCCCGTTAGAGCCGAAGCGGTGTTGCCACACACATTCCATTGCAGCATCAAGTTCGGCTCGCACTCGGCAGTTCGACCAACACTCCTTGCGACCCGAATGGAGCCGTGTGGTGGCTGTTGGCGTGAAAACACCCGCCCAACCCACAGCCGGTTGGGGCAGATCCACTGATGAGAGCCATAGCCATCCTCGTTTCCATCTGAGACCAGTCGTCTCGCAGCTTTCGATCCGAGTGCGGTTTAAACATTCGCGTTCCAGTGTCGCCTGTGGCGATCCTCCGCGGAATCTTGTGGGCGGCCTTAAAAAGGCGTCTCCAACGACGTCGCTTTCCCTGCGATTTATTGATGCCAGCGGTGAATTATCAGCGAAATCGCCTATTTGACGGTGTGCATGTGTTACTCGGCAAATGAGAACCACCTAGTGATTTTTCAGCATATCGAAAGTAGCGGATTATCAGCTGATTCCCATACAAAGGAAAGAAGTTATTGAATACGTTAGTGTTCCTAAAAATGATTTGTTATGTAAAGGATTATATCAGGCATCCCACAACCGAATCGGCCGACAGCAAGTGTAATTAAAGTTCTTACAATCTCGGCGAGGAATAAGTTTCTGTGAATTAGTATTCTCCGAAAGGGACACAACGTGCGATTTCAATTGTGAGGAAAAAGTTTCCTTCGAACAGCATCCCCTCAGCGCTGGTCGCTCAGCGGTCGGGTGATGAAAACGTGAAAATGTTGTGGGAGGGATGCGGCTGTGGTGGGAAAACCCCTATGTTACGAACCACGTAATCGGTGGAACTGCGGGGTGAAAACGATTCTTGTATACCACCTGTGTCGCTCGGCGATCCGCAGGTGCTGGTGATGGTGACCTCGGTGCAATATGGTTATGTGAAGGATTCGAATTGTTGTACCGAGAGTGGTGAATGTGTGAAGAAAATTTTGCGAGTGAAGTGAGGAGAAGAAGTTGATTATAAGTGCGAGGGAAAGATTGTAATCGAATTAAAGTTTGAACAGCCGAACGGAGAGCTTATCGAATTGGATTGAAATTTCTGTAAAATAAACCAGGACCGCAATTCGTCGTTCGGGACCTCCGCAGGTACAAAACTCAACCGAGGCCTATTTTCGCTCCTGAGAGACCGAGGCTTAGCAGAGAGGTATGACCTTGTTCCGTAACGGCTCGCATGGAGTTATACAGATTTTGAAGCTATATCGATATCAAAGCAAAATCTCGGAAGGACGACGCTAACGGGTTGCCACTTGTTTATTAATGGGTTTCAGTTTTGTAACTCAATAATGGAGCCATTAGGACTGTATATCCCATCGGCAATTTCAGTAGTGAAAGTGGGGATATAGGAGCAACCCATTCACGGATACCGGCTTGGATTGCGCTGATATGTCGGTTTCCTTTTACACAAACTCGAATGGCATGAGATGGCAATATTTCGAGCCCGGAATCTATAGGCGAATTGAATGAACTATGTTCCCAATGTCGCCATGGGAATTGAATATTTAGGCAAAGTTTCGCCTGTTGGCATGATTTGACGAATTTTTCACGGACGGGGTGGATTACATGGACAGAATTTGATTATCGTCGGGATATAAATGGATTTGGAAAGTCCAACCTTCTGTTTTGAGAGACCGTTACGGGCAGTATGTTTCGATTTTCGAGAAAAGAAACATTGGAGAGCACAATAATGACGTCAGATCTGGAAATCAAAACTGAAAATTGATTGAACTTGATTAACGATCTGTGTTGTTTTTTACTACAGATGATAGCTACTATATTGTATTCAAATGGATTCACACTGAAATGAGAAATAATAAAATAAGTAAAAAATCTATTTTAAATTAAACGGTTTCATCGTGATTAAACATAATAATGTATTAAAAACTAGAAAATAATTTGGCAAGTAGCAGTTAGCAGTTAGCAGTTATCACACCTCTTCTTCATTAGTCAAGGGCTTTGATAAGACTAAAGTAAAATCGTGTAACGCTGAAATACTATATAAACTTTTTCTAAAGAAGCAGGAGAATCTTTTTCAGATGTTGTACCCAATACAAGGCGAGTGACAAAATATTTATCATTCCAAAGCATTTCGTATACATGCTCATTTAGTGACAGTAAACGTTAGAACATCTCTATTTCTATTTCTTGAAATCTTACATCGTTCCCTGAATATCGAAGTTGTGCTTCGTTCTTCGGAATCATCGTTCTTATATCATGAACTCTACAATAAGCAGTGATGGAATGGTTCGTATCACGAGTATGCTCGCGAGTGAACGAGTTTGTTTATAGACATCCGTCACGTTCATGAGGTTTTTTTTTATCTGAGCAGCACCTCCACTGATAGTTCGTGAACAAAAATTAACTCAAAAACGAGTATCGGAAAAATCTCACAAACGTGTTATGTTCTTCCCATGACTCGACTCACCAGAAAGGCGAGCAGTTGAATGTTAATTTACTTACAAATTTCGACTTGGGAGTGCGCAGAAAAATTTCAGAGCAGAAATTTGATTTTCATTTTTTTATATTCCTAGAGAATTGTTCCTTCGATGTCTATCAAATCAGTTCTGTCTGGCGAAATAAACGAGCTCAAATAAAACGAAATAAACGAACCTCAATTCGCCTAAAGCCAGCCGCACCGTCGGCGAGCTGGAAGCCTTATTGAATGAGCTTGTGATGCAAACATCTGAGGCAAAGGCTTCTGTATTGTCAGATTGTATTGACCTCCGAGAGCTGCAGTTAGCCGCAAACAACTTGATGACATGTGCTCATTCTTCTTGAGCCACGATTGATCTTAGGAGACTTCAACTCTCATGGAACTGCCTGGGGGGAACAGTACGATGATAATGTTATGTTGATATATGACCTTTGTAACAGCTTCAATATTACCGTTTTGAACACTGGGGAAACAACACGTGTACCTAAACCTCCTGCTAACCCAAGTGCTCTTGACCTCTCGCTTTGCTCGAATTCACTATCGTTAGATTGCAAGTGGAATGTAATCCAGAACCCCAACGGTAGTGATCACTTGCCAATCAAAATTTCCATCACCATTGGGTCGAATTCTTCTGAATCTATAAACATGGCATATGACCTCACAAGACACATTGACTGGAAAAAATATGCGGATGCGATTACTCTAGCCATCAACTCTAGAGATGGTTTACCTCCATTGGAGGAGTATAACTTCCTTTCTCGTTTGATCTATGACAGCACGGTTCGCACTAAAACGAAACCCATCCCAGGTTCCACTATTCGTCGAAGGCCTCCCAATCCATGGTGGGATAGCCAGTGATCCAAGCTTTATCAGGATAAATCGAATGCATTCAAAGCTTTTCGGAAACGTGGAATCATTGAGAATTTCAATCGTATTTAGCCCTTGAAAATCAATTTAAAAACATGATGAAAGGGAAAAAACGTGCTTATTGGCGAAATTTCGTGGGAGGTTTGTCACGAGAAACGTCAATGAAAAAATTATGGAAAGTAGCTCGAAACATGAGAAATCGCTCTTCAACGAATGAAAGCGAAGAATATTCACATCGATGGATTTTGAATTTTGCACGGAAGGTTTGTCTCGATTCCGTACCCGTACAAAAAATTGTTCGAGATATTTCACAAGATAGGTGCGATATTGATTCCGAGCTTTCGGAGGTAGAATTCTCTCTTGCTCTCCTTTCTTGTAACAATTCTGCTCCGGGATCGGATAGGATTAAGTTCAACTTGTTGAAAAACCTCCCTGATGTGGCGAAACATCGCTCGTTGAATTTATTCAATCGGTTTCTGGAACACAATATTGTTCCGGATGATTGGAGACAAGTACGAGTTATAGCTTCAGGTCGGACTCGAATATATATAGTCGACCATTTTTTTTCAACAATTATTTTTAAATCCTATACATAATCGAATTTCAAGAAAACAATTATTTCATTAATGTATGAATGTCAAACATTAATAGAAAAATAGCTATTTTGTGATTCGATTATGTATTGGATTCGAAAATTAACATTGAAAGTGAAATTGCGATTATATATAATCGAGTCCGACCTGTATTCAAACACCCGGAAAACCCGCGTCCGACTTCAATTCGTACCGTCCAATAGCAATGCTGTCTTGTATACGGAAATTGTTGGAGAAAATGATCTTGTTTCGATGGGTTGAAACGAATGGCATACTCTCAGATACAAAATATGGGTTCCGCAGGGGCAAGGGGACGAATGATTGTCTTGCGTTGCTTTCTTCAGAAATTCAAATGGCTTACGCCGAAAAAAAAACAAATGGCTTCAGTATTCTTGGACATAGAGGTGGCTTTTGGTTCAGTTTCAATAGAGGTCCTGTCAGACAAACTCCATTCTCGGGGTCTGCCGCCACTATTGAATGATATGTTACATATTAGGCTGTCAAAAAAGTCCTGCGGTATTTTTTTTGAATTTTCATTTGTTCATAAAATTAGTTACAATCATCTGTTTTAAGTCAAATATGCGCCGTTTTGTTCGATGACTTGTTGCCAACTTCATAATACCCCTGTTATAGAAGCTCGCTTCCTTATTGGCAAAAAACTCGGATAGCCAATTTTCACAGGCCTCTTTTGTGGCTAACTTCTGACTACCTAGCTCGTTCGCTATGGACAAAAACAGGTGGTAGTCACTTGGTGCAAGGTCCGGACTATACGGCGGAACCTTCCTGGCCGTTTTAGAGGGCTTGGCCACCGTCTGAGCCGCTTCAGCGGGCTTCGACCACGACCGTTTGCGCTTCACGTTGTCGTAAGTGACCCACTTTTCATCGCCAGTCACCATCCGCTTCAGAAACGGGTCGATTTTGTTGTGATTCAGCAGCGATTCACATGCGTCGATGCGGTCAAAGATGTTTTTTTGCGTCAACGTGTGTGGCACCCATACATCGAGCTTCTTTGTGAATCCAAGCTTCTTCAAATGGTTAATAACGGTTTGATGACTTATCCCCAGCTCTTGGCCGATGCTACGGCTGCTACTGCACAAATTTTATGGGCAGCTTGAGATGCATTTTTGCCTTTGTCATAGTAGTACTGTAAAATATGTCGGATTTTCTCTTTATTTTGCTCCATATTTGCGACACTATAACTCACGAACGACTTAACCAAACAAAACACTGTCAAGGACTATATTATAGCGCGCAAAAATACCTTACCTGACTCGATACAATGAATACAACTAGAACTAAGCGCTTACAACGACACCTCGCGAAAACACCGCAGGACTTTTTTGACAGCCTAATAACTTGCTTGGTGAGAAACATTTGAAATTTTCTCATGGGGATTCGACAGTAAGTCGGATCTCCTACATGGGACTCCCCTAGGGCTCATGTTTAAGCCCCCTTTTGTACAACTTCTATGTAAGCGACATCGACAATTGTCTAACACAAAATTGCAGCCTAAGACAACTTGCAGATGATGGAGTGGTGTCTGTCGTATGATCAAACGAATCCGACCTGCAAGAACCCTTATAAGATACTTTGAACAATTTTTCAACCTGGGCCATCGGGCTACAGATCGAATTCTCCACGAAGAAAACAGAGATGGTGGTTTTTTCTAGGAAGCATAGACCAGCGAAACCAAAGCTTCAACTTTTGGGTAAACCGATCACTCATGGTATGTCATTGAAGTATCTTGGGGTCTGGTTCGACTCCAAATGTACTTAGGGGGGCCTGAGTAAAAAATGCCAACAAAGAATAAACTTTCTCCGTACAATTACCGGCACCTCCTGGGGAGCCCATCCCGAAGATCTTATAATGTTGTATCGAACAACTATTCTCTCAGTGATGGAGTATGGCAGTTTCTGTTTTCAATCAGCTGCCAAAACACACCTCCTTAACCTCGAGCGAATTCAGTATCTTTGTCTTCATATTGCGTTGGGATGTATACACTCAACGCATACCATGAGTCTCGAGGTTTTGGCAGGCGTACTCCCACTAAAAGATCGCTTCAATTTACCATCTCTTTGGTTTCTCATCCGGTGTAAGGTTATGAATCCATTGGTGATTGAAAATTTTGAGCACCTGATCGAGCTAAATATTTATTTGGGATTCATGAGCTCATATCATGAATTCATATCCATGCAGGTTACTCCTTCTTCGTATATTCCCAGCCGTGTTTGTTTTCCCGACTACATCAATTCCTCTGTGCATTTTGATCTGTCCATGAAGCAGAAAATCCGTGGAATTCCAGATTGTTCCAACGGAGTTCGTTCCAACGATCTTCAAGGCAAAGTATGGGCGTATCAATTGTGAAAATAAAGGGTGTGTCACATCAAATTGCATCATTTGAAAATTTTAGACAGTAAAATAAAAAGTATTAAACAACTTTTGGCATTTTCTTTTTATTCATACTTCGAGCCCAAGCCCGTATGCTCGCTCCTTCCTCTTTACCCCGTCCATAAGGTTCTGTACAACATCAGGTTGTAGTTTTTTTTTTTTTTTTTGAACAAAAATCCATTTTCTCTTGAAGTCCGCCTCCGATTTGACAACTTTTGGGTTCTTCCGGAGGGCCTGCTTCATAATCGCCCAATATTTCTCTATTGGGCGAAGCTCCGGCGCGTTGGGCGGGCTCATTTCCTTTGGCACGAAGGTGACCCCGTTGGCTTCGTACCACTCCAACACGTCCTTTGAATAGTGGCACGAAGCGAGATCCGGCCAGAGGATGGTCGAGCCCTTGTGCTGCTTCAATAGTGGTAGTAAGCGCTTCTGTAGGCACTCCTTAAGGTAAACCTGCCCGTTTACCGTGCCGGTCATCACGAAGGGGGCGCTCCGCTTTTCGCAAGAGCAGATCGCTTGCCACACCATGTACTTTTTGGCAAACTTGGATAGTTTCTGCTTGCGAATCTCCTCCGGAACGCTGAATTTGTCCTCTGCGGAGAAGAACAACAGGCCCGGCAGCTGACGAAAGTCCGCTTTGACGTAGGTGTCGTCGTCCATTACCAGGCAATGCGGCTTCGTCAGCATTTCGGTGTACAGCTTCCGGGCTCGCGTCTTCCCCACCTTGTTTTGCCTTTCGTCACGGTTAGGAGCCTTCTGAACCTTGTATGTACGCAGGCCCTCCCGCTGCTTGGTCCGCTGGACGAATGAACTTGACAAATTCAGCTTATTGGCGACATCCCGGACCGAACTTCTCGGATCACGTCTAAACTGCTTAACTACGCGTTTGTGATCTTTTTCACTGACGGAGCATCCATTTTTGCCGTTCTTCACCTTCCGGTCGATGGTTAGGTTCTCGAAGTATCGTTTTCGTACTCTGCTGACCGTGGATTGGACGATTCCCAGCATCTTACCGATGTCCCGATGTGACAACTCCGGATTCTCAAAATGAGTGCGCAGGATTAATTCACGACGCTCTTTTTCCTTCGACGACATTTTTCCAAATTTACGAAAAATTGACAGTGAAGCATGGCCAACGTGATCTATACACTCTTATCTGATTATAAGCGAAAGCTGAATTTCTAAAAATTAAATTTCTACAGCGTTTTTCCGTGATACAATTTGATGTGACACACCCTTTATATACTTTACCAATGGGTCCTTAATGAACGAGTCCACAGGATTTGGAGTGTTCAACGAATTTTTCAGCACCTCTCACAGTCCTCAGAATCCTTGCTCAGTGTATCAAACATAGTGTCGCCTCACGACCTGTTGAACACTATTACATTGTAACGGATAGTCTTAGCTCTGTCGAAGCTCTCCGTTCAGGGCGGAAAAGCACTCGCCGTACCTCCTTGAGAGAATACGAGAAATTTTGAGTGCTTTATCCAGACGCTGTTATTACATCACCTTTGTCTGGGTCCCTTCACATTGATCAATTCCGGGTAATGAGAGGTCTGACTCGTTAGCAAAGGTGGGTGCGATTGAAGGCGACATTTACCAGCGTCTAATCACTTTCAATGAATTTTACTCTTTAGTCCGTAAAAATACCGTCGTTAACTGGCAACGTAAATGGAACGAAGATGAATTGGGCCGGTGGTTTCACTAAATTATCCCTAAGGTTAGCCTCAAACCGTGGTTCAAAAGTTTGGACTTGAGTCGGGACTTTATTCGCACCTTCTCTCGACTCATGTACAATCACTGTTCGTTAAACGCGCTACTTTTTCGTTTTAATCTTGCCGACAGCAATCTCTGCGTTTGTGGCCATGGTTACCATGACATTGAACACGTTGTTTGGTCGTACGAGTTGTATCTTGTCGCCAGATCGAATTTATTAAACTCCCTTCGGGCCCGAGAAAGGCAGCCCAATGTGCCGGTGAGAGATGCGTTGGCTCGGTTAGACCTTGATTACATGTCCCAAATATATGTTTACCTTAAAGCTATCGATCTTCGAGTGTGATTGTTCTTACATCCATTTCCCCTCCTTTTCATCCTACGCGAGCTTTCGTTTCCCTTCCTACTAACAATAAAATAAGTTAAATCACAAACACTAATTAGATGTAAGGATTTTTTAAGAATTGAGTGTGAATTGTGAGTGTGAATGAGAATGTAAATGGGAGGGTGAGTGTGAACATTATTACAATCTCCTTACATTCCATTCCATTTATTAGGAAAATGAAAATGTGTCACCTTTCTAAACTCGAGTCGACCGCGAGTAATCGGTTCCCTTTTTTATTAACCATAGAATAAAGGAACATTTTAATATATTTTAGTTAAAATATAGTTAAGAGTTTGGCTCCTTTAAACCTATGTAACTGAGCCTGTAAAAATAAACGGATTAATAAAAAAACAAACTATTGAAATTCTTCAAACATACATGCTCGGATTTCAAAACGACAATCACGTTGTGGTCATCAATCCTAATAAAACACCAGCTGGAGAGCAGATACAGTAGATTCAATGTGCTTCGCTGGAATCATGGTAAGCAACTGCACAGTGACGCGAGAAATTGTGATTCGAAAGGAAAAAAAAATCTGGAGTTCATCGTCGACACACACTCTGTTCGTACGACGCTCTTCATCCTCATCTTCAATTACTCTAACGCTCATAACGTTCGTCTTCTCAATGTAGTATTACATTTTTATTAGTACTCAGTTGTAACTCCTTGAATGTATACTGAGTAACAAGTTCTAGAATATGTGTGACCACCAGTTCTTTGGGAGTGCCAACCAATTTTCGGATTTTGTTTTGTCGACATTGTAGTGCGAAAATATTTGCTCGACACACGCTAATGTATGTTATCAAAAAGTGTCTTACAAAAAACCTTAGCAATGGATACAAAAATTTCTCATCACGCCTTTTGACATTCAACATCTGGGGCCATGTTATATCTGAGTCACTTAATTTTTGCTCCATTAGATTCGTCTCGAGTAACCTGCATTCGTTATCCAAGCGTTGTCTATATGTCTACCTGCTGCTACGAATTGAGAAAATTGGCGCAATAAACCATTCAGGTTTAATAGCTTGACGAAATTCTGAGGGTTTATCAAGCCTGCAGTTTTGATAACCGGATCGCTGAAATCAAATTGTTTCATGGAGTTCAATATAGGAGTCACGACAAATCGATTTGAAGGTCAGCTTCCTGACTGCATCCAACCCTTATTCAGCTTCTTCTGCATCGACACCAATGTAAACATCAGCTTTGCGCAGTGGCGATATCCTAACCAATGGGGTACATTCGAGGTGCGGTTATTGCTAGTTGAAAAAAAAAAACAATGTAAACATCCTAAGGCTTCTCCAGAAAGTCTTCAAAATCTTTTACATCAAGGTCAGCATCAGCGAATCGTTGCACGTAGCTCTTTAGACATAAGTTACCTAACAAGATCAACAATGCCATTCTAGTCTCATTATAAAGTGAGCAAAATTGAAAACTTTCTGATTGTAAAGTGCAATTCACGTTATTGATGAGCGGTAGAGTAAAGTTTAGGAACAGCATAATCGGTTTAGTCATATAATCGTATAAATGAGTCAATATACGATTAATTGTGGTCATACTTAACTTGGAACGAAAAGAATAGTTTGAGCTCTTTAAATCACTCAATACTTCACTTAACAACTGCCTCCAACGAAAACCATCTCGTTGCGTTGCGTTCAACATTTTCATAAATCAAGGTATGTACAAGGCGCCTAGAAGTATATTATAAGGTGAGGCCGTTTCGTCGCTAAGTAGATTAGGGGAGCGGTATACGAAAACAGTACGGAAGAAAGCAGAAGAGGAATTATTTGCTTGAAGCGAGAAAGAGACAGACTGATCACGAGCGAGCTTGGGCACAGGCGTATTGTGTTTTGTTTACAAAAAAAACACAGTAGACTTTCAAGATGGCTGAAGAGTGGTTTTAGCAAGTTGGCCCACCTTAGGATATACCTCTAGGCGCCTTGGGTATGTACTGTAATAAATTTGTCATTTAGAATTAAAAAAAACTGTAAATTCTGTACCTTTGCTGAAAATCTGTAATTCTGTATATACAGTTTCTGAATCTTAAATTTCACGAAAAATCTGTAAAATACAGAATATTATGTAGGGTAGGGCGGAACTAGTTGGTCATTTTTGAATAAATTTTGTTATAACTTTGTAGTACGAAGCTTTGCGTTAGAATGTTATGTACCATAATGAAGCTTACCTTTTACCCTTTCAATGAAAAATAACCAGAGAATCAATTATTTGACATTTTTCTTTCATTTAACGTCTTTGTACTTCAGAATAAATTGACCAACTAACCCCACACACGGGGTAAATTGGTCAATAATATGCATGTTATTTTTGAGCGAATAATAAGCGTTTTTCCATTAAAAGTTTCCTTCATTATAAATACATTAATTAAATCAAAACAAAAACAGTTAACTAATATCATGTAGCAAGTAATAAAACAAATTAATGAAAATTTCAAATTATCATCGAAAATTAGTCAGACAATCTTTTCTAGCGATTTCGTCTCTCTTCCACTTTGGCGAACCAGAAATGCCAGGTTTGAAGACATGTCTTCATATTGAAGACATTTGATTTTGTGAATTTTATGAAATATGTGAAGAAATTTCAGTATGATAGCGTACGTGGATTTTTAAAAGATTTTATTTCCGTGAAATTCTAACTATTGGCCTAAAATATCGTCAAAAAAGTAGGGATTTAGTCTCAGCGATCGAAGCGGTCCGATTACATATTCTCTCTAGAAGACATTAGATCATTTGCGCTCGAAAATGACATTTTGACATTGAATTTCTATTGTTTTGGTTCTACTATACAATAGATTAACCTAGATCTTTCAAACGACCACTTCACAAATCGAAGGTCTTCCGGTTACATGCCTTTTCTACAATTAGCTTCATGAATATGGTTTGAGTTACAACCAAAATTTCAAAGCTAAAATAAACAAATAGAGTTATCAAAGTTCTTTTTTTGTGTGAAGAACTTTCTTCCGATATTATGACGAAGACATTTTCTCGTATCATGTCAAGACTTTTGAAAAATATCACCTGGCATCCCTGCGACGCACAACCGCTTGCATTCTTGTTGCATTTGTTTTGATGACATTTGTACCGTTCTCTCCAAAGTATATAGAAATAGCCTACAGGTATGCAACATTACTTAATGCATTATTGTGAGTTCTGATATTCAATGATAGCGTTTATTATATTCAATGAAAATTTTACAACAAAAAACATAAATATGACAATTATATTGCAAGTGGTTTGTGTGGTGGTTGTCTCGTTTCAAATACACTGGGTTTAGCAGTAGAACATATGCCTTCTATATTTGTTTATAACACAGCATACCTGAAAATGTTATATGCGTTGCTCTCAAACGATCAATTTGTGTGACCAACTAGCCCCTCTATATATGAAAAAGAATATTCATGAAAATTCAAAAAAAATTATTTTAAAAGCGATTTCCATTAACACTTAAAGCTAATACGTACAATAAAGCTTTGTTTTACGTTTGAGCCGATTTTTTTCATGGTTATTATTCAGTTTTAGAACACATTTTATAATACGCAAACCGTGAATGATTTTTGACGAAATCGGAACCATGTCCGTATTTTTCAACCTACTTAATAAAAAGTTTTTCCGATTTACTTATTTTTTTGTATCAGCAATTCGCTATTTTTCATCCATAGATCGCTAATTTTTTGGACGCTCAGATTCCAAGATATCGTCACTGACCAACTTACCCATATATCCAACTAACCCCGCTCTACCCTATATGTGGTCACCATGTCACCAGAAGAAATCTCAACACGCTTTCGAAACGATGAATTATTCGTGAAAATTAGCTCTACAGTATCAAACATGTGTTATAAGTAACAGAATAACACATTTTCTGCAAGTGGGGAAAACTATTTAACGAAAATTGTGATAATGATAATGATTTTATTGTATGGATGAAGTTTAAAAATGGAAATGCGAGGATATTCATGGAAAAATAATAAGGTTAGGGTGAGGACTATGTCTTCTAAGTATTCAGATCACATCGAGTAATAATTTACATTCAAATGTTAACAATTAAAAATCGCTTTCGGACCTAATAGAGAATAAATTGACCTCCAAATACTCATGAATTATTTTGACCTAAGGTCTTTAACAAAGCGAGGTTACCACATTTGCATAGAATGATCAAAATAAAATTGAAGTGATTCCAGGATGCAAATGTCGATTTCGA
Organism: Toxorhynchites rutilus septentrionalis; assembly: GCF_029784135.1. Taxonomy (NCBI): domain Eukaryota; kingdom Metazoa; phylum Arthropoda; class Insecta; order Diptera; family Culicidae; genus Toxorhynchites; species Toxorhynchites rutilus. Next base: position 286,930,082 of record NC_073746.1, on the reverse strand, counting down.
TTGAATGGACAAATTCCATTCGAGTCTCTAACCAATCAGATTCCGGAACAAGGATTTTTTTCGATATTGTATAAAGCATTTTCCTAAAGATTTCACAAGGGTAAGCAGATATCTATTATATCAATGAAGAAATACTTATAATGACGATCGATCATGCACAAATGTCAACAACGCAAACATTGACGTTGAAAATCGTTGGATAGTATCATATTCGCCTCGCTGAACAAAACATTCAATGTTTATATTGAAGTGAAATTTTTGCAGTTCGGTGAATAGCAATAAATGCATTAGCATGTCCGTGAACAAAGAAATCAATATGGGCGTGTCTCAAATTCAGAATACCGATATGAATACTCCTCGATTGAATGACAACGACGAAATAATTCGCTACAAAAAAAGGCCGGTACATCAACTCCAATGAAGTTATCTGACGTATCGTTAGTTTCCCAATTCAAAATGGGACCTAGCAGTTACAAATTTAGCCGTCCTTCAAAAACGACATGTGCGTATTATATAGCGTTGTGACATCTTTCTTCCAAATTGAACACTCATTTCGTCCATTCTATTTTATCGATCACATTCGATTGATATTATAGATTGTTAAAAAAAATCAAAAATATAAAAAATTGACGAATTTCATGCCAACTCGTCTTAGGAGTTGGCAGCACCATCTCAGATAACAGCAAAAAGTTGTGGGTGTAAACAAATGGGTTGTTTAAAAGACTTTGCATACTTGAAATATTCAAAAAAGAATTAGACTACTTTTTGGAAAGGGCCAAAAATGTTTACTTCATTTTTCACAAAAAAAAATAAACTCAAAAACTATAATACCTACAAAATTCGGGCCGAACGATAAAATGTATAAAATCATTTAAATTTTCACAAGTAAAAACAAAAAATTTTTGAAAAAAATTTCGTTGATAAAAAAAATATTTTCAAATGTAAAACTAATTTTTCTCAAAAACGTATTTTTTAAAAATTCTCAAAAAATCTATGAATAGCCCTTACAATTTCCAACAAGTCGTTCATACATTGGCACTTTCACAGGGAGAAAGTTATTCTAATAACAATGTTTTCAAGTTATCTTTGAAAAAATTACAACTAATCCTAATTTTGTTTAAAGTCAAGATAGCAATACATTGGAGTCGCTTTTTGTGCGGGGGATACGTGCCGTAAACAAACCGTAAACAAAAACCACGTAAAAGAAAACCGCGTAAATTCGAAAATACGCGTAAAAATAAATTGGGTAATTTTCAAAGTCCGTGTAAAAATCTAACAAAAAGTAAATTAGTAGTTTAAAACTCTAACTCCCATACTCTAACATCTGATTACCTCAATTTTTTTGCATGCTACAATCATGCTATCTGTATCTTCTTTTATTTCTCAGCTACTAATCAGTGATACAATACAAATTTATTTCGTGAAATGTCACTTCAATTAGCAAATTGAATTTTTACGTTACGCGTAAAAAAACCGCGTAAATTCCGAAATCCGCGTAGAAAAAACAGCGTAAATTCCGAAATCCGCGTAAAAATAAACCGCGTAAATTCCAAAAATCGCGTAATAAAAGCCGTGTAAAATAAAACCACGTATAAAAAAACGCGTAAAAAGCGACTTCAGTGTATAATGTATTTGACAAAGAGACTCCTGAAAAAAAAATGTTTTACTCGTTACATTTTTGGGTGTAAATTCTCGAATTTGACATGTTCTTCACATGTTTCTGAATAGAAAAAAGTTAGCAGAGCATGTATATTATTTATGTTTTTTTTTTAAATATCAAGCAAATTTTTGAAAAACACAAATTAATTGAAGAACAAAATTTTTGAAATTAAAATTAATTTTCCTCGAAAACTTTTTTTTATAAATTCTGATAAAATATATATGAATAGCTCATACAATTTCCAACAAGTCACCCATACATCAGAAGAAGGGCACTTTTACAGGGAAAAAGTTTTCCGAACATCAACTTTGTATAACTCGTGACATTTGAATGTATAAGTTGTCACGATTGACTATGCTTTGCTAACTTTTTTCTATTCAGAAAAATGTCATGAACATGTCAAATGCGAGAATTTTCACACAAAATTGTGACGAGTAAAACATTATTTTTTTCAGGGGCCCTCATACCAAAATGCCCTATATTCCGGAAACTATAAAATATAGAAAATTGACGTCTTCGACGAAAGTTCATCTTTCAATAAGATCTAAAGCTTTATCTGATAAACTATTTTGCTATCATGACTTTAAACAAAATTAGGATTAGTTGTAATTTTTTCAAAGAAAACATGAAAAAGTTGTTGTTAGAACAACTTTTTACTTGTAAAAGTACCCATCTTCTGATGTATGGACGACTTGCTGGAAATTGTAAGGACTATTCATATATTTTTTTGAGAATTTAAAAAAAATACATTTTTGAGAAAAATGAATTTTTTCTTCAGCGATTTTTTTTTGTCAAAAAATTTGCGATATTTATTTTATGAAAATTTAAACGATTTTCTACATTTCATCCTTTGACCCGAATTTTGTAGGTATTATTTTTTTAAGTTTTCAAGTGATTATTTTTTGTATAAAATCGAGAAAATAATTTTGGCTCTTTTAAAAAAGTAGTCTAATTTTTTTTTTTGAAAATTTCATGTATGCAAAGTTGTTTAAAAGACCCATGTGTTTACACCCACAACGTTTCACTGCTATTTGAGATGGTGCTGCTAACGGCCAGTCAAGTTGGCATGAAATCCGTCAATATTCACATTAGTATTCCAAATTTCGGACGATTTTTGAGCTCCCCTCTCCGTTTTTTTTAAAACTTGGTACTTATGATGGAAACTACCTAAAATCACATTTTTCAAATATGTTGGTTGACAAAGTCTATGGAAAATCAACGAACTATTAAGAAAAAATAACAAATTGAACGCACTGTCGAAAAATCTTACTCAAAAATTTAATTTACTAATTAATTTAATAAAAAAAATAACTTTTATATCTCAAAACAACCACCCTTCGATATTTTGACTTAGAACTACGTCTTTCATTAAGGGTGCCAAATCAGAAAACAGGTCACGTTTTTATGAAATAAAGTTAACGTTAATAACTATTTTTGCCGCGAACGGATTGTAGCGATTTACATACTAAACGAATCGGAAATTCCCTAAGATTTGTTTAATATGCTATACATTAGAATCCCCTGGTTTGTAAATGGTTAAAATTCATGGAAACTTTAGGCGTTTCCATTTTTCCATACATTTGTTCTGTCCATTTGTGTGCTTTCCCGAACAGAGCTGTCTATAACGAGCAACCTATCGACGACCAACGAAGGGGAAATCGTAGGATATAAAGTCGCCGTGAACAAAGGAAAAGTAGAAGAATGAAGGGAAATATTTGCCTTGAGTATAAACAGTGGATCTCGCTGAGGCAAACTCGTAGAGGCGAATGAACTGCAAAGTTTAAAGCCTCTTAAAAACAAAGAAAGAAGAAAGGCAAACTTTCATTCGGCATCGGACTGTTGAGCAATCCAGTTCACTTTGCTTTCGCTGCGCTTCGATCTAAAATTGGACCCCACCAGTGGTAATCCAACATGGATATCGTCGTTTGCTTTTTCTGTTCGTTATTCGTATCGTGTGTTTTTCTTCCCGTGTCATAAATTGGACGCTTCGCGTAGTGTCTGATGAGCAAGAAGAAGAGGGAGGCAGGCTCTAGCCCTGCAAAAAACGAACGCATTGCCAGGGGCAATGAAATTTCGAGGCAAGCGTCATCTAATGATGCACGCGAAGTTGGTGTAGTGAAAAAAGCGCGCGCACTGAACTGAGCTTTGGCGAGTGTGACACCGCATCGAACAACAGCAAAATAGGCGATTTCGGCGCGTCGGTCGAAAATGTAAACGGCTTCTTTGGTGCCTTTGAGAATGCATTAAACTGACGTTATGGCGAAGCAGGCGTTAAGGTTATGCTCAAAAAAAAAAAATTTGGGGAATACCAAGCATCTTGAATGTCTTACTGGAATGTTATAAGTTATTTAGGTTCGCGTACCAGTCGCAAAACTGCCTTCAACTAGGATTGCATTTGCGCTAATATTGATCATAATGAAGCATTGCTACTGTTTTCGAGGTTGTTGATATTAACAAAAAGAGTTTATTTCGCTTGTTTAGTCACCAAGCAAGTAAATGTCGTTCTGGAATTTTGTATGTGATTAGGTTTCGCTTACCAGTAGCAAAAATTCCACCACTAAGGGTGACAGCTGCGCTTCTCTCGAGCATGAGAAAGTAATGCAACTTTTTTCGTCAACATCGTCAACTGATTTTACAATGAAAAACCATTTCAAAGATTATTCTACTAAGCAGTTGTTTCGAAAATTTCACAGCATTATAGAATAATATCCGAAGGTATAAATAAGCGACTTATATAAAATAACAGCGTAGTTCTACGTCAACAATGCGGTCGTATCTTGGACACAACCTCCTATAATTTTTTTTTGTATATTTTTATCGGAAAACACTTTTAATTCAACAAAGTTTGACGTATAGTGGTGTCGTGTTGAACTCACCAAACTATTATAAGTTGATATGAGTTTTTGAAAATGTATGAAATTTTAATACTTTGTGAAATCGTAACAATTCAAGATAAGTAACACAAAAATAGAATCTATATGCTATATGCGAGTAACGCTTTACCCTAGCACTGACGGTTCTCGAGATATGACAAATTTAATATACCGTCGATGGGGGTGAGATTGGGTCAAAACGAAGAAAGTTACTATTAATAATATCTTGACAAATATTGCGAATATTTCTGAAAGCTGTAAACCGTTTAATAAGAGACATAATTTCACTGCTTCAAATGCATAATAATTTGTTATTATTTAATAATTCATCAAAGTTTGAATATGTAGGTAGCCATCAAATGCCAGATGAGTCATTGCTGATTGATGAAATCGCTACTAAAGAGCATCTCACATGATCCAAGTTCACCAGGATAAAAAAATTAGGAAAGTTTAGAGGAACTCTTCAATTCGAAACGAGAAATAGTTAATAAGAGCGGCACACGGAAATGACTATTTATTTTGGCTTAATATTGCTACAACATGACCTGTTCAGAATGACAACTCCCACATATTCACAAACACATATTCGTCTCCGTTATTTAGTTATTATACAGGGTCTTTCAGATTAAACGCTCATGCAACAAATTTTAATAACTTCTACAAAAGTGGACCGATTTTCATTTTTAAAAACGGAAATAATGCTTATTTTAGGACATTTTCGTTGTGACCACATCTTTTTTCGAAAACGCGTTTTAAACGGTGAACAAAATGCTCCATGCACAACTCTAACATTACGACTTCTATGCTGTTGAAAATCCGAGTTATTTCTTCTTTAAGTTCCTCCAAATTTTGTGGCTTTTTTACATAGCAACGTTCCTTCATCTACACCCAGAAGAAGTAATCGACGAAGAGAAATGTTGAAATTCTCACCATGAGAGGACAAAGTTTCATTAAGGCTTCGGTTGCTCGAGTAAAACGATTTCACTAAAAATGCAGGTTCATGTAAATTGTACATCTTGACACTAAAAACCATCCGATCAGACTGAACGAGTAGCCGAGTATTATCGTCCCGAAGTGGGGAATGCAGTGTTACGATGCTCGGAGCAAAAAAAAATTATAAGAAGCTATTCGATTTTTTTTGCGTGAGGGTTTATTCTTAAAGACTCTGTATTATCGTGGTAAAACGGAAACGTCACTGTATGATTGGAAAAATGATAGATTCACACGAAAAAACTATAAAAATTTGATTAAAACTTCAATCTGTTCACATATATGACAGTCTAGTGAGAAACAGAAGATGCAATCATCAGTACTACTTGTTCGCTTAGTTCGAGTATTTGTTACCAGTTCCGTCAGCAAATTGCGAACGGCTCTAGTTAGGGAAGAGAGATATTCGATTATACACTTGAACAGAAAAAAAATCGTTACCTAAAAGCGAATTTCAAACTCGAACTAGCACACATACACAAGAAAAAGCAAATATTTTCTATCAGGATATAAAAACTTATCGGGGGACAACCGATCGAATCAACCGTAAAAGAAACATGTTAACTCGAACGAGAGAATCCAATCTACACCACATCCGATTTCATTATTCCAACGTGGGTGGGAGGATGTGGATATTGGCAATGGGAGCAACTGCCACCGGTTCGTCACTGACCTATGGCAAGCTGTTATATACTGTCCATAGAGCGCGAGTTGGTCGAAAAAATCCGGCGCAGTATTTTGCAACACCCCGAAGGCAAATGACAGTGGGTGGAAAAAAATGAATGAAACAGCACAGCATACTCAATTAGCATCAGGCTCTAAATAAAAAAAGAAACCGTACAAGTGTGCACCATCCGATGAGGCTCAATTTCACCACCCAATAGCGGTGTTGAGGTACTTGGTTCAGCTTGGCGTCCAATTCGAATTCGGAAACAGTTTTGTATCGGTTCCATTTTTAACGTGTTTCTTACATATTGAATGATCCACTCATTTCATTTTTCCAACGACCTGCAATCAATATTAGATATCGAGAAAAAAAATCCTTCAACAAGGGTGGATCTGGGTTTGCAATTGATGGCCACCCACTTCAGTGTCACTGGTAAAGCACAAGATGAAGTTATCACTCGAACCTCGTCAATGCGACGACAAACGACGCATTGGGGAGACACCCAATGATGGATAACACATTGTCCCATATCCCAAGTGATGCAAGCAATGGACGATACATTAGACCGGTTAAAGGCATTTTTCCGGGCATAGATTTTCTTTCGCCTGCTTTTCCCCGCCACAACTACGTGCTTACACTTCTAGGAAAGATCAACGTATTCTAACACTTCTCTCGGAATGACCGTCGCATTCGGAATCCATTGGCTCGAGCGGCTGATGTCGTTACGACGCCCGGATCAAGTGGATTGATTGAATTATTGATTGATTTGCTTTCCGCAAGGCGGAAGCTTCTGCGGATGTCCTTTTTGTTCCACTTTTCGTCACATGGAAGCAGCTTGACAACGCGGTGTAGAAATTGTGGGTGGAGCAGGTATAATGGATCTTCTGCGGTTGTGGATTTTGGTGTCTCCCGTTAGTACAGCTGGATGACACACAATCACATTGAGTACCTAGATATTGTATTCTGTTCGTTCTGACAACAGGAAGCGTACTCAAGGGTTTGGCATATTGGAGCCGCTGTGCCATTCTTCCATTCAGTTCAATGGTTTGAGTTATGTATTTAAAGAAGACGACTAGAATAACGTTCGTTGGACCACGCGAGTATAGAAAAAAAACAGCTTTTTTTCTTTGCTACATTTCGGTTAGTCGTCAGTAGGATCTTTCTGATTTAGAAACAGTACTGGCCAAAACACAGTACCCACTCATATTTTTTTATATAATAATGTACGTAAAAAATATATGCGGTGACGAGAATGAATGTGTTATTTTTTAGAATATTATATTAAAATCAAGAGACTTTCGCATGCATTTAAATCAGCTTTTTTTTTTCGTTTGCCAACTTCTCCGGTTTGACGGTATTATCCACTCATATACATGTCTATGCGTTTCCAAAACTGTTTGCATTATTCGTTGAATTCTACTTTAGTGTTCACATAAAAGACGCATATTCGATATTATATAGTTCTACTATCTGACCCGGCAAACATTGTTCTGTCATATGAAATATTTCTAGTGAGTATTTTGGTTCATGGATAAAAAGTAACAAATGTATCGTAAGTTCAATGTTTTAACGATCAATAGAATTAATCAAATGTGATCGATAAAAAACCGAAAGAAACGTTTTGATGTTTATGCTGCCGGGAATGACAGTGCGTTTTTCAATCAATAACTCTTTACTTGAGATTTACACAATTTATATTTAAGTTTTTACATTATTTATACTTTTAACATTTTACATTTTTAATTAAAAAAATGAATGTTTTTTTTCGTTGGTGGTATATTCCTCTATATGTCATAGGTCCCAATATCCGTTTCATCTTCACCAAATAATGAACCGTCATCATACTTGGATTCGAGAAGATTTGGCATGAAATTCTTGATTGCATTGATATTTCGGAATTACTTCGCAACGATTTAGCAGTGCGAAATTTTTTCTTCCTACACGTGTGATGTTGTCTTCTAGTGCTTGAATTGACGCTGATTTATCGGTTTAAACAAGAGAGGTTGGTATACCCTCACAAATACAGTCCAAGGGCGTCAAACCGCACGAACTTGGTGGCAATTTCGCTGATCTAAAACGAAGGATGAATTGCTCACCAAATTCATTGCGGAATAGGTCGATTATCCCGTGTGCTGTGTTGCATATGGGACCGTTTTGATGAAATCACATGTCGACCCGATTGAGTTCGTATATTCTTTCACTAGGTGCCACAGAAACGTAAATCGTTGGTAACAGCTTCAAGTTGACTGTGAAATATTGAAGCGTTTCTTAGAAGTCCCGTTTTACGATGTACTGTAACACTTTCAATGCAGTCTTTCAATTGGCATCGTCCAAGATAATGGGTCGAAATGTGATTGGGGTCGAAACTTCGTCGTAGAAATTTGTCACTTTGGAAATCAGATACTTGTCAGATACTGCCAACATTTGCCTTGCCTGACTTGATTTCAGGTACTCCTTTAGACGATTTTTATCGCTCTTGTACCGTTCTGAATCATATTTCGGACGCTTAAGGCATATGATGCAGAAAACAGGTCTAAACTTTATGCATAGGTATTATTTGGTTGATATTTTTAATAAATTAGTTCAGCTTTTAAGCTTTCTACTTTGATACCTATTTGATTGAAAACATAAAAAAAACATCAAATAAAATACTTCTCAAATGAAGCGAATAAAAATCAAATTTCGGACACTAAATCAAATTTTGGACAGATTGAAATCAAATTTCGGACACTTTATTTTGTAATTTTTTGAACAAAAATTACATTACACTTGATTATATTTTATAGTCAACTGCGAAACACTTACCAAGCAATCACAGTAAACTGTTAACGATGATGAGAACTGATGAAACACGGGAGAAATTTAAATATTGATGAACGGGTAAATTCTACGTGCTCACGCTAGGCAAACGTCAAACAAAAACGATAGTGAGTAGTGTTGATAGATTTTTGCCGATTATGTTATAATTCAAATGTAGTTCTGTATTATGTGCGACAGCGAGTTCCACAGTAAATCCATATGTCTTCTCGGAATTTGTCAGTGAGTGATAGTTGCATGCACTTTTGTTTTGTCCATGGTATTCACATTATCTGACCACTGGTGTACACGACCTTGTAGATGGATCCATCTAATGATTTCTGTATTGATAAAACATAGTTTTCATGCTGAAATATATTTTTTTCGTGTTTCGCACTCATTTTTAGTTATTTATTGCACTATCCGCGATTTTCGTTATTCGCGATGAGCTAGCCAGACTATTCCGCGGATAACCGGAGTTCTACTGTATATCATCAGTGCATTGAGCATTTCAAGATGTTAGAACAAAGTGTCCGAAATATGATGTTGTCCGAAATATGATTTAGAACGGTAACTCCCAACGAAAACCTTTCTATGCCTTTCTGCAACAGGAAAAATTACCAGTGCATTGGGTATGGTCGCAACGTTATTCAGAGAAAATCCTTTGGTTTGTTAAAAGTTCTGTGCTAGATCTGCTTCACGTAGAACGTCGCGCCAGAAGTACAGATAACACAGGGAACCGAAAACTAAAACTGCTGAAAGAAGGGGTTTGCACATACTTGATCTAGTATTCCAGTTCTCGGAAGATTCTCACAAAACTTCAATCGCTGTGATCAGCACAACGTAGTTCGCATGAATTGATTTCATAATATACAATGAGCACTCCATCGAGTTTGCGATCATCATGTATCATCGTTTTCATGGTAGAATTTCTCACTAAATGATACCACCAATCACTGAGCAAAAGCTAATGAACTTTTAAGGGTAAATCCTCCGTTGGAAATTACCAACAGACCACCAAACGGGATGCTTTCCCAAATAATAATAAAGAAGTTCGAGAAACGCTTTAATATTATTTCCCTGTAAATAATACATTCATGACTTATACTACTACATACTGATTATTCAATCTTATTGATGAACTTGCGTTTAGTCCGTTTCGAGGATCAAACCATATTCTCTTTAGATAAGAATAGGTCGTAGTTATTTCATTTTGCACGATGTGTCTGTACCTTAAATATTTGAATGTAAATAGGTTTCAAATATAAATTAATAATAGTTTAAGCATTACCAAATATATAGCAAATACGTTGTAGGTTAGAAAGTACCAATGTACTAATCAATGTGTTGAATTCACTAGAATATAAAAGCTATCTCACTATATATTAAACTAGCTGACCCGACAAACTTCGCTCCGCCCAAAATGGATTTTTCGTATCAATACCTTCAAACATTCACATTTTCTTACTAAGCGAACATAAGTATTTACTTGAACAGTTCTCGAGTTATGCAGAAATTTGCGTTTCATTTGTATGGCAGGCCCCCCTTTAGAGAGGAGTGAGGAGTGTTGAATCACCATAGAAACATTTTTTGCTGCTCAAAGTCTACACATGCCAAATTTGGCTTCATTTGCTTGGTTGTTTCTCGATGCTGAAATTTGTGCTTCATTTGTATGCATCTCCCCCCCCCCCCCTTGGAGAAAGGGAGGGGTGTCGAATCACCATAGAAACATTTATTGCTCCCCAAAACTTCCACATGCCAGATTTGGTTCCATTTGCTTGATTAATTCTAGAGTTTTGCAGAAATTTGAGTTTCATTTATACGGAAGCCCTCCCTAATAGACGGGAGAGGATTATCAAATTACCCTAGAAATATTTTATTATCCACATGATAAATTTTGCTCCATTTGAAATATGTTATTATCCACATGATAAATTTTGTTCCATTTGCCTGATTAGTTCTCGAGTTATGCAGAAATTTGTGCTTCATTTGTATGGCAGCCCCTCTTTAGAGAGAGGGGAGAAATTCTGAATCACCATAGAAACATTTTTTGCTCCTCAAAACCTCCACATGCCAAATTTGGCAAAATTTGCTTGATTAGTTCTCGAGTTATGCAGAAATTTGTGCTTCATTTGTATGGCAGCTCCCCTTAGATAGGAGGAGGAGTGTCGAATCACCATAGAGACATTCCTTTCTTCCCAAAATATCCACATCCCAAATTTGGCACCATTTGCTTGATTAGTTCTGGAGTTATGCAAGAATTTCTGCTTCATTTGTATGGCAGCTCCCCTTAGAGAGGGGGAGGAGTGTCGAATCATCATTGAAACATATCTTGCTCCCCAAAACTTCCACATGCTAAATGTGGCTCCATTTGCCTGATTAGTTGTAAAATTTTTCAGAAATTTGAGTTTCATTGTGTTGTGTTTCCGAGAAAATTACACTATCGATTTCCTCAGGGCGTATTTCTTCCACTAATCAAACTAAAAATGTTTGTATTAGATAATCCTCGCGTTTGCCGTTCAACCAAATACATCCAGTAACGTGTGGGACCGAATACTTGTGATGTTGTAAAAAAGCTCATAAAAGGCTTCATTTTTGGTTTGAACACACGTGCTGTAAAGTCTGCTTTGCGTTTTAGTAAAGGCAGTGTCAGCGTTGCTCATGATAGCGTCTCGCAAGTGAATGTATTCTTCCTCACGTCGCTCCTGTTTATTGTGTTGCAGGAATCACAGTCGCTCACTCTACATGCCGTACATGTCGACCATGAATTGTTGTTTATCAATATTAATTGAAAATGAGAAATGATGTTAATGTGGCGATAATGAATGATGTACATGTAGCGGGATCTCGTTGTATAATGTTTATGCAATATCCGTCTTGTCTCTTCAGAACGGCTGGGGGATTTTTCGTCAAAGAACTTTCTTCTGACTTGCACTGTGGTCACACATATTGTAAAACTTTTCACTTGTCACAGAATACATTCAAGGCGTGTTGATTGTCATAGAAATCTTAACTAAGTACTAATGAAAATGATGCAAGTAATACTACGATGAGAAGGCGAACGTGAGAAACGCCATTGAAGAAGATGATGTACGGTGTGTGTCGACGATGAACTCTAGGTTATTTTTTTTTTCTTCGAATCACAATTTATCGCGTCGCTGTGCGGTCGCCTACCATGATCCAGCAACATCCTTAACAACATGCGCATTGGATCTACACACGTGCTCCCCAGCTGGTGTTTTACAACAGCGGATTGTCATTTTGCAATCCGACCATATGTAATTTGTAGAATTTCAATAATTCATTGTGCGTATTCAATAAGGCTTCCAGTTCGCCAGCAATGCGCCTGGCTTTAGATGAATCCAGGTTACTTACGCATATGGCGCCGTTCGTGATGCAACAACATAAATCAATTTGTTCTGTTTAAAAAAAACGACGGTTAAATTATTTGAATATTGTTAATATAAAAATACTCGATTTAAAAAAAAAGAATATGGGGTTATATTTGAAGTCAAGTCAAGTCAAAATCGGTCGAACCCTCTCTGGGGAGTTCGACCACAAACACCGTGACAAAAGATTTTTATTATAGTTCTATAGTACAGTTCGGACTCGATTATATACAGACTTGACTATAAACTGACTCGATTATATATGATAAGATTATATACAATTTTAGATTCGATTATATACAGTTAAAAAAAAATTTTATTTTTATTTTTCAAATATGACTTATTGCAAGCGAAAATGAAATATTTGAACGTTAAAGCGAATTATGAATACAGTGAAGTAAACAACATGATTTTGGTTGATTCTAGTTTATTTTTTTTCTCTACACCCAAACTAGCGTTGCCAGAAAACATTTCATCTTTGGCAGACATGATGCCATTTCGTGTGCTGGAGGGTCAAATGCGCAAATAATGGGCTGTTTAAAAAGCTTAAAAATGGTTTGTATGTAAGCGAGCAAACATCTCTTTCTGTTTTCATTTCTCATTTCATTTGGGATTGTGCCAAAGATAAAATTCATACGACGTCAATGGGGGCCGAACCAAGGCCGGCTGGAATGCAAAGCTATTTCACACGACTACGCTATCCATATAGCTGCCAGCGCTGTTATAAAGAAGCGTGATAATATTACACCTCATCATAAAATGAAGTTGGAAAGTGTTTTCTAAGAGAATAAAGAAGAACGAGAACGAGAATATATCCTTCTTTGTCTGGGCCGTGTATTTGGCAAACTATACGAAAAGCTTTCATTTGCTCTCATTTGGAAGTATATCTTTTGTTTCGCTCGCTCATATTGGCTCTAGCATATATATAATACAAATGATATACATGTATTAGGGAGTAGAACATTGTTTGTTATCTTTCAGCTTATTTAATGTAATAAATTGGGATGCCATAACATGTGCTAAAAATTATCTTTGGGTGTATTATAGTGACTTTTAACACATTTTTGGCTGGTTCGTCACTTCTACATCCATTTTTGGAAGAATGTCGGGTGTGTAGATTCTAGCTGAAGATTCACCAGGAATTGTTCAAAATAATATTGCAGCGAAATTTAAAAAAAAGATAGGAGTTAGGTGTCAAAGAACGAATTGAAGAGCGGTTAGAGGGATTTAATTTTATTGATAGAAACATCCAAGTTTGTTATGTATTTTCTGAATAAAATTAAGGATAACACCTTAAAAACCACTAGCTTTTGTGTTTTTCACATCGAAAATGATATTTAAATCACATAATTTAAAAGTTTCACAACTGTATACTCTCTTAAACTTTCTTATCTTTCGAATTCAAGCAACGGAATTGTCCCAAGTATCGTAATTTTTTAATTAGAGCCAGTTAAGAGCACGAATTAGAGAAAAAGTTCAATAACTCGAAATAGAGAAAAAGTACAATAACGAACATATGCGTAGAAGGATTTTTTTCATCAAATATGATTCTCTATCACCTCCTGAAAGAATTCAGATTTTTTATATGAGAAAGATATTTCATTATTTAAGGGGATGAATCAAAAATTCAATTATTCTTTTATATTCAAGAAACGAAAAAAACAAATAAGACTTTTTTTTTGCTCAATTATATACAGTATTCGATTATATACACTACCATTCTACGCATAGTTGTCCCATGTTTCAAAATCAGCAACTGAGAAAAACGCATTTAAAGTTTTCTATCATATTTGTCTAACAGAAGCTGTAAGTGGGTATTCTAGTTTCGAGATCCGTAAAAATAAAACAAAGAATATTTTTACCATCCATTATATCATTATTTGTTCATCTATCCTTTAACCATAAAACAAAAATTGAGATAAGAAAAAATATTCATAACGAGAATAGTTAGAGCTGATGAAATTAGGGGGATCAAAAAAAAATTTTGCCATAGCGTACACGAAAAAATCGAACAGGTTCTGAATCAGCAAAGATGCCGCTATCGCATGAACCTCGGACAAGTCAAAAATATCTTTTTTGACAAAATGACGGCCGTTTGGAAAAAAAAACAAAATACAGCTTAGAACATTTTTTTCTACGATTCTCGATTTTTAAAAATACCAAAATCAAAGGTTCATGCGATAGGGAGATGCTTGCAGATTGTATCCATATACATTCGACATGAGTCGGTTAAGTAGAACTTGAGATATCGTATTCGCCAGTTTGAAAAAAACTAATTTCGAGAAAAACGCGTTTGAAGTTCATTGTTATGGCCGTACCAGGTTAGATACCGCATCACTAAAATGGCTTTGACTCGGTAAATAATAGAATTTCCGATAAGTTCTTCCTAGGGTATATTCTTGAATGCCTAATCTACAGAAATATGAAGGAATTTTTTTTTTACTTTTTTCAAATTTCTAGACTAGGATACCTCCATAAGCATTTCGGTTTAGCAATACACTGGGTTTTTATTAGCAGAAAACTATTGTTTAATGAAATGAGAAAAACCCTCATTAAAATCTATCAACCTTGGTTACGGGCTTAAAAATTCATGGTGAGACAGTTATGCATAGATATCAACATGGGACAATTAACTTTGATGTTGTTTTTCAAAATATTAGGCACAAATAATAAGTTTTTTATTGTGTTTTTCCGAAAGATTATGCATAAAAACATCGTTTCATGAAGAAGGGAGTGGCCGGCAATACTTTTCAGAATATAATTGTTATTAGACATTCGCTAACAAGGTGTACACGTGTTCTGTTGAACTTTTCTTTCTATTTTTTTTTGAGAATTAGTTCGTTCTTCCAAACCATAAATGAGTGCATTAGCCCTGCTAAAAACGTGACATAAAATTCTCGTACTTGAACCGATTTATTTCATATGGATCTTCGAAAAATACAGGGTGGGACAGTTATGAATAGAATATCAACATGGGATAATTGAGCTTGATGTTGTTTTGGAAAAGCTGGGAACAAACTATTTTTTTTTTTGTTTTTTTTCCGAAGATTGGGCATAACAACATCGTTTTATGAAGAAAATTAAAAATTGTCAAAAAGTAACATGGGACAACTATGCGTAGAACGGCAGTATAGTGAAAAAAAACGGAGACTGTATATAATCGAGTGCGCGCTGTATAGATATTTCCAGAAAACAATACTGTATCGGAAACAGAAATAATCAAATTACCAACAGGAAAAATCTTTCAAACCTTGCACAATTCCAATTTTCCTTCTGGTACGGTAATATTCTCCTCACGCTCAACACACAATAAAGATAAACCTCATAATGAAGAGGGACGATGGAGATCGGTTCAACCAATTGATTCATTATGCAGCCATACTGACCAGAGAGTTTCTGTTCATATTCCATTGTGTCGGAATAGGATCTGCCCTTTGGCTACGGTTCAATAGCTGGTCAATGAATGTCAGAAAAGAACGATAAATTTAGCAAAACCTCGGGCGAAGCGAAGATAGATGGCTGGAAAGGGATGGGTATGGCGGTGATGAGTAAATTGAAGAATCAGATCGCACGCCAGTTCAAACATCTTTATCTTCACTCAATATTGGATTTCGATTTCCATTTAAAGGAACTAAAGAAGGTATGCCGCGTGTTGCAATCAAATTTATGAGCAATCGAAGAAAACCCCTTTGTTGAGACTACTGGATGAATAATAAATTATTTACATGAATATTAAACAATTTCAATTGAAATAAAATAATAAATTTTATTACGGAACCGTTCTTATTGCAATTCCACCTGGAATGAATGACTTTTACAGTTGGGCAAATTACACACCCTCTTTGGGACTAAACACAACGTTTATAAATATATGATGTGTTACTATCCTTATTTTGATACAAGCTTTGAGAACATAACCAAAGATTGACGAGAAATGAAATTGGCACTTTGAAACGAAACGTATTCGCTATGCAAAAAAATATATAGGATGTGGTGACACGACCGCATTGTTAACGTAGGAGTGCGGAATTAGTTTATTCATTTCGTTTTATAATCACTTCGGATACTTCGTTAGAATGCATCGAAATTTTATAAATAACTCTCTAGTAGAAAGCCCGATGGGACCGATGCGTAGTTTTGTGGAAACACTTGAAGATGCTTGATTTATGATCCTCGTTCTCCCGAGAACAATACCCAAGCTTGCCATGTTCTTTCAAGGATTTATCTCAATAAAGCATATGTTTCTGCTATGCTATTTATTAGGGCAACATTGTTCATGTTGAAAAACTTGAGTATTTTCATGGAAAACGATTGAGTAGACGATTAATTCACAATAATATGTCAAGAGCTTTTCACCTCGAAACCATCATTCGACATTATTACATCAGATCAGAGATTCAATCATTGCCACCCATTACTCTGTCATTGGAAATATTCGATAAGGCCATCTTCTTGTCTTCGTCTGCTTTAAACTCCGCACCGGGAAACCTCATCTCCATCTCCCATCATCTCTTCTCGGCACGGAGCACCTCAATTTAGCTAACCTCAAATTAATTCACACCACGCGCTTCCAAATTGAGTCTGTGCACTCGACGCTCCGGTTGAACGTGTACTCAGGAATATTAGAAAACAAAAATTTGCCAAAACCCAAATCCCGATGTGCTCTCGCTTCGGGCTAACCGCATGGAGCTTTCCCGAAATGTGTTGATCTGGATAATGAATTGCTCCCACCACATTCCGACAGCGTGTTCCGGTGCTTTCTCATTAAGTCGAGAGGATCCATGTACTCTATTTTGCCTGCGTTTGTTTTTCCACCTTCTCATTTCGGAGGCAAATACGAGCAGCTCAGCAGCTCGCCTATTCCATTACACGCCCAGCGGACGAAATCCTTTAATGTGATGAATTCCACACGAAATGGGCAATATAGCAGCAAGGAGAAATTATCCCATTGCACAGAGGTAAAACTGTGTCTGACGACAAAACTGGGTTAAGTGATAGTAGTGGATGTCACTTTTGCACCTAGTTTCGCACGCTTGCACTCCCACACCAATGTTGCTTTTTTTCACGCCTAGCGTAGGAGAATGATGGGCCCTTGCAACAAGACACGAGCTATTGCGACTTCTCCATGACACTGATGCGATATGAAAGAGATTTTTTCTTTCTTTTTCTTCGTACCATAGCATCACCCCCAACAGAGATGGGTCTTTGGGATGAACGTATCAAAATCGAAGTAATTGAATCGGCCGGGGCACATAAAAGTGACGGAGAATGATGGCGTTGTGTGGCTTCAGAAAAATAGCTTTCCTCGCCATCCGCTTGACTGAATTATTTGAATCTCGGCGAGTGTTGGTTCTTACATGTGGGAAACCGTTTGTATATTTACCCTCGCCACCGACGGTGCGGAGGATTTGCAAATAGAAGTGCAATCTAGCAGATTTCACTTGACAGCACTGCGGTTCCGCCCACTGGGAGGAAGCCTTTTTTCATCACCCGAGAATGAAGAATGGTGGAAAATGTGTCCGCTTTGATTCGATAACCTCACTAGACTTCATTTTTATACATCAGCAATTTGCATTAAGCAAATTGAGAGCAATTGCCGACGCCGTGATGTTTTGCTAATGAAGATTTACGACGTTGGTTTGTCCTTTGGGTGCGTCGTTCTCATTTATTATGTATTATGACTCGTCGAGGAGGGTTTTGTGAGACGATACTCTTAATCAATCAAGGATTTTATGGAATCATTTTCCTAATTAATACCATTTGTTGTGGAATAAATTTTTACACAATTAGCACGTTCGTATGCTTTCCCTATGAAGCAATTCCACACCAAATCAATCGAAAAACGGCAGATATTGACGCGACCCTTTTCGATTATTTTTGTAATGGTGGTTACCAAAATAACAATTTTAATTACCATATGACTAATTTTAATTACGAGTGATTTTTTAACCGATCGTATCCACAAACATTGAAAAAATTGTAACCCGAAATCAAGACGTATGATTTAAATATTATGAACGGCGAAGTTGTTGAGGAATTATTGAACTATTTAGAAAAGAAAAAGTAATGAAAATAGAATTTCTAAAGAAAACCGCAAAAAAAAACGAAAAGGCAACATGTCTCAACGTATAGAAGGAAATCAAAAGGAAATCGAACGTTGATCAGGAATGTAATCGTTAGGATTAAGGCTATATTTACTTAAGTGAACTTTTTTTTCATGCGATCCCTATCCACCGCACAAAACAAAGTTTTTTTTCAAATTGTACAGTGAAACCTATTTTTGAAAGCTACTTATGAAGTTTAGTACTATTTTTATGCGTTTTTTGTGCGGTCCCTATCCATCGCACAAAAACTGATGTGCCTGTATAGTGCCTGTTTTAGGGCGCCTATTTCCATTTTTGGGTGGTCCGATAAATGAATATTTTCTTCATTTTTCCAAAAATTTTTTTTTTTTAAACATAACAACAAACATAACTTTCGAACTACTGAACCGATTCAGACGATCGATATATGAAATTAAATGTTTCTCCGTTACATGGAATAAATGTTTTATACAGAAAATATGATAGAATAAACACTGTCCTAAATTGGACAATTCCTTCCTCGAGTTCAGCTCTTATCAACACATCCGGCGAACCCTTTTTTTGTATAAATAGAAGAAGATATATGAGTGCGTTTCATCACATTAAAATCCATTTCCAGTTTCGAACAAAGATCAATTTCGCTAGCGCAAACATCAAATGGACTAACAGAATTTAATTTTTCGAATTTCCCCTTTTTCTTCAGAGTTTTCCGAAAATTTTCAATTGTCATGTTTGGTTGGAATATTTTTGATTGAAATATGTGTAATATTTTTATGAGACCCCCTCACCATTCCAGAGGAGAGAGGGGTGTCATACCATTATAGAAATATTTCTCATACCCCAAAACTCTTACATCTCAAATTGTTCTTGATTAGTTCTCGAGTTATGCAGAAGTTTGTGTTTCGTTTGTATGGCAGCCCCCCCGCCCCCTTAGAGAGGGGGGAGGAGTGTATTCATCATAGAAACGTTTCGTGCCCCGTAAAATATTCACATGCCATATTTGGCTCTATTTGCTTGATTAGTTTTCGAGTTATGCAGAAATTTGTCTTTCATTTGTATGGGGGAGGGATCTCAAACTATCACGAAAACCTCCCCCGGCCCCAAAAACCACTGCATACCAATTTTCATGTTGATCGGTTCAATAGTCTCCGAGTCCATAAGAATCAGACAGACAGACAGACAGAAATCCATCTAGCTGGTAGCTCTGGCGCACCTACTCTCAGGAACGAAGGGAACTAATTTTACAGCCTTAATAAAAGGGTAGAAAACGATTCTGCTTCCGAGTGTGCTCTTATCTAGCCAAAAAGTGGGCGAGATCTTCCCATTGGGGCCGTAATCGAATTGAGCGAGCGCTTAAACTGTTCCACTGGGGTCTGCAACTAATTGGGGAGAACCTTATTTTTTCATACCTGATCCATGGTTTTCATATTTTGTGACTATTATAATTTTGAAGTGCTATTTGAAACTATCGCAAGACATAGATATTTCATTCCATTCAAATTATGCATTGCTGTTCTGATGCTTGCTGTTCAATGTGCCGTTCTGAATCATATTTCGGACACTTTGTTTTAATATCTTGAAATGCTTAATGTACTGATGATATAACTATAAAATTAATATCACAATTGCTTCTTTAGAGTAATTCCTTGGTTTCACTATCATTATAAAATTTAAAATATTGATTATATATTATAAAATATAATCAAGTGTAATGTAATTTTCGTTCAAAAAATTACAAAATAAAATGCCCGAATCTTGAATTCAATCTGTCCGAAATTTAATTATTTTATAAATGGTTTGATTTTTATTCGCTTGATTTGAATAGCGTTTTCTTGCACTGTGATCACGCGTATTCTAGAGCTTGCCACTCAGAATGCATTTAAGGCGTGTTATTTGGCATAGAAATCTCAACTAAGTACTAATAAAAATGACGCAAGTAATACTACGTTGAGACGGCGAAGTTCCTCTAGGAACGTTAGTGCCATTGAAGAAGAAGAAGAAGAATAGCATTTTATTCGATGATTTTTTTATGTTTTCAATCAAATAGGTACCAAAGTAGAAAACTTAAAAGCATATTGAACTAATTTATCAAAACTATCAACCAAATAATACCTGTGCATAAAGGTGAGATCTGGTTTCAGCATCATATGCCTTAAGCGTCCGAAATATGATTCAGAACGGTACAAATAGTAACTGAAAAACCAGAAACCCGCAATCTGATATCTGAATCTGTAATCTGGGTCCGAAAACAAAGTCATGTTAGTTCAGGTCTTACTCATGATATTGGGGCCTGACCGCTGGACAGCTTTCACATAGATTTTCCGCCCTACCCAGTAGCATCACTGGACTAGAATGTAACGCTGTAAAATTTACAAAATATTTTTAATTAATGTTTTTAAAAAGATCATAACTTTTACTAGGAATGACGTGATATATTTTTTAGGAAACAGTACCTTCCAGTCCACCTTATGACAGTCATAAACAGAATATTGGAATGCCCTAACGCAACCCGCAATTCTGTTTACTTTTCGTCGTTCGTGAAAACACTGAGTTTTATCAAAAAATATCTTCAAAATTTCTCGTCAGGCAATTAAATAGTGATAATTTGATGCAGTAATTTTGAAAACTCAACCGAAAATCCTTTTTTTTCCGTATGAGCAATTCCAAATGAAATCGAAAAATGACAAAACATGAGTATTTTTGATTCGAATGAAAGTTAGTATTTCGTTTGGGTTGGAGGAAATATGATTTTTCCACAGCATTTGGGATTTTTTTGACTCAAGTGTAACTTTTGGAAAGGGCGTATCGATTTTAGTAAGAGAAATCTTTGATAAATTATATATCAAAAAGTATGAGTCTTGCCGAAATACTGCCTAGACAGAGTTATAGAATATTGATGTCCAAACGTAAAAAAGCATACACTGAGAAAAAAATAGTACTTTTTTTATTTACAAAAAAAACTTCAATTTGCAATAAATAACGATATATATATATATATATATATATATATATATATATATATATATATATATATATATATATATATATATATATTTATTTTTTTCATTTTTTTTCATATAAAATAAAAGTCATGTAGAAAATTTCAGCCATTCTCGAGATAGTTGAAAAAAAAATTTTATTTATTATCTTTTTCAATTTAAATTTTTTTTAAATTTGTATATGTATTTTTTTTATTTTTTTTTATTTTTTACGTAAAATAGAAGTGATACATCACAAATCAAATTTAAAAAATTAGTACAAAACGGCAGAACTATTTTTGACGAACTTTGTGGAACATCGAAATTTCATGAATTTTCGAAACGAATTTTTGTATGTTAACAACCATCAATTTGCTTAGAATTTTCAAAACTTTTCCAAATACATCATTATGGTAAAACTATATGTAAGTGAAAAGTTGTTGCAAGTTATAAGCAAATTCATAAAATTGCATGAACATGGCGGTATAACGTGACAAACATATTAAAAGAGCCTACACCCAAACTAGCGTTGGCAGAAAACATGCCATCTTTGGCAGAAAAGATGCCATTTCCTGGTCGTGAGAGTCAAATGCACAAAAAATGAGCTATTTTGAAGCTTAAAAATGGTTTGTATGTATGCGTGCAGACATCTCTTTCTGTTTTGTTTTCTCTTTTTATTGCGAATTCGAAGTTACTTTACATGACCACGCTATCCATATAGCTACCAACGTTATTATAAAGGAGCGTGATAATATTACACCTCATCATAAAATGAAGTTGGAAGGTGTTTTCTAAGCCGATAAAGAAGAACATGAACGAGAATATATATTTCTCTGTCTGGGCCGTGTATTTGGCAAACTATACGAAAAGCTTTCATTTAAATGTGTCTCCTGTTTCGCTCCGTCATATTGACTCTAGCATATATATCATACAAATGATATACATGTATTGGGGAGTAGAACATTTTATGTTATCTTTCAGCTCCTTTAATGTAATAAATCGGGATGCCAGAAAATGTGCTAAAATTAACTTTGGGTGTATTTACTATAAAAAAGACAATAAATTAGAAATATTTTTGGAATATCTCGATAATGTCTGCATTTAGAAAGAGATTAATAAAGAGATTTTTTGTTTTATATCACATCAGAATTCATAATTTGTGGCTAAAAATTATTGTTAACATACAAAAATTCGAAGTTTCAAAAATTCATAAAAATTATATATATTTTCTTCACGTTCGGACATCAATACTCTATAACTCTTTCCAAGAAACTATTTCGGTAGGACTAGTTTTTGAGATATAAATTATCATAATTTATCACACTAAAATCGATACGCCCTATTCAAAAGTTAAACTTGAGTCAAAAAATTCCCAAATGCTGTGTAAAGCTCATATTTCCTCCAACCCAAACGGAATACAAACTTTCGAATAAAAGAATACATGTTTTTAAAATCTGCATTTTTAGTTCGATTTCATTTGGAATTGCACGTATAGAACTCTGAGCATTTCAACTTACCCATTTTTTTCAATCCTGGGGTAAGTTGAAACAGCAGTGAGAATCGACGAAAAGTTTGCCTCAGGTTTTAATGCATGAACAAATTAAATGCGCTAGAGGTTTTTTCCGGTGATTTTTATATGAATGAATGCAGAATGAGGGATTTCAATTGGTTCAAAGTTAATAAAATTGTGACAATGGATTCTGGAGTGTTCATTGATGAAATCTGATTGAATCAAGTGCTATAAAAGATATACAATAACATCCTTATCAGATAACTAAAAATAAATTTATTTCGGTTGGCGAGAAAAAACTTCAACATTTAATTTATGGACCAAATTTTCTTCTTCTGTAATATATATTTACGATATATATATATATATATATATATATATATATATATATATATATATACATATATCGTTATTTATTGCAAATTGAAGTTTTTTTTTGTAAATAAAAAAGTACTATTTTTTTCTCAGTGTATGCTTTTTTACGTTTGGACATCAATATTCTATAACTCTGTCTAGGCAGTATTTCGGCAAGACTCATACTTTTTGATATATAATTTATCAAAGATTTCTCTTACTAAAATCGATACGCCCTTTCCAAAAGTTACACTTGAGTCAAAAAAATCCCAAATGCTGTGGAAAAATCATATTTCCTCCAACCCAAACGAAATACTAACTTTCATTCGAATCAAAAATACTCATGTTTTGTCATTTTTCGATTTCATTTGGAATTGCTCATACGGAAAAAAAAGGATTTTCGGTTGAGTTTTCAAAATTACTGCATCAAATTATCACTATTTAATTGCCTGACGAGAAATTTTGAAGATATTTTTTGATAAAACTCAGTGTTTTCACGAACGACGAAAAGTAAACAGAATTGCGGGTTGCGTTAGGGCATTCCAATATTCTGTTTATGACTGTCATAAGGTGGACTGGAAGGTACTGTTTCCTAAAAAATATATCACGTCATTCCTAGTAAAAGTTATGATCTTTTTAAAAACATTAATTAAAAATATTTTGTAAATTTTACAGCGTTACATTCTAGTCCAGTGATGCTACTGGGTAGGGCGGAAAATCTATGTGAAAGCTGTCCAGCGGTCAGGCCCCAATATCATGAGTAAGACCTGAACTAACATGACTTTGTTTTCGGACCCAGATTACAGATTCAGATATCAGATTGCGGGTTTCTGGTTTTTCAGTTACTATTTGTACCGTTCTGAATCATATTTCGGACGCTTAAGGCATATGATGCTGAAACCAGATCTCACCTTTATGCACAGGTATTATTTGGTTGATAGTTTTGATAAATTAGTTCAATATGCTTTTAAGTTTTCTACTTTGGTACCTATTTGATTGAAAACATAAAAAAATCATCGAATAAAATGCTATTCTTCTTCTTCTTCTTCAATGGCACTAACGTTCCTAGAGGAACTTCGCCGTCTCAACGTAGTATTACTTGCGTCATTTTTATTAGTACTTAGTTGAGATTTCTATGCCAAATAACACGCCTTAAATGCATTCTGAGTGGCAAGCTCTAGAATACGCGTGATCACAGTGCAAGAAAACGCTATTCAAATCAAGCGAATAAAAATCAAACCATTTATAAAATAATTAAATTTCGGACAGATTGAATTCAAGATTCGGGCATTTTATTTTGTAATTTTTTGAACGAAAATTACATTACACTTGATTATATTTTATAATATATAATCAATATTTTAAATTTTATAATGATAGTGAAACCAAGGAATTACTCTAAAGAAGCAATTGTGATATTAATTTTATAGTTATATCATCAGTACATTAAGCATTTCAAGATATTAAAACAAAGTGTCCGAAATATGATTCAGAACGGCACATTGAACAGCAAGCATCAGAACAGCAATGCATAATTTGAATGGAATGAAATATCTATGTCTTGCGATAGTTTCAAATAGCATTTCAAAATTATAATAGTCACAAAATATGAAAACCATGGATCAGGTATGAAAAAATAAGGTTCTCCCCAATTAGTTGCAGACCCCAGTGGAACAGTTTAAGCGCTTGCTCAATTCGATTGCGGCCCCAATGGGAAGATCTCGCCCACTTTTTGGCTAGATAAGAGCACACTCGGAAGCAGAATCGTTTTCTACCCTTTTATTAAGGCTGTAAAATTAGTTCCCTTCGTTCCTGAGAGTAGGTTCGCCAGAGCTACCAGCTAGGACCGACACTAGAATATGAAAAACGGAGGCGGAGATCAGGATTTCCTGGCCAATAAAATTCAATGCGCCCTTCTGTGGGAACAAAATGTACACATACACAAGCACAGATTCGACGAATATACGTACGTGCGGGAAATTTCCGGCGGAAAATGGGATGCCGAAGGCATGTTTACTTTTACTTTGCCATATTTACATCACGATTATAGTGCTCGCGCTAGTACCCACGTTTTATCACTGTCAGTGAAGTGCTCCAGCAGGACGGTGGAGGTGGTTATGGCGTAAAGGACATAAATTAGCCCCTTACTATGAATCGATGGCCTCTTTTTATCAGCCCAGAAGTCATTACCCCACTTTATGAGACAGATAACCTTTGCGGAGCCGAGAAATGAAAACGAAAACATCAACCTGAGTTAATGTCATTCCAGAGAATTCATTGATTGAATTCGGCACAGAGAAATCTTGTCAATGTGGGTGTCGTTTTGTTTTTATTTGCTGGATTTCATTAAGGAAATCGTCGTCACCCTCGATTTTGTTTACTCCGGGGTACGACTAAGCGGTGAAATCCATTCATACAAAAAGTTGAACAAATAAAATGAAAATCAATTTAATAGCTCAACATTGCTTTTTGTGCGCTGATGGGGAGCGCCATCCGGTGAGGAGGGGTGGCAATAAATATAAATACAAAAAACTTGTTCTTCGATGCCAAGGGGAGGGAAAGAGTCGGAAAATGTGGACTCTTCTTCGATGCTATGCTCCAAGCCCCCAGCACGGACTCGCCGGCATCATGTTTGTGCCTTCGGTCAGATGTGCTTTTTTCCCGTTTTTGCTGTTTTTCTCGACGGAGGGAGATTCGCTCCTGGGAGTAGGGAATAAAATGTAGTTGTGTACCTAATAAGCTTAATTTATTTACGAACACAGCGGACGTTTATTTCATCGAAAGCAATCAAGTGAAGCAGAAATACGGTTACGAAAGGTGGGGAAAAAAGATGAACGTTGGCAGTGATGCCAGTTGCACAAGTTGACTTCTATGCTATTTCATATTTAACAGAGCAATTGCGTTATATTTCCGCCTCGGATGCGTTGGCACCTCTGGAATCTCAGGGGAACTTTGAGGGGGGAGATTTATGGCTCGCTTGATTGAACATAAAGTGTGAACAGGTGTATTTTTGGACGGTCGTCCACCGTCCCATTGTGAGCAATCTCGAAAACGATACGTGTCAGCGTTCTGCTTCACGAAGTGCCAGACTAGCAGGAATATTTATTTCGCCCTCACTCACAGTTTGCCTCTGCAGTAACACGACTCCGAGGGGGCGTTTTTAAGCTCCTTTTAGAATAATGGTGCTTCTGATGAGTACACTTGGCGGATGTCTGTTATCGGAGATTTTCATTTCTTGGGCTGAAACGATGCAAATGACACTTAGCTCGGGCAACGAGAGCACCAGCAGATCCGTGACTGCCCTACGCTTCCCCCAATTTGTTCGTAGAAAAAAAAACGAAAAATTCTAGTAATCCTAATTGAGACAACGATAGCGTGACAAATTGGAGCAATCAGATGGCGAGAAGCGAGTCAAGGAATATTGATCGTCACTAAAGTGCTTAGCAATAGTGTGCTGAATATTCCGACATGCTACCGGACAGATGGTGCTAATGTTTAGCAAATTGTTTTATTGTAAACACCATCCTGGATCGGAGCAGAGAATCTGCTTTTTCAGGATAAATTTATTCTTGAATTTGGCATTGTTGGAAGTCTACCTATAGAGTTTGAAATCTACTGAGATATTCGATTACCGTCGTGTAAGCCTACTCAGGACACCATTTTAGATTTAGACGTAGGACTACATCTTTGATTTCTATATAGAGGGTAACGCTACAAAAAATTAAGCTTATCAAATGTATATTACGCAAAGTATTTATTTTTATACTTGTCGGACTCGATTATATTCGATTATATACAATTTTGGACTCGATAATATACAGTTTGAAAAAAAAATATTTTTTTCCTTTCAACGTTAAGGTGAAATTTGAGAGGCTATTATATATACAGTGGAGTAAAAATCACGATTTTTGAAGATTTTGCTTGAATTTTTGAATTTTTATTTTTTTATTTTAATTGTTTATATCGAAATTGCAGTGAAATTGAGAAAGATAGAAGTTAGGCGTCAAAGAACAAATTGTAGAATGGTTTGAGAGCTTTAATTTGATTGATAGAAATAATCCATTTTAATATGAATTTTTGGGATAAAACTAATAATTACACATTAAAAATTACTAACTTTTAAATTTTTCACTTCCAAAATGTTATTTAACACCGCTATACTACCGTTCTACGCATAGTTGTCCCATGTTCCAAAATCAGCAACAAAGTTTTCTAGTTTTCTATTTATCTACCTGAAGCTTTAAGCATTTCAGTTTAGCAATACACCGGGTTTTTTTTATGAGCAGTAAACTGTTGTCTAATGAAATGTGAAAAGTTTCTCTCGCTTGAATCAATAAAGCTTTATTATAAGTTTAAAAATTCATGGTGGAGCAGTTATGCATAGAAAATCAACATGGGACAATTGAACTTGGAGTTGTTTTTTGAAATACTGGGAACAAACAATAAGCTTTTTATGTGTTTTTTTTTCCGAAATATTATACATGAAAACATCGTTTTATGAAGAAGGAAGTGATCTGAAACCCCTTTGCAGAATATAAATCTCATTTTTATCAACAATATGTACACGTGTTCTGTAAAACTTTTTTTTATTTGTTTGAGAATTAGTTCGTTCTTCCAAACCAAAAATGATCAGCCCTACTGAAAGCGTGACATAAAATTCTTGTACTTGAACCGATTCATTTACTATGGATCTACATACAGTACATGGTGGGACAGTTATACGTAGAATATCAACATTGAGCTTGATGTTATGTTTTAAAAGCTGGGAACAAACAATAACTTTTTTGTGTTTTTCCGGAATAGTAGGCATAAAAATATTGTTTTATGAAGAAAACTGAAAATTGACGAAAAGTAACATGGGACAACTATGCGTAGAACGACAGTATACACGCGAAAAATCGTAATTTGTGTACTCTGGACTGTGCGCGTCTCTGTAATATTACTATTGTGTATTTTTATGCGTTATTGCCATACAAAGCCATACAAATGAAACACAAATTTCTTCATTACTCAAGAATTAATCAAGCAAATGAAACCAAATTTAGCATGTGAAGGTTTTAGGGTGCAATAAATGTTTCTATGGTGGTTAGACTATCCACCCCCTCTCTAAGGGGGGCTGTCATACAAATCAAACTCAAATTTCTGCATTACTCGAGAATTAATCTAGCAAATGGAACCATATATTTAAAGTGGCGGTTTTAGGGTGCAATAAATGATTCTATGATGGTTAGACTCTCCACCCCCTCTCTAAGGGGGAGCACAAATTACAGGAGGTACACAAAGACAAACTTCTGCATAACTCGAGAACTAATCAAGCGAATGGAGCCAAATTTGGGATGTAAGGGTTTTTGGGTATGAGAAATGTTTCTATTATGGTATGACACCCCTCCTTCCTCTGGAATGGAGAGGGGGTCCCATAAAAATATTACAAATATTTCAACCAAAAATATTCCAACCAATTATGACAATTGAAAATTTTCGGAAAACTCTGAAGGAAAAAGGGAAAATTCGAAAAATTAAATTCCCATATGTTCTACAATTACATAGTGACAAGTGCTGTTAGTCCGTTTGATTTTTGCGCTAGCAAAATTGATCTTTGTTTGAAACTGGAAATGAATTTTAATGTGATGAATCGCACTCCTACATCTTCTTCTATCTATACCAATAAAAAAGTATCGCCGAATGTGTTGATAAGAGCAGAATTGTCCGATTTAAGGCTGTCTTTATTGTATCATATTTTCTGTATAAACAAATTATTTTATGTAACGGAGAAACATGTTATTTGTGAGTGGTTGAATAATCTTGAACAAGAATTGTGTCTGAAAATAATCTGATATTATAATGATGAGTTTTGGTAGAAATACTAGGAATTTTATCGTAAAAGGTAAATTCAACGGGGTCGATTAGAAGATGAATCAATGAACAGTTCTGCGATTGGACCCATGAACTTGCTCATAGTAAGACAACGTGAATGTTTGAAGGTATTGACAACAAAAAACAAATTTTGGGCGGGACGAAGTTTGCCGGGTCAGCGAGTTGTAAATAAAAACAAAAAAAGTAATCTCCAAAGAGCAGCTCGATGTAATTTTTCGTCTGCAGGAAATAAGGTTCTCATTTTTTTTAATAAATCGTTTATTTTTACAGGCTCAGTTACATTAGTTTAAAGGAGCCGAATTCTTAAATATATTTTTTAAACTATATATATATAGAAACAATTTTCCTAACACTATGGTTAGTAAGGTGGAAAACCGATTACTCGCGGTTTACTCGAGTTTAGAGGGTGACATATTCTTTCAGGAAAGGGATGGGATATAAGGGAATTGTTACAATGTTGATGATCACACTCGATTCTTAATTCTATTCGTATATCTATTGTATATTTACATTTCAACTTATTTTACTGTTTTTACCAAGGGGGCCAATCACTCGCAATGGATGAAAAGGAGGGTATAAGGACATAGGTACAATCACACACGAAGATCGATAGCTTTAAGGAAAACATATATTTGGGTCATGTAATCAAGGTCTAACCGAGCCAACACATCTCTCACCGGCACATTGGGCTGTCTTCCTCGGGCCCGAAGGGAGTTTTCTAAATTCGATCTGGCGACAAGATACACCTCGCACGACCAAACAACATGCTCGATGTCGTGATAACCTTGACCACAGACGCAGAGATTGTTGCTGGCAAGATTGAAACGAAAGAGTAGCGCATCTAACGAACAGTGATTGGACATAAGTCGGGAGAAGGTGCGAATAAAGTCCCGACTTAAGTCCAGACTTTTGAACCACGGTTTGAGGCTAACCTTAGGGATAATCGAGTGAAACCACCGGCCCAATTTATCTTCGTTCCATTTGCGTTTCCAGTTAGCGATGGTATTTTTACGGACTAAAGAATAAAATTCATTGAAGGCGATTTGACGCTGGTAAATGTCGCCTTCAATCGCACCTACCTTTGCTAATGAGTCAGCCCTCTCGTTACCCGGGATTGAGCAATGTGAAGGGACCCAGACAAAGGTAATGACATAACAGCGTCTGGATAAAGCACTCAAAATTTCTCGTATTCTCTCAAGGAAGTACGGCGAGTGCTTTTCCGGCCTCACTGAACAGATAGCTTCGACAGAGCTAAGACCATCCGTTACAATGTAATAGTGTTCAACAGTTCGTGAGGCGACGCTGTCCAGCGCCCAGTATATCGCTGCCAATTCAGCAATATATACTGAACAAGGATTCTGAAGACTGTGTGAGGTGCTAAAAATTTCGTTGAACACTCCAAATCCTGTGGACTCATTCATAGAGGACCCATCAGTAAAGTACATATTATCACAATTGATACCCCCATACTTTGAATCGAAGATCGTTGGAGCGATCCTCGATCGTTAATAATCTAAATATCCATGGATATCCTGCTTCATGGACAGATCAAAATGCACAGAGGAATTGATGTAGTCAGGAAAACAACCACAGTTGGAAATATACGAAGAAGGATCAACCTGCATGGAGATGAATTCATGATATGAACTCATGAATCCGGAGTGAAAATTTAGCTCGATCAGCTGCTCAAAATTTCCGATCACCATAACCTTCATAACCTTACACCGGATGAAAAACCGAAGAGATAATAATTTGAAGCGATCTTTTAGTGGGAGTACGCCTGCCAAAACCTCGAGACTCATGGTATGCGTTGAGGGCATACATCCCAACGCAATACGGAGACAAAGATACTGAATTCGCTCGAGTTTAATGAGGTGTGTTTTGGCAGCTGATTGAAAACAGAAACTGCCATACTCCATCACTGAGAGAATAGTTGTTCGACACAACATTATAAGATCTTCGGGATGGACTCCCCACCAGGTGCCGGAAGGTTCTCATTGTTATCGAGTAATTTTTTGGGGTGTTTTTCGTTACGTGAATGTTTTACCATCACTTCTCTTCTAGTTCATCGAATCAGCGGTAAAGTTTTCTCATTTTTATTCCAAAAATATTGACGAAAATAAAATACTTATCAAGACGGGTAAGACGGACACTCCACCGACAAAGAACAAACATTTTGTTTTTAAAACAATTTGGTTATCTTCTCCTTCTTTTATTAACAGATGCCCACCAACTACGTTTGCAAGTGCAACCACATACCATGAATGAATCAGCAGAACGTTTCTAAAATGTAATCCGAAACTTATCGAGTACATAAACTTGAATTTTCAGTTAGTGTCACACCCTAATTGTCCATATTTCCCGCAAAGTGTCCGTCCTTCCCGACTCAATCTTATTTTTTCAAAGATGCCGTTCACATTCATTTTTCAAAATTTCTACCTCAAAGACAAATTTTATTACAAAAAGAGACCTAGACTATCAATTTGTGGTGAGATAGCTATATATTTTTTGTGAATTTCACGAAAAAATCAACTTTTACTTCGGGTGTCCGCCTTTACCACCCTTCCCCTATTCGAATTCTGAATTAAGAAGAATAACACTAGCAATTTTATATAGTATCGACAGGGCTCCGCTAGGAACGAAAGTTTTACCGAAGAAAAAGCACTAGTGCGTATGTGCGTTTCTATTGCTCAACTGTTTACTTCGTGCTACATGCATATAAAGTCTCTCAAATAATTGTTGCACCTATGAAACCATAAAAATGTGTTTTGTCTACGTTCTTCTCCAAAATGAAGTGCTCAAGATGTTGTTTCGACGCATAGCTTCCTTAGCGCACCACTATCCGGAACAATATATTATTTACAATTCCATCAGCAAGACCACATGATTTACATTTTTCATTTTCCATCTATTCTTTTTCAGCCCTACCGATTGGACGACCACAGAAATAAAAACTTTCACCCGTTTTTCATAGCCTTCGTAGCAGTGGCGGCGGAAAATACGGCCACAGCAAGTCGCTCTTTCGCCCACCACCCCACAGCAGGCTGCCAGCCGGAAAAAGTTGACCCGTCGACCGTTTGTTGTTCAACCGACTAAACAAACAGCTTTGGAAATAGGATAGGCTTAGCGGAAAAGAAACAAAACACCACCGCAGGAGGGATTCGTCGTTTCGTTCCAAGTACCAACCTCCAACGCTGGGAACTGGAGTGACGGAAAACAAAGAAACAACAACGAGAAAAAAAAATCATCATCAGCGCTGGGCCCCCAAGACGGATCTCGAGGGGCGCAAAAAAACAATGCTTCAGGCCGGGCGAGCAAAATAGATTCATTTGGGGCTGTTTGTGTTTTGTGTAATGGCCACGACGAAAATAAATGACGTTCTCAAAGATAACCGAGCACCGGGAAAACAGAAAAAAAAACTGCGATAAAGGACCGACGAGAAGGATCGCTCCGATAAGACGCGTGACGAGTTTTTTTTCCTCCGAATTTCGACAGGAATCGAATTTGCTTTCTAGTCGCATAGCTCTGACCGACGGGTACCCGATAGAAAAAGGACATCAGACCGTTGCGATTGTGAAAATCAAGCAAGAGGGAAACTTTTAAGCACATACTCATCAATTATAGCCGCCGTTTTGCATACGAATTTAGAAAAAAGTTGGTTCCCGCTTCATCCGTACTGTCTGTAGGCGATAATTAAAATTGAACCTTTTTTTTCCTGTGAGACTGAGAGAAGTCCCATT
This sequence comes from Toxorhynchites rutilus septentrionalis, assembly GCF_029784135.1. Classification (NCBI taxonomy): domain Eukaryota; kingdom Metazoa; phylum Arthropoda; class Insecta; order Diptera; family Culicidae; genus Toxorhynchites; species Toxorhynchites rutilus. Next base: position 286,897,171 of record NC_073746.1, on the reverse strand, counting down.
CAAAGGTTGCCAGAAAGTTGTCCGAGCTTTCGTCCGTAAATCTTCTTCGTCATCATTCCGGGTGATGAAACGTGATAAATTCGAGAAGCAAAGAAAGTTCCAGCATCACTTCATCCCACAAATGGGTGAGCTTTGTGGGCGTGTGCTTCTGTGTGTGTACGAGCGTGCGTTCTTTACAAAACGGTAGACGAAAAAATTCCAACCATTATTCGATCTTTTTCCTGCTGGCCTCAGCGTTTAAAGCGTTTCAAACTCGCCCCCTTCGCCTGTTGAAACCACAGATAATGTTTTCCAGGGTTTTCAATAGACACAAGAAGTGACGAAAAAGTGAAGTTGTTAACATCGTTGTCGGCTTAGTTTGTGTTTTTGTGTGTAAAGTGAGTGGAAAGATAAATAACAGTCGGTAGTGAGTGAGGAGTGCCCACACCACGGAATGGAAGAGGAGGGACTTGGGGAGAATTAAGTTTCGCCGTGAAGTGAGTGGGAGTGTGGGTGTGTGCACGTAGTATTAAAGTATGTGCTACTTCCTACCTTGGCAGCTCACAATGGCATCGCGGATCTTTGCGTCATGCTGCTGGATGCTCGTGTTACTTATACTGCTGATTAATTCAGGTAAGTTCATTTTCAAATGTGGAAGAAAAGAATTCCATTCATCCTCAATGTTCAAATTTTCAATGTGTTCTTATGTAATTAAAGCCTTCCCTCAGGTTCAAATTGAGAACTATGAATAATAAGTTTTCAAAACGTTTGAAATACGTGGTCTGGCATTCACCCATTCTGGCCATTCTTGCTTCATAGAACGCAGGGACTCATGAAAATCACATTAGTTTCCGGTGAAAGTATCAAATATGTTCTGTAACTCATAGTGCACAACACCGTGATGTTCACATCAAATCCATCTTATTCTCTTTGGCTGTAATTGGTCGATTTCACCTGGTCTCACCCAAGCTTGTGTTTAAGAGTCTCATAATATATGACTTTTGTTATCTCCAGTTTCTATTTAATCTATGTTTGAAACTATTTGTTTTCTGTTTTGTGCGGCATTTGCCAGATGGTTTTTCACTATTTGACCTCTATATCTTTTATATAAAGCACTAATGAAACATATTTCTCGGGCTTTAAGTGTTCTTTTCTTTCGATGTCAATCTCATCGTTTTCGTAAAAAAACCATCTTGGATTCTATAAATGTGACATTAGCAATAATTAGTTTTAATTCAGATTCGTCATATGATAATGAATGATTTCACACTTCCACAATATTTGAAAATCGTCCAAAAGTCCTCCTCCTCCTCTTTACGATCTGTACTAATTAAGATTGTCGATACAGGGGTGAGTAAAACACACCAGTGATTCGTGGATCGCTATTGCATCCACAATTATTCAGACCGACATCTCAAAACCATTATACAAATATTTTTCCGATGTCATAAATTGTAATGTTGACATAAACCTTAGATTTATCTATATGTGTATCTTTTTATAGAGGAGATGTGTCTAAAACGCGCCTGACGGGCAATTTGATCCGTCTGATTTTCTCGTAAACCCGCAAAAATAGAAATGCAATGGTTATAAGCAATCGTGCTAGTCAATGATAGAATCCTACCATGTAAGTTTTACATTTGTAACAAGCTTGAAAAAATAAGAAAAATAATTTGCTTGGGATGCGATTTTCGATGTAATTTTCTACATCGTTTTTATAATGTTTTTGTTGCTTGCAACCGATCCAGAGGCGATAACTGTGAGTCATATTTATTGAGTCAAGTTCCCAGTGGATATCTCAGATGAAGAACGGTAAGAAAGGATTCATTTCCTTCTCAATTGAATATTTTCCGTTTCAGCAGACTATCGGGCAGTACGGCACTCCCTCGGTCGGGGCAATTTGCTCGCTTTCGGCCGGATAACATTCTCACGAGAGAAATAGCTTGTATGTGAGAGATGTCAGATGATTTTTTCAAATATCTCTGCATGACACGAATAAATGTTTTCAAATGTAATCATAATGAACAAAAATGGCTAAACCATCACGATATTTCTAAATCATGTTCGATAAATCACACAAACTATTATTTCACATATACTGAAATGACCTCAGTATGTTTTCACGAAATTAAATGTCTTCAAAACGGAAACATAAAACACCTGGCATCTATATTATGTGCTCAGAGAATGTAAAAAAAAAGAGCGCGAACTGAAGCATTAATGCACGAATACTGGGAGAACACGCTCACCGGAATCTCCCATTCATTATTTATTTATATGCTTATGAGCATATTATACTTCTGTTGGGCCATTGTACACCGTATGCTTGAAAAATATAAAATTTGGTAGCACTTTTCAGCCATTTCATGCCAAACCGATATAGTGGTTCTCAGATTTTCGTGAAAAGTGGTAGTTTTGTTCTTTATCGCAAAACATCAGACCCGTATTTTTTTTTTTTTTTCACTAGGGTGACCATTTCCATTTGATGGTTGTCCAAACGTTCAAAAAGGACTATCTAATTGGCTTCAATTTTATGTGTCGATCATCTGAATCGGTCCAGTAGATCAAAAATTATGAATTTTTGTGTTGGAAAAAAGAGGAAAAATTTGACTTTTCGAACCATCGGTGAACTTTAAAAAATCATAACTCAAAAATGAAAAAAACGCCTCTCTAGTTTCGATATATGTTATGTGAAAAATCCTCAGCTTTCCAGAAAAAAATATTAAAAAATATAGCGCCTTTGGTCTCGAAACTATGAAAACAATAAAAAACGAATACAATCAATAATAACGAGAGCAGAATTCAAATTTTCTACAGAGTAACATACCAGGTGATTGGCTTTAATTTGATATGTCGATCATCTGCATCGGCTCAGTAGTTCAAAAGTTATGAATTTTTGAAAAAAGTCATTTTTGGAAAAAAAAAAAAAAAAGGAAAAAGTTGATTTTTCGGACAACCCTAAAATGGAAATGGTCACCCTACTGAAAAATTTAAAAAATACGGGTCTAATGTTTTGCGATAAAGAACAAAACTATCACTTTTCATGAAAATCTGAGAACCACTATATCGGTTTGGCATGAAATGGCTGTTTTGTTATTCAGTATCTAAAATACAGCACGATTACAGATGACTGGCCAAAAATTTTTTGAAAAAAATTTCACTAACAATAAAGTTATTTTAAAATTTATTAAAATTCATTTTCTCAAAAACGTATTTTTATTTAAATTCCTAAAAATATATACATGAACAACCCTTACAATATCCAACAAGTCGTCTATATCTATAGTCGTCTATATATTCTCGATATCAAAGGGGCATTTGATTCAGTTTCCATGGAAATTTTCTCAGAGAAGCTTCATAATCGTGGACTTTCACCAATTCTCAATAATTTCCTGTATAATTTACTGTCAGAAAAGCACATGATTTTCTCTCATGGCAGCTCGAAATTTTCTCGTTACAGTTTTATGGGCCTACCGCAAGGCTCCTGCCTAAGCCCCCTCTTGTACAGTTTTTACGTCAATGATATGGATGATTGTCTAACTAGAGACTGCACGCTGAGACAACTTGCAGACGATGGAGTCATTTCCATCACGGGTACTAATCCCGTCGTTCTGCAAAAGTCGTGGCAAGATACCCTGAACAACCTGTTCACGTGGGCCCTTAAGCTGGGTATCGAATTCTCTACGGAGAAAACTGAAATGGTCGTTTTTTTCTAGGAAGCACGAACCCGCCCAATTCCAGCTTCAACGATCATGATCTCTAAGTTTATCAAATATCTGGGTGTATATTTTGATTCTAAATGTACCTGGGGAAGACACATTGCGTATCTGAAACAGAAATGCCAGCAAAGAATCAATTTTCTCCAAACAATTACCGGAACATGGTGGGGCGCCCATCCAGGAGACCTCATTAAGTTGTACAAAACAACGATATTATCAGTGTTGGAATATGGCAGTTTTTGCTTCCGATCAGCTGCCAGGATTCATATTCTCAAGCTGGAGAGGATACAATATCGTTGCTTGCGTATAGCCATGGGGTGTTTGCATTCGACACATACGATGAGTCTCGAAGTCTTGGCAGAAGTACCCCCGCTTACTCTTCAATTCACAGAAATATCCTACAGATTTCTCATCCGTTGCAAGATCATGAATCCATTGGTGATTGATAACTTAGAAAATCTACTCCAACTGACTCCTCAGTCAAGTTTTATGTCTTTATACCATGAGTACCTTAACCACGACGTGCACCCTTCACCAGGCATCTCCAACCAAGTTTGCTTCCCATACTTTTGCAATTCCTCTGTCATTTTTGATCTGTCCATGCGACAAAAAATCCATGGAATACCAGATCACCTACGCTCCGATTCTATTCCGCCGATATTTTCGGCAGAATATGGTAAAGTTAGATCTGATAAAATGTTCTTTACTGACGGTTCATACATAAACGGGTCCACTGGCTTCGGCATCTTCAATGAAAATTCCAGTGCCTCTTTCAAACTCAATGATCCTTGTTCCGTGTATGTCGCTGAACTGGGTGCGATATACTACGCACTAGGGATCATTGAAACATTGCCCATCGACCATTATTTTATTTTTTCAGACATTCTCAGATCAATAGAGACAATCCGCTCAATGAAAGTTGATAAACGCTCATCTTATTTCCTAACAAGAATAAGACATCTATTGAGTGTTTTGGTCGAAAAATTATTCAAGATTACCTTAACATGGGTTCCCTCTCATTGCTCGATTCCGGGGAATGAGAAAGCGGACTCGCTAGCTTCTCATTCCCATTCACTTTTTGAAAGGCAAATTGCTTATAATAATTTTTTTCACAATCCTCGTCAGTACACGCTCGTAAGTTGGCAGCGCATGTGGAGTGAAGATGAGTTCGGTCGTTGGTTACACACGATTATCCCTAAGGTCTCGACGAGTGCATGGTTCAAGGGATTGAATGCAGATCGTGATTTCATTCGCGTGATATCTCGGCTTATGTCCAATCACTACAACCTAAACGCGTATCTTTATCGCATTGGGCTCGCAGCAAGCAATCTATGTGATTGTGGCGATGGCTACCACGACATCGAGCATGTTGTCTGGTCGTGTACCCGGTTCCATGCTGCCCGCTCTCAGCTCTCCAGAGCACTGAGAGCACAAGGCAGACAATCGGATATCCCCGTCCGGGATATCTTAGGTAGCCGTGATCCTGATCTGCTGCTCCATCTATACCTGTTCCTCAGAAACGCCGATGTCAACCTTTAATGATGTTTCCTTCGTTGTGTCCCTGTTTCATATTCCTCCTATCTGATCTATAAACTTTGACTTAGTCGCGGCAATACATACATTTTACTTAGTCGCGGCAATACATACATACATAGATACACGGGCCGAAGGTTGTGCAGTCCTCTGATCATTCAACAAGAGCCAAAGGTTGTACCGCTCATGACAACTCTACACGAGCTGATGATTGCGCTGGCTAGTGATCATTCTATCCTGGATTCCTCGAGTCGAGAAAGATGCACCACGCTAGATATGGGGTGCAGACTAGGGGGGCGTTGCTGATTAACGGTCAGCTGCATCCCAATAGGAAGTATCCCATGTCGGGTACGCGTACAGAGCACTGAAGACTGCAACATCGCAATTATGAGAACACTTGTAATACTAACCTCGAGCCAACCGCGAGTAATTGGTTACATATTACTAACATAGTTGTAAGCAAACATTGTCAAAATATTGAGCTCCCGGCCCCGTTAGGCTGACGCCATATGAGCCTTAATAAAAATATATATTTTGAATAAAAAAAAAGTCGTCTATACATCGGAAGATGGGCACTTTCACAGGGAAAAAGTTTTTCGAACAACAACTTTTTCGTGTTTTCTTTGAAATAAATACAACTTATCCTAATTTTGTTTGAAGTCAAGATAGCGATTTAGTGTATTCGACAAAGTTTTAGATCTTGTTAAAATATAAACTTCTGTCGAAGACATCAACTTTCTATCTTTTAAAGTTTTTGGAATATAAGTCATTCTTATATGAATACTCCTGAAAAAAATAATGAACATTTTTGTGTGTAAATACTCATGTTTGACATACGATTTTGAGAAAAATGATTTTTAATTTTTAAAATAACTTTTTTTTCAGCGGAATTTTTTTCCAATTTTTTTTGTGGTATTTTTTTGTAAAAATTCAAACAATTTCCTGTATTCCATCCTCTGACAAGAATTTTGTGGGTATCATAGTTTTTAAGTTATAAATTTTTGTAAAAAATTAAGAAAAAAAAATTAAAAAAAAAACTTTTTCCAAAAAGTAGTCTAATTATTTTTCGAATATTTCAACTATGCAAAGTCGCTTATATGACTCATGTCTCTACACCCACAACGTTTCACTACAATCTGAGATGGTGCTGCCAACGGCCAGTCGAGTTGGCATAAAATTCGTCTATTCCCCTTTTTCTCACCACAAAAAGTTATAACTTTTGAACTACTGAACCGATTCAGATGAGTGACATATTAAATTAACACTTATGGTATAATTCTCTTTTTTAAAAAAAATATTACATTTGCAAAAGAATTATGTTGTTTTTGTAATTATTGATTGTATTCGTTGTTAGGTTACAGATGGTGGGCACTGTATTATTCTATAGTTTTTCTTGAAGCTAAATTTTGTTTTACATTATACATTCTGTTATCCAAAAATGCCCTTTTTCAAAAAATTTCAAAAACTTTCGAACTGCAGATTACCGACATATTAAATTGAAGCTAATGAGCTTTAACAACAAAAACATAACATAACATTTGCTGAAAAATAGATTTTAGTAGCATAGATCTAGTCTAGTCGCATAGGGATATTGATCGAAGACTGAAAACATGTTAAATATGAAAAATAACAACTCAAAAAAGGAAGAAAACATTTTTCTGATTTCTGAATATGTAAAAAAAAACTCAGCTTTCAAGAAAGTTATAAAAATAATAGCGCCCTCTATCTTTATCCGAGTAAACTATGGACAAAAAATACATTCAATAATTACAAAAGTAAAATTCATTTTTCTACCAAGTGTAATATTTTTTAAAAGAAGGTCCATAGGCTTCAACTTGATATGTCAATCATCTGAATCGGTTCAGTAGTTCAAAAGTGATGAGTTTTTGTGGTGGATAAAAGGGGAAGAGATTGATTTTTTGGACCACTGGTTAACTTTGAAAAAATCATAACTCATAAACTCTCTGATTTTATGATATGTGAAAAAACCTATACAATCAATAATTTCGAAAATTAAACCCAATTTTTTTGCAAGTGTAATATTTTTCTAGCTAATTGACTTTAATCATCTGAATCGGCTTGGTAAATGCTGTAAATGAATATCCCATACATTCACCAAAAAGTCATCTATACATCGAAAGACGGGCACTGTTACAGCAAAAGAGTTTATCTATCATCAACTTTTTCATGTTTTCTTCGAAAAACTACTCCAAATGTTTTACTCGTCACATTTTTGTGTGTGAATTATCACGATCACCATGTTCTGCATTTTTTTTTTATTTAGAAACATGTCAAGAACATATCAAACGCGAGGATTTGCACACAAAAATGTTACGGTTGTTATGTTTTTTATCAGGAGTCTTCATACAAAGATGCCATTAATCAGTTATACTAGAAACTATAAAAAATAGAAAGTTGACATCTTCGACAAAAGTCCATATTTTAATGAGATCTAAAAACTGTGCCGAATACACTATATCGTTATCTTGACTTTGAACAAAAATAGTTTTAAAGTATTATTTGAGGGGCCTAGAATGCAAGGGGTGTAAGTGACTTGATCGATTTCTCTTCATCTACTTTTTCTTCAGTTAATAACTCATCTGCAAAAACGTTCCAATTTAAGTTTGTTATAGAATCCGATAGATGAGGTTCTGACCTATCTTCCACATAGTCAAATATAGCTGGAATGAATTTGCAGCTAAGTTATGACCAAAAGAGAGAGTCGATGTAAAAAAAATGATCAAACACTTACATCTCTCATTTTTTTCAAAAGAAAAAAAATGTTAGAAAAACTTTTTCCCTGTAAATGTGCCCGTCTTCCGATGTCTTGATTGTAATTGTAATTGTGTATAATTTTTTGAAGGATTTTAAAAAGTAAGTTTTTGAGAAAAATGAATAAATTACACTGTCCTTTAAAGTAAAATATAATGATATTTTTTATGAAAATTTAAAAAATTTTGTACATTTAATTCTTAGTCAAAGGCCCACAAGGCCTCATAGTTTTCCTTGGCCTTTTTCAGAAAAATTGTCTAATTTTTTTTGAGGTTTCAAGTATCGCTTACCAAGCGATCGATCGTGAGTTCAAACTCAGGGCCCTCAATTGACCATCTTTGTGTTGTTATAGAATAACTACGTCCACGCAACCATCATCAGCGATGGAAATCGATCCACGGTGGAACAAAGATCGATTCATCCATACAACTGCTCTGCTCTGCAAGAAACATCGGGCTGCTGTTCTATAAATAACCCAACAATGATATCAAATGTCTCCGCTGTCCGGTCTGCTGAACAATGGAAGAACAGATAGAATACGCTTACGCCTAAATGGCTACTACTCTGTAATTTACCATAATGTAATGGAACAGAAAACTTAGCGCCTAAATAGCTACTACTAACTACCGTGTAATTTACAATTTATAGAAACATAAACATATGTACATGTACGCACTTACAACCCGGCTCTGTTACAGCTAAAATGCTAATGAGCCTAATAAATAAATAAACGGGATAAAAAAAAAAACGTTGCTCAAATGGCTTATGTCTTTACTTCCACAACTATTCACTGCAATCTGAAATGGTGCTGCCAACTCCTTAGAAGAGTTGAAATTCGTGAATGAAGTATGAAATTCGTAAATTTCTTCCTTTTCTTAGAAGGCGTTCACTAACGTTCCCAGTGAAGCTTCGTCGTTTCAACGTAGTATTTTATTTGAGTCATTTACTAGTACTTGTTTTGGATTTCTATTCAAATGAAAAATATAGAATAGCAATTTTTTTTTTGAAAAATAATATCATATCAACTTTTTAACATTGACGAGACAATTCACGCATGGGAAATTGGTTGTTACCACTATTGGCTTCTTTAATACATTGAACCCCGCTCAAACTAGGGCACCGACATTGAACTTTTCAAACAGGCCCACGTCGGTCCTTGCGGATTGATACTGGACTTTTAAAAAATCCATTACAGGCAAACCTTTTTTTGTGCGGGGACAGGGACCGCACACAAAAAATCGTGCAAAACTTCACCAGTAGCTTTAAAAAATCGTGTTCGGCACACATTTTGAAAAAAACCTTTATTTGTGCGGTAGATAGGGACCGCATAAAAAAAGTTTCCCCCAAGAAAGTAACCCAAATTCACGCCATTCACCGTTCAATTTCCTTTTGTTTCCCTGCTTTGCGATGGGACAGATGCTTTTTCGGTTGCGCGTGGCTGTTTTGTGCTTTTAGTTGCATGTCGAAACACGTTGCTGTTAGAAATCATGTCATGCAAAAACTTACAAAAACTTAGAGCATTTGATGGGAGAGGGGAATTATTTCAGAAGTGGACAATTGAGACGCAAATATGCTTTTTTCGCACTGAAATGCATATAAACCATCGAAAAAAAGTAAATGGACGACAACTTCGTCAAATATGCTTCTTTTCATATGCCGCACAAAAAAATCGCACAAGAACAAAAAACCGAACAAAATAAATCGCACAAAAAAAAATCGCACAAAAAAAACCGCACAAAAACAGTTTTTACTGTATATACATATATTACTGTCGTTCTCAGTACCTACGCTCTCCAAACGAAAAATCCACTGTCGGCGCGATGAGATCGACGCTCTCAGACGGAAAATTCGGTGTCACTCCCCAGAGAACGACGCGAGGCTCAATATGTTAAGTTAGTACATTTTCCCTAAATATAACTATATTGAAATAAAGTATAACCTGTTTACTTAATATATTTTTTTCTAGAGAAAACAGGAAAAGAGTACGTGTGCCATAACCACATACCTCATACTCAGCCCGGGCATGTGATCGCAAACCGTGATGTGTTCGATTCGCTCTAATGGGCCGACGACAACGTGTCAGTTGATAAAACAAGTTTATGGTGATGAGTGTTTATCTCGTAGCTGGGTTCACGAGTACGATACGCATCCAATTTACTGAACAGCGTAGCTTGTGAATGTTTTACAGCTGTTGTTATCCATCACGCATTTCACCGAATACTACATTCTAACAGTACATATGAGCAATTCCTATGATATGATTCGAATGAAAGTTTGTATTCCGTCTGGGTTGAAGGAAATATGAGCTTTCCACAGCAATTGGGATTTTTTGACTCAAGCGTAACTTTTGAAAAGGGCGTATCGATTTTAGTAGGAGAAATCTTTGATAATTTATAACTCAAAAACTAATTTTTTTTAAAAAAATTTCATATAAACTAGAAGTCATGTAGAAAATTTAAAAAAAAACTTGCACAGCTATTGTGTCATGACTTAAAACTTCAGATATAACTACAAAGCTTACATTTGCCAGAGAACCTTTTTCATCTCTATAATAAACAACGAATGGATGGATTGTTGCTTGATCATTGTTCCAGTGATGACTTTGAACTTCACCTTGAAGCACAAATGAATAATTTTCGGAAAAATCGCAAATCACAACAACCTCATTTTCTTGCAAAATAGCTTTTATATTGTTAAGAAATGTGGACTGTTGTGTTTTAATGTAATCATGAGTAAGTAATACTTCAATTTTTTTCGCAAAAATACGATACAAATTCTTCCACCGGTTTTACAAGAGTTTCTATGTTGCATCGATCAGTAGAAATCCATTGTGCATAAGTGATTTCAATTAAATTGCGTTCCTGAAGCTCATCTAGAAACCAGTTTTTAAACTCGTCCATTGTTGGGCATTTTTTACATTCACGAAGGTAACAATATATTTTCATGGAATGTACAAACACAAACGTTATGATTTCCTGAACTACTCAGCAATTTGCAATGCTTCGGACGCATTGATGCAAAAGAGCTATATCCAATTTTGCAATTTGGATTAAGTTGCTTAAAACTGTTGAAAGTTTCCCTTAATGATGTTGATACGTGAGATCTCAAAAAAATAACCGAAATCGGAAAGGTGACTATTCGAAGACGAAAAGGATAAATAAAAACGTGCTTTATTTCAAGGAATTCAATTGGTATACTGTCTTTATTTCATTTTTGGTTGGTTTTTATACCACATTTGAACAATTGCTTCATCAGTTGATATGTGATGAATAGACAAAAAATAATCCTTTGTCAACTGAAGAATTCAATATGCAAATTGTTCGGTGACAATCAATTATGTTGTTGAAAGCGCGTGTTATAGGGATGTCCTTGCTTTTCGCGCCAACAGATGTTATTAATAACCTTTTTTGGATGTGTTGATGCTTCTCATCTTTGGCTACAGAAACATAGTCTCTTTCTCCAGGTAATGATCAACTGATATCGTCGTCATTATAAAATTCCGAAACAAGATTTTTATCATCTTCACTTAAACTTGGTCCATATTTGCATATTTGTGGTGTCGACAATACACCTTTTTCATTTGCCAGTTTTTTAGCTTGAATTGCCATACATTTATTAACGCCAAGTTCTTCTACCATTTTTTGCACGGACCATGACTTAGGCAAAACTGTTCAAATTCTAACTTTTTCTGATCTTGTTGTCTCTGTGTAGTAAAATTTCTCTTTCAGCTGATTGATAATTTCATCAAACTCTTTTGCCTTTTGTTTAAAGTTCGACTCTTCGTCTTCTTCATGTGAAAAGTAAAATAGATTTCTTTTAACCTTTAGAAATTTCTTTGAATATTTGTTCGGGGTAACTAGCCTGTCCAAGTCTTTTCGTCATTATTGGTGAAACGTTAATACCGGCGATTCCCTTGTTGAATAGCTCAATGTTGTACGCTCGGGAATACTCTGGTATATTGCTGTTTTGGGAATCTTGCGAAGATGCTGAAACGACTGAAACTATTGATGGTACTTCTTCTAAAGTATTTCCTACTGCTGTACTGATCTGCTCCTCAGTATTACACTGCTTTGGTTTGGAAGAGTATACAGATAAACGGCATGATCCGCAAATTTTTAAAGATGTGTCTAAAAGGATATTGCATCCCATTGACTTAAGTTTCTCAATTATTGACACGGTTAAGAAACGTTTTTCAGATGAACATTTCTTACCGTTTTTCGCAAACGGTCTACAACACGGAGAAAAAATTTTGTAGTCCATTGTGGTATACTGTTATTCACTCTATAAGGAAGATTGTTCGACTGATAAACGATTCAATATGAGTGAATATGAGTAACTTTATATACATTATAGAGGTAGCTTAAAGATACCTGACTTTATATACCTATACAGAGGTAGCTTAGAGATACCTGACTTCAGGTATGATCTAGGCATAACGTAAACAAGTTAATTATATTTGTTATTCAATTGGAATTTCAAGCCTTTGGTTGTGCTATTGTGTCTTGCATGATTATCAATATTAAATCGTTTTATTTCGTGTGAAAATATCATTGTCTGGAAACATAGTTTTACATACCTGACGTGGGATTACTGCCCCTACAAACATAAAGTGGAGTACAGTGGTTTTATGGTGTTTTAAGGCGGACAGCAGCGATATAAAATATACAGCAATATCAAAGCTGATTATCGCCATCGTATTTGTTTTCGTTCCTCGCCACGGGCACAATGCCCGATGGGATGAATGTAAGAGAGCCTAGCTGCCACAAGCAACCGTGTGCTCAATGTTCTGTGCCTATTGCTGATGATGATTCTGTAGTGGAGTGTTTTGGTAAATGTAAACTGGTTATTCATGTCAGCTGTTTACCCGGAGCGAGCCAAGAGCAAATAAACCTGTTGCGGGATATCCCCAATGCGGTGTTTGGATACGATACGTGCTTTACTTTGAGTGAGTTCGACGATATGCACATCGAAAATATTTAAATGAGATCATCAAAAAACTGAATGAATTTTCATGTATCGTCGATATGGCGAAACATTTCGATCAGCGTGTAAAACAAATTGTGGCTGAAGAACTAGTGAGAATCAATAAGAGATCCATCGTTTGTACTGATGAGACAAATGAACAACCCTGTCGCTACAATCTGCGTTCGGCTTCCAAGCGCAGGAAGGTTGATGCAGTTGATGCTGAACAATGTGAGAACGAAACGCCGAAAATAAGCTACGCGAGTGCAGTGAAAAGGAGTGAAAGGAAGAAACTAGTGGAACATGCAAAGAAACCTAATGCCAAGCCTGATCCAGTAGTAATAATTAAGCCAAAAGAAAACGCCCAGGTGAAAGACGCGAAAGCTGAAGTGAGAAAAAATGTGAATGCCAAAAACCTAAATGTGAAACGAATCAGAACTGGCAGAGATGGTGCAGTTGTGATTGCCTTAGGGGACGCAAATCAGTGAACCGGTTGAAACAAGAAGTCGAAACAAAACTAGGCAGCCAATTTGAGGTAAAAGTGCGAGAGAACATTAAGCAGACAATAAAGTTGATTGGAATTGACAAGGAGTACAGTGAAGAAGAGTTGAAGAACGTACTGATTGATCAGAACGATATCATGCGCAATCTGAAGCACTTTAAGCTCTGTAAATTGTTCTGCAATGAGAAATTCCGATACAATAAATACAATGCGGTCATGGAGTTGGATGCAGAAACATATTTTAAGGTGATGGAGTTGAGAAAATTAAATTGTGGACTGGATCGTTGTCGTGTTCTGAATGGGTTAGATGTGATGAGATGCTATAAATGTAGTGCTTTCAATCACAAAGCTGCTAACTGCAAGGCAAAAGAGATTATTTGTCCTATCTGTAGTGGAGACCACGATGTGAAAAAATGCAATTCGGAGGTAGAAAAATGTGTGAACTGCGAAAGATTACGCATAGAGCGGAAGCTTAGCATGGATGTTAACCATTCTGCGTGGAGCAGCAAATGCCCTGTCTACATAAGACCACTGGAAAGGCGCAACGAAATGGTGGATTTCTCGACATAGCAATCACATATGCACCGTGATATTGTGTACCTGAACATAGCCGGATTGCGATGTCATTTTGACGAGTTTAAACTGATGATCGAACAAATTGAACCGAAAATTGTTATTCTGACGGAAACGCATCTGACACAAGATCGCGACTTTGACGAATTTGAGATTCCGAAATACAAGTTCTCAGCTTGTTTATCAAGATCAGCTCACACCGGAGGTGTCGTGATCTACATGGATGAGCGACTGAACTACAAAACGATATCGAACACCACAGCTGGTGATAACTGGTTCCTAGCAGTTGAAGTGATAGGCTCGTGTTTAGCTGGAATCTACGGAGGTGTATATCACTCACCCAGTAGCAGTCACACAGGTTTTATTGAATGTTTCGAAAGATGGCTTGAAGATGTGTTTACCGAAGAAAAGAGAAATGTCATTGTTGGCGATTTCAACATTAGATGGAACAAATCAGGATATGCTCGTGAGCTAAAAAACGTAGTGGAGGCACTGGGGATGAATCAACTTGTCTCTGAACCAACACGGGTTGCGCAAATTAGTAGCACCATCATCGATCTTGTTTTCTCCAACGTGGAGGGATGTGAAGCTACAATCGTAGAAGAAATGAAAATTTATGATCAGGTTGGTAATACGACGATAATAAATCCACCTGAACGAAAGACACAGATCGTATCCTGGAAGCGTTATTCGAGAGAACGTCTACAAGCTATCCTACGAGCTGATGTGGCGCTAGCAAGAACAAGTGTTTCGGTTAATGATGCTGCTGAACAACTCAGTGTTTCACTCGTATCCACGGTAAAACAATTGACGGAAACAGCCGATTTAAGGCTTGGCAGATCACAGAGCTGGTATGGAGCCGACTTACGAGGGGTGAAAGCCGAAAGGGATAGAGCCTACCGCACGTGGAAACGGACCCGCAGCCTATGTAATTTGATACAGTATAGATTACTGCGCAACGTCTATGTACGGGAGCTTCGAGCTTCCAAAAACAAAGCAGTACAGCGTGAAATTGAACGATGCAATGGAGATTCGAAAAAACTATGTAAATGTCTGAAATCACTTATTAAACCTGGAGGAAATGCAACAATGGAAATTATTTTCGATGTAAAGCGTTCTGGAGCTGAAACAGCTGGATTGCTGAATACTTTTTTCGTGAAAAGCGTTGAAGAAATCCGTAACTTGATTCCATCGCCATCATCGACAATACAAGAAAATGAAGAGGCACAAAGTTGCTTTGATAAGTTCCAACCGATCAGTATGTGGAAGCTTAAACAAACGGTTACAAATCTTAAGGATTGTAGTGGCGTAGATAATATTACGAAGCGAGTAATGATTGACTCATTCAATGTAATTTCGAACCAACTACTTCTAATTGTAAACGGCTCTCTTCAGCATGGCATGTTCCCAGAAGCAAGGAAGAAAACAGTGGTGATCCCGATACCAAAAATACCTAAATCGACTATGCCAGAAGACCATAGACCGATAATCATTTTACCACTTTACGAAAAGGTTTTAGAGACGATTGTGAAGGAACAGTTGATGGCATATGTGGAACGTACTGGAATCCTGTTGGAAGAGCAATCCGGTTTTAGGAAACATCACTCTTGTGAATCAGCCTTGAAAGCAGTACATAGAGCAAGGAAAAATAATTCTTGCTGTTTTTGTAGATCTTAAACGAGCCTTCGAAACAATTGATCGGGAGAAGCTGAAAAGAGTGCTGAGGGGCATCGGTATCCGTGGGACCGTGCTGGATTGGTTTCACAGCTATCTAGAAAATCGTGTACAAGTGACAAAATACAACGGTTGCATATCACCAACAGCAGAAGTAAACTTAGGTGTTCCACAAGGTAGTGTGCTTGGACCATTGTTGTTTATATTGTATATAAACGATGTGAAATTGATCCTGCAAGAAGCTGAAATCAATCTCTTTGCCGACGATACAGTACTGTTTGTCGTTGCAGACAGTTTCGACGAGTGCTTCAATAAAATGAATCATGAGCTGAACATGTTTTCGGAGTGGTTAAAATGGAGGAGGCTTAAGCTGAACGTTACCAAGACAAAATTCATGGTTGTTACTACACGGTTGAGTACTAATATAGATAGAACAATTCAAATTGACGGTGAGGAAATTCAGAGAGTAGAGTCAATGAAGTATCTCGGAGTTATGTTGGACGGAAAATTGAATTTTAACGAGCACATTAACTATACAATACGTAAGGCCGCCCAAAAGTTTGGTGTACTGTGCAGAGTCAATCGTTTCCTGACAACAGATGCGAAAATTATGGTCTATAAATCAATAATCGCTCCTCACTTTGATTATTGTGCTTCCATTCTGTTCCTCGCAACGAAACAACAAAGGAGAAGGATGCAGATCCTCCAGAATAAGGTGATGCGTTTAATTTTATGTTGTGATCGGCTGACACCAAGGATAAGAATGTTAAACTGTCTGCAATGGATGTCTATTCGACAACGAATCGAGTTTAACGCATTAGTTTTTGTATACCGTGTGACGATAGGAATGGCTCCACAATTCTTGAGAAGCACGGTAGTGTATGGAAGAGATGTACATCGTTACGAAACAAGACAACCAGGAGATCTTAGATTGCAGAATTTTAAAAAGACGTGCACGCAAAATTCTCTATTTTACAAGGGTTACCATTTATTTAACCAGCTTCCAGAAGCCGCAAAACGGGCGAATAATTTGAGGGAATTCAAAAATATATGCAAAGTGTTTGTATCACAACGAGTATTGGATTGAGAGACAAAGATGGAATACACGGAAGTGAAGCAAGATAAAAAGGAATCTCTCAGAATTGAAAAAAAAAATTATCGAAAGATATCTGCTCGTAAACCTTCCACACTTCAAAAGATGTGTATGGGTATGAGGTGGGCCATCTAAGAAAAAAAAAATATTTGTACCCATAACGTCCGATTGAATCAACAAGGTATATTGTTGGGATTTCAACTCTACTGTTCGTGTTTTGATTGTGTAACACGAATAATATGCTAAAAGTTTGTATTAAGATAAAAAAGATTTTTTGATATCGCTTAGTTTTGTGTTAACCCACATGTCTTCAAATGTTTTTTCAACGTAAATCCTTAAAAAACAAAGACAATAAATTAAAAATATTTTTTAAATTGTGAATGGCTACATTTAGAAGGAGATTCATAATGAGCTTTTTTGTTTTAAATCACATCAGAAATCATAATTCGAATTCGAAGTTTCGGAAATTCGTAAAAATTCGATCTTCCACAAAGTTCATCAAAAATAGTTTTACCATCTTGGACCCATTTCTAAAATTTTCTACATGACTTCTATTTTATATGAAAAAAATTTAAAAAAATTAAAAAATATGTTTTTTGGATATTGCAAATTAAAGTGTTTTTGTAAATAAAAAAAAGAGTACTAATTTTTTTTCTTAGTGTATATTTTTTTTCATGTTTAGACATCAATACAATGCTGTTGAACTCATATTACCTCCAACCCAAACGGAATACAAACTTTCATTCGAATCAAAAATACATGTTTTTAAAATTTTTGGACGATTTCATTTGGAATTGCACATATATTTAAATTTCGTTGTCAACTTTTGCAATGGTGGCGTTGATAAATTCAACCGCAGTAGGACGGTCATAGTAGGGTAACACGGGGTGATTTGGACCACCCCTTTATCTCAAAATTTACGGCTCAACTTGGATTTTCTATAATGTCATTTTGATCATTTGATAACAATAAATTAAATTAATTGCATTTTAATTTTTGCATGTTGCGTGAGGTGACATGGACACGTTTCTGTGGGGTGAATTGGTCCTACAGGTTTGAGACTTTTCTTTGGCCTAATTGATTCCAGATGCCGCTGAATTACAAGAAGAGGATGGACAGACAACGTTGGAAGAAGGTGGAGCTTGAAAGAGCAACGCATGCCATCGAGAACGGATTTTCTTTGACCAAGCAACAAAAGTGTTTGAAAATGCTCGACCAACAGTGAAAAGATTCATGTAGAATTCGAGATGGTGTCAATCCAACTTTTCTGGTCTGGAATATGGCCAAGACACCCAAAACATTGTTACGGATTGTAACATTATCCCAAAATACTTTACATAAACATAAGTATGTTTTTTTTTCGATGAAACACACACTGGTCCAAATCACCACGCATCAAATTTTAATGTCAAAAAATCATCTCTTTTATTTTATGATGTATTCGGTAGATTGAAGCTTTATATAATGATTGAACATTATTTATTGAGAGAAAACAAGTGTAGCTCAGTATACAATGTGACATTTTTTATTTAGACCGTATTGCTTTGGAAATATTAGGCAATTTGCTTAGGTGGTCCAAATTCCCCCCTTTTCCCCTACGTATTACCTACAGATACCAAGTCAAATGGTGTTTAAAAACAAAGAGGGATGCATTTGTAGTAAAGCTAACGGAGGGCTGGGAATCCACTGTAGACTATAAACGGCAAATTTTCATTTTCTGAATGAGTTTCCCAACATATTTATACTGTACCAAGAATTTAAGAATAAAAAAAAAATTAAATAGTAGAAAGGTTTGAAATCCTACTTGAAGTTATCATAAACCCATTTTCCTTCCCAAAATGTCACAAAGAAGGCTCATAAATCCTACGCTAATAGCAAATGGCCAGCGAGCTTTTGCCTGGACGTCGCCATAATTGACCTTAACAAACGACTATCTACCTAACGATGGCGAGTTGACAGCGGGTTGGACAAAGGACCCGTACTTTCTTGTCTCTCCATTAACAGGTGGACCACTTTCGCCAGCTTCCGCGCATCGTACACTCGTCACCCTTCTCACTTCTGCGATTCTCTGTTCCGCACTCGACTCAGAGCGATCCAGACTGGTGAAGGGAAGCAGACATGTCAAACATAACCCGAATACAGAGATTTATGGGACATTAACTTTTCGACTCGGTGGTTAGTCTTACCACGAGCGACTTTTGTTCGGGTCTGCTTTTTGCTTGTTGCTTCTCAGAAGAAACAGCCAGGATTCCCACATCAAGTATTCATATTTTGTGCTTTTCTCGTGCTCCCAACATTTCCTATTTGGCAGTTGCCACCCACGAAGAATTTAGATTTTTCGCGTTTAGCCAGCGACACCCACCGGCCAATCCCACAACCCCTCGTTAAGATTAATGAATCTAACCGGCGGTATGCTGGATTGTTGTTGCTTGGCTTGAGAGGAAGAGCTTGTGCATCATTTATAAGCGTAACCGGTGCGTCATATTAGTCGAGTAAAAATCAACAAACTTCAGCAAGGTGTTTTATCTTTGGGTCCTCCCGAAGGTAAGTAAATGAAACAGGAAGAGTAATGACTACGGGGGATGTTTTTCGTTTTTATCTTCATCATGGTGGGTCATAAATATGAGATGCTGGCAATTAGAAGACGTTCGCTTTCAGAGTAGAAAAAAGGGTTCTTCAGGACCGACTGATTTATGCTTGGGAAACATTCGATCCCAAGTGTACACTGTGTGAACTCGGTATGATAATTTATAACTGTTTTGATTGCGAGAAGAAAGAATCGAACATGAGGTGGGAAAGATTTTACGAATTGAATCTATTTGAAACATGATTTCAAATTCAATCGATCCACAGAAGTTTGCAGCACCCCTCTTCCACATCCTTACTCGAGCGGAAAAAGTTTTGACAACATGTACACGGAAGTGTCTATTTACTCTCCGAATCCTGTTATACCACTCGCGGGAGGATTTACATTTACAAATATTCTACTTCGGGACCATCGCGTTCCAGTTTCAGGATTATTCCACATTTTTCGCGCGATGTTCGTTCGAGAAGGAAAAACGAACATATCCTTCGCCCTCGGGAAACGAAGACGGTGGAAAAATGCGCCCTAACGCTGCGAAGCGTTCCATTATACTTTTATATTAAATTATAATGAGCATGTTTTCCCATACACAAAAACACGCGAATATAAACGATTGGCAAACGCGGCACGGTGTGTCCGGTGAGCGCCGGGAAAGCACGCGGTTAAAGTGCTAGCGAAATCGATTTCCCAGCATGTATTTCTTATGGTGTGTTTTCCTTTCAGGGTGGCCATAATTAATGTACGAACTAAAAATTTTAAAATTCATTCACTGGAACCGAAGCGACTCCATGCCAAGTTTTAATGGAAAACGAAGCTCCGCAGCTGTAGTGAGTGGGCCACATAGAAGAAGTGCTTCAGATATCGGCCCAAGTGAATATTTTTGAGGGGGTTCCTTGAAACGTCCGAAGCGAACAAAGTGGTTGAGCATCAACAACACTTTATGACTAATAAATTATACACTTATAACGGAATTAAAATAATGATTAATGCTATATAAATACAGTATACAGAATACAGTAAAAATTTAAAGAGATGGCCGTTAATCTTTCCAAATCTACTGTATCATGAGAACCACTGCACTAAAGTAATGAATGTATAAAATGTAGAAATATTGAACTGTCATTCTTTCTATGATCAATCAATTCAATAATTTAATTCAGAAAACTTGCCCAATAATCTACTTCATAGGGTAAGAAAAACCTTAGTGAAAAGATACAATTAATTCGTTCATGTTAAAATTGTACACTACTGAATCTTGATTCACTCTAACAATTTTGATGCAGCGCCCACAGTGGTCGACTCAGAAAAGTTTTGACAGCAGATTGCTATGAAAAATATTGAGAGGTGGAAGTTTTGCTACGATTCCTTCAGTTGAAAAACAATTGGGACAGATGAAAGCCGAACGAAGTAAATTCATTCTGAACACCCAGGAAATCTCATGATTCAAGATTCTCAAACTGTAATATCGTTGAATTTGGCAAAATATACCGTCTGTAGTACCCTCATATGTTTCCGTGAACGGAAAACTGTCATGCTAACTAATTCAGGACACTTGAACTCTAAGTTCTAAAATCGAAGTTTGCACAGAAATACAGCGCCTGATTAAATTATATTTTGGTGTCCAAGACATGACCGTATTGTTAACGTAGGGCTATGAAATTATTGCCGACGAGAACAAAAATCATATAAATTTAACAATGGAACAAATTGAAATTTGTAGAACGGACAAGGGACAATGAATGCATGCTTACCCATAGTGAGGGGCGCGAAGATTCGCAAAGTATGCAAAGGTCAATTTGAGTAGATTGTCAAATTATCCCTTACAATCAACATGTACTATTGACTGCTTCCTGAAACACTAAACTTATTGAATATTCAAACAGTTTTTCAGTATCTCTTAACAAAATTGTATCTCCAACGCTCCCAAAAATACCATTTCCGAAGCAATAATTCTTAAATAATACTATTCATCATCTTTCGCAGAACAATAACAGAGAATCCGAGTCAATTCGGAAGTGTGGTGGCGGCGGCGGAGGCGATAGCAACACACCTCTCTCCGCTGGAGAATACCTACATCACATTCGGCCTGGAATGCACTGCACTTTGAAGCCACTTTCAACCCGGAAACGAAGCTTGAGTTCACGAAAATCAAATGCTCGATGGGAAAAAGGCATCAATTAGTCCGAAAACACTCCTAAATTCACACTGGCTCTCTCCCGAAAAAAAAACAATCGTAAAAATATTGTTTTTCCAATTTCGAAACGCATCGAACTTTTTGAAATGATTTTTTTGTGGTCCTAATAAAATCGTTTTTATGTTAGTCTCATCAATGCCCTAGATTAGTGAAGGAAAGGGTGTGATAACTATTAATTGCTACAAACATTTCCTGAATCATTATTATATTTAATAACAAGAAAACCATTTAATTTACTTTTTTTAAATTCATTTTTATTTTCTAGTTTTCTGTACATTATCTGTATTATTAGCCAGGGTATCGACTACCTAGAAGAACCTTGAAAATCAGGGAATATCAGAGAATTCAAACAATGTCAATAAAAATCGGGGAATATCAGGGAATTTCGTCATCAATCTGGAAAAAATAAAATTCCGCCTATTAGAATTTTGGTTATTGAAGTAATTGTAAAGTTAATGATACAAAATTGTATTTGACTAGTTTGACTCTTTGTAGGTTTTTAGGTATATGTTGTTTTGTTTTTACGCTGTTTACTCTTCTGTAGGTGAACTGAGTCCTTCAGAAGAGTAAACAGCGCGGTGTTTTTGCTAGCATTTGGCATATATGTTCGCGTCTCTTTCTGCTTACGCATGAGACAATCATAAAGTTGTTTGGCATTCTCCTCCGACTGTTAACTGAAGTGTGGACTTATGGAATCTTGACTACCTTCATCATATTTTGTATAGAAAATGATTCCTATGTTACAGAAAATATTACTGTTATCTGTAAAATTGGCTGGAAAATGATTAGAGAAGCTTTTGACTTTTTTTTAAATTTAACGGATTTTGGACTATCAGTGGATCTCTAGCTGACTTTCGTACAACTGAAACAATATTTCGTACAACAAATGCAACAAGTTCTGATCTCTAAGGTTGAGAGGGCCTTTCCTTTAATACCGAATGGTTTTATGAGAACATGCGTGAGGAGACTGTTGTGCTATGCGACGAGTTTATGATGCTCTGCTTCACTTTGGAAGGATAGCATCAATAAAAATGTTGAGCAATTTAATTCAACGAGTTCGAAATGTTCATTCTCTTTATCAGAATACAATGGCTTTTGCATCAAATGAACCAAGGAACCAATTAAACGCCTACGAGAAGCAGAAGTGAAATCTCTCGAGGCAATACGAATAAAATTTAGGAAAACGCCGAAAATTTTTAAGAAAAATTTGTTTTGTTAAAATCGTAACAGTTTCGTGAAATGGTCAAAATCTAAATGAAATTGACTCATTCGGTACTAGTACTAGTATTGATTTATTACTTCAAATTTCTTATTATTTACGACTCTTCTCATTCGACGTTTAACTCAATCAAAATTGGCAAACAATTCATTTATTCGAAGATACCGACATACGTTCATAAATTTCATTGCTTCTGCAAATTAAATGCTTTAAGAACTTCAACTACAGAACTAGTAGAAGTTTTGTCTACATCTTGAATTTTTCTGAAAAATTACTGGAAAATCAGAAAATATCATGGAATTATTTTTCAGCTTTTGAGTCGACACTCTATTAGTATATCTCTCTACAATGAAACCATTATTTTTTAATGTTTTCATGATGTACTTTATTCTATTATCAGTTAGCGCTCAACTTCCGAGTCGATAAGTCGATTTTATCAGACGAGCAGATTTTGGAAGTCGTTCACAGACTATTTGATACGTTGTTGGTTTCTTTCATCTACGCTATCCGCGACGGCACATTCCGTGATGCCGCGTAGCGAAAATACGTTTCGCGTCGACTACTCGCAATTTCCGAAATTGCTTTCTCATGACGAGATCCATAAGTTCGTTGGATAAGAACTCGGACTTACACGTGAGAATGTTCTGCAACTTCAGCCAAGCAGACGGCTTGCATGTACCTTCGTCAAGGTCAACAACCTCCAACTTGCTGAACAAATAGTGGAGCAGCACGACAACAAGCACGAGTTCGTGTTTGAAGGGAAATCATACATACTACGAGTTAAGGTAATATTATATTATCAGGCACGTAGCGTAACCGACACGGCACGTTTCATGCAAGACAAATATTATTGCGTGTGTTTCAAATGTGTATGCGTATATATAGCGGAACGGCTCCGGGCATACACAGCACGCTTCAGACAAATGCATGAAGGAATTCTCGAAAAGAATATTTTGCCGGTGCCGGGCACGAACTACATGGGCGAGTAGCACCATACATACAAACCCAACGTCGAAGTTCGTGGTGTGGGTGCGTTCGTCGCTCTTCGGTACGACATCGGTTCAATCACCAGTAGCATTTCTCCGCTCCGTCTGCGCTGCCGGTCCGTACAGAGAAGTTGCTATGCCTGATGATATGAATACATCATGTATTTGTCTGCCGGTGCCGGTACGTACCGTTTACGCTACGTGCCTGATAATATAAAACGGCCTTTACGATGGAGGACGGTGCGGTAGAAGTAAATTTGCTTGAGCTACCCGAGAGCGTCACCGATGATCAGATTGCTGATTTTCTCACCGAGTACGACTTCGGTGGTATTAACACCGGGGTTCGTATTGTTCGGATGGTGATTACGAAAAACATTCCTTCTCTCGTGACAATCCAGGGAGAAGAGACTGCGGTGAAATATAAGGGGCAACGGCAAACGTGCCTACACTGCCATGAGTTTGTACACATTGGCATTCCATGTGTACAAAACAAGAAACTGCTGGTGCAGAAGCTCGCAGCAGACCAATCATACGCTAGCGTAACGAAGGGCAACCCGACCAAACCTCAACACACCAAACCAACGAATCTTCGTAAACCATCGTCAGCTTCATCAAAACGTTTGACAAAGAGTTCGCTCACTGTCGGTCACTATGACAACACGCGTCTGAAGCCAAATTTCTCTGAAATGAGTGGGACACAAACCGCAGTACAACAACAAAATAACACGATGCCACCCCCCGCTACACCTTCAACAACGATACCATCCGCAACACAAACTGTAATCCAGCTATCGCCCATCTCATTCCCGAACGCCACCACGTCGCATCGTAGACCCGATGGCAACGAAACAGACAATTCACAAGCTTCCCAAGGCTCGAATGGCAGCCGACGCTCGCGTAGACAACCACCAGGCAAGAAAATGCTTCACTACGGAGAAGACGTCATCTTCACCGAACACGTACAAGTTAGAATCTCCGACGAAGAAATCCAATAAAATGGAGTACGTCAGTTGTAACATCGGGACGATCAATATAAATACCATCACCAACCAAACCAAACTAAACGCCCTTCGCACGTTCGTTCGCACAATGGAGTTGGATATTGTGTTTTTGCAGGAGGTAGAGAACGAACAGTTAGTCTTGCCTGGCTACAACGTTGTCTGTAATGTCGACCACTCAAGGAGAGGAACGGCAATCGCTTTAAAACAACACATCAAATTCTCACATGTAGAGAAGAGTCTAGACGGAAGATTACTCGCCCTCCGTGTCCACAACACAACACTCTGTAATGTGTATGCCCCATCAGGTTCCGTTCTCCGTGCTGAAAGAGAGCGGTTCTTCAACAACAGCATTGCCTATTACCTTCGTCATCGGACCGACCACGTCGTCTTAGGTGGCGATTTCAACTGCGTGATTCGTCAATGCGATGCGACGGGGCAAAATTCGAGTCCCGCTCTTCTAGCCACCGTTCAGCAGTTACATCTGCATGATGTGTGGCAACGACTTCGTTCACGAGAGATCGAGTATACTTACATCACACACAACTCTTCGTCTAGGCTCGATCGCTTCTATGTGAGCAACGGTCTCCGAGAACAGCTGAGATCAACAGCTGTACATGTGTGCTGTTTTTCGGATCATAAGGCCGTCACCATGAGAATTTGCCTTCTTCTCTCCGACAGAGCACATGGTCGTGGATTTTGGTCTCTCCGTCCGCATCTACTGACCGCTGAAAATATTAACGAGTTCCAAATACGGTGGCAGTTTTGGACTCGTCAACGACGAAACCATCGGTCATGGATGGAATGGTGGCTATCGTGCGCAAAGCCTAAAATAAAGTCTTTTTTCCGATGGAAGTCCAAAACAGCATTCGATAACTTCCATCGTGAACAACATCGTCTCTTTCAGTTACTACGGAATGCGTACGATTACTACCAAAACAACCCTGCCATGCTCACCACCATCAATCGAATAAAAGCAAAGATGCTGACACACCAGCGAGCGTTCTCCGAAATGTTCGTGCGAATCAACGAAACCTTCGTTGCTGGTGAGCCGCTATCGACTTATCAGCTGGGCGAGCGAGTGCGCCGAAAAACAACCATCGAGCGTCTGCGAAATGAGAGAGATGAAATCATCGATGATTCTGCTGCTATACAGAACCATATGGTCGAGTATTTCAGTAATCTATTCGCGCCCGGCAATGTGGAAGAGGGAGAATGGGGACCTTTCCAGTGTGAGAGAATCATTCCCGAGCAGGATGATGCAAACGAAGCTTGTATGTATGAAATCACTACGGCAGAAATACTTTTAGCTATCCGCACAAGCGCATCGAAAAAGTCTCCAGGACCCGACGGACTGCCAAAAGAGTTTTTTCTGCGAACTTTCGATGTGATACATCGTGAGCTTAACCTGATTATGAATGACGCTATCAGGTCAAATTTTCCATCCCAATTCGTCGATGGGGTGATCGTGCTGGTGAAGAAACGAGATTCGGGGGACAGCGCACGTTCCTACCGCCCAATTAGTCTAGTCAACTACGACTACAAAATTTTGTCGCGTGTTTTGAAGCAGCGACTTGAAAATGTGCTTCGAGCTCATAGTGTTTTGACTCGCTCACAAAAATGCTCGAACGGCGAGCACAACATTTTCCAAGCAACGTTAGCATTGAAGGACAGAATTGCACAGCTGAAGGCGGGCAGACAAAAATGCAAGCTGATCTCCTTTGATCACGATCATGCTTTCGATCGTGTGGATCATCGTTTTTTATTTACTACGATGCGAGATTTGGGTTTCAACCCAGAACTGGTGAATTTGCTTTCCCGTGTAGCAGCAGCCTCTTCCTCTCGCTTGCTCATCAACGGGCACCTCTCCGCTCCAATCCAAATCCAACGTTCTGTCCGACAAGGGGACCCTCTTTCGATGCATCTCTTCGTGCTCTATCTTCACCCACTTCTTCTGCGATTAGAGCAAGTGTGTGGGGCAGATTTAATTATCGCTTACGCAGATGACATCAGTGCCATTGTATCGAGTGCCGAAAAGCTTGATGTGATAGAGACGAATGAACTCTCTGAGTTTAAAGTCTCTTTAATTCAATACCGTTACCGTTGATGTGATACGAGGCTTGTTCCAGCGTTTTGAGAGAATAGCAGGGGCACGCTTGAATGAAGATAAAACCACCGGAATTGACGTCGGATGTGTGAATGATCCAATCACTGCACCGTGGCTTCGCACGGGAGGTTCCATCAAAATTCTTGGGATAATCTTCACCAACTCGGTCCGAGGTATGGTGAAAACAAATTGGGACATACTCGTGACCAATTTTTCGCGTCTAGTATGGTTGCACTCTTCAAGAAGCTTATCACTACACCAGAAGGTAACACTGTTGAACGTTTTTATCTGGTAGACAACGCGCACTCCATTTAGAGAATCTCCTTCGGCCGTCGTTGGAGGGGTTTGAAACGAATGAACGAATTTTGATAATGAAACTGTTATTGACATATATCACCTTCATTGATAGTAGTAATGGTAGGATTGATATAGATGAGTTGAAATTTAGTTTTGAAGTCGAGATTCAATCAACCATGTAAATATTTTTTACCAAACAAAAAGACAAATAAACGTATTATAAAAAAAAATAGTCAAATCATTTCATTTGATACAAATATTAAGGGGGTTGCCAAAAGTACATAGTCGACCATTTTGTGGCGGCGAGCTTTTCAGATTTATGTTGTTTATAATTTAGTGTGTTTTCCGAGTGAAATCCATTCATTCGATACACATATTCCAATCAACTTTTTTCTCTGAGAAGATATGAAGTCAGCCATTTTGTAGTGGTGATAAACGCATAATTATCATGACAATATGAATAAAGATGTGTGCTAAACTTAAGAGCAAATAATCAAAAGGAAGGCGATCTTTCATTTGATGCCCATATGCGGGTGTTGCATGAAAAAAAAGTAATTGGCCATTTCGTGACCGCTGATATCTTGGTTTGGATTTTTCATGATCTACTGTGTTCTGTTAGTCAAGCCCTTTTATTTGATACCCATATTGATGAAACGTTGTGGTTGTAAACACATGGGTCTTTTAAGCAGCTTTGCATGCTTGAAATATTCAAAAAAGGATTAGACAACTTTTCGCAAAGGGCCAAAAAAAATTCCTTAATTTTTTATAAAAAAATATAACTCAAAAACTATGGTATCTACAAAATTCTAGCCATAGGATGAAATGTAGGAAATTATTCAGATTTTCATGAAAAAATACCAAAGTTCTTTAAAAAAATCGTCAAAAAAATTTAAATTCATTTTTCTCAAAACGTATTTTTTTTTAAAAATTTAAAAAAATATATGAATAGCCCTTATAATTTTCCAACAAGTCGTCCATACATCGGAAGATGCGCATGTTCACAGGGAAAAAGTTTTTCTAACAACAACTTTTTGATGTTTTCTTTGAAAAAATTACAACTTATCCTAACTTTGTTTGAAGTCAAGATATCGATATAGTGTGTTCGACAAAGTTTTAGCTCCTATTTAAATATGAACTTTCGTCCAAGACATTAACTTTCTATCTTTTATAGTTTCTGGAATATAAGGCATTTTTGTATGAAGACTCCTGAAATAATATTTTACTCGTAACATTGTTGTGTGTAAATCCTCGCGTTTGACACGTTCTTTACATGTTCCTGAAAAGAAAAAAGTTAGCAGAGCATGTAAATCGCGAAAATTTCTACATAGAAATGTTACAAATTGAACATTAATAGTAATTTTTCAAATAGAAAATAGAAAAATTACTGTAAATGTTCAATTCGTTCGAAAAACTTTTTCCCTGTAAAAGTTCCCATCTCCCGATGTATAAGTGACTTATTGTAAATGTTGTGGACTATTCATATTTATTTTTTCATGTTTTCGAGAAAAATGAATTTTAATTTTAAAAATATTTTTTTTTCAATAGTTTTTTTCAAAAATTTGTTTGATATTTTTTTATGAAAACCTAAATAATTTCCTACATTTCGTTCTTTGACTAAAATTATATCGCTATCTTTACTTTAATCAATTGGGATTTGTTGTAACTTTTTCGAAGAAAACATGAAGAAGATGTTGGAAAAACTTTTTCCCTGTTAAAGTGCCCATCTTTCGATGTATGAACGACTAGTTTAAAATTGTAAGGGCTATTCGCATAGTTATTTTTGAAAAAACAATACATTTTTGAGAAAACTGAGTATTAATTTTTTAAATTAGTTTTTTTTCAGCAAAATTTCAAAAAATTGTTTTTTTTATGAAAATTTAAACAATTTCCTACTTTTCATCTTTTGCTCATAATTGTGAAGGTATCATAGTTTTTGAGTTATATTTTTTTTGTGAAAAATCAAAAAAATTTTTTTGACCCTATCCAAAAAGTAGTCTAGTTCTTTTTTGAATATACAAAGTATGCAAAGTTGTTTAAATGACTCATGCTACCTGAGATGATGCTGCCAACTCCTAAGGCGAGTTGGCATGAATTTCGTCATACGCAAGCCGTTTAAAAACATCTGCGCACTGGCCGTGTGTCAGTGAAAGCTCTGTACTATGCTTGCTTTGTGCATATTCTGAGAATGGAATCTGAAGCAAAAACAAAATGTACGTTCGTTCAACACGGTAGCAAAATAGAAACTGAGGTTGGTTTCTCCTTCTTGTTTGTTTTTAATACAAATTTAAAAGTTCGTTTACATCCATGAAGTTTACTAGAACGAGAAATATATATTGTGGCTTCTTTTTCTTATTTCTCTTGGATAGAATGATATACATGATGGACAGCTATGATTGTTTTCGTAGTGGTATTTATGTATTCAAATTGTATTTCGCTGCTACTTTATTTGCTCCTATGATCGATAAAATCTGAGGTGTACAAATTGGTCCAATTAAAACGTGGGATTTAGAGGGTTCAGATAATTTGGGCGGTTGAATGAATTTTCACCTTTAGTTTCCAACCGATGAACACAGCTATCACTGCTGGAAAATTCCTTCTTCCTATCCGACTTACACTGTATTGTACTTTGATGCCACTTTCAATCCGAAAACAATACATGAATTTCTGAAAATTGAATGATTGATTGGAAAATCACCAACCACTAATAAACCCAAATTATAAAAATCAATTTGTTTTTTTTTTATTTTGGATATATTACTTTAAAATGCATCGAGCTGCTGCTTTGAATTGCGATTGCAATTTAGTGAAAGATTCAGTGGTCCTGAAAAGCGCCATGTTTTTATGAAAAGGATCCATTCTTGTTCCCGCGAGAACAAGCTGGCCTCATGTCGAAATTTGTATCATTGTGAGCAGTAACATGCACGCATAACACATCTTCTTTTCTAGAAACACTGAATGCAACCACGGGCGGCTCTACATTTTTATCATCACTTTTTTGAGATTTTTATCTTTATTGAGAAGTGAAAGTCTTCAGTAAAACAGACGAAGTACAATAGCCTCACGATAAGAGTCGTCAATGAGTTAAATACATAAAATACCTCCAAAGAACATGACGACACAAACATCAAAGACAAGCCTCACTCAAAAGGCGGTTTAAATATTCTTTGTAGTCAAGTAAAACAAGCAACCACTTCAAAACTTGAAAACAACTGCAACTGTTTGATTTTCATCATGATGAAACCCACCCCCACAGGAACCACTTAATGGCGAAGCAATTCCTCAACGGAGGAAGTGGCCAGAATGCAAATGAGGAATTGATTGATGGTTGATCGTAAAAAGGCAGATTGATAGTGGTAATTTTCCACCGCCGGCACCCCCGTGGTTGTGGTACCGGTGGTCATTCCTTTTAACACGCAAAACGAAAGACCCCAACCCACCGGGTAAACTTCTACAAAATAATAAAGCCCGAAAACAATCAGCACAAATGGCAGGTATTAAACGCTTGCAGCACGCTATACCGTTTCTTCCTGGCCAAGGCGAGCTGCGGGTGGCTGTTGCACGGCAAATGGATAGCTTTTCTCCGCCATTTCCCGGAGGAGGGCTGAAGGGTGGCGTGAAACCATTGAATAAGAAGAAAACGAACATCGAGCATTACAAAGGCTACATTATTTCATAATACCAAATAAATCACCCTCTTGTGGGGCCGTTACGGGGCAGATCGACAAAAACACACTAAAAATGGAATGAGCCGTTTCTTTCAAGAGTTTCCATTTACATCACTTAAACTAGATGAATCGCTCGGAAAGTTGACTGATAAGCATTGGGCGGTTCTGGTTCTGGAGGAACTTTTCAAGTATGAAAACGATACTCTAGTGCAAGAAACAGTTCTGTAACAGCAGAAAAAACACTACAGTGTTCTTGCCATCTTCACGGTCGATGCTACAAAAACTGCATCGCAAGCAGGTGAAACAAGTGTTGTTCACAAACGATACGAAGTGCCCAATAAAGAAAACGTTTCCTTTCCAGACGAGTATTGTTCTTTTTCAATTCCACGAATGTTCGCTACAAGTCCGCTACATGTCCGCTCACATGTCAACGCGAAGGATAGAAAGAAAATTTAATCTCTTTTTTCTTCTCTTTCTTTTTCCCACCTCCCCACTTACAGAACTTACCTGCGGCAACAATAGGATAGACGAGTATCAGAATCAGAAAGGTAGCTATACACCATTGGTTGCATTCCTCTTCGTCATCAGACGAAGCTATGATAGTTATTTTATTTTTGATATGATATTGTCGCAATGGAAGCTATAGTCAGCTCGTATAGCTGACTATCATCAATGCTAGATTAGAAATTCTTTACTTTTCAGACACATGAAATCACATGAATCATGTTCTCAACGTTTCATTTTCTATTTTCATTAACAAATTTCAAAGCATTCTTTCAATAAAACTTGATTTGATCAATTCAAAATGTCTGTGAGGATTGTTATTGAGAATATATGTGTTATCTCAGGTTATGGACTAAATAATCGAGGTTTTTCAGGGTAATCTACAGGGAATATGTGTGTTCCACAGTTTATAGTTGTTGGAAAAAAAAATTATAGGAGGTTGTGTTCAAGACACGACCGCATTGTTGACGTAGACCTACGCAGTTGTTTAATTCAAGTCGCTTGTTTATAACTTAGGATATTATTTTATAATGCTACGATAATTTCAAAATAACCATTCTACCGGTTTGATCGCCCTGAAATGTTTTTTTTATTGTAGAATCATTTGACGATAATTGTTTGATGATTCATTCTTGTGCTCGCAGAACAATACATCCTCGAGATAAGCGCAGCTGTCATCCTTAGTGGAGAAAGTTTTGCTACTGGCAAGCGAAACCAAAGAACATAAAAAATTCCAGAACGAGATTTACTTTCTTGGTGACTAACTAAACGAAATAAACTCTTCATACAAATATTTTTTTTGCCTCAGCGAGATCCACTGTTTATACTCTAGGCAAATATTCCCCTGCGTTCTTCTTCTTTTCCTTTGTTCAAGAAGACTTTACATCTTACGATTTCCCCTTCGTTGCCCGTCGATAAGTTGCTCGTTAATGATAGCTCTGTTCGGGAAAGCACACAAATGGACAGAACAAATGTATGAGGAAATGGGAATGCTTCCAATTTTCATCAATTTAAACCATATACAGACTATGGGATTGTAATGTATAGTATATGAAACAAATATTAGGGAATTTACGATTCGTTTGGTATTTAAATCGCCAAAATCCGATCGCTACAAAAATAGTTATTAACGTCAACTTTATTTCTCTATTTATTTATTTCTTTTTCTTAGAGAAGGGGAGGAGTGTCGAGCCACCATAGAAACATGTTGTCCCCCTAAAACCTTCACATGCCAAAATTCCGTTCCGTTTGATTGATTAGTTCTCGAGTTATGCAGAAATTTGTGTTCCATTTGTACGGAGCCCCCCTTTAGAGAGGAGGGAGAAGTGTCAAACTACCATAGAAACGATTCGTGCTCCCTAAAACCTCCACATTCAAAATTTAGCTCCATTTGCTTGATTAGTTCTCGAATTATGCAGATGTTTTTGTTTCATTTGTGTGGCAGCCCCCTCTTAGAGAGGGGGAGAGGTCTCGAGCTATCATAAGAACCTTCCCCGGTCCCAAAAACCCCTACATACAAATTTTCACGTCGATCGGTTCAGTAATTTCCGAGTCCATAAGAATCAGAAAGATAGACAGGAAGACAGATACACATAAATCCATCCATGTACACTCTATCCAACTTCTATAAGACCATCTTGTTGCTTTATGTCATTGTAAAACAAACAATGCTCCAATTTATATTCTAGTGTGTAGGTATTGGTGACTTCCATACATTGCATGATTTTCATGTGTGTGTGCAAGCGCTGAGCGTAATCGAATGTTTTTGTATTTTCAAGTGTCAAGTTTATATAAGACCAGTCACATTTTTCGTTGTTTTAGTTGTTTTGATCAATAAATCTGGAAAATGCCAAAGGGAGAAGTGCTCACAGAGAAAAAAAAAGATGAATCGATGCATTTACCAAGAAAATTTTTTTTATCAGAGAAATTGCTCGTCAGATTGGACGATCCCATCAAGTAGTGCTCAATTATTCGGCGAGTCCTCAAGGATACGGTACGAAGAACAGAGCTCCACGTAACTCGAAGCTCTCTGACCGGGATAAGCGGGAAATAGCTAGAACAGCTTCGGATTCCTCAAATTCGCTTATGCAAATAAAGCAATATTTCAATTTAAATGTTACTCGGGTGACAATTCATCAAGTTTTGGTAATAAAACCTCACATAAAGGGGGCTCAAAAGGTTAAAGCTCACATCGAAAGACGTCTTAGTTTTGCCAAAGCTCACATGAACCGACAGTGGGAAATGGTATGTTGTTACATAGGATGTTTCCAAAAGAATACATTTTCCTATATACTATAACGAAAAGTTTTTCAATGTATAGGTTATCTTCATTGACGAAAAAAGGTTCAATTTGAATGAACCTGATGGTTTTAACGGGTACTGGTGTGATTTACGGAAGAAGGAACAGTATTTTTCAACCAGGAATTTTGATGGAGGCGTGCATAGTTTGTACGAGCTTATGTGCAACCGGAAAGCTCAAGATAGCTTCGTCATCATTCAAGGATTACATACATGTTCTGGATCGTTCTCTCCTATCGTTTTTGCGTGGATATCGTCACAAAAATATCACGAACAAAACAATGCTACGATTCATACCAGCAAGGAAACTAAGCATTGGATTAAGGACCAAAAACTTAATTTTTTGGACTGGCCGGCTCGCTCTCCAGACTTGAATCTCGTTCAAAATCTTAGGGGGATCCTTGTACGCAGAATCTACACTGGGAGAAAACGGTACACCACGATTGAAGAGCTCAAGGTTGCAATTTCGGAAACATGGAGAAATATCAAGAAATCCGTTCGGCAGAATTTGGTAAATAGTATTCCAACACGAATTTTTCAGGATATTAGCCGAAATGGCAAAGTTGCCAATTATTGGCATGTAAATCAGCCGATCGTTTTGAATTTTTCATTGATAATACCCATGAATTTTGAAATGGTCTTAGAAAAAGTGGATAGCTGAAAGTATCATATTTAAACACAATAAATAAACAAACAACTCTTTTGAACGCAATTGACGATAAAAATACTTTATTTTAAGCATTCAACAATGTATGAATGTATCTTGTTGAAATTCTAACTGTTTGTGTTGCAACGAAATAGAATCAGGGTGGTCTTATAGAAGTTGGATAGAGTGTATAGATAATCATTAATATAACCTATGGATCTATGAAATTTGCTGTGGCGAGTTTTCAACTTCTACGGGTTGTAGGATCCAGCATGAAGATTTATATATTTACATGTTGAAATTTTGTCGATGATTTGGATATTTATTTTCTAAAAAATCATAAACACGAACGGTAATATTTGAGTTTGAGCTACAATTAAATTTTTCGCGAACATATTTCGATAGTTCTCAAGCCATTAAACTGATAAATAATCGTAAATAATAACAATTGTCTGACATGAAAAACGTAACTATTTTTAAATGGTTAAAGGTGATTTTTAACTCAGTTGTTGGTTCTTCCCAAATACTGACATTTCCCATGTAACGGGAAAAACTATTATTCATTCGAACTTAAACGTAAATCATATATTCTTAAGAATTATGAGTTTAGAAAAAAAAATCTGCTCTCGTATCCTCTAAATTTACGAGTGAGTAAATGCTCAAATGAACATCAAAGTTCCATTCGTTGGTTGTTCATATTCAGCACAAGTTCAACGAAATTGTTATGAACCACTGAATCAAATATTGCTATCAAGTTACAGCACAAAAAACCACACTCCCCCTGACCGAACAACATCGAAGCCTCCAAACAATTTTTCCCGCTTTGCAAATTAACCTACATTTTGAAAGTCAACCGATTCCAATGAAAAATAAAGCCGGCTGACATCGGTGTTTCAATTTCGCTATTCCCAGAATGTTCCGCTGACTGTTTCCCCCCTGCCCAGGTCGATACAATGTGTCCTAGGGCATGCAATCCGTTCACTGACGAACAAATAAATAATGACAAAAGAGCGCCAGCTCAGTTCCCGGAACTTCGTGACCGAAAAGTTATCAAATCAAATGCCACAGCCGCAGTTCAGCAACACAGCGAATTCAGTAGTCGCTGCTTGAATTGCCAATCGGTGGGGAACCACGGGCAGCAAAGGTTAAGGTAACTTCCGTAGAACTGGAAAAAACTCAAACTCCATCGGTTCGGTCTCGATAGTAGGCCCCGGATATTACCGCAATGCAATAGAACTACTGGTAGAGAGGACGTACGCCCTTGCCCAGAATCTCGAAAGCCAAATCCATGGTGGCCACAATGTGGGCCAATTTCAAAATTGTAGCAACGATGGAATCGAGCTGACTGGAAGATTGCTTCGCCGAAGGGCAAGCAACGGTCCTCTGGATGAACGGATTCTCGAGCGGATGCCAACATTTAAACGAACGTGAAACTCCACAAAGCCATAATTTAAATTGTTAATTTAGTTCCGGTACCCTCAAAGTTTGGTGGGTTCGAGGAGATCGATACATTCCGGGCGAGACCGACTCCGTGCAAAACGATGTTCATCTACGCCGGGCGAGGCCAATCGATTTTCGGGTTCTGGTGGCTTATTGTTCATTTATGAGGTCATTAAATAACCAAACTTATTAAAGTTTCTATCTCCGGTAATGCGTAGCGCAGATTTTGCCAGGTTTACACTGATTCAATATCGGCATTTCATAATTCATTGGCTTATTTTCGCTTCGCTCGGTAGCACAATTCAAATCAGACAGACCTCCGGGCAACGAAACATTATCTTAAGCATTAATTTTCTAGTAATTGATGCAATCTTTCCTCGGTTCGCTGGAGACGGTGCAATCGTGGAACTGCATATCTTCTGCCGACAAAAAGTCGGAAGTGAAACAGCAAAGTGGCAAAACTAATTATCGATTTACGTTTTCCACTGTCTCCCGGCTGTGAGTGGAAATTTCGTCCCAAATCTGTATCAGTTAGAAACGTTCAAAAAAAAAAAAAAGACTGCTCAGAACAAGACAAGTATTGACACAGACCCGTTGCGGGAGAATGAAAAATGGCCACAGCCAAGTCATTTGTCGTTCGTTTCGATGGGAGGTGAGTCAGAAAAGTTGATCCAGCCGGTTGTGTAATGAGCTAACAATTGAAATTTATATTTAATTAAATTCACGACGAGAACGCTTTCGATGCTTTCGTTCCCAGACCGGAGGCAAGCCATCACGGTAATTAACGATAATTGCTCTATTCGCTCGGGCAGAAATTAAGCTGATGGGAAAATTCTTCCGCCATTCGCCATTCGAAGTAACTAGCGATGGCAACTATAAATCTGATTCATATCCTAGTTTTATTCCGGCGATATGATTTAAAATTTATGGAACGCTCCGAGTAGCGTTGAATCGTTTCATTTTCGTTTTATTTCCTATCAGTAAAATTGCTTTTATAGCCCGTAACACTTGTTCGTACCTCTTTATTGGGACTTATCTGAGTTGGTTTGAAAGCAGTATCGTTAAAGTGTTTTCAGTAGGGTTTCTGCAAACAAATTGCTTGCAAGGTGAAGCACGGGAGACATAAAATTGTGCTTAAAATTAGACTCCAACATATGACGAAGGGCACGTTTAACGGTAGCATGTGCGTTCAAAGGTTCGGAGAAACTGTCGAACTTTTTAACTGCAGCAAAATACGGAAACGAGCAAGTTAGGTATGTACATTATACAGTTCGAATCGCACATGTAGTTGGATGTGACATTTGCTCATTTCGTGTTTGAGCGATTTTATCACCTGAAAAGCATCTATCATATTGAAGGCAAAGGTGGCGGGATTGAATGCTGTGAATAGACCCATTCCATGATGTTATGCACCAGAGGACCAATTTCAAATCTAGTTTTAGGAGAAAATTAGAAACGTTATTTGAATAAGCACTAGTTATATCATAAATTTTTTTGTAACAAATTTATTTTTTATGTACCAACCTTTAAGTGAGGCGAGTTTAAAAAACTATAAAATATTTCGGGTTTTCACTATTTTTTTATTTCTTGAGATATCTCTGAACATGCTTAACCAAACTTCAATGTCTATATACCATTGAAAAGCCGATGACCTACGATGCATTTTGTAATTTATGTGAAACAAGCATTTGAAAAACAGGTATTTTGAAGCGTTGTCACGTCACAAAAATAGAGCATTTTTTAGTTTATCAGATGAACATAGGTTCAATCATTTTCATACTTGGGTTTCTCTGAGCAAACAATGAAGGTCAACAACCCACAACATTTGGTTGAGATCGATCCACAAATAGAGGAGTATCAACTGTCTCCAGAAGTTGTTGTCACGTCACGCAAAGTATACGATCCATTCCAGTGTGACGTAACAACGTTTTGACTCACTACAAACACTTTTTTGCGTTTTGTATGAACGTATATGAACGTAGATTCCATAATATAAGATATAATCTTTTTCCAACTCCCGGCTTGCTGATGGTAGTATTGAATGTTTAAAAAATATGAAAAACCCATATGATATGGGCTTACCAGTGGAAGTCGAATATCGTATCCCGATGCCATTTTGGAATCGAGGATGGTGACTTCCGGTTCGTTAAAAACGGATAGAAAAGACCGGAAATGGCATGAAATCCCACGATACGATCGTGAATGATAATGTTGGCATATATCCATGGGTGTGCGAGAAGTAATAAAAATAAGGAATGATGTTTGATAGTGAGAGATAGGATTTAAGTGAGAGGGAGATAATGTTTGAGTGGAAAGAACTTAGCCTTAGAGCGACGTGTGTGGAGTTCTACAAAGAAAGAGCACTTAAAAATGCACACACAAACATCAACGATCAACAGTCAACGATCAAGGTCAAAGTCATCTTCAACACGCAAACATTAACATACAGGCATACAAAGAGTTTATCAAAAGTTTCTGATAGTAAAATCAAATGCGTTCCGCCTGTAGTGAGCGCTACACGATGAACCAGGATTGTGCTAGCCATTGAGGGCAAGCGCCAGAGTGAACGTGTTAAACAATCACGATATAAAAACTGGAGGTCGGTTCAGGACCACCCTGATTTTTCCCAAATAAAGACATACCGTGTATTACAGGAAACATGTAGATTCAATTAATATAGCTTATTTTGATGAACATACCATAAACATCTAAAATTGCCTTGTTTCACAATGTTTCACAATCTAAAAGAACATAGAACTCATTTGCACACAGATCTAATATATTTCTTCTCTGTTTTTGAAAGAATGAAAACGTAAAATGGCGCTAAAACGTTAGAACGAAGAGAGCGAGAGAATTGTCAGCGTTATGACACCTTTCATTTGACACTATTGAAAATTCAGTAGAAAATACCATTCCTGAGACACAAAGGACCTTCGGCTGCGTTAGGACCACCTTCCCCTATAAAAAACATAAAAAATAGTATATCGCTTGCTACAATACGGTGAAATTCTTATTTAATACAACTTATTGATTGTGTGACGTGACAACGCTTCGTGGAGACTGTTTAATCGCACAGAGCGCGTTGTCACGTCACAAAATGCATGCCGTCAAAATGCATGTTCCTGCGAGTTTTTTGAAAAACTGAGTATACAGGAATCTACGTTCATCTTTCATTGACAAATCATAGAACAAAGTTGATTTGTATGTTTTGAAACGGAACTGAAAATACAACATTAATGTTCAAAAGTCGGAACCCGCAAAAAGACAGGTGTTGTCACGTCACAAAAGTATTGGGCTGGAAACAAGCGCATTCAACTGCAGAATATTCTCCAACTGAAGATTATTGTAGGAAATTTTCTCAATTTCACTTTAAAATCGTTTACCATTTGGAAATCGTGTGATTTATAGATGAAAACGAGTAAAAACCCGTTGTAAGTGAGTCAAACCGTTGTCACGTCACGCTGGAATGGGTAATAATGTGAAATACAGTAAAACCTGTTTTTGTGCGGTTTTTTTGTGCAATTTTTTTTGTGTGGTACAGGTCGGACTCGATTATATACAGACTCGATTATATGTGATTTGATTATATACAATTTTGGACTCGATTATATACAGTTTGAAAAAAAATATTTTTTTATGTTTCAAATATGACTTATTCCAAGAAGAAATGTAACCTTTCAACGTTAAGGTGTAATTTAAGTGACTAATTCATATACAGTGGGGTAAAAATCGTGATTTTTGAAGATTTTGTTTGAATTTTCACCAAGAATTAATTATATCGATATTGCAGACAAATTAAGATAGATAGAAGTTGGGTGTCAAAGAACAAATTGTAGAGCGGTTAGAGAGCTTCAATTTAATTGATAGAAAAAATCCAGTTTAATAAAAAAAATCAGGGTGATATTAATAATAATACATTAACAACTACTAACTTTTAAGCTTTTCACTTCCAAAATGTTATTAAAATCCATTAATTTAGATGCTCCACTACTATATCCTGTATCAAATTTTCTCGTCTTTCAAATGAAAACAACAGAATCGTCTTCCGTAGCGTACTTTGTAATGTAGAGCCAGTTCGAGGCAACAGAGTCCGAAACAACAAAAAAAGTTCTATAACTATGTCATTGTTGAAATTCGAACATATGCGTAGAAGGATTTTTATCGTCTATCACCCTCTGAGAGAATCTGGATAATTTTTTTGTCATGTGAGAAAGGTATTTTCTGACTTTAAGGGGATGAATCAAAAATCAAATTCCTCTTTTATATTAAAAATAAAAAAGAAAAATACATGCAAAAAAAACCAATAAAAAATTAATTATTTTGATTCGATTATATATAGTGAAAAGAAATCAGAAACTGTATATAATCGAGACCACGCCGTTTATGAAAAGAAGCATATTTGGCGAAGTTACCGTCAATTTAGTTTTTTTTCGATGGTTTATATGCATTTCAGTGCGAAAACGCATATTTGCGTCTCAATTATCCACTTCTGAAATCATTCCCTTCCTCCCATCAAATGCTGTAAGTTTTTGTAAGTGTTTGCATGACATGATTTCTAACAGCAACACGTTTCGACATGCAACTAAAAGCACAAAACAACCACACGCAACCGAAAAGGCAAACTGTCCCATCGCAAAGCAGGGAAAAAAAAAGAAATTGAACGGTGAATGACGTGGATTTGAGTTATTTTCTTGGGGGAAACTTTTTTTATGCGGTCCCTATCTATCGCACAAATAAAGTTTTTTTCGAAATGTGTATCGAACACGATTTTTTAAAGCCGCTGGTGAAGTTTCGCAGGATTTTTTATGCGGTCCCTATTCCCCGCACAAAAAAGGTTTGCCTGTATACTCCTAGGGAACGGAGTACATATAAGTTTATCGAGGTTCCAGATTATCCGCGAGCGGATGATCCGCGGTGCGGATTATCCTTGAAAACAAGCTCCATAGTAAATCTATAGGCCTTCCCCGAATTTGTCGGTGAATGATAGTCCATACACCTTTGTTTTGGTCATGGCTTTCACATTATCTGATCACTGGTGTACTCGACCTGGTAGATGGATAGTTTAATGATTTATGCATTGATAAAAAATAGTTTTCATGCCGAAATATCTTTTTTTCGTGTTTGGAACTCATTTTTTGTCATTTACAGCGTTATCCGCGATTTTCGTTATCCGCGGCGAGCTAGCCCGACTATTCCACGGATAAACGGGGTTCTACTGTACTCTATTTTTTGAGTTTCTATGTTTATAGGACGAAGTTTATTGTTTTTTTTTTTTGTATTCAAAAACGGGTGGGGATTTGTGTATTTAGAATCAAAATCCATCCAATAATTGGAGAGATATTAACGTACAAAATCTTTCACATTTCTATCCGAAACAGGGAAATGGGCATAGTCTTACGTCAAAATAAGTTTAATTTAGTAGTCATTTTCAATAAACAAATGGTTTTCGTGATGATGATTGAGAGAAGCTTGAAACTACATTCGGTAAAAAACTCTCCCTACAAACTCATGAAAAACTTCGAACTTCTGGCACAATTTGCGATGAGATGCTCCTCTAATTCGTTCAAAACTTTAATCGATTGGTTGAGAAAAAAAGGGTTCAACGTATCAATATGAAGCGGTTTTGGATATACACTAAATTGAAAATTTACCTGCTATCTTTAGTACTTACTGCAATATTTGCAACCCGACAGTAGATTTTCAAAAACACTACAGCTATCTTACAGAAAAAAGTGTCTCCCGATATTTTTGTTCACTTCTCATACACGTATTCATATGAAATTCGAAAACTAGACTTGAAGCATTGAAATGGTGTATATCTCACCTTCATGCGTTTATGTGTAATGAAGTAACAGCGTTTCATAAGTTACGTAAAAATTCAGAAGTCGTACTCAGCTCCACTAATTTTTGTCGAGTGTATTATTTCATTCCAAGGATTGCACCATCATCAAAATTTAATACAAAACAAGCCGAGAGATAGCTACCTAGATAAATTTTTCACCGTTTTTTTGGGAAATTAATGCTTTATCAGTATAAGACTGGTTATTCTAAGCATTTTTCATTGCTATCCACAAATTTTCTCATCTTTCTGGCAACATTTTAATTCAATTGCGGAAAAACGTGATTTTTATTATTATTTTGGAATGAAATGACCTGAAAACTGATGAATTTCTTGCCATTGCACAATGGTCCAGGAGATGCATTCAAGTGGAAATTAGCATTTAGAGCTTGACAGTTATTCTTTAGACAAAAACTGTCTTGAACAAAGTTGTTACTGATGATAGAGCGCTCTTTTTAATGTTGTTGAAAATAAGGTGACCAAAATTATCGATCAAATAAAAAATCTAACTTTCTTATCTTTCTAGATAAAGGTAAACATTATTTACAATGTTGTAGCTCCAATTATTTGAGACATCTTTGTAGAACAAAGTTTTTCTCTATCTCTTGGAATAACCGATATAGCGCCTTTTTTTCTAAGTTACGTTAGGGTCACCATGAAAAAAACTGTTTTTTTGCTCTAACTTTTATGCTTAAAATTCTACATGCAAACTGTCTTGGAAAGACTTTTACAGCTTACTAATACAAACATTTGTCAATGCAGAACTTGTCAATATCTCAACTTTACTCAAAGTTATTGATATTTCTTCCCAAAAAACATGCTCTTTTCATTTGTTTGTCATTCTTTCTGGGGCAAACATAAAAAAAATATTTGTTGACGGAATTTGAAAGAACAGATTTCACTCTATATAATATGTGATTTTCAAAACTATGTTATTTTTTGTGTTTGAGTAAATTAAAATTGAAATCATGAGTTCTTGGATGAAAGCTTATTAATAACTTTGAGCAGGATTAAGATATAGACATGTTCTGCATCGCAAAATGTTGGTATTGATAAGCTCTAAAAGTCGTACGAAGACCATTTTGATGTAGAATTTTAAATATAAAAGTTAGAGTAAAAACCCCGTTTTTGCATGGTTACCATGGTAATGCAACTCAGATAGGCGCTAAAAACAATTTTTTTGGAGATATTTATTGTTTAGACAAAAACTGTCTTACACAAAATTGTTACACATGATAGAGTGCTCATTTTTATGTTATCAAAAATAGGGTGATCAGAATTGTCGATGAAATAAAAAATCTAACTTTCTTATATTTGTAGATAGAGATAAACATAGTTCAACGATGTTGTAGCCTCAGTTATTTTAAACAACTTTGTAGAACAAAGCTTTTTTCTATCTTTTAAAATAATCGATTTAACGCTTTTTTGCATTAGGGTGACCATTAAAAAACGTGTTTTTTCTACTTTAACTTTTATATTTCAAATTCTACATCAAAACTGTTTTCGTACGACTTCTAGAGCTTATCGATACCAACATGCAGATGCAGAACTTGTCTATATCTTAATCCTACTTGAAGTTATTGATGTTTTTTACCCAAAAACTCATGATTTCAATTTTAATTTACTCAAACACAAAAAATAACATAGTTTTGAAAATCACACATCATCTAGAGTGAAATATGATCTTTCAAATGCCGCCAATAAACTTTGTTTACGTTTGCCCCAGAAATAATGACAAACAAATGATAAGAGTATGTTTTTTGAAAAGAAATATCAATAACTTTGAGTAAAGTAGAGATATTGACAAGTTTTGCATCGAAAAATGTTTGTATTAGTAAGCTCTAAAAGTCTTTCGAAGACAGTTTGCATGTAGAATTTGAAGCATAAAAGTTAGAGCAAAAAAAAACAGTTTTTTTCATGGTGACCCTAACGTAACTTAGAAAAAAGACGCTATATCGGTTATTTCAAGAGATAGAGAAAAACTTTGTTCTACAAAGATGTCTCAAATAATTGGAGCTACAACATTGTTGAACTATATTTACCTCTATCTATGAAGATAAGAAAGTAAGATTTTTTATTTCATCGAAAATTTTGGTCACCTTATTTTTGACAACATAAAAGCGAGCGCTCTATCATGAGTAACAACTTTGTCTGAGACAGTTTTTGTCTAGAGAATAACTGTCGAGCTCTAAATGCTAATTTCCACTTAAATGCATCTCCTGGACCATTGTGCATTGGCAGCACCATCTCAAATTGCAATGAAACGTTGTAGATATAAAACCATGGTCATTTAAGGGGGGACCCTGGTCTGGAAGGTCGAAAAAATCGATTTTTTTTGTTTTGCGTTTTTGGGAAGCTTATGCCCTGTTGTTGTCCTAAAAGAATTTTCCGATATTTGATTTAGTTGGAATGTTAAATTGATGATGATGATGATGGTCCCACCTCATACCCCTACAATGGTTTGAGCAGGACGATTTATCATTAAGATAATTTTTAAAGTTTAACAAAGCACATCTGGAACCAGTATGCAAAATAAAACGAACTGGTTCTGTTGCAGACATAAATTGATATCATAAGAACATCAAACAAAAGACGGAAACCGAAAAGTAAAGATATAATCCCAAGGCATGTCGAGCAAATTTCCAACCCGGGAAGATCCTTGACTGATCGGGAATCGAACCCGATATCCTCAAGTTTCCACTAGATACTTACACTGAGATCTGCCGCGGTACAGAAAAAAACTCGATATAACCATCTGCTAATACGATAGTTTACAAGTATTCCGTCTGGGCTATCCCTGGTTCGAATCCGGTTTCCACTGAAGACCCTAGAACATTTCATTGTATAACGATTTTCGCCAGTGTTCAAAATCAAGTTATCTATGTCTACCGAAACGCGCGCGTGGCTCAAGCTTTTGTAGACTACTCATTTAT
This sequence comes from Toxorhynchites rutilus septentrionalis, assembly GCF_029784135.1. NCBI lineage: Eukaryota > Metazoa > Arthropoda > Insecta > Diptera > Culicidae > Toxorhynchites > Toxorhynchites rutilus. Next base: position 286,852,654 of record NC_073746.1, on the reverse strand, counting down.
TTTTTTTTTCAAATCTAACTTACAACAACAATAATGTAACAAAAATCCATCATCATCAATACGAACATGATAGCTTATGCAAACATAGAAACATTGAAACATTTTTACAAGTTCATAACACAGATTTCACATGTGACAGACACAATTCTTTGAACTCAGCTATTGTTGCCGATCGTTTGATATTTCTGGGCATCGAATTGAAGAATTTTAATCCTTTATACAATAGTGAATTTTGGGACCTGCTAAATAAAAAGTTAGGTGTTCTTGCATCAATCGCGTTTCTTGTATTATATCTATGCAAATCACTTCCTCGTTCAATTCGATCACACAAGTATCGAGGCAGCATATCATTCAAAATTTTAAAGATGAACACCATTGTCAAGTAATAAATCCTTTGCTTCACAGATAACCACTGTAGCGCGTCCAACATTATGACAGAGGAAGTGTACCTATGACATCTTAAAATTAATCGCATGATTTTATTTTGTAACCGCTGCAATCGCAATAGTTGTGTATTGTTTGCAAGAAACAGGATGGATGAGCAGAAATCTATGTGTGGTGAGACGAGTGATTTATATAGTTTGACTTTACTAATTGCGTTTAACTCATTCTTCAAACGACAAATGACGCCGTACTTTTTAGCAACCTTTTTGATGACATTATCAATGTGAGACTTAAAAGTTAGTCTGTCATCAATAACTACTCCCAGATATTTTATTTCTTTAACCCGTTCAATAGTCTCACCATCGATTTCAAAATTACCGTTATATCTGGAGTTTGCTGAAGAAATGAGCATGTATTTTGTTTTATTAACATTCAACTTTAATTGTTTGAATTTCAACCACCGAGCGAGAGAATGAAGATCTTCGTTCAAGTGCTCCGCGATTACATTCAACTCCTTAGCTGCGATGAACAGAACAGTGTCATCCGCGAACAAGTTGATATCACAAAAACGTAAAACCCGCCGCATATCATTAATATATAAAATGAATAAAATGGGCCCTAACACACTTCCCTGTGGTACACCAAGTGTGTTATCGATGGGAGTAGAAATAAAATCGTTGAAACGAGTCTTTTGAGTTCTATCACACAAGTAGCTTTCAAACCATTTGTATGATGTCCCTACAATTCCAAAGCGCTTCAATGTTTGCAACAATAAGGCCCTAGAAATTGTTTCAAAAGCGCGTTTCAAATCCAAGAACACCGCAAAAATAGTTTCTTTAGCCTCGATATTCTCTTTCCATTTTGCCAACACCAGATTTAGTGCGGTCTCACAAGAGTGTCCCTCTCGATATCCCGACTGTTCCGGTATCAGCAAACTGTTATTGTCAATAAATTTCATCAGCTGGCCTTTCACAACAAGTTCTAAAATTTTTTCTAATGTGTGCAACATGTTAATGGGGCGGAACTCTTCGGCTTTATCCGTCCCATTAACTTTGGGGATGGGAACCACAAGAGATTCCTTCCAAACTTCAGGCACGTGCCCAGTTTGCAATGATTCATTTATCAGGCCTAGCAATTCGTGTCCAATAACATGAAAGCAATCTTGTATCACTTTTGCGTTGACATCCAACAGCCAACACATGAGGTAACCTCAATGGATATAGTATTGCTTTACGAATTTTTAAACGCGTTTTTCTCGAAATCATGTCATCGAAATCATGGTATCAATATCTCAGGATCTACTCGACCGATTTGGCTGAAATTATTTGTCAGCATGTAAAATTATCCAAAGCGTTTCATAGCCATTTTTTAATGTCTAATTTTTTCGATTTTTTATGAGCTTTTAAGCAGCGATTTTTTCATAAAAAATAACTCTTCTTCTTCTTCTTCTTCAATGGCACTAACGTTCCTAGAGGAACTTCGCCGTCTCAACGTAGTATTACTTGCGTCATTTTTATTAGTACTTAGTTGAGATTTCTATGCCAAATAACACGCCTTGAATGCATTCTGAGTGGCAAGCTCTAGAATACGCGTGATCACAGTGCAAGTCACAGGAAATTTCTTTGACGAAAAATTCCCCCGACCAGAACGGGAATCGAACCCGAACACCCGGCATGTTAGTTATGACGCTCGGCCAAGGGAGCAAAAAATAACTCATTTGTAACAAAAATGGCCGCCATTTTGGCAATTTCAAAAACGCCTATGTGACGTTTTAGGTATTGTCCTAAACTCGGCCAAGGGAGCAAAAAATAACTCATTTGTAACAAAAATGGCCGCCATTTTGGCAATTTCAAAAACGCCTATGTGACGTTTTAGGTATTGTCCTAAACTCGGCCAAGGGAGCAAAAAATAACTCATTTGTAACAAAAATGGCCGCCATTTTGGCAATTTCAAAAACGCCTATGTGACGTTTTAGGTATTGTCCTAAACTCGGCCAAGGGAGCAAAAAATAACTCATTTGTAACAAAAATGGCCGCCATTTTGGCAATTTCAAAAACGCCTATGTGACGTTTTAGGTATTATCCTAAAATTTCTAAATTTTCATTGGAATTCGTTCTGCGACACCCCGTGGCTTTAGAACCAATACCGCCAGGAAGGTATCGATTTTCATACAGCATCTACACATCCAGCTGTCAGCAGCGTAATAATCATTATTCATGCACTCAAAAAATGAAAAAGACATCATCAAATTACTTTTAACAATAATCGAAATATCCGAACACTTCACTTTATCCCTAACATCCGAAAAGAAATCATGAAAATTCGTTATTTTTCGACCTTCCACACAGGGGCCACCCTTAAAGCCATATTCTAGTCTAGATATTTGGAAAAAATTGTTTTTTTTTCATATTTCTGAAGATTTAAAGCATATACGAATATACGAATGAAGTATATTCAAGAATATACCCTAGAAAGGACTTTAAAAAATCGCATTATTTACCGATTTAAAACCATTTTTTTGTGATGCGGTACCTAAACTAGTACCATTTTGTCTCGAATTCTGCACACTTCTTTTTTAAGTGAAAATTTCCTAAACTTTCATGTTATAAATAATTGAATAATGTAAACTCTGACATTGGTTGGGGTATAAACCTTCATTTTAACATCATTTACAGGTATCGATACAGTCTATAATTTGTAATATTAAGCATTTGCAAAAAAAGGACTGTCAAAACCAGCGATAAAAACTAGCCATTTTCCAGTTTTTGTAGTTGTATTAACTATTTTGTTTGCTGTTTTAATTTTAAGTGCTAGAAAACGTAAAAATCTAAAAATACAAAAATCTTCATTAAAACTAGTATTTAAATAGTGTTCGGGATTTGAGGCAAATGTATTTGAACATGTTTATAGTTTTTTATCACGAACATGTATTTATAAATAAATTTTATTGGAGTCAAATGAAAAAGTTTCTTTGGTAACCAAAAAAAAAAATTCGCGAAACAGTACCATTTTTAGACACTTTTTAATGGCCAACAAAGGTTAAGTGTTTGGAATTTGAGACATAACGGTACGGCCATAATACATAACGCCAAACGCGCTTTCCTCTACAATAGATTTCAAACTGGCGTACACGATATCTCTAGTTCCACTGAACCGATTTATTGCAAATTTTGATATGACTCTCTTTATACATCTCTCTATCGCATGAACCAATGAAAAAAATAATTTTTTAGTTTCACTATTTTAATAAAGTTGAAATTGTCATAAAAACATTCAGAAAGTAATTTATTTTCTGAAACGGCCGCCAATTTGTCAAGAATGTTTTTTGGATTGTCCGAGGCTCATGCGATAGCGGCATCTTTACTGATTTAGAATCTGTTCGTTTCTTTTTGTTTCAGATAACCAGAAGGGAATCGAGTACGCCATGGTGTAATTTTTTTCCGAAACCTAACTTCTCCAGCTTCTAACTATTCTAATTTCGGATATTTCTTTTCCGTTTAACTCTTGTTGTATTGTCAAAAGACAACGAAACAAATAATGAAATAAGGAATAGTAAAAATATTTTTTGATTTATTTGTTCAGAGCTCTAAAAAACATCCGAGCCTGCACACTAGAATACCCCCTTAAGCAACATTGGAAAAAAACAGATACTTGAAATAAAAAAATTAGATTACTTTTTGGAAAGGGCCAAAGTTTTTCTCTTCAGTTTGTACAAAAATTGTGTAACTCAAACACTATAAGACCTACAAAATGTTGATCAAAGAATGAAATGTGGGAAATTTTCATAAAATTTTCTTTCTACAAAATACATTGACAAAAAAAATATTTTGAAAATTGAAATTCATTTTTCTCAAAAGTATATTTTCCTAAAATTCTCAAAGAAGCAATTTGAATAGCTCAAATAATAACCAACAACTCATCCATACATCAGACGATGGGCACTTTCAAAGCGAAAAAGTTTTTCTTACTAAAACTTTTTCATGTTTTATTTCAAAAATAACAACTAATCCTTATTTTGTATATATAAGTCACGTAAGCTATAGTGTATTCTACAAAGTTTAAGGTCTTATTGAAATATGTTTTTGTCGAAAAACTTTTTTCCTGTTGCATTGCCCGCCTTCCGATGTGTGGATGACTTGCTGGTAATTATGTGGACTATATATTATTTTCAGAATTTTAAAAATACATTTTTAAGAAATATTAGTTCTTATTTCCAATTTTTGTTTATTTGAATAAAATGTTTTTTTTAATGGGTTGATATTTTTTAATGGAAACGTGCACGATTTCATACATTTCATTCTCTGACTAAGGATTTGAAGGTCTTATTGTTTTAAAGATAAAGTGTTTTAAAGGTAAAGGTATTTTCGAAAAAAGTTAAAAAAAACTGAAAGTTTCAGAAAAAATCTGACTTAAAAATTATAAGAAAATTATAAGGAAATGTAATATAGGAAATTGGTTAAAATTTTATTAAAAAATATCAAAAAAAAATCATTTAGAACAAATTGTTCGACATTTTTTATTGAAAACATGAACTTGAATTTCATACATTTCATTCTTCGACCAAAATTTGTAGGTCTTATGGATTTTGAGGTAAAAAGTTGAAAAAAAAGTACAAGAGTCTGAGCCTAGAGACACGGACGAAAATTTGACGTAGGATTTTGAGAACAGTTGCTTTTGAGTTGAGTTTTTGTAACTGTTCAGAAATACGTAAATCCGTAATCGTTCAATATTCCAAATGGTGGTCGTAGTAAAAATCGTTTGTAAGATGAACTGCGCTGAACTTTAATGGGGTTGCAAGAGTTGTAGTGGTGGAAAAAATCCGGAACCTTTAATTGTTAATGCCTTCTATTTCAATAGGACACTGTTGAAAAACAAAATAGTCTGATAGAGGTACCTTCCCTTTCATTCTGATAAGTACTTGCTATCGGCAAATGTCGAATTATACTTAATATTCATCGGCTCACCTTGTACGTCACAAATACATATACGCAATAGGCCAAACAAAAGATTGGAACCAACATTAACTTTTTTTTTCAATTTGCTTTCCAAATAGAAGATTATTTGTATATCCACTTCTTAAATTGTCATAGATTCGTCCGGATTTTTTGAGATAAACATAAAATATATAAATATTACACTTGGATTGAAAACAGGCATTAGATTGAAATTTTTCCGCTTTACTTTTCGTTATATTCATCCGTTCCGTCTAGCGCAATCTGCTTTCCAGATGTGTTCAGCTTTACCGCACTTGATTCATTCTCAAACAGTTCGATCACCGATTACAATCAGTTCGTTCGGAATCAGTCCGTATGGCGAACGACCTTTCGTTCAATGTTCTTGGTGGATTAGTTCTTTCGTACCGTTCGCGAATGGTTTATCCATCTCTGCCACGGAGGATGACGCCCGAATTGAATGCAAACATGTTGATTGTTGCGCTTCCCCCACAGTTAATGTCTCTGTTAGGGAACACATTTCGGTGGAAGCAAAAGCTCCCCCTACTTTCATGTCTTTGCAATGCCGATTTCCCCCAGGCAGCTTGATTTGATGTCTCTGTTAGGGAACACATTTCAGTAGGAACAGAAGACCCCCCTACTTTCATGTATTTACAATGCCGATTTCCTCCAGGCAGCTTGGTTTGGATGTCACTGTTAGGGAACATGTTTCAGTAGGAACAAAAGTCCACCCTACTTTCATGTATTTGTAATGCCGATTTCCCCCAGGCAGCTTGGTTTTGATGTCTCTGTTAGGGAACACATTTAGGTAGGAACAAAAGCTCCCCCTATTTTCATGTATTTGCAATGCCGATTTCCCCAGGCAGCTTGGTTTTGATGTCTCTGTTAGGGACCCGCCGCGTCATCAATTTCGATCAATCAGAAGTGGGTATTTCCATTAGGATAGGGGTTGAGATTTTTCAATTGTTCGATAGTTAGCTTCATGACATATATTATTTTATTCAATATAAAACATTGTTATGGAGTGCCGAAATCGATTGACCTAAACATTTTATCAATCCATCATAAAATAACTAAGCAATAAGCGTTTTAAATTGGACAATTTTCACGATTTGCTCAATTTTCGATTTTTAATTTGTACCTCAATAAGTTCCCGAAAGACATAATCCTACGTTAAAAACATACCCACTTTATTCGTTGAATTGTTCACTTGCTTCACTATCTATTTGTTTGCGTTTTAACCAAAAAAAAGCCGAATAAATTTCCTACCTAATGATGTATAATATGACATATATCGCAATACCAATTTGGCGTGGTATGCATTTGAATTCTCCATATTTTTCGCTACATTTTTGGTCTGGTACTATAAACTTCTAAATTAATCTAAAAAAAAATATTCAATTGAAAAACTTAATACATTTTATTATTTGATCAAAATTTCATAGGTCTTATAGTTTTTTGTGTTAGAAATATTTGTAAAAAAAATAAGAAAATTCTAAGTCTAATTTTTTGGTGATTTCAAGTATGCAGAGTTGCTTGAATGACCAATGTCTTTACACCCACAACGTCTCACTGCAATCTGAGATGGTGCTTCCAAATTCTAAGGCATACAATTCGTCATATTCTCAACCAGATTTTTGAATATTTCAGCGGTAGTTTTCGACGTGGCACTACGTCTAACCGGAATATATGTGGGTAAAATTAAAATCTAAACACTGAACATGTAGGAAAAAATGAAATATTTCGAATACTTATAACTCAATTATTTTTTAATAGATCGAAAAGATGTTTGCATCAATTGATAGGAAATATTTCTACGCATCTATCACAATGAATGAAATGTTATTTTTCAAGAGATAAACAATTGAATAACTGTGATATATCAAGCGTTATCTGAACGCCCTAACAGCCACGTTTTGATTGGCCCGATCTACGGTTTCCCCAGCACCGCCTCCAAATCAATGTGCCTGAGGGAATCCGCTTTGCAAATAAATGCAAGTCAGAGTTGTTTTTGTTTCCACCGAAATGTAAATGCCTACTAAGCCAACGCTTAGGCTTTCTCCGTTTGTGTTGGGCAATAAATTATTTCAGTTTCACGAACAGGTTAATTAGATTTTTTTTTCTTTTCTTCTTCATCTTCTGATTCTAAGAAAAGGTTGCCGAAGTTCATGTAATGATGTGAGGTTTGCCATAAAAATCAAATAATTTTCCCATTCATTCATTCGATAAAAGCGGATTATGTGTTCTATCAACCATTTAAAATTCGTATAGAGGAGTTCGTGTATAGTATGAACTCATCAATACTATTCATAAAATTCGAGATTATAAGCGAATCAATTCATATTGTTGCATGAAAACTTTTAACGATTTCCTGCTATTCCGTAGATCGATGTGCGTGTTATGTTCTCTATAGAGTCTATTCTACATGTGCAAATAACACGCCATTATCATCATCATCATCATTTCCGCCTCCTCATCGGTAAACCCAATCCAATATCGATTATTTCGTGCTCAATGGATCGCATGCTTGATTGAAGTGACAGTGATTTATAATCGAAAAGAACATCCTTGGCACACCATCCGCCATGCAACGAAGCGCTTGGGATGGCCAATACTCTATCTGTTCGGCTCATGTCTATCGATCCGGCGTGGTTCGATGGATAGTGGGCTTCGATTCGAATGCCTTTAAACGAAGTAAAAATCTCGGCAATACCCGTAATTCCCAGGCAATCCAGCCACAAACCGGGGGCTAGCATCTGCATCATAATTTTATATGCATCGTATAAATTACTCCCACCTCCCCTTTCGCACCCACCCACATCACTCGCAGGCACGCACCAAAACAACATATTTGCATCTTTATTTAACCGTCAGCGTCTGGTTTTGGTGCAGCCGAACAACCATGTGCCTGCAGCATAGAAGAAAAATGGGAAAAATACCATCGTCCCAATCAAATCCTACGAATGATTTGCATACTGCAATCAAACATCAGAGTCCGGCATGGTTCCCGAAAAGGATGTGGCAGTATGGTGGCACATTGCGCATTTCGATCGACTCCCGTCCGTTACCGTTTGCTGACTACATTTGTTATAGTAACGTTCGACGATTGCCGCTGGATTCGATCTGTAGATTCGAGAAAATTTGCACCTTTGCAGGATGCAATATTGTGTTCGGAATATGAGAGAGCAGCTGCGCCCATTTGACCGACTCGATGCAAACCGTGCGCGTACGGTTCCTGCCAGGAAACCGTAAATTATGCCCCAAGTAAACCAAATTAGGCCACACATACACACGTACAGACCCACACAAACGCAAACACAAGTGTGTTTGAATGTTGGATGTTGCCCCGGATAGTGCACATGTGATTTTTCTACAAAACCTTGCCGCTCACCGCCGGCCACAGGGCGGAACCCAGTCGACGTCCTTCAGGTGCCGTAAACACGGCACGAAAGTAGACTTCAACAGCAAAAGCTACTCAGTGGCATGCTGGAAAATCCCGTAAATCATTGCAGACAGCCTTTTCGTGAACGACGAATTGCACGGAGAGGGCGACTCGGAACAGGAAAGCAAGCAGGAAAATTTGTTTTCGCAAAAAGCACATGTACCTCCCCCTTCCACCACATCGATATCGCAACACCGTTCGAGGTCAGCTGGAGAAGGTATGACTTGACGCGGAACACTTGGAGCGTTATGCTGGCGGCACGCGATGGCGCATAAATCACGACTTTATTCGACGTCAACATGAATCGAATCAATTTGACACGCCGCTTTGGGCGACAAATGGTTTATTTGGTGCTGGCCAATGGAGAATGTAATCCGGGTGAAATCTTCTGGAAATAATTAGTAGCGACATAACATTAGCGGTGGGTGAACATGTAAATTTTAATGCTCGCTTAAGCGCGAAAACAATGCGTTTATTTTCGTTCTTGACTGGTGTAATCGGTGGTTCTCAAAGGGGGATTCATGAAGGGAGCCGTCAAGTTTGGTTAATCTCAGAGGCTCATAATTTATGCCTTTCCTCATCCATAAATCAGTTCAATCTTTCGTCGCGGAATAGCTCTAAACAGTAGCAGAATTTTGAAGAATGGAACCAGAATTTACAAATTTGTTGATACTCAGACTAATTTAATAGGTTGAATGATTCAAAATTACTGAATTTCTGCCAAAAAAAGTATCTCATCAACATTATTAAGAAACTGTTAAGGACTCTGTTTGCAATGACCCAATTTCGCTCCAGAAGGTCAATCATGCTCAATCATCCCAATGCACAATGGTCCAGGAGGTGCATTTAAGTGGAAATTAGCATCTAGAGCTCGACAGTTATTCTCTAGACAAAAACTGTCTTCGACAAAGTAGTTACATATAATAGAGCGCTCATTTTTATGTTTATCAAAAATAGGGTGACCAAAATTCTAAATGAAATAAAAAATATAACGTTCTTATCTTTATAGATAGAGGTAAACATAGTTCGACAATGCTGTAGTCCTAGTAATTCGCGACATTTTTGTAGAACAAAGTTTTGTTCCATTGCTTGAAATAACCGATATAGCGTCTTTTTCCTAAGTTGCGTTAGGGTCACCACAAAAAAAAAAGTTTTTTTGCCCTCACTTCAATATTTCGAATTCTACATGCAAACTGTATGCGAAAGACTTTTAGAGCTTACTGATACTAATATTTTGCGATCTCAACTTTACTCAAAGTTATTTATATTTCTTCCCAAAAAATACACTCTCTTCGATTGTTTGACATTCTTTCTGAGGCAAACATGAAAGACGTTTATTGGAGGCATTTAAAAGAGCATATTTCCTTCTACATGATGTGTGATTTTCAAAACTATGTTATTTTTGTGTTTGGGAAAATGAAAATTGAAATCATGAGTTTTTAGTTAAAAAATCATTAATAACTTTGAGTAGGATTAAGATCTGCACCGAAAAATATTGGTCTTGAGAAGCTCTAAAAGTTATACGTTAAAAGTTAGTTATACACAGTTTTGATGTAGAATTTGAAATATAAAAGTTAAAGCAAAAAAAAAAACGTTTTTCCAAGGTCACCCTGATGCAACTTAGAAAAAAGCGCAAAATCGATCGTGTTAAACGCTAGAAAAATGCTTTGTTCTACAAGGTTGTTTAAAATAACTGGGGCTACAACATTGTCGAACTATATCAACTATATCTAGAGAATAACTGTCGAGCTCCAAATGCCAATCTCCACTTAAATGCATCTCCTGGACCGTTGTGCAATGGAAACTGCTGAATTGGAACACGCAAAAATCGAAAGCAGCTAGCTAAAATTCACTGATACTTTTCGAATCACGTATTCCATTCAGAATATCAGAATTTTGATGCGACCACACACTTTTTTGATGTTGAAACAGTTGAGTTTATGCCTACGAGATACGATCTGCATTGTTTTTTTGCCATAAACACAAAAAATCCGCTCCAATTCGCATAAGATATTGGTGGAAGCTTATGGCGAACATGCTCTCGATAAATAGCATTGTAATAAGTGGTACAAAAGATTCAAAGTGATAATTTTGATGTCAGTCATTCCATGGCAAACCGATAGTTGTAGTTTTTTTTTCCTAATCACAAAATATTAGGCCCGTTTTTTACTTTTTTCATTATGGTGCCCGTTTTTATTTTAGGGTGGTTAGAAAAATCAATATTTTCCCTTTTTTCTCCAAAAATGTCTTTTTTCAAATATTTATAACTAGACCGATTTAGATGAACGACACATCGACACATATGATAAATCAAGATGATCATTTCTTTGCCTCGTATTCCGAAAAAAATATAAGCCCCAGAGTGCCGATTTTTGACAAGAAAAAAAAATTTCCGAGATGACAGTGGATCTCAAGGTTTCATGCAATGTTGAGGCCATTTTGAGTTTGACATCGAGAAATTATTTTCGACAAAATCACTATAACAGCTATCTCGCACGGCTATCTGGAATATAATTCTAGAGCAGTTAAAACTAGTACATATAATATGAAAAAGAAGCAATAGGATGCGTCGTTCCTGGACGTTCAATGTATTTCAATGGAAATGTCTTGGAATTTATATAGAAATGGTCGACTAAGGTTCAGTGATACGTGTTTTCAGTAATCGAATAAAATGAAGTTAAATTTTCCATTCAAATTTTACCAATTTAAAGCTGTTTTCGGTCCTGCTAATCTAATCTTGCCCTAAATCATCAGATCATCACCAGATGTCGACACTGTACATACGACATCGCAGATCTTGATATGTAAAATTCCTAATATGATGTAATATGGCCTTTTTACGATCTAATACGATATACTGTTGAACGATTTTCCACAGCATGTAATACAACTTTTCGCAGAACTACCTTGATTCAATTTATATGTTTATGCGACTCACAAACTGCATTAGGCTGATATCTTCTTGAATGGCGTTAACGTTCCCTGTGGAACTTTTACCGTCTCAACGTATTTACTAACTAGCGTCATTTGCTAATACTAAGTTGAGATTTCTTAAGCCAAATAATACGCCTTGAATGTATTCCGAGGGGCAAGCTCTTGAATACGCGTGACCACAGTGCAAGTCGAAGGAAATTCTTGACGAAAAATCCCCCGGTCAGAACGGGAATCGAACCCGAATACCCGGCATGATAATGTGGGACGCTAACCACTCGGCCACGGGTGCATAAGGCTGATATACATATATGAATTCGTATTGATCGCTTGTACGATAATCTATATTAGAAAAAAAGCTTGTTACACCGAATTGAGACTTGATCTGTAGTAATGAATAAAATCGAGGTTTTCGTATTTCATGCGATTTTAGATGTACACAATGTATCATTTGATTGAAATTATAAATGATTTTGATTCGATATCATTTTATATGCGACTTATAATATGCCAAGTTATGCGATTTAATGTTTTCTGGGCATGTTCAGAATAGAATAAGTTAATCTGTTATATTTTTCATTAGGCGACCCGGCAACCAATATATGTTAACTTTGAAAAATTATAACTCAAAAACGATAAAAATCATATTTCTGAAAACATGAAAAAAATATAGCACCTAGTCCAAAGCCATGTAAACAATCCGAAAAAAATAACTTAAAAATCTAATTTTTTCATCAAGTATAATTTAAAAGACTACGTGAATGGCTTTAAATAGATATGTCGATCATCTGAAACGGTTCAGTGGTTCAAAAGTTATGGATTTAAAAAAAAAGTCATTTTTGGGAAAAAGTGGTAAATTTTGATTTTTCGAACCACCCTAAAACGGAAAAAGGTACCCTAATGAAAAAATAAAAAAAACAAGTCTAATATTTCACCATAAAGAACAAAACTATAAATTTTAAGAAAAATCTGAGAACCACTATATCGGTTTGGCATGGAATGGCTGTATGCAAAATTTTCTAAAACTTTACAAAATGTCTGGTTTGATTTTTTTTAAATCGATACAAAAAATTAAGTTATGTTTTTGTCAAAACAACAAATCATCCTTATACAGAATTTATTGAAGCTTTCAAAACTAGCTTTCGGTTTGCGATGCGATCATTATTTATTGAATTATTCGTCATCAAAGACAAAGAGATAATTTTTCATCCAAACAGATATATCTCTGTATAGGAAGGGGCTACAGGAACGTTAATGAGTGTTAATTGGATTCGCTATTGATTTAGTCAGTAAAACATGTGTTAGTCTACAAAAAGTTAATAAAATCACAATGATGTACATACCATCTTTATGCGTTAATTTTTCACAAAGTTATAGTATTTCAAAAATCACCTAAAAATTTCGAATTCGCCCTCTGTTCGTAATTTTTTTTGTCGAGCGCAATTTTAATAAAACATAAAGACGAATCATTGCAGAAATCAGCTAAAATAATTACAAATTGAAAAAAAATAACCAAAGTCATGAGGCTTTGCATTTGGAGGGATCAGCAAGGAATGCTGTACCACAAGCTGCTGAAACAGAACGAATCTGTTACCACCAATGCCTCTAAATGCTAATTGAACAAATTGAATATTGAGCTATTGTGAAAAAGTTGAAGGGCTGTGTTCGAGACATCACCGCAAAGTTGACGTAGGATTAAGTTACGATCAGTGTTGCATTTTGATTTATAATATAGTTGAACTGGATACATTGCAGTCGACCACGTGTTAGGGAAACACATCGCGGTTTACACAAATATATGGGAAACTAGAAGCTCTCATTTTAACCCTACTCTAATTTATTTACTATTGAAAATTCAATAAATTCAAAATTATTAATAAAAATAATTATTTACATCGCAATAGATTGTGAGAGAGTGTACAAATCGATTGGTACAAAAATCTCGTAAATCCATCACGAAATGACTGAGCCATAAGCGCTCAAATTGGCCAAAACATTCGTGACACGACCAATATTTAGTTTTTTCAATTATGTCCCCGAAAGATATGATCATGCGTCAAAAGACCATCAATAGTGTGTAATAAGTTGCCAATCTTTCATTTTTTCCTGGATATTTCCAACTTTTTCGTTATGCCAGAGGCAAACAATCTCAAGTTTCCATTGAATGTTTACAGTATTATCCAGTTTTATTTTCATCATTTCCATGTTTTTACTTCCCAAAATTATATTCTTTTCTTCCAGTTATAAGAATCATACTCCGCCCCACTCACATCGAAGACCTTTACGACGTTTATCGTCTTCCTCTATCTATATTGATCTATCTACCCAATATGTTGTTTTCTTTTTATTGACAGTCGTTCGTCCAAGAATGCGCATTTCCCGAGGGTATCGATAATGAATTTAGGGAGATCTGAAACCAGGATTTGACTACCTCCACTGTAAACAAAACCAGGGTGCGTCTTTCTTTTGGGGTAAAATTTTTAATCTCTAAAAAATATGACAATAATTCTGATTTCCGAAATTGAGAAAAAAATATTACAACAATTCTGATTCTCCCGCAGTCCTCGGCAACAAAACAAAAATAAAAAGTAAAACAGAAACAAAAGCGAAGCATTCTAGCTTCCAAAAATTATGTAGACATGCATAAATAAAAGTCAGGGTTAGCCATGACGCAAAACATAAAACAAAAGTATGGTATAAAAATGTAGGATCACAAACAGGATAACGGAAGCTAAAAATACTACTTACTGACACTGTCACTGTATATCGTAATTTTAATTGTTAATATAAACAGAATTGTGAAAAAAGAGTAATCGATTCATGCTTTTTCCAGTTCGTTTTCGAATTTTTCCAGCTATTTCAAAAATTTGGTGAGCATCTATGCATCGCGATGACGCTTGACCCCACACTGGAAAATCATTAGGCAAACTCCAACGTAGCTCGAATAGGAGTCTCTTCCACACCCATAGTTCTTACCATGTAATTTTGTGAAACGCCAACATATTTGGCTAATCACAGGATGCCACATTTCGATTTTGTTTGAATTTAGCTTCAACGACTCGATCCGTTTATCCGGATGCTGCATCCGTTCTCCTTTCTGCTTTGGGTTTGTTGTCAACCGATTCTGGAACCTTTTGATAACTCTCGGAATGGGTTAATTCAGTATTAACCAAATCAAACATCAATAAAAAGAAATTGAGGACAGCACTGGATTCATCACAACCTTGTATTTAGCCTATTCCGTTAATTCATTTCTATCTCAACAGCAACTAAACTTGCAAAATCAGAGCAGCTTCCTTGAAAATAGAAAATAATTACAGGTATTTTATACTGTAGCTTCGTAGTCACAAAAAAAATCCTTAGTTTTGTTCGTATGATAATACTTTATCAGCATGAAAAATATGTTCCACCCTTCCGTTTCCATGAATACTAATCAGATCTGGCGGAACAAATAGAAATCAATTAATTTCGTGAACGCGATTGGCAATCATAACTTTTGAAACTTCCTTTCATCTCATCCATTATCCAGATTTCCAACGTCCGAACTTTCGTAATTTATTCAATCACAATACATTTGTAATCTTCGGAAATCCCAAACGCTGCACGTAGCACTCCGCGTGTTAGGAACTAGCGAAGAGCAAAAAAAGATTATATTCATTCCTGTAACCTAATCGAATCAACGAAACGGCGAAAAATTAGAACTTGTCTTGTACCCAATTTACCGTTAGTGACGTAACCGTTCGCTGCTGGTGACGAAGCTTTTGGTTTGTTCAGTTAATATGGGATCATATTGTCGCTAATACACAGTGATGGTTAATTTTCTGGTTTGTACAAGCCAAATCTGTCGCGGAGCCTGGCACCAGCAGTCATAAATCTGCCGACAATAGTGTCATTTCCCGGTCCCACCAGTATGGATTCCAGCCGTTTGTAACTGCTGTCAGAAGCTCTAAATTTTGGCATAACGATTGTCGTTGTAACCGTAATCCGGACAAATGCGTTCCAGCAGTTGTTCACTTTAACCAAAATCGGATCCGGCAACGATTCCGAGTGTTTGCCACACCGACAGCCAGCGATTCGGTTTCGTTACACTTCGACGATGGTGACACTTCCAGGGGATGGCGAGAAGTAGTGTGCTGATTCTCTTCGGCTCCCCACGCACACATCCCTCCCCGCAATGGGATACTCGATACCGTCGGAATCACTTTGCCGATCGACTTTCATCGGCAGTAACTTTATGGTATCTTAGTGCCGAATCAATTCCCGATGTCTAGTGTTCGATTGTATCACCACTTTTGCGAACCGTTGGATGCTGGTCGGTAACAATAGGCAGGATGTCTGTCCATGAATGGCGCGTGGTGGTAATACGATGTGGTTCTAGTGGGTGTGGATATATGTGTGGTGAGCATTTTCACCCCCTGAGTCGAGGGGTTAAGTTTCATCTGCTTCGAAATGGGCCGTTTGGGTAAACATGCCCAATATGGTTGTGTACGATAAATGGGGCCAGGGTTCTCTAGATTTATCCTAGCATTGCGATGAATTCGATTGAGGCCTGATTTTTTATGGCACTTTATGAGTTCCGATAGTTTTTTTCTTCAGCAGAAAGGAAATTATCCAATAAGTATGTATCCGATGTGTTTTGAGTGAACACGATAAAATAATCCAAAAACAATAGACTCAAAATCTCAGATCTTCTTGAGCCACGGTTAATTTGGGGTGATTTCAACTCTCACGAAACTGCTTGGGAGTAGCAGTATAACGAAAACCGTTCTACATTCATGTTTGACATTTGTAACAGCAATACATGAACCACGCTACTAAAGCGAGTGCTCTTTGCGCCTCGCTTTGCTCGAATTTACCAACGTTAGATTGCAAGCGAAATCAGAATCCCAATGCGGGGTTGAGTTCTTTCAAATCAATAAACATTGCATATAACCCCACAATGCACACTGACTGGAGAAAAGCGGACGCGATTTCTCTATCCATCAATTTCAAAGATATAACCTTCTATCTCGTTTGATCTACGACAGTGCGATTCGCGCTCAAACGAAACTCATCCTGGATTCAGATGTTCATTTAGGGTTTCCCAACCCTTGGAGGGGCAGCCAGCGTGCATAGCTCTATGTAGATAAATCGATTGCATTTAAAGTTTTCAGGAAACGTGGAACCATCGACATTTCCTATAGATATGTAGCCCTTGAGAGCCAGTTTAAAATCTTGATCAAAGCGATCGATCGATCACAACTTTATTGAATGTGGATCGAAATATGTGAGATAGCTCATCGACAAATGGAAGCGAGGAATCTATGGATTTTCTATTTCGCACGGAAGGTTCGACTGCTCTGAGTTCCGATGTATGTTTCAATACTGGTGCGATCATGACTCAATGGACAAAATCCCCCATTAAATTAATTTAATCAACTAGCTGACCCGGCAAGCTTCGTCCCTTCGTCCCGTTTGTTGTTTGTTATTACCTTCAAACATTCACGTTTTCTTACTAAGCGCAAGTTCATGAGTCCAATCGCAGAACTGTTAATTGATTGATCTTCTAATCGACCCCGTTGAATTTTCCGTTTACTATAAAAATCCTAGTACTTCTACCAAAACACATCATTATAACATCAAATTATTTTCAGACATAATTCTCGTTCAAGATTTTTCAACCACTTGCAGTTAACATATTTCTCCGTTACATGGAATAAATGTTTGATACAGAAAATGTGATGGAATAAAGACAGACTTCTCTCCTCTTCTCCCCTAAGAGAGGAGGGAGGATTGTCTATTCACCATAGTAACATTTATTATATCTTAAAATCTCCACATGCCAAATTCCATTTCATTTGCTTGATTAATTCTAGAGTAATGCAGAAATTTGTGTTTCATTTGTGTGGCACGGAAACCTTTGCTCCGCTTCTTCAGCAGGCGATGGAGAACATCAATGAAAATGTCATTAAAAACGGATTTGAATGCTGCGGTTTGTTTCCGTTTGATGAGAACAGCGTTGATTATTCCAAATGCCTTGGCCGAAATGCCGTAATGTCCCACCCTGAAGGAGAACATAGTGAAGCTGTGAATTTGGCGAATGAAACCACTGATGAAGAACCCAAATCCGACGATCATTCCGATGTGTGAAATGGAGCTGCAAGTTCGTCGGGAAAAACCTCGGATGATAATTGTCAGCTGCCTACACTCGAAAACCATACCGATATGGGAGTACCTGGTGATTCTAATTGCAGCGAAACGATTCAAATTAATCGTTTGAAAGCTGAAGAAATTCTTCAACTGATAGGGCCCACCGACCGGGAGAAGTACAGAACTGGTGATGAAAGCGATTTTGATTCGCTTCACGAAAAGATACTTGTAAAGGTTTTCAAGCTACTTGAACCTTTAAGTTTTTCGTTCGATCGAAATTATATCGAAATGGGTCCGAGATGAGATGAGAAATGAGAAGGAAGCACTGAAAAAGCAACGGAGAGCTGAGGAAAAGCAAAGGATGGCTGTGGAAAAGCGAATTAAGGCTGAGGAAAGGAAGATGAAACAAAATTGAAATTGAAGAATAAAAGAACCGATAAACCCAAACAGGAGAGAGGAAATAAGAAGAAGGAAGGTTATTAGTAGTAACTGAAGATTAACGAAATAAGACACTGGAGTTAAATCACAAAAAATACGGTTTCATATGATTGATTCAATGAATTCAAAATTGTTTTTTTACGTTCTTAGGATTGATTTCATGAATTAGAAAGCGATTGTTGTTTGGTTATGATTGTTTTTTTTTTCTAATAAAAAGATAATTTTAAAGCGTTTTGCGATTCAAAATATATTTTTATTTTCAAATAATTGATATTTGAACTAAGCAAAAATGTCGGCAGACTAGCATTTATTCATTTTTCCCTACATTTCCCTACATTTATTCCTTACACGGCAATCGTTACTAATTTTGCTCTGCCAAGAATTTGCCTAAATCATTAGATTTTCGTGGAAAAATTTTGTAAATTTCGGGCAAAATCGAAAAAAAGTGGACTCAGGTCCTTTTTGCCTGAGTCTACTTTTTCTCGATTTTGCCTACATTTTGCCTGGGCTTCCAGGCATAATCTAATGATTAAAATCAGTAACGATTGCCGTATAAGATTACCGGTGGTCTAAAACATGTTTGATGCCTGGTCCAAAATATATTTCCACACGCAGCTCAAAATAAAAAGGTGGGCCAAAATATGTTTTTATTAGTGTTTAGAAAATGTGATATTTCTGGGTGATTTTCCATTGAAATGGGTTTTAAAACGGAACGTTTGAACAAATACATTCAGCTCTTTGCAATGGTATGTTTAGTCATTCATTTTTATCGAAAAAATCATACTTTTTTCAATAAATTGTACAATCACTTCCTAGAGTGGTCCAAAATACCTCCGTTACCCTACTTTTCATCTTTTATAGCGTGTTTTGAATTTTGATTTTTTTTTTGTTTTTTATTTGTTTATCCTCAATATTATTTTTTTTTCACCAAACGTTGCAAACAATATCTAAAGAATATGACAGGTTTTGTAGAACCTCTCAGTGCACTCATTCTAGATAACTCTTGACAGGTCCATGAACATATCATGGACGGCACTGTATGTGGAATCATCTTGTCGTATCTATTCTCACCTTCCGATAATTTTTGGTTCAGGTCTTAGTTCTTTCGTATAAATTGAAGTCGGTACCAGTGATAGTTTCAGACCGTAGGTGCTTCCAATTGTGTGTCTTTTTTTTCGGTGGTTTTGCACATGCATGCCAATCAATCATATTGTTCATATTGTAAGTTCCGACAAGCAAACGATGACTATCAGCTGCAATTTTCTTCTGACAAAGTAATGCAATAAAATCGCAAACGTCAATTTTCCAATACAAATTCGACATTTGCAATGCGATAAAAATATTAGTTGTGTACACTTAAATGAAATTATATGTAATACGTGCTGAAGCTGCAGCACACACCTTTCGCATACAGTGACATTCGTGTCTATTGACATTCAAATTTAAAAAAATATATAAATCCGTAAAGTCTGACTGACTGACTGACTAATAGGTTCAGCAACATTGCATCATCAGTTGGAAACTCCACGCCCTAACTAATTCTGAAGAGTGTCACAATAATTGGATAGTCTGCTGTACACTCCACTTCAGCCTTCCATCTAAGCCTCGCGAGTGGATATAACAAAAAAAATCCTTCAACATGTTTGTCTCCTTTCCGGAAAAAGAAAAGTTTGTAACGTTTTTGGTTTCCCTACCCCACTCAAACACATTCCCACCGTGTCGAACGTCAAGTGCCTCTTGTCAGCGGTTCCGGGGAATTTGAAACGAACTTCGTCGACATATTGAGAGGGTCTCCCTTCCCTTGATGTGGCTGTGTGTATAGGTGTATGTGTGTGTGTGTTGTTTTTTTTCTTTTCCACCCTCTTAATTTATCCAATTACAGCAGAGACCATTTTTTCACTTGCGATACGACATTCCACCGCACTACGCGTACGAAAGGGCCTTTCAGCGTAATTTATGATACATCATAAATCATAACGGAAAAGCCGACGATTGAAACGAAGGGGGTAGATATCTGCTGGAATGCGAACATCAACAACAAAAATAACGGATGTGTGTTTAGTGATTTCGAGTGAATGGGATTCAGAGTATGAAGGGTGAATTCAATAATGGCGGAGCGGATTTATGTTCCCCCCGTGGCAGTGTTCAGCAAACTGAAAATCTCTTTTTTTGCTTTCCAAAGAGATCAAACAGACACATGGAGTGGTTTCTTTTGACTTATTGTATTCGATTAAATAGCGATTGAAGTCCGATATGAATTTGTTGATAAAAAAAAACCCCGTAGGCGTAATCTGGATTCAACTAAATCCTTCGATGAGACGAGAAACACAAATATGAGATTTTCACTTCCCGACAAATACCCCGAATGAATGGAGGATATTTTATGGTAAATTTACGCCGAACAATTTTATTTTATTTTTTTTTCGCTCCACAAATTTCATAATAATTCACGCAGAATGACGACACAGACAACAACAACAGGAACAACAACGACGACGATGACGACGTCGACGGCGGTGACGGTGACGATGAAGATGATGATTTTATCTCTGATTATGATGGCGGAAGCGCGACTGCAAAAGCAGCCATAACCAAGTTGTTTTTGTCTCCGATTTTCTTTACTCCCCTCTCATGCTTTCCTCTTTCACCCACTCATTGCCAGCATTCCCGCAGGATTTATTGTGATTACTTTCTCAACGGTGGAAGACATCTCAGCTCGACTCGTTGGCGGCATGAGTCTTCCTTTCGGGATGATAACGTCAATCTCAATCATACCGTTTATTTTTTTTCTTCCCATTTTGACAGCCTCGCTGAATGACAGTCAGCTACAATGTCTGAGGAGATACAAAAAATAATAATAGCTCATCCACGAGTGAAATTCAAATTACTCGTAATGGGTCTATATTTTTGAACGTATCGCTGTGGACAATGGGATAATGCGTCTGCGTCCTCCCCCAAGAGAGCAACAGCGTTTTACAAAGCTTCAAAATGTCCTGAACATAAAGGCTTTTTTTTATTGCACTCGTAACTCAGCCACAGCTGTAAGAGTGGGGCACAGTGATTTGATGAGCTTCTTAACGGTGGAAAATATCGTAGCCATGCACTTTCCAGATTGATACTGCTCTATGTGGCTAGGGTAAACTGTACTACTATGGACAGAAAATATTTGTGTGTCAGCACTGTCAGAGACATTCATACTAATTTTCGACATAGGTGTTAGTTTTCAGCTTATTGGGATTCAGGACTGTCAGGTTTTTTTTGCATCGACTGAATCTGATGAAAGAAAGATGCGTTGCTTTTCCGCGAAAATCATGCCATACACAATCATTATGTCGAACTCGGTTTAAAGATGTTGAGGCACTAAAGCTGAAAAGTGCTGGAGTCGGATGGTCTTTCTGAAGCGGATCAAAGCCTGGCTCAAGTATGTCGCAGTCGACGGGAACAACTTTGAAAGATATTTCTAGAACTTATTAGCACTTAGACCCAAATCAACCGAAAACGCGCCGATTTTTACGCGACCCTCTCCGATGCTTTTGGAACTTTGTACATTTGTTGGCAGCTACCCAAAATCACAATTTTCACTATCATATGACTGATTTTTCATATTGGCGTATGCAGAAGCATTATTCTTTTTCTTAAGGCAGTATTCTAGTCTAGGAATTTGAAAAAAAAACATTTTTTTTCCTTCATATTTGTGTAGTTTAGGCATTCAAGAATATACCCTAGCAAGGACTTATCGAAAATCCTATTATTTACCGAATTAGAGCCATTTTAGTGATGCAGTATCTAACCTGGTACGGCCATAACAATTAACTTCAAACGCGTTTTTCTCGAAACTAGTTTTATCAAACTGGCGTACACGATATCTCAAGTTTTACTGAACCGATTCATGCCTAATTTATATGAATCTGCAGGAATCTCTCTATCGCATGAACCTCTAGAAAAATAATATTTTTTAAATTTTACTATTTTAAAAAATCGGGAAACGTAAGAAAAAGCGTTTTGAACCGCATTTTTTTCTTCAGACGGCCGCTATTTCGTCAAAAAAGATGATTTTGACTTGTCCGAGGTTCATGCGATAGCGGTATCTTGACTGATTCAGAATCTTGTTCGATTTTTTTTGTTTCTGATAACCAGAAGAGCTGGAATCGTGTACGCAATGGCACAACCATTTTTGAACCCCCTCACTTCATCAGCTTGTAACTATTCTAATTATGAATATTTTTCTCCGTTCAATTTTTATTTTATTGTTGAAAAATAGATGAACAAATAATGATAGAATGGATTGTTAAAATACTCTTTGTTTTATTTTTACGGAGCTCGGAAAAACGTCCGAAGTTCGTGTCTCTACACTAAAATACCCTCTTAAATCGTAACTGGAAATCAAGATGTCTGATGAAAATATGATGTACGACAAGGTATTGGAAAACTTTTGAACTATTAAGAAAAATATAATATTTCAAATATACCAACAATGTTAGACTATAGTGATGCGGTGTCTGATTATCCAAAATGGAGATATGATTGTTTTTTAAATTATGAAATTTCAATGTATTTCAACAAATTTGCGAGATAGTAACTATTAAATAAAAGAAGTATAAATAAAGAATTGACATGTAAATCTTCAAAAACCTACATATAATTTTTTATCCTAGGACTAACTGTTCTCGAAATATAATGAAGATCATTTTCGTAAATGGGAGGACAAAGTGGTCACCCTAAAGGTGGAAACAAAATGCCGCGTTGTGCGTTCCTTCTCATCAGCAGTCATTGCTTGCGTTTTGTACTAAAACATTCGTCCGACGCAGTCTGTTGATTTGCAGTCACAATCTAGTATTCGCGTTACCCCTTTTCATGTAAACAAAAACAAAATAAAGTTCGTATGAAAATCTTATTCTTGTTGTGTCCACGGATCAGTTGAATGTTTTTAAAAACAACACATTGATGTATCCGCGCTGGCGGCATTGAGCTTCGTTTACTAATTTAAGGGAGAGTGAAAAAATAGCCGATTTTCGGTCGGAATGAACACGTTTTCAAAAATAAAATTCTGAATGAAAATTAGCTTTTCTATATCAAACTAGTATTCTATTTAAATGAAAAACATTTTTGTTTGTAGGTGATGAAAAAGTCTTATACGAAAATTGTTTATGAAGACAACTTTATATTATGATGAAAAAATTCAGCAACAATGTTGGAATTGTTTA
The DNA here is from genome assembly GCF_029784135.1 of Toxorhynchites rutilus septentrionalis. Taxonomy (NCBI): domain Eukaryota; kingdom Metazoa; phylum Arthropoda; class Insecta; order Diptera; family Culicidae; genus Toxorhynchites; species Toxorhynchites rutilus. The sequence goes on along the minus strand of NC_073746.1, from coordinate 286,829,174 downwards.
GCCATATGGTTGAATGAAAGTCAGAAACACGTGTCTCAAGTAATCAAATAACATGATGTGAAAATTTTCATTCGAATTTTAGAAAATAAAAACCGGCTTCGTGTCTTCTAATCTGATAGAGATTACACTAATGAGTTTAGGACCCAAATTATGGCCATAATTTGAAGTTGTCACCAGACGTCGACACCATGTCACTGTCATCGCGAATTCGGCGCAATCAGTTTAGAACAAATGTTAGCGTTTAGTACAACGATGCTAATGACGCAACGCATTATTGTGTTCGACTAAATAGAAACACACATATTTAAAATGAAGTGTCAAAGCACAATCGTCGCAACGCGACGCATAGCGCGGCATTCTGGTCCCACTTTAAGGAATATGCTCATTTCCTGCGCCTATATACGCTACAATCCTCGTTGTCTGCAGAATATTGTAGATAAACTTATTTTTGATCAAGATAGCAAACAGTTTTTATTATAAAACTTGAAAATATAATATTTAAAAATTCAATTGAAAAAGTTGAAAAATAGAGCATTGGAAGTAAAATTGTCATCAGGTGGAGGTAAAGTGGCTTCGATATGTGATCTTGCCAGATGGGAAAGATTTATGCGTTGTTTCTTGTCCAAGTTTCTTTAAAACCTTATTGAAACAGTCGTTAAACGTATGAAATAATATTGGCTTATTCATCTAGAGTCGTGATCGAAATTTTCTCATGCGTACAAAATCGTAGTAAGAAACATATAACCTCTCGTATAATCAGGTTTGGTTTGAGTTGGGGCGGCATATTTTCCAGAGTCAGAACCACAGAAGAAGCCCCTTGAACAGCAAAAGGTAATAAGGTGTTAGTAGTGAAACTTTGCGCTAGTACCCATTACAAAACCTCGGAACCCGACTCCTGAATACCAAAACTTTTCTACCGAAGTGACGAACAAGTGAATTGAATAAAATGATTCCGTTGTCCTACGTCAACAATGCGGTCGTGAACCATATATACTTTTTTTCGTCACTCGAAAAAGAACGGGATATTATATTACATAGAATACATGTTTGATACGAGTAAGTTAATTTTCATCCATAATTTTTATTTTAAACCCTATCAAATGTTATCATTTTCACTGCTCACCAGTGTGAAAATAAATATTATTAACTTTACCGTAGCCATTTAGGCGTAAGAGTTTTTTCCATCTGTTCTTCCATTATCCAGTTAGACCGGACAGCGGAGACAGTTGATTGATCATTGTTGAGTTATTTATAGAACAGCAGCCCGATGTGTCTTGCAGAGCAGAGCAGTTGGTGGATGAATCGATCTTATTTCGATCGTAGATTTTGCGTGGATGTAGTTATTCTGTAACAACACAAAGATGGCTCACGATCGATCGCTTACTAAGCGAACGCGCGACCAATGTGGCTACGGAGACCCCCTGATAATTAATTGATTCACATCATTGTTTATATGGGACCAGGGCCCGAAATCTTCGAAAATGAAAAATGAAAATATACTCTCCTCTCAGTAGCTTCACTTAAACTAGGACTACCTCGGCATTCACCGTCAACATGCCTTGAATTGACTAGAAATGTATAGACGAGCGCTAGGAGCGAGGATGACTGATGAACTATTCTAGCAAATGGTTATTCTAATTGACGTGACTAATGAATACAAATATACCTCTTCATTCAACCTGACTTCAATCTACACTACTACTCCCCCGACACGAATCTCGTTACCCGTGTTCACAATTTTATTTCAATGTCCATATAAAGTAAAATGAAAACTTGATTTCTAATGCAAAAAAAAGTACTTACACCGTGAAGCCGTCCACTTCAATGTTTACCCACCGTGAACTCAAACCAACGAACAGGTATGCTATAAAAGCCCTCGCGTTAGGATTAGTAAATAGCATGCAAAATAGCGTGCAGTTTGGGAGGAATTTTGAACTAAATTTTAGTTCACTTTGTCCCCGAGTTCAATTTTGTGAAAGAAAATATACAGTTTATATTAACAAAATTCACAAATTTGTCGATGTTTTCAAACACAACACTGCACGCTATTTTTTACGTGTGAGTAATTTTCGTGTACGATACAAACAAATCTGGCTCATCTGTAGTATATGTCAAACCACGTTGAACTCAAACATCAACACTTGCATACGTGACACATGAGAGAGAAAGGGATTCATTGTGGGGGGAGTCAATTCAAAATGCAATGAAGTCCATTCGACGGGAAAGAATGAAATGAGATAGTCGAGTTGTAGAGTGAGATAGCAACTAAACGCTTGAATGACTGTTGAGTCATGTTGACGGAGAAACCGCCAGAAGCCAAAACTCATTTCCAATTGAATACGAAGACGAATTTCTCTATATTCCCCTGACTATCTTCAGCTGGATATGACTTTGTTGAGCCCTGGTGGGTACTATATCTTCGTCGTCACGAATTGACCAGTTCCGTTATTTCTTTTCAGTGGAAAGATGTAAAAACTACAGAGATATTATAGAAAATTAACGTTTTGATTCTATGCGCATGTGCGGATCAAATTATATTAATTCGATAATTATAATTTGAATTTTTTGACATTGTACATTAGGTATTCGCAGTAGCGTAGCGTGACCGGGCGGTTGTCTTAGGTGTCACCTCTCAAATCAAACCTTGTTTTCAAGTATTTGTTTCGTTTCTTAATGAAAAATAAAATTCATCGAACTCAGAAAATTACTTATTTCAATACTAGTTCAAAGGAACAAGAAATCATAATATCTTCATGAAGCAATTTTTTTTGAACAAAAAATCAATATCAATAGATATTAGTACATTCACTTTCAACTGACTATAAAGCCAATTCATTTATCATGTTTAGCCTCGCGTTGGTCCATGAGGACAGACATGGAATTTGACGTCTGATTCGCGCCGGTCTCGTTGGCCGAACAACTAGCAAATGATTTTTAAAAAAAATTAGAGGAGGTTGTGTCCAAGACACGACCGCATTGTTTTAATTAATTTTAACTTTGAAGAGCCTCTTTCAGGAGATACTACAAAAAAGAAAATGGTTGGTAACAGCTTCGAACTAACTTCAAGATTTGGAACCGTTGCTTGGAAGTCCCACAATCCGCATTCTACACTCGACAAAACAATATAAACGATTTTTTTTTTTTCGATTTTAGAGGAACAGAGTGCGAAGTCGAATGTTCTAGGTGGTTTTTGAAATGCTGTAACTTCGTGAAAAATAAACGCATGGAAATGGGATGCACATCATTTTAAAGCTTAAACTTCCAAGTTTAGGAATAGTTTAGGATGAGAAGCAGTGAATCATTCATTTTGAGGATACGCTTAGTATTTTGTATTTCCCGTTAGATTTTGCGATGAAGTGCTCCACTAATTAACTTCAAACTTTGATCGGTCGGCTAGAAAAAAATGGATAAACGTATCAATATGAATCGTTCATAGGGATTTCGGGAATACACTCGGATAAAACTTTTCCTGCGAACATTAGAATATACTGCAATATTTGCGGAATTACAGCAGATTTCGTAAAACACTATTAACACGTTAAGCCCAGCGTCGGTCTTTAGAGGCCAACGTTGAGCTTTTTGGTAGGAAAGTGCTGACTGACTGGGACTGACAGTTATAAAATAATAAAATAAAAATATATACGGTTTGCTTTGGATGTTTTATACAATGTGTAGTTTTCAAAACTGTTTTTTTCATTTGTCGTGCGATAATTATTTATTGAATTATTCATTATCAAACACGAAGAAGAAATTGGTCATTCAAACTGAAATATACCTGTCTTGAAAGGAACGTTATAGGTGTCAATTGAAGATTAAATGGATTTGCTATTGATTCAGTTGACAAAAATTGTGTTAGTCCACAAATTCTTTGAAAAAATCGAAAGAAATCGATTGTTGATTTTTTCCCGATATTTTTGTGACACAAAATATGTTCGTAAAATATTCCGAAACAAAATTTAAGCTTTAAAATGATGTACATCCCATCTATAGAGTAATGCGGGGCAAAGGTGCACATTGGCCATTTTGCATAACCAGCATAACATTTCGACAACAGTGTAGTCGTTTGATACATTATTACACCAGCAGCTCACACATATAAAAAAAGATACATTTCATGAAAGTGGCAAAAAGTTATGAGGTAAAAAGAGTTTTGCGTTGCTTTGATCTATTTTTTTCAGTTTTGGAGATGACGATTTACTTACCTAAAATAACTGGGAAGTTTGAAACCACACTGTCAAGGAAACCTTCACTCTATAGTAGACGATAATGCGTATTCGTTTTTGTGAAAAAGTTCAAGAGCTTTTTTTAAAAATTTGATTAGTTCAAAAATTGCTTGTGGGGCAAAGGTGCGCAGTGGCTGTGGAGTAAAAGCTCGCACTAGTGTTTTGTTCTGAAAAGAAAATAATAAAACGTTTTCAAAAAGAGTTTTAACGGGACCCACAAGAAGAAAATTGATTTGAAGAAATGCACTCCAGAAATGCTCAAATGGCCCGACAGAGGCTTCAAGAGGGAGTCTCGAAGTGTCGGATTGCGACAGACCTCGGTATTTCTGAATCAACTCTGAGGAAGAGGCTCATATCAGAAAGTGATTTATGATTTGAATCTTCTTTTATTGACATTTATACTTCTGCTGGGATGTGTCAGCGAACTCCTAGTGCGGTTCAGATAGGTATTTACGAGTGAGCAGTCTGAGGTTCCGCAGGCCACTGGACATAGTTTTCTATTGTATGACTCTCAAATATTTACGGCGCATGTCGTTCGATTTTTCGGAAGCCAACAACCTCCAGCACGAATTCAACAAAGTTGCAAAACTAGCAGGAAGAGATTGGGCTTCTAGCTTCATGTGGAACCACCGTCTGTCTCTTCAAACTCCACAACAGCACAACGAAGCAACAGCGCTCCAAGACAAAGCGTTGGAATCCTCAGAATCGAAATCCAAGATGAGGAATAAAAATAAACAATTACTTTGAAATAATTTAAAATGAATTTCAAATGAAAAATGTTTTTAGTTTCACCATGCATTCAATTCAATAACGGTTATGTTTCGTTTATGTTTATGTTTTCACAATGAACTTCAAATCAATATTGTTTTTTTTTAACAATCAGTTTCAATGAAATCAAGTGAAAGTAACTATGTATTTATAAACTTGATCTATATTAATAAAAATGATTTGGGTCCGTTCCTCACGATTTAACTCAAGAACGGAGCCACGGTTTTAAACAGTCAGTATCAGGATTGATGCGTCTTAGTCTGCATCAGGTTTATATGTCAAAAAAGAAACCGCGAGTATAGATTACGTACATAAACATAATTTCTGTGGGAACTTGAGTGTTCGAAATGATTTATATCAAAATATCAATTGTGGGTGGGACGAAGTTCGCTGGGTCAGCTAGTTTGTTAATAAAAACGAATTCTGTTTCAAATGTTGGACACTTTCGAATATCTTATATTGTCAGTCTCCTTCCTCCCAAAAATTTCCACGTGGTATGTTCGACTATAACACCACTCTTCTCCGGAGGCGATCTGGCGTAGTGGTAACATCCATGCCTCTCACGCTAAAGGTCACGAGTTCAATTCTCACTCCCGACATTCTTCCAAAAATGGAAGTAAAAAGTGACGAACCAGCCAAATGAGTTGAAAATCACTATAATACAGATAATAAAATTAAAATACCACTCTTCTCCACCCATAAAAAAAACACAGAACACCCCCTTTTTGCCTATTGGACGGTGCCTACACTCTCTAGTAATGATGCTTCTCCCGCTTCTGATGATAAAGCATTCATTTTTGGTATAAGTTATTTCAGAAGTTCAATTCAATAATTGCGCACCTTTGCCCCCTCTATGGGGCAAAGGTGCGCATTTGTCTTTTTGTATTAAAATAGGTATTTGTCCAATTACAAACAAAACTCGAGAAATGCTTGTACTACGTTTCGAAGGTAATATATATATAGTTACAATTTGGTAAGCAAACGGAATTTTATTTGCTTTTATTTCAAGAGTTATTGGACGACAACAGTTAGGTGCGCACCTTTGCCCCGCATTACTCTATGCGTTGATTTTCCACGATGTAACAACATTTCAAAAATGACCTAAAAAGATTGACTTCGAACTCTTTTGTCGAGTGTATTATTCATTCTATATCCAACTTATTTATGTGTAGCATCGGGAAAATAAATCATCCGTTATTTAGTTAGTATTCCAGTGTGTTTTAAAGTGTTTTATTTCTCCAGTGCAATCTGCATCCAAACGGTCTTTCTCAAGACCAAAGTATCAGATTTATCCAATGCTTGAGCTATCAACATCGAGGCTTCCTTCAACCGATGGATCCGCCATTCCCTTCAATGGTCAGAACAACCAAATGCATTTTTTTCGATTAGACTGTTTCATGAACTGCTAGTAGAAGAAATTCTGACAGACTGACCGATATTGAATTATAGAGACTTTAAACTCATTCATTCGTCTCAAGTCCTGGAAAGAGCCAATGTGGACGGTTTCAATCCAAACTCCCTCTCCAACTGCCTTAACAAAGACACTTCATTGACGTTCGACCCTTCTCTAAACTCTAAGCAACACTAAATAAAGATCTGTTGGGAAGGAATTCGTCCAGTCGATCTATTATTTAAGCTTTCGGCAGGATCTCACGAAACTTCAATGACTTTGATTAGCCCATCGTAGTGCGCATGACTCTACGTCGATCCAATAAATATGCCTTTACATTTTATTTTCTCAACAAAACGCGAACTGCTCTATTCGATCCTGACAACATTAGAGCGTTGTCGAACGATTGTGAAATGCACTTCATGAAATCTCAACCGTTAGTCTCCGTATCTTGAAGGATCGTTACTCAAATCAGCAGCCTTTTTCCAACCAAAACAAAAAAAAATCAAGACAGAATCTTTTACATGAGCCATGGTGAAGTTTCGGACGCAGGAATTCATTAGCGTTTAACTTCCTCAAATCCACTTGTTCATTGGTTCCGAATTTTTATACCACTTCAACTCTTACAACTCGTTTGCAGACTACTGATCCATGTAACAAACGGCTCTTTTCAGAGCCACTATTTGGAATATGAGATTAGTCAAATTTACGAGCTTCTGAGCAATTAAGGGAACTAAATTTAAAAACATTTTTCGAACTATCACTGTCCCAAGTTATGCTTTTGCTCGTAACATTAGACACAGACCCTTGTCGTTTCCTTAGCGTGAGCACGTAGAATTTACCCGTTTATAAATATCTAAATTTCTCTCGTGTTTCCCCAGTTCTCATCATCGTTAACAGTTTACTGTGATTGTTTGGTAAGTATTTCGCAGCTGACTACCGTTCCGAATCATATCGGACTCTTAAGGCATATGATGCAGAAAACAGATCTCAACTCTATGCACAGGTATTATTTGGTTTATATGTTTAATAAATTAATTCAAAATGCTTTTAAGCTTTCTACTTTGGTACCTATTTGATTGAAAACATAAAACAATCATTGAATAAAATGCTTTTCAAATGAAGCGAATAAGAATCAAACTTCGAACACTAAATCAAATTTCGGACAGATTGAGTTCAAATCTTGGACACTTTATTTTGTAATTTTTTGATCGAAACTTACATTACACTTGATTATATAGTCAACTGCAAAACACTTACCAAGCAATCACAGTAAACTGTTAACAATGATGAGAACTGGGGAAACACGGGAGAAATTTAGATATTTATAAACGGGTAAATTCTACGTGCTCACGCTAAAGAAACGTCAAACACAAACGATAATGAGTAGTGTTGTAAGATTTCTGCCGATTATGCTATAATTTAAATGTAGTTGTCGTGTGAAATGATAGTGAAACCAAGGGATTACTCTAAAGAAGCAATTGTGATATTATTTTTATAGTTCTATCATCAGTGCATAAAGCATTTCAAGATATTAGAACAAAGTGTCCGAAATATGATGTTGTCCGAAATATGATTCAGAACGGTATAAAATATAATCAAGTGTAATGTAATTTTCGTGCAAAAATAACAAAATGAAGTGTCCGAAATTTGAATTCAATCTGTCCGAAATTTGATTTAGTGTCCGAAGTTTGATTTTTATTCGCTTCATTTGAAATGCATTTCATTCGATGATTTTTTTATGTTTTCAATCGAATATTGGTACCTATATGTAAGCATAAAAGCATATTGAACTAATTTATTAAAAACTAGCTGAGCCGGCAAACTTCGTCCCGCCCAAAATTTGTTTTTTTGTTATCAATACCTTCAAACATTCACGTTTTCTTACTAAGCGCAAGTTCATGAGTCCAATCGCAGAACTGTTCATTGATTGATCTTTTAATCGACCCCGTTGAATTTATTTTTTACTGAAAAAAATCCTAGTACTTCTACCCAAACTCATCATTATAATATCAGATTATTTTCAGACACAATTCTCGTTCTAGATTTTTCAACCACTTTCAAATAACATGTTTCTCCATTACAAGGAATAAATGTTTGAGTGTCTAACCACCATAGAAACATTTATTGCACCCTAAAACCCTCATATGCCTAATTTGGTTTCATTTGCTTATTTAATTCTCGAGTAATGCAGAAATTTGTGTTTCATTTGAATGGCAGCCCCCCCTTAGAGAGAGGGTCTTAAACTATCATGAAAACCTTCCACGGCCCCAACAATAACCCCTACATGCCAATTTTCATGTCGATCGGTTGAGTAGTTTCCGAGTCCATAAGAATCAGACAGACAGACAGACAGACAGAAATCCATTTTTATATATTAGGCTGTCAAAAAAGTCCTGCGGTATTTTTTTTGAGTTTTCATTTGTTCATAAAAATAGTTACAATCATCTGTTTTAAGTTAAATATGCGCCGTTTTGTTCGATGACTTGTTCCCAACGAGATGCCAACTTCATAATACCCCTGTTATAGAAGCTCGCTTCCTTATTGGCAAAAACTCGGATAGCCAATTTTCACAGGCCTCTTTTGTGGCTAACTTCTGACTACCTAGCTCGTTCGCCATGGACAAAAACAGGTGGTAGTCACTTGGTGCAAGGTCCGGACTATACGGCGGATGCAAAAGAACCTCCCATCCGAGCTCCCGGAGCTTCTGGCGCGTCACCAAAGAAGTGTGTGGCCTGGCGTTGTCCTGATGGAAGACAATGCGGCCACTGTTTATCAAAGATGGCCTCTTCTTCGTGAGTGCTACCTTCAAGCGGTCCAGTTGTTGGCAGTACAGGTCCGAATTGAACGTTTGGCCATAGGGAAGCAGCTCATAATAGATTATTCCTTGACAATCCCACCAAACACACAGCAGAACCTTCCTGGCCGTTAATGAGGGCTTGGCCACCGTCTGAGCCGCTTCAGCGGGCTTCGACCACGACCGTTTACGCTACACGTTGTCGTAAGTGACCCACTTTTCATCGCCAGTCACCATCCGCTTCAGAAACGGGTCGATTTAGTTGTGATTCAGCAGCGATTCACATGCGTCGATACGGTCAAAGATGTTTTTTTGCGTCAACGTGTGTGGCACCCATACATCGAGCTTCCTTGTGAATCTGAGCTTCTTCAAATGGTTAATAACGGTTTGATGACTTATCCCCAGTTCTTGGCCGATGCTACGGCTGCTACTATGCCGGTCTTTCTCGGCTAATTCAGCGATTTTGTCGCAATTTTCAACGACAGGCCTTCCGGAGCGTGGCGCATCTTCGACGACCTCTACACCAGAACGAAAACGTTGAAACCATCGTTGTGCAGTGGAAATGGAAACTGTATCGGGTCCATAAACTGCACAAATTTTATTGGCAGCTTGAGATGCATTTTTGCCTTTGTCATAGTAGTACTGTAAAATATGTCGGATTTTCTCTTTATTTTGCTCCATATTTGCGACACTATAACTCACGAACGACTTAACCAAACAAAACACTGTCAAGGACTATATTATAGCGTGCAAAAATACCTTTCCAACAAGCTAGAGTATGACTCGATACAATGAATACAACTAGAACTACGCGCTTACAACGACACCTCGCGGAAATACCGCAGGACTTTTTTGACAGCCTAATATATAGATATCAACCAAATAATACATGTGCATAAAATTTAGATCTGTTTTCTGCATCATATGCCTTAAGCTTCCAAAATATGATTTAGAACGGTACCAATATTGCAACCGGCTTTCATCAGGATTGACAACAGGATTGCGCTGTGTAGGTGCAAAGTACCAATGACTCAAGAATCAGAATTCTTGTGTTTCTTTTACTGCCACATATCAGATTCAATACATTCCTTGACGAATGCCTCATTTAACCCTCTACCGCCCAAGTTTTTTATGTGTCTAAAAAACCTACTCCATTTTTATCTCGAATTTCCGACTTTCAATATAAAATACTACTAGCAGAAAGCTGCCAGCATAAAAACAATGTGTATGTGTGATAGATGAAAATATTCTAAAGTCGTTTTAGTGGGGGTGAACATTGAAAATAAATGCTGAATAATTTGAAAGAGAATCCGCGAAGCCCGTCTAAAGGCGGGCTTGGGCTAGTGATTGAAGCTTGGGAGGGTTGAAGTGATTTATGAGGATGTCAAAAAAGCTGCTAAGAATTAATTCTGGGTGTAGTCGCAACCCCAGCCTTGCGTTTTCTCTTTATAAAAGAAATCATCACACCGTTTGATTCCTGCCGTTTAATTCTCATCAAACCAAACCAAAACCTGTCCAATCAAACTAGTATTAGCTTTAGTTTTCGTTAAAGTATTAGTCTTAATACTATAGCAAATTGTTTTAATTGTAGGGTGAAATTTGACTTTGTACACGGTAGATGATAAGTACTTGAATCTGAAAAATAAACATTTTGAAAAAAAACAGGAAGTGGGTTATATCTATGGTATAACCGCAATGGTGACGCAGGACTTTAGTTGATTCAGTGATCATTTGTTTGAAGTTGAATCTCAATCAATTCTGAATGAATAAATAAATGAATATTTGGGAGACTTCGAAAACGAGAGCGTTATGTTGGAGGTACAAGATTTTATGCATCCAATATTGGATACGAAAATATCCTACTGGTGAGGAAGAATAATCTTCAGAAGCTTTCCTGCTAATTGTACTTGACTGAAAAATCACAGAACCAAATGTATTTGATCGCAGTGTTATATGGTTAGAAAACATTAAAATAAACTCTCGCATGGATGTATTTTTCAATTCCCAGGGGAACTGGCTGATTATTTTTCAGCAACGATTATATTTTTCCAGATTTTCCTCGATACTCGAAGCCCACCAGTGGTTAATGCTAACTCGATAACCACATGTTAAAAGCACTTAATTGAAAAATATGCTGTACATTTTTATTGATGCTATCCTTCCAAAGTAAAACATCACGAACTTGTCGCATAGTTCAGAAGACCATTTTTTGTAAAAAAAAATCGTAAACCTACCTGTCTTTTCCAAAAATGTTCCAGTCGTTCATTTTTCGGATCGTAGTGAGCAAACTTGTTTATGATGCTAGCAATATTATTTCAGTGGCAAGTCCGCTGGAGCTCCACAAATGAATCCTATATCCGTCAAACACCAAAGTAGTCAAAAGCCGAAGGTCTAACTAGTCTTTGAACAAGACTCCAAAGAGGCTGCAGATGAATTTGAATGTCAGATTTTGGGATGAATAAGAGAAGAAAGTGGTAAATCGTTACATGACGGAAAGGATTCAATTTCCGTCATGTAACGATTTACCACTTTCTTCTCTTATTCATCCCAAAATCTGACATTCAAATTCATCTGCAGCCTCTTTGGAGTCTTGTTCAAAGACTAGTTAGACCTTCGGCTATCATCAAACATTACTCTCATTAGAAACATGTCTTTTTCAGCAGTGCGGAGTGATATGTGACACATAACTGTTCCCAGACATCACCGGATCACAGGAATTTCAAGCATGAATTTATCGACAGTTTTCGAAGAAGAACTGCAGATACTTATGCCAAATGCCAGTGAAACAGCGCGAATGTGAAAGCCGTCTACCTTTGCGCTGTTTACCATTCGGAAGGACTAAGTTCACCTATAGGCAAAAGCAATCAACATAAACCGAAAAACCTACAGAGAGTCAAACTACTTAAATACAACTTTTTTTGTATCATTAACTTTGGCTACTGTAATAATAAAACTTCTAATTGACGGAATTTCATTTTTTCCAGATTGATGACGAATTTCCCTGATATTCCCTGATTTTCCCTGACATTCTTTGAATTCCCTGATATTCCCTGATTTTCAAGGATTTTCAAGGTAATCGACACCCTGTCGCAGTGTTATATGGATAGAAAACATTAAAATGAACTCTTTCGCATGAACGTATTTTTCAGTTCCCAGGGTAACTGGCAGATTATTTTTCAGCAACGATTGAATCTTTCCGGAATTTTCTCGATGCTGAATGGCATCCAAACGAAGAGTTCCGCGTGTGCTTTCATGATAAACGAAGTTAGCTTCACCACAACAGCGACAACAAGCTCCAATCGCTGTTCAATTATAACTGAGTGGGTTTCCGAGCGGCGCTCGCTTATATACCGATTGGTGATTTCAATAACCTGTTTTGAAAGCAATTTAAGACTATTGAAACAAGTTTTTGGATCAAAAAGTAACAAGTATATAACGCGTAGACATTTTATCTTTCGAATGAAGTGTTTATCATACCATTTCGTTCAGTTGTTTAGGAGCTATTAACGCTCAAAATCTCGGTCTCCGGCGTAACGCTTTCGTTTTCGAAACTTTGATTTTACACCCCGGTATAGAAATGAAAGACGTAGTCCTACGTCAAAATCAAGTTTCGGTGGAAACCGTGGTGCCCAATCATGCCTGAAAATATAAAATATGCGATCCAAAAGTTGTGAAAATCTAGTGTGGTATTAATGTACCATGATAAATGTATCTCACCGAATCAGGGCCACATTTTGATTAGGGACAGAAGAAATATTCATCTCTTTTCCGTTTTCATACTTGAATGCATTGAGCTGAACATTGACCCGCAATATATTAAACCCATATTTTACTTTCGACTGAACATTCTCGCAATTTCCGACGGAAGGAATCCGAACCTCGACCCATGTCCCCTGCGAGACGATGAAGCTAGAAGCGTAATCAGTTTCTCATCCCTAGTCGGTCTCCGGCCAAGAATTGAGTGATGCTTCTTTTCCGGTGTCGGTTCAACCCAAAACAACCCAACGAGGGCCAAGTGGCATCTATTTCCATAAAGTGACTATTATTTTGTATGTTTCCTACTCCGAGTACATTTCCTCATTAAAAACATTTACACTAAATGATTCAAACGTCCCATCGGGGAGCCTCACTCTCATCCTGACGCTATGCTCCGCACCAGCTTACTTGCTCCGTTTCCGGTCATACCCTTGGCAGACATATGTTTATGAAAATGAGCATAGCACGAAGTTCACTCGCTCGTTCGATGGTGCTTGCGTTTAGTTGTGTGTATGCAGGCTGCAGTGGGACCTACATTTTATTAACATATTCCCCTGTCGCAGAGTCACATTGTATAATCAGATCCACAAGAGTACAAACAGACGTCGGACTCCTATGGGCAGCGCTTCCAGGATATAAACACTACTTCTTGCGTGTATGTGTGTGTGTGTTTCCGTTGTGAGAAGGAAGGATGTGGTTACCAGAGGGAAAATAGTCTTTTTTCAGGTTCGAATCAGCGTTCTCTAGTTGTCAGCTTCTTCCACTCTGCCGACAACAATGACAGGTAGCGAATCTGACAGCTTATCTACACGAGAGGAAACGCAAATGAGCAGGAATAATTTTAATGAATATTTAAGTGATTTTAATTAAACAAATATCGTCCCGAACCCGAACCGGGTGTGAACGCCCGGCGGAAGTGCTAATGAATTAATTCGCAAGAGATGAGGACGATCACGAGCAAGTCTGCCTAGGGATGAGAGTGCGCTTCCGCAGAAGTGTCTAGCTTGAGTTATTATTTCGATTATTTCACAGAGGAAATTAAAAGGAATGGCTCGGAATGGTTCATTCGTCTCAATTACTGTCGCGAGAAGAGTGCTGTTGTTGCTCTGTTCTATTTTTGTTTTTATTTTCCATAAATTTCAGAACTTTCCACGAAATAGATATAATGGCATTTGGAAGTCACTGTACACGCGACGGATTTTTTTCCATTAGCAGTATAATCACGATAGAAAAAAACTTATTTAACCCTCTCGAGACGAATTTTCTAAAGAAAATAAACACTCATAAACATGGATGTATGTATGTGTAACAGTCTCGGAAAGGTTAAAGAGCAAACATTCGGTAACATTAAAACGGCGCACGTAAGCCGTGTCATCGTTCAATATTCAGTTAAGTTTTCTGAAATGACAAAACATTTGAAGGAAACATAACATGGATGATACTTTCTCATTTTGTTGTGAACAATATGGTAGATTGAGTTTAACCAGCACCATAAACTGCGGCAAAAAACTACATCGAAATCAGTTCATTTGCAATTTTCATTATTGTCACAAACAGCAATACCTATTTCACTCTGTTATTACACAACACATTATTACTTGCTGCTACACAATCCCCACCCGCACATCGTCTCTCCAACATAACAAATTCTGATTAAATTTACCGTAACTGGGAAAATCGGAGCACGCTTTCATTCGCAGCATCCGCTCTCGGCTTCTTGGCAGGAGATTTGCTTAATTTTCTATTCCGTGAGCGAAACACTTTGCGAAGAAAGCAGCAAAGCTTCGAGGTGAAAAGTATTTGCTGCATCATCGCCACACAACGCCATCGTTTGCCGTCTTCTCCGGCGAACACTTTAATCAAGGTACCAACTTTTGTTTGCCTTCGTTTTTCTTCTGCCAGCTTCGGTGTCCACTTGTGTCTGGGTTGGTGGGGGTAAGGAAGAACATCGAGACAACCGGTTCCACCTATGCAACGCACGTTTTCCGAATGCTGGGGTGCCCGCTGCTTGTAGATTCACACGAACGCAACCGGGGATGTTCATAATTTCAACAACAAAAAAATGATACTTTAGCAAAGAATTGGCGCTTCGTGCTTCTTGGGAAGGTTTCTCTCGTGAGCATTATTTCTAATAATAATCTCCACTTTCCACCCGCTACTTAGCTTTCCTCGAGCGACCCGACATATTGCAAACCCAAAGGTAATAACGTTACAGCGAAGGGAGTAGATTTAACGCTTTCTGGACTGTAATGAAAAACATGATTATCACACTCCTGGTGGTGATGCTACACTGCTACACGGCTGCTCTCTGCCAGGTATTTGCGTTCCTTGGCAACATAATCCTCAAGTGCGAAGCGTTTTTCCAAGGCGTTCTGACCCATAAACGGTACTTTCTTCGGACAGGTATCAGGGTTCCACTCACGTATTCCAAGGGGGGCTACTAACGCAGCACAGCTGGCACTCATATATCTGCCGGATTCAGACAGAGTTTCCCGTAGGCAAAAGGAGAGGTGACTGTTGTAAAGTTGCGATTAAGGAAATGCACTTTGGCATTCTTTCTGCTCCGAGTCTGAGCCATTCCAGAGAGCATAAATAGCAGAGTAGGTTTCAAAGTTTTTGTGTGCATGTAACTCGAAACGTCCGGAGAGTCTAGTTGAGGTTAAGTTGGCTTTTGAGTAATCATGCTATTTAAGAGTAAATCGAAATTTTAAAATTAGCTTTTTGAATAAATGATTTCAAATAATATTCACATCCTTCATTACCAGCTCCTACACACCGTGCACAACATTCTGACTATAGATACACTCAACCGTTTAATGTGATGTAAATTCAGCAAAAGATCATAACTGTGCACCAACGAGAGCTATAAATTTGATTGGTTCTCATACACTCAACAAGTTCGTCACTGTGATACCGTTTCCGTACCTGACCGATATTCTAATCCAAACATAACAGAAATTTTAGATTAATTAGGGAGAACTGTGCACTTCTCAATAGTTAGCTATCTGTTATCTGGTTTCAATCTAATTGAAGTCGAGGAAAAGGATATCCAAAAAATCGTCTTCAATATTGGAAATGGGCATTAGGTATATGTAGGGGAAGTGGGGGCATAGTGGTCACCCATTTCCATTTCCATTTCCTGCGTTCACATACCGCTCCAATCTCGTTTTTCGGGGAATATTATAGTTCTACTCATTGTTGTCCAAGGTAGCAAGCGGCCTTTACTATAAAAATTCAAAATAATAAATTTTTCATCGTTAGAAAAAAAAGGTGAAAAATCGAACTTTTTTTTTGCTTGAAGGTACAGTGGTCACCTAGTACAAAATGATCACTCGCTCATATCAAGTTAAATGGGATAGATTTATGCGTTTTTTCGTCCAAATTTGTTCAAATCATATTTGATATAGTAGGTACATGTATGAAATAAGCTTGGCATATTCACCTAGAGTCTCAATTGAAATTTTCTCATGCATACAAAAACGTAGAAAGAAACACATAACACTCCGTATAATGAGGCTTGGTTGAGTTGGAGTGGCATATTTTTCCAGGGTCAAAACCACAAAAGAAACCTCTTCAAGAGCAGAATGTAAGTCGTTATTCACTTATGACCACTTTGCCTCCAAACATCAAAGTAATTTCTATGCTAATTAATCGCTAAGATTAAACAAAATATCTGTTCACCTCTCCTTGAATATGTGAACAGTCGTCAAAACTGATGATTTGTCCAACATTTCAGATTTAATAAACTAAATTTCACGAGAAATTCCTCAGATACCATGAGCACAGAACTACGCCCGAATGACTATCGAGAGAGCAATTTCTGTTGACGTGGGACTACGTCTAACCGGAATATATGGAGGGTAAAATGAAAACCTAAACACAGAACATGCAGGAAAAAATGAAAGATTTCGAATGCTTATAGCTCGAACATTTCGTACTGGATAGGAGAGATGTTTGCATCACTTGATAGGGAATATTTCTACGCATCTATCGCAACTAACAAAATGTTGTTTTTCATTAGATAAACAATTGAATAACTGTAAAATATTAGGCGTTATCTAAACGCCCTAACTGCATCGTTTTGATTGGCCCGATTTACGGTTTCCCTAACACAGCCATCAAAACCAAGCAGCCTTGGGGAAATCGGCATTGCAAATACATGAAAGTAGGGGGACTTTTGTTCTCATCGAAAAATGTTCCCTAACACAGACTTTAAAACCAAGCAGCGAAATCGGCATTGCAAGCACACGAAAGAGCCTAGAGGCGAGTGAACTGAAAAGTTTAAACCCTCTTAAAGCCAAAAAGAAGAAAAAAGAACACACGAAAGTAGGGGGAGCTTTTGTTCCCACCGAAATGTGTTCCCTAATAGAGATTTCTAAACCAAGGTGCCTGGAGAAATCGGTATTTCAAATTCATGCAAGTCGGGGGTATTTTTGTTCCGACTGGAATGTGTTTCCCTAACACAGACTTCAAATCCATGAAGCGTGGGGAAATCGGCATTGCGAATTCATACAAATCGGGGGTATTTTTGTTCCGATTGAAATGTGTTTCCCTAACACAGACTTCAAAACCGTGGTTTCTGGGGAAATCGTCTCTGCAAATAAATGCAAACTGCGAGTACTTTTGTCCTCGCTTGCCCTAACATGATCTTCTAAACTTAGGAACCTGGGAAAATCGTGCAGCCACTAGAAGCGAATGAACTTCCCAGTTTCAAGCAAATTCGAGATTCGAGAAGTATGTACACTTTTGGGATGTAAACTTCAGAGGGAAATGTAAAATAAAATAATCGTTTTATTATTTTTTTTTGTCTTTATTGGAAAGATTTTCAGCTATAGGCTGGTTCATCAAACGTTTGATAATTCTTCCGTACATATATTTTGTTCTAGTCATCATACCAAACGTAAAAGGTCCGTCATTAAATTTACTTGTAACGAAGAACAATCAATCACAATAAATGAATTGACTTTACACGGCATTTGTTCATTTTTTTCACTCACAGAGCAAATATATTGAACTCAATTGAATTTGGAAACTGTTTCATTCAATCAAGAATTTAATCAATACAAACGAATGATGATCAGCTAAGGTAGTTCCACGTGAACCTTGCGGTTATATCATAGATATAACCCACTATTTTTTTTTATTCATATTTTGACATGCGACAGCTCTACTGAAGTACAGGGTGACTCAAAAGTCATTAAATTAATCAAACATAAGGTGATTATCAATACGCCATCTCCAGTCAATAGTTATACTACCGAACAAGCAAGTGACCACTTTACCCCCACTGACCAATTTGCCCTCACTACCCCTACAGGAAAGATGCTTCTTGGTTTGAAAAAATGCACCCTCTACAATCCAGCGATTTGTATATAAAACTTACTGAAAATGTATCTTTTTATGTGATCGTTATGTATTTATGTGAGGTTTATGTATAATAATAATAATTAATAAATAGAAAAAATCACTTTGAGTTCATGTTTTATTTCACCGACAGCAACAAGATATAACGTCCAGATCGGTGACTGATGAAACGAGTAAGAGAGATCGAAAACTGTTGGATACTTTTTTATAGTTTTTTTAAAAGCTTTCGCAATATTTCGGGTTTGTAAATTGTTTCTTCTTCTAATAATGGCGGGTTTATTGCTAAACTACAACTGTTATATGTCTACAATAGTGTTGTACCAAAATTTGCCAAACGTCTTGAGGTACGACCAATCCAAAGAACTTGGGCTCTGAGAAAGCGAGCGCTTTCTAGGAAGAAGCGGGAGTTCAAGAATGTTAAATTTTTACAACAAATCTGGAACAGAACTACCGGTAACGTAACCTTGGAGTCTATACAAACTCTTATGACTGCTTATGACTTAATGCAGAATGATGATGTTTCGAATGTGAATTCGTAAACCATATCCCATTGAATTTTTCGAACTTTTTTCAAACATTGCAAAAATATAACATGAAAGCAGTGGTGCAAAGTTCCGTGAATGAAAAAAAATCGCAAAAGAAATAAGAGCCACAAAATTGACAGCAGAGAAAAAAGCGCAATGTCACCAGTTGCCTAGAAATATTCTGTTGCTGAAAAACGTCATAAATTTGCATGGTGCATTACGTTTGCCCTGTTATTTTTTGTTTCGAAATATACCATTGATTACATTTCAAAATTATTGTACCACGATCTATTTTTTCCACAGTTACAAGTATTTTAGTTTGGACATTAGGCTATTTTTGGAATTGTTAGGTTAACCCTCCTGTACTCGCGCGCAAAATCGAAAACCACTCACACAGACAGAATAGCGTGCAGAATCATGGCATTTAGTTCTTAAAATCCAACAAATTTAAAAAAAATCGATTCAAATTCGTTTTTCCGTTTATTTTTTCCCACAGTATTGAACTCGAGGAAAAAGTCACAGGAGGGTTGTGGCCAAGACACGACCGCATAGTTGACGTAGGATTCCGTTAGGCTATCTACTGCATGCTGACGTTGGATATGTTTGAAGAATTACATTGTTAAACTCTTCGATAATGATCTGGTTGTTAGGTTTTGTTTGTTCACTCCACCAGTGTCCATAACCGAGTGATAATGATAGAAGGATGGTGTTTAGTCATTAGATGGTGCGTATCACGTACCAAAGCCGCCCTCTGTGGTCCTGGACGAGGTGGCTCCTGTGTTATGTGTGTTATGTGTCATCAATGTAAAATAAGATAATTATCATTATCGAACACAAGTTTTCTCACCAGAAAAAAGTGTTACTTTAGTATACAGAAAATATATTTGAAATGGAAAAGGTAATTTTATTTATAATTTTTTATATTCAGAGTGTTCATTCGACCCATTTCCTTTTCGCTTTAAACCCTACGGAAAACGATGCTACATGCTTCAATGCGAATTTCAATTGGGCTAACAGAACCCAATATGATATGTAGAGCATAGGTGAAATCACCTTTTCGAATATTCCTTCATTTTTCCAATTTTGCTCGTCGCATGAACTTTCCTTGGGAGAAAAAAAAACATTCATATTTCAAGTCATTTCAACACAATAGCTACCATGTACAATTTTACACTTACAGTTGTGCTAAAAGTTTTACAATACATGATCGGTCATTGATATGAAATTTCACGAAGCAACCAACATAAAAGTTCCAAATTTAAATTTTATTTATATTCTATCAAGCATAAGTTCTATTCAGTTCATTGAAACATCATACTTCAATCAACCCATCGAAAGATTCTTATTGGAACGAAAAAACACTCGTTCATCGCTCCTAACTTATTCGCCAGCACGTATGCAATCAGCAATGCCCACGCTAGTTACAATGAGCACTATCCATTTGTGCGCGTCGTTAGTTAAACTATCGACCACAAGGGTATTTACATGCTGATTTCCCCTAGACACCTTGGATTTGAAATCTCTGGAATACATGTCGGTGGGGAAAAAATCACCACCTACTTTCATGTATCTGCAATGCCAATTTCCCCCAGGCAGCTTGGTTTTGATGTCTCTGTTAGAGAACACATTTCGATGGAACAAAAGCTCCCCCTACTTTCATGTGTTTGTAATGCCGATTTCCCCCAAGCAGCTTGGTTCTGATGTCTCTGTTTGGGACCCGCCGCATGTGTTTTCAGTTTCGACCAATCAGAAATGGGTATTTCAGTTAGGATAAGGGTTGAGATTTTTCATTTGTTTGATAGTTAGTTTCATGACGTATATTATTTTATTCAATGTAAAAAATTGTTATGGAGTGCCGAAATTTATTGACGCAAAAATCTCATCAATCCATCATGAAATGACTGAGCAATAAGCATTTGAAATTGGACAATTTTCACGGTGCGCTCGATTTTCGATTTTCAATTTGTACCCCAATATGTTCCCGAAAGACGTAATCCTACGTCAAAAAACTAACCAAAAAGTAATTACTTTTGCCGTATTTTAATTCAGGTAGTGCGTAAATTTCGCTCATCAAAAATGTCGAACCTGAATATTAATTATCCCACCTGGAAATTAATTAATTAAAAGTTACACGAACGATTCAAGTTTATCAATCACTACCAATGATTTCTCCTATGATATGGAAGTGCGAATTGAGGACATAGAGAAATATGTACGGAACAACAACTTTTATTGATAAAACTTGCGTGAAGTTTTCCTCGAATCCAACAAAAACATATCGAATTGCATGCTGTTAAGTGTGAAAAACCCCCGATTTCCTTTACCCCCCTTGGGCGATATTTCGATTTTCAGAAAACTTAAATTTTGAAATCTGCGAAAACAACAAATGAAGTCCGAATGAGCCAATATGTTGCATAGAATATTTTATCGTGCAAATCAACAATTTGCAGGGAGTCCCGTGTGAAAAATCTATAAAACTATTTTCATTGGCACCCTGAACCATAGGTTTTGCCTCCTATTCCGAAAAAACGACGGAGTCCCAGACTTTCGTTTTTGAACAAAAACATTTTTTTACGAGATGACACTTGATCTCAACGTTTCATGCAATTTGAACACATTTGGCATAAATTTTTTTTTTCGAAAACTCCGATTTCCTTTGGGTGATTTTTGGGTTTTGAAAAAAACTCAAACTTTAACCGCTGTGCGACACTAGTAAATGAAGTCCGATTGAGCTAATATTTTGCATAGGGTAGTTTTTCGTGGGAATCAACATTTTTGATTAAATACCTTTTGAAATTCGAAAATCACTTTTTACCCATACATCCATTGATACTCTAACATATATGATCGGAAGCTCAATAATGCGTTGGATCCTCATGGTAACGTTCAGGTAATTCATTCTTTTCGTTGAGATTTGCCTGTGTTGTCCTCTGAAGAATGGTCATACTTTTTTGCAGAGCTGGATACCTCGGGGCCTTTTCGGAGATTGGAAGGAAAGGTATCATGCATCTCTTAATGTTTCAATGACGAAGCTATATTTTATGGACGCTTTCAACAAGGCATGCGATGCTGGGATTTAAGTCAGCCGTATCAGACTGCAGTAGAAAAACGTTAGTAAATCATATTTTCCATTGCAATATATAGAAAAAATATATCAAATCGCGTGAAACACATATTTCTACAACAAATTTGAGGCTTTTTAGGAAGAATTACTTATCAATTTTTCATAAATTTACATTGAAAATTGAAAAAAAATTCAGTCATTTTCGCAATTTTCAACACTAACGTGAGGACCCTTATAGCATACCCGGTAACTGTAACTGTCTAAGTACGTTGACTCCGTGCAGGGTATAAGCAGTGTTGCCACACGAACAGAGTTTTTCGATTTTTTTTTGGTACAGATTCTCTACGTACAGATTTCAGATTTTTGACAGATAGATAGATTACAGATAGATACAGATTTTCTGAAGTAATGAAAATAATGACACATGGAGTTGGTAAAACTGATGAGGCAGAGATTTGATTTCGATGATTGGGCCCTTCAAGGCTGCTGCAATGTTAGATCGCAGAAACATACCCAATCTAACGAGCATCGAATAAGCATTGAAGGCGTTTTCAGGTTTTTCGACGTAGGACTACGTGTTTCATTCCTGTACCGGGGTGTAAGTTCTAAGTTTCGAAAACGAGAGAGTGACGCTTGGAATGCTGAGTTTTGAACGTTAATACCTCTTTTCCGGCTGAACGGAGTGGTATGATAATCGTTTCATTCGCAAGACAAAATGTCCAATAGTTATATAATTGTTAATTATTGACCTGAAACAGGCTATTGAAATCACATAAATCCGCACACTCGGAAATCCATTGTTATGGCGTCGTGAGATAAGGAAGGTCACGCTCATACGCCTTTGCATCATGCTGTTTCCTTCCAATTCCATTTCGTTTCTGCAGCCGAACTGAACGGAACATTTAGCGAAAATCGAGGTATCGATTATAATTCGATGCCGATTGACTATGGATTTGATATTGAAGAATACGAAATGTTTCATATGGTGTAGTGGGTATTATTTCACCATATCGAAGAAATCACATCACACTTATGAAAGCAGCGTTATCAATTATTTGCTTACGAGACCGGAATGGGGTTTTATTTTTGCGGTGTAATTCCGAGGAGGAATCCATTCCTTCTCAAGCGTTAATAATCCTACCTTGGATCAACGATGATTCCAACTGTCGGGGCTTGGGGAGGGGGTACTATTTGCGTTGGGTATTTCCGAGGAGGAATCGATTCCTTCTTTGAGCGTTAATAATTCTTTTCCGGCTAAACGAAGTGGTATGATAATCACTTTATTCGAAAGATGAAATGTGTAAGAGTTATGTGCTTGTTACTTTTTGGTTGCTAAGCCAACGTTGGTCCTACGTCCACCTTGCGGTTATATCATAGATAGACTCACTTCTAGTTTTTTTTTATGGGGAATGAACACCGTGCCTGAATATGAAATTGCTCCGTAAATAAATCTCTGTTTGTCAAAAATCGATTGCCTGTAGAGTGATGACAGTTCGCTCGCATATTCCTACTATGCCTTAGTCCTCGGCAAGTGTCGAGTACGTGTCGATACGATGATCAAAATGATGAATTCTGAACATTTGATCAAACAGCATAGCGTAGCTCGAAACTTAACTACTGATAATTAAAAGTTCAGCAATAGTGTATAGCAATTATCAAACAGATGAGAAATTCGAGACTAGAGTATTTTTTCTTCAACAGATTTTTCATGCAACAAATATTTTGTATGGAACCGATTGCGATACAGATTTTTGAATGAAATATTACAGATGAAAAAGATTTCAATGTAACTGTGACAGAAAATCAGATAGCTTGCAGAATACTGACTGGGCTCAAATATTCAATGACATCACCTCTGTTGCTTTTTTGGAGTATATTTTGGCCCACTTTAACAGATTGAATTATTTGTTCCAGGATGAAAAACCTGAATTCGCGATGCTACATAAATAGCTGAAAGATATTTATCTAACAATTCTCACAAATATCCGCGAGTAATCTTACGTTGTTTGAATGTTCAATGCTACTGTTCATTTGAAGACCGGCATTAATGTTTATGTTGCAATACCAGAAAAATCTGGATGGCGAAGGCAAACATTTTTTAGATATATTTGTAGCAGTTTTTTCGTGGAGCTGATCAAACAAATAAGTTGGCCGGGTCAGCTAGTATGTTATACAAATACGGTACAAGTATGGGAGGGTTTTTGTTTATTTTAAGCTCATTTAATGTTATAAATTGATATGTCAAAACAGATGCTAAAAATTAATTTTGGGTTTAGGCAGTCCACATTCGGCGATTTGATTTCTGTTGGTAAAGGGCGAACACGAAATTATTGCGACACCGAAAATGTCATGCCAATTTTCTTATTATGTTTAGAATCAAACCAAAATTTTAGGGTAGTTTTATACATATATTTACTTCAAAAATCAAAAGAAAAGTTAATCGATGGAGCCTTGAGTGTAAAACTGAACGCATTTTCGCTTGATGCCCTCCATCAAAGTCTTTACAGTGTTATCCGGTACCAGTTTCTCAGTTTTTTCTCCATTTTCTTAACATGTCCTTCTCGTCTTTGACTGTCTTCTTGCTCTTCCGAAGTTCCCGCTTCATTATTGCCCAATACTGCTCCACCGGGCGCAGCTCCAGACCGTTTGGCGGATTCATGTCCTTTGGAACAAAATGGACAGAATTGGCCTCATACCACTCCAGGACACTTTTAGAATAGTGGCATGATGCCAAATCTGGCCAAAATAGCGGAGCTTCATCGTGCTGCTGCAAGAACGGCAAAAGGCGCTTCTCGAGGCACTCAGATTTGTAGATCTCGCCATTTACTGTGCCCTTTGTCACGAAAGGCTCACTCCTCAGTCCACAAGAGCAGATGGCCTGCCAAACGAGATATTTGGAGGCGAACTTCGACATTTTTTTCTTCTTAAATTTTTCGTCCACATCGAATTTGCTCTGGCCGGTGAAAAACTCCAACCCCGGAATTTGCTTAAAATCGGCTTTTATATACGTTTCGTCGTCCATCACACAGCAGCCATATTTTGTCAGTATCTTCTCGTAGAGCTTCCGTGCCCGAGTTTTAGCCATCGATTGTTGCCGCTCATCGCGATTTGGGAAGTTTTGTACCTTGTATGTATGTAGTCCAGCTCTCTTCTTTGCATTCTGGACGTAGCTTTGCGACGTGACGATCTTTTTAGCCAAATCACGGCTTGAGACGTTGGGATTTGCTTTAATCATCCGCTTCACCTTTCCCTCCGTCTTTTTGTTCTCCGGTCCCAGTTTTCTTCCAGCTCCTTTGCCGTGGTCCAACGTCAACCGCTCCTGGAACCGCTTCAACACTCTGAAGACGGTTGAATGGTGAATGTTCAACATTTTTCCCGCCCGCCGGTGCGACAGGTCAGGAAATTCCAGGTGTTTGGAAAGAATTTGTTTTCTCGACTCGCGTTGGTTCACCTCCATTTTCGTTGAATCGAAAAACACGACTCCGAGTTTGACAGCATGTAGACAATACACATCAATGAGAAAGTGTGCAAAATTTGGTTGATTTTAACCCAATGGTAAAAAAGTTATGCCCTGTTGAATGTGTCGCAATAATTTCGTGTTCGCCCTTTAGACGCGGGGCATTCTTTAGGAAGTGGAGGCGATCTGGCGTAGTGGTAACATTCATACCTCTCACGCAGAGATCACGAGTTCAATTGTCACTCCCGACATTCTTCCAAAAATGAAAGTAAAAGTGACGAACCAGCCGAAATGTCTATAATAGAGAAAAAAAATTCTATAGGAATAGAATTTCACAGTCAGTACAATAATTTCAATAAGTAAAATTTTGGACTTCTGGATTTACTTAATGGTACATGCCTAACATCGCTTTGATGTTAACTTACATACCCGAATATAACCACCAGTTGCAGTTTTAAAATTGAGGAACTCAAAATGCTTAACTCGTTGAGTCCTGGATTGATCTTGCTGCGCTTTCAATTCAGTTCGCATTTAATTCATTTGCACAATATCAGTATCGGTCCTCGCTTCGAAAGATATTTATTGTATGAAAAGAAAATAGTTAAAAATACGACTAGAAAGTAGTCACATATCGTAAAACATCTGAAAACAAATCATGTTCTTTATTATTCACTTATTTTGTTACTGTCAGTCCCATTGATCATCGTTTTTCTAACGGAAAACTCCATGTCAGGCCGACACGACACGTGTTAATATCGAAACTCTAAAAATTGCAATCATTTTCAGATTTTTATTTTGTTCCACTTTTGAACAGTCGTCATAGTTAAAGGGCGGTTCAAATGTTATAGAATGACATGTAGAAAGGGAAAGGGAAAATATGAAATTCAAAATGTAACTATACAAATCAACTGCATGTTCATATTACCCCCACTGCCCGTCTTACTCGCATCTCCCCTACAGATTGGGTTGATAAAAACAATGAAGTTCATTATGCGTTTTTCAGAGAAACGGATTAAAATCTAAGTTCTTCACTTCTATAATATTAGTGAATTCCATTGAAATTGTTTTTATCTCACTGTTTCCAGGTCACAATGTTGACTAGCCGCTCAGGTTAGCGATTATTTTTTTTTCCACCATCTCTTCATTTCTGTCACATCCCAAGTCATCTTTCCCCTTTTCTTCAACTTCTGATTAACAATTACCTAATATATCTCAAAAGAGCCGGTTTAAGAGTAGTTGGGTGGATTGATATACATTTCGAAGAATTCCTCCCCGTTGTCTCGATACCACTGTAGTACTTCTCCGCTGTAATGGCAATTTGCCAAATCTGTACAAAACTTTACAGGTCCATTGTGAGCTTTAATGTATGGAAGAATACGTTTTTTCATAGTCATGTTTGTTACGGGAACCTGGGATTTTTGTCTGCAAATACCTGGTCAGATCATAAGCTTTCTAGAAAATTGATCGACAAAATCGAATTTAAACTTCTCACAGACGGTGCTTTGGCTTACATTGAATTTCATGGCGATATCATAATCCGACAGCCCCGGGTTCGCTCTAATAGTTCTCAACATTGTCAATTGCAGCATCCGATATGCAATGGCTCAGGGAAGAGTTTGAGAAAACACTGCACATGTCGGATTTTCGAAGTCCTAAATTAATTTTCGGATCATCTCTTCCATCAAGTATAACTTCTTTGAAACACACTGAATCGTGATGAACTTTTCAGAAATGAAAGAGGAAACATTTTAAAACAAACTGCTGTCAAAACATTTCGAATCCAGCCACGACCGCTGTAGTAAAATAAACAGTATCCTCCAGGTATTGCCTACTTAATCAGGTATGTACTTCGGTTCTAATATAGGCAGAAATACCTTCATCCTAGAACACACTTTCATCAAATGATACCGCTACCAGTGGCTGAAATTTCCACTAATGCCCTTTTCAGCGAATTTGTTCTGACAACTGCAATTTTCATCTTTTAACATTCATCAACAGTACATAATTTCAACGATTTGAGACTCCAATAATTCATTCTAGCTCTTATGAATATGAATGACCATGAACTCTGCCAGTGTCATACAATACGACCAAACCTGCTGCCCAAAATAAACCCGGGCAACCAATCGCGATCCAATTGTCTTTCCGTGAATGAATTTAAATGAGCACAACTTTTGTGGGCAACCCCCTCTCCCCTCTATTCACCATACGGCCCACCCTTCGCATAATTTCACAGAAAAAAAGGCTCGGCACTGGCCAATCCGCACATGCATGAGCGAAACCGGAACGGTTTTCAACGAAGAAAGTCCATCTCTCCCCACCGCCGTCTGGTCCTACGGACCGCGCTGCCAGTGGCAGTGAGCAGTAAACAAATGGAAAGCACATTTTCGTAATAGTTATTATGCTAATTTATTCATGTTTTTCTCTGTTTTCCAAGCCACCCGATGAGTTCCTCAATAAGAAGTCCACAGCGTGGCGACTGAAAAGCTTCCCAAAAGCGCTCCTGTTGGGTGGAGCAGCGAGAGAAAAAAAGCTGAAAAATTATACGCCTAATTATTTCGAAGAGCTGCATCCATTCTTTTTTCATGAGCTCCGACAAAAAAAAAACTATGGAAAAAAACAAATCTCATTCAGAATTCTTCATCAACAATATAGGTAATCAAAAAGTGGAACCCGAAGCGGTGCTTATTTATGATAACATATGTCAACATTTGCGTAGAATAGAAAACAGAACTCCACAGTACCTACAATTAAAATTCCAACCAAAACAACTCCCAGAATGGTGAGGCGACCCCTTTTGGGTCGAAATATGAGATGCGCCTTTTTAAACATGCAAATTATTTTTTTTCCGTTCCGGGAAACAGCCTCTTTCGCCACTTGGCTCCACTTAGTTCGGGTGTCGCACCGCGTTCGGTGACCGGAATACAGGAACAGTGGAAAAAACTGATTAGGGAATCGTGTCGGCGTGGTATCCGTGTGTCTTCCAGTGGCTGACCTCGGATGCAAGGCGGAATAAATTAAACTAATTTGGGTTCCGACGAGGTCGACGGTAAAAAAAAGGTTTGAATTTGTCCCGATGGCACAGTACGTGTGCGAGTTGCCTTCGTGGAAACAAAAACGCTGGTGTTTAATTAGTCCCTCGGTGTCTGATTGTAATTAGCGAGAGTTATTGATTCCTCGCCGATTCATTACTGCTGCCACACCATTACCCGTCTCCACGAGAAGTGCTTCCGCTAGAAGATAGAAAAGTATAGCGCTTCTCCATATGATTTGCTAGGGAACGACACTCCGTTCGAATTTCCCCGAGTTCATGCAGATGCGACGGAGGTACGTTAGTTTATTTCCATTCCAAGCAAATATCCAATTTAGCAATGGTAGTTCGATTTGTCAGCGGAACCATCAATATTCTCCGTAGCTTTGTCTGACTACAAAGCAAAACGATCGAAGAGGGGTTAGCTTCTGGAGAGACAACGGTATGATGACATCGGAGTGTTGGATGCTGCAATAACGAACGTGCATGGAATCAATTTGCGGTTCAATCCTCATCGATAGCCAAGAACATCCCTTCCGAATGCATTCATGGACTGTCTTGGAAACCGAAAACCGAATTCTGATGCATTGGTGAGAGTTTTCTAAGCGAAGTTGACAGTTGCATAAAATACACACACACACATACATACTGCGATAACACTAGAAACTGCCAAAAGCAGTAAGCAAAAACTGTTGTGTTCCTTGTGAAAACGTATTTCATTTGCGTTTTCGATCACTCTTGCGTGGGTGGTTTGAGTGATGGAATCTGCAAATGGTAGTGCACAACGGGATTGATGTGATTGCTAATGAACTAAGATTCATTTGACTTTTACAATACACAATTATGCCATAAAGGTACAATAAAACCCATTTGTTCTACTATTCGTTCAAATTTATTGAAACGTCTACAAAGTAATACAATTGTGGCAACTGTAAAAAATCATTAAATTATTTTCCAGGATCGAACTCGGTTCTCGACTCGAATTTTCTTTCATGTCTTGTATAAACTGAAAACGAGAGTCTCGAAGTAGTAACTTTGGGAACATAAGTTATTCATCCGGGACCATATCATATGAATACATAGGTTGTTCGACAATATTAGTTGTGCTTTAGCCGATTCAATCATGAATGGACTGAACTGAATAACCTAAAGGCTATAGGCAGCTATTGGTTTGATTTGATTTAGATTTCATGATTTTTTTTTCACTCTACCCTACTTTTATTCCATTTTTAATCATGCACTTTTTTATGTCTTGTTAATGATAAATTTTGTGATGTTTAGCCCAAATTTATATTTTATCCTCTACAGATTACTGTCTTATGAAAATTTTCATCAATGGTTATTTTGATTTTGATTTATTTGAGTCCTAGATAAAATTTAAATATTAAGAAAATAGTAGAAAAAATGAGAAGGGTCTGAGCCTAAGGGCACTGACGGAAGTTTGACGTAGGACAGTGATCGTTCAGAACACTTGGTTATTTTAAATGTAATTATTTTCCTTTCTCAGAAATCTATTAGTTTAACTCTTTTTAAACTCTAAATAGTAGCCTTGAGAAGGGCCGTTTGTTGTATGTACTCATAACCTTCAAACGGTTTGTAACGAACAAAGAAAGACAATAAGCTTCTGGCAGGAAGTTCAACTGTCAACTGAAACTGATTAATGCATATCGTGGAGGCGATCGGGCGTAGTGGTAACATCCATACCTCTCACGCAGAGATCACGAGTTCAATTCTCACTCCCGACATTCTTCCAAAAATGGAAGTAAAAGTGACGAACCAACCGAAATGTGTTGAAAGTCACTATAATAAAGAAAAAAAAAAAGATTAATGAATATCAGTGGGACACATAACATTATATCGTCATTCATTACATTAAACATGAAATTTACAGAGACATTTATACGCTTGAGAACGAAGGAGATGTCATTAACGTACAGAATGAAAATAAGAGGGCCAAGATGAGAGCCTTGTGGAACTCCCGAAGCGACTTTTACTGGATTTGAGAGAGAATTTTGAAAATGAAGAATTTACCAGTTTAAGAGTCCTTGTTCCATTCCAATTTTCTGCAATTTGAAGAGTAATAATGGAATGTCGATGTGGTCAAACTGAAGTCAGTGTAAAGAGCTTCTACGTGTTTGCCATTTTCCATTGCATTCAAAATAAAAGTCACAACTGCCAACAGATTAGTTGCAGTTGAGCGGCCTTTGAAGAAGCCATGTTGCATACACGTTATTCTATTCTTTACTTGTTGGAAGACTTTTTCATTCACTATTGCTTCGAAAAGTTTAGGAATGCAAGAGATAATGGCAATTCCACGATAATTACGTACGTCAGATTCAGCGCCTGATTTAAAGATAGGTACTAAAAAAGATTGTTTCCATTTTTATGGGAATATTCCAGTATGTAGTGACATATTGAAAATGCAATATAAGGGAAGGGTGAGTTCCTCAGTCAGGTTCTTCAGAAATACAGGTGCTATTCCGTCAGGCCCTGGTCCTTTCGTTCCATCTAATTTATTTAATGCATGGCATATTTCTTGTTGTGAAATATAGTTTACCGATATGTCATTTGAATAGTCCCGATCGCGATTTTCTTCGGAAAATGTGGTATATACTTCCTGAAAGAAATTTGCAAAGAGATTACAAATTTCGTTCGAAGAATTCCCTACATCTTCATCGAGGTGCATCCGCGATTGAGTTTGAGTTATTGAGTAATTGAGTAATTGAGAATTATGAATATGAGTCATGAATATTATTAATATTTGATTTCGTTTCATTTTTGTGATGCGATGTAATGCCGATCTCAATAAGTCCTCGCATGATAATCGCTGCCTCCTCCTAATTAATGAACGATCACTGTATGGGTGACACTTTTCTCGTTGTTTTGATGAAATCTTGCATTAAGTTTGAATGATGCATTTTGCATCTGATTACTTTAACATCTTGCTGATTTGTTAGATAGAACGAATTATTGCACGCAATTTTGTGTTACATACAACATTCATGAGAACGAAGTTGGAAGAAAGAATGCATAATACATGATTTACCTTCGCATCCGCTCGTAAAACATATCTCTTTTATTTGTTAAATTGCTCACTTGTTTTATTATTTCCATTATTGATGTCTCAGGCGAAAAAAAAAGCTGGATAAAATTGCCTTCTAATGGTATATATTAGAACATATTTCGTAAGAACGATTCTGCGTAATGCGCAATTGAAAACTTTTAATAAGCTTTACATTTTTCGTAGAGCGACCCCCCTAAATAGAAATCAAAGACGTAGTCCTACGTCAAAAATGCTATCGCTTTTCTCACTAAAACGACAATTTCCGCAGTTTCGCGCTACGCTTTAAGCTGGTTTTCTACAAAAAAAAAATCACTTTTTCATCACTTTTTATTTTTGTCAGTCCTGCTATGATCAAATTTTACAATAAAAGAGATCTGTTCTGTATAGTTTTTCGAACAAATTTTCATTTGACGACAAAAAAAACCCAAGCTATCATTGATGCTGCGGAGCGTTTCAAATTAATGTACTTTCTTTCAAACAAATTTCAAAAAACGTCAATATACCAAGCTTTGAAAAGTCATAAAAAATTAGATTTGATGATATTGTACTCAAATATGGGATTTAACTTGAATATTATGGAAAGAAAGAAAAAATATTACGATGGCAAATCAAAAATGGCAAAAATGAAATTGGCAATCATGGAATCAGGATGATGATTTGCTAATTAAAGAACTAGTTGATGGTTTTTGCTTTTTACAACTTCATTTGACACGGTTTAACGGTTTAATATGAAATAACATCTACACTTGTTGGTGGTTGGATATGGAGTGAGAATGGAATTAAACTTAAGGCTAATATGTACACACTTTCTCTATATACAAGGAGTTTTCTTCTCTTTCTCTCCCGTTGCATTGGCTGGTGGTGATGTCGAGCGGGCGAGGCATACGCATCTACTTTGCTCGCGTCATATTGCCAAAACTTTCCGCTTAGCTCGGAAAGCAAACATGTTTGGACATGTTGGGGCGCGAACACCTCTAAATGCCCGAAAATTCGATCAATTGAGGAATTTCGGGCACTGATGAAGGAATATCTTTGGAAACATGTCTCTGGAGCAGGAACCATTAATTTGAAAAGGATAGAACCAATCAAGTTTATTACGAATGTTTGGGTTTAAATGAATAATAACACCTCCAAAACCACTTATTTAAATCTTTCGGGTGAATATTCCATCCGCAGAGATTACTTGTTTCATGTAAATGCTCTAGAATCTAACTGTGTTATAATACTGTTCTTCTATTTCCGATTGATCGATTCCAAACTATAAACTTACAATTCAATAGCTTATTATTAATATATAAACAAAACCGTTTTCAACTTCCTAATAGTGAAATAGAATGCGTTGTTTTATTGGTCGGATACTCAAGTGTAAGAAAATTAGTCACAGTTCTAGTTGCGTGCATTGCGAAGTACCATGAGCATTCGCTAGTGTGAGTAACATCTCATCCGGAAAAAAATAGGTTTTTTACTATGGTGAATGTGTCAGAAAAATTTTGTCGAGTTTATCGTTCAAATAATTATTCTTCCAATGCATTGATTTTCACTTCCAAAATGTTTTTAATCACCTAATTTTGATGTTTCCCAAATATATGTTGTACTAAATTTTCCCATCGTTCAAATGGAAGCAACACAATTGTCCTACGTAGCGTACTTTTTTGAAGAAGAGCCAGTTTGAGGCAATCTGATCCCGGAACTATAAATAAGTTCAATAACTCTGTCATTCTTGAAATTCGACCATATGCGTAGAAGGATATTTTTTCATCAAATATGATCGTCTATCACCTCCTGAGAGATTGTGGATAAATTTATTTTTTTTAATATTTTTTTATATTTTTTTATGGGGATAAATCAAAAATTAAATTCTTCTTTATTGTTTTTTATATTAAAATCACCTGCTATTTTTTTTCGAAAAAGAAGTTTCAAAACCCGTATTTATCTATAAAACATATTTAAGCCTCACAGAACAATATGGAAAAAAGGAGAAGGCATATTAATTGTGTCTACCCTAATTTCTAATTTCTGTCTAAATGAATCAGCGAAGTCTTCCGCATCGTTTTCAAATTTCGTCATTACAATTTTCCATTTTATTTCCCATCTTTGTTGCTCTCTCATATTGTATTGAATAAAATTGTTATCCGGAGGTTCGAGAAAACTCATAACCTGATTTGACGGATTTTTCCATCTTAATTGGGGTTAACGTTACATTCGAGTAAATGTTGCATTCTGGTAAATGTCGCATTCGAGAATTTATTACCCCAAGATGAATATGGATTCGGGTATTTGTTACATTCGGATGAACTTGCTTCGGGTAAATGTGTTTCGTGAGAATGGTTTCCGTGTGAATGGTATTCGGCTAAATGTTACACAACCCGTGGTACAAATGGCTTTGTCATCCAGCTCATCTATTTTCCATCCTGAGTCTTGTACTCGATCGTGTTAAGATATTTCGGAATGTTTTTGTGCAAACAATAGATATCAAAATATCACTTTCATTTTTGTTATAAACTGCATGGCATGTAATCCATTAACAATTCATATGCATTAAATTTATATAAAAACAAAGACCTATTTTCTAACAGCAATCAGCAAACAATTTAAAGCCAAAAGTGAAATTTAAATTACTGACTCAATTCCGATAAAAATGCCAGACATAGGACTATGTCTTTGATTTCTATATAGGAGGGCCACTCTACGAAAAATGTAACGATTCATTAAGAGTTTTCAAACGCATATTACTCGGATTCGTTATTGCGACATATAATGTGTTATGTATCGTTAGACAGGAAATTTTTCCAGCTTTTTTTGCTTGAAACATGAACGGTGAATATAGTAAAAAAAAATAACAATTTGATGATTAAGATGGGTATGTTTTCTTCCGGTTGCACTAACCACTCGCTTTCCTCCACGATGCAATGAGCATTCTTTTTGCCTAAATTCGGGCGTTAGCTCACAATGCGAGTTGATGCGTATAATGAATTATTTTCCATTTACCGAAAGGCATTTATCAGTTATTGTATTGTATGTTGCCCAATCAATTCGTGCTTTATTCACGTTGGCCATAGGATACTCATAATACATCACCTGACTATAAAGTTATTACAACCCCAACAATGTTCCGGACAACGTGGCAACGAAGGAGGAAATGCTATTTTTATCTATAACTAGCTGATCCGGCAAACTTCGTCCCACCCAAATTTTGTTTTTTGTTATCAACCTTCAAACATTCACGTTTTCTTACTATGAGCAAGTTCATGGGTCCAATCGCAGAACTGTTTACTGATTGATCTTCTATTCATCTCCGTTGAATTTACTTTTTACTATAAAATTCCTAGTATTTTTAACAAAGCTCATCATTATAATATCAGATTATTTTCAGACACAATTCTCGTTCAAGATTTTTCAACCACTTGCAACATAACATGTTTCTCCGTTACATGGAATAAATGTTTTATACAGGAAATATGATAGAATAAAGACAGCCCTCAATCGGACAATTCCTTCTTCGAGTTCTGCTCTTGTCAACACATCCGGCGATCCCTTTTTTGGTATAGATAGAAGAAGATATAGGAGTGCGTTTCATCACATTAAAATCCATTTCCAGCTTCGAACAAAGATCAATTTCGCTAGCGCAAAAATCAAATGGACTAACAGCACTTGTCACTATGTTATTGTAGAACATATAGGAATTCAATTTTCCGATTTTTCCCTTTTTCCTTCAGAGTTTTCCGAAAATTTTCAATTGTCATGTTTGGTTGAAATATTTTTGGTAGAAATATGTGTAATATTGTTATGGGACCCCCTCTCCATTTCAGAGGAGGGAGGGGTGTTATACCATTATAGAAACATTTCTCTTACCCAAGAACCCTCACATTCCAAATTGTGCTTGATTAGTTTTCAAGTTATGCAGAAATTCGTGTTTCATTTGTATGACAACTCACCCTTAGAGAGCGGGAGGAGTGTCTACCACCATAGAAATATTTATTGCATCCTAAAACCTCCACATGCTAAATTTGGTTTTGTTTGCTTGATTAATTCTCGAGTAACTCGGAAATTTGTGTTTCATTTGTATGGCAGCCCCCCCTTAGAGAGGGGGGGGGGGTGGAGAGTCTATTCGTCATAGAAACATTTATCGCACCCTAAAACCTTAATATGCCCAATTTGACTTCATCTGTTTGTTTAATTCTCGAGTAATGCAGAAATTTGTGTTTCATTTGTATGGCAGACCCCCCCCCCCTTAGAAAGGCGGGAGGGGTCTCAAACTATCACGAAAACCTTCCCCGGCCCCAAAAACCCCTACATTCCAATTTTCATGTTGATCGGTTCAGTAGTTTTCGAGTCTATAAGAATCAGACAGACAGAAATCCATTTTTATATATGTAGATAGATATATTTCTGTAGTAATTTTTTTTAATTTTTTTTTAATTATTTGACTTAGACTCATATTTATGTAGATCTTAACTATTTAGTCTTGTGTTTAAAAATGATAAATGATGACTCTTTGTCTTCTTCTGCATAATTGAATAAACAGAATAAAAGGATAGTAATGGATTAAATGGAATTTTTGTGTACATTTATGAACAGAATGTGGTTCCGGATTCTACCACATTTTCTAATCCGTTTAAAGTATAAAAGTTCATACAGGAAACGGTTTTTTTAGGGCTTCAATTTGATGTATCAAAACGGAAAAAATTACAGATTTTGAATAATGAAAAAACTCAGTTCAAATGCAATTACTACACAGTCCTATGTCAAGATCCCGTCCGTGGCAGTAGGTACAGACCCATAAACTTTTGTATAAATATTTGCGTATTTCCTGTATTGTTCCTATGTGTATACTTGAATTGAATTGGAAAAATGGTGATCGATGTATTAATTTAGTACATCACATAACAATTTTTTTTTGTTATTTCAAAGTTAAATTGGTTTTCGAGATTCTCACAAATATCGCACATAATCACAAAAATCATCATTATCATGCCAGAGTGTAGTGTTCCTACTTAGAGATTATCCGTCAAAGAAATTTATTCCGACTTACACTGTGGTCACGTTTATACTAGAGCCTACCACTCAAAATACATTGGCAAACGAAAATCTCAACTAAGTACTAGTAATAAAAATGACGCTAGTAAAGCCTATGTTGAGACGGCAATAGTTCCTCTGGGAACGTTAGCGCCGTTCAAAAGTTAATTACGCAATTGAATTCTTGAATCCACTTGAATTGCTATTCATATTTTGACTTTTGTTTTGCAATTTTTAGAAGCTACATCACTGAAACACCTTCAGTTTGTGAAGTAACCAAAAGATTGTTAGAATACTTTGTTTGCTATCATTTTAGTATGAGTAGCTCCTAAGAACTTCATCTGAAAGCTCCAATATTAGCCATTCTTACAAACTAACTGATCGATGTGTTGTCACATCAACACATAGCGTAAAACTGCTGCATTTTCCCACTGTGCATCTTGGCACATCCAAATCCGTCTCGAATGGGGAGAAATTCAATCCACATAATGCTCCCACATCCTCACTGAAATCCACGTGGTAGATTCAATGTATTCTCTCGAGTACATCGTGCCCGCAAGGGGAACGCACTCCGAACGAATTGCAATTGCCGCTGGCGGGTAAACATGTTTTTCTTGGCGCAAATTGGAAACAAACTTCAGCTCATATATCATAGATATTCCGTGTAGCACAATTCTCTTCATTTCCCGCAGCCCAAAAATATGTTATATTAATTCAAAATGCAACAGAGTCAAACAAAACTCCTCATCTTTTAAACATTTTCATATAGATTGCATTTCTACCGCTTCGATCGAATCATAACACCGTCATCCAACCGTATTCAATCCATTTGTTTACACAAACGGAGTCCGTCAGGGTTGGTGAAATTATAGTTTTTTGCTTCTTTCATCTCAGGCTGAAAAATACCACCACGTGGAGAATCGAATTAGAAACCGTTGCGTTTGCCTCGGGTCGTTTCCGCTGGGCGAATAAGACTCAGAAAATCACCTTGAAGTGGATTTTGTGAAGGTAGAGAAGTGCGTCCAGACCACTGTCGGTATATGAACAAAGAACTTTACACTTTTTGAGGGTTCGGATGAAGAAATATGATGTTAGGAATCTGTTGACGAGTTTACAGCGCACAGACACAACGTTCATTGGTCGTTGATGCAAACGATGATCACATATAAGCAATGGGATAATGCCATAATACTGCATGATCTGCGATTGTTTGAACTATGCAACGTTTGCTGATTATGAATGCTGATATTCACAGAAAAATACAGGATGGTTTGACGGTTGTGATTTATATTTAATAAAGGGGGATTTTGAAGGCAGTTTTCAGTTTACAAAAAAAAAAAATCAAAAAGTTTTTGATTTGTTTCAAATACTTTTAAATATAAATTGGCGTATGCAATTTATTTTGTTGAAGATAAATTGGTCAATGTTAAGTCAGACCGGATTATGTGACATTTTTATGATTGCGAGAAAAACAAACTTGAAGTTCAGTGCTTTTTTTTTAATTTTTCAATATTGTTCTCAGAAATGTTGGCTACTCTCTGGCAATACTTTGACGAGTGATAATGGTAAAAAACTTCAAGAATCATGCCAAAAAGGAACCTATTTGGCTGCCTATACGTACATGGTCCTCTCTGACTGAACCAAATGAAGCATTTTTTAAGATAAGATTTGGTTCACTTTGACTGAACAATTTCGAAAAATGTCTCAATCAATTAATAATTGTGAGTCCAAGTGTGCCATTCTGTTATAAAACTTGATGAGAGAAGGGGTGTGAGGTTGGAACTACATAAACATTTGGTTGCGTTCAGCATAATAGCTCTGCCATTCATTACAGGCATGAATATGATTGGAAGACAAACATGTTAAATTATAAACTTCTTATTTTCAATCATCTTAGACAATATTCGTCAAATTCATTGTCACCGCTACAATCTGAATAGCACTCTGAAATAGTATATTTTTCGATCATTCACACTGAAGACCAGCATATTTTACAGAGTTGACCAAATTTATGTTTTAATATACTCAGAATGTGAACACTTTACACTAACGGGTTCAAGCACATTTCGACAAGGTACATATTAGCTTCAAGAAAATGTTTATTTGGTTTGAATTCGGCGCATGAAAATTGTTTAAATTCAATATATAAATGATGTAACTTCCACCTATTGGAGGGATCGAAGCTGTTGCTTGTCATGCAAACATCAGAGGCAAAGATCTCTGTATTGTCAGCTTGTATTGGCCTCCGAGAGCTGCGGTTAGCCGCAAGCAACTTGTTGACATGTGCTCACTCCTTCCTGAGCCACGATTGATCTTGGGAGACTTCAACTCTCACGGAACTGCCTGGGGGGAACAGTACGACGACAATCGTTCATCTTTGATATATAACCTTTGTAACAGCTTCAATATGACCGTTTTGAACACTGGGGAAACAACACGTGTAACTAAACCTCCTGCTAACCCAAGTGCTCTTGACCTCTCGCTTTGCTCGAATTCACTATCGTTAGATTGCAAGTGGAATGTAATCCAGGACCCCAACGGTAGTGAGAGCCAATCAAAATTTCCATCACCATTGGGTCGAATTCTTCTGAATCTATAAACATGGCATATGACCTCACAAGACACATTGACTGGAAAAAATATGCGGACGCGATTGCTCTAGCCATCAATTCCAGAGATGGTTTGCCTCGATTGGAGGAGTATAACTTCCTTTCTCGTTTGATCTATGACAGCGCGGTTCGCGCTCAAACGAAACCCATCCCAGGCTCCACTATTCGTCGAAGGCCTCCCAATCCATGGTAGGATAGCCAATGTTCCAAGCTTTATCAGGATAAATCGAACGCATTTAAAGCTTTTCGAAAACGTGGAACCATTGAGAATTTTCAAACGTGTTTGGACCTTGAAAATCAATTTAAAAACTTGATCAAAGGGAAAAAACGTGCTTATTGGCGAACTTTCGTGGGAGGTTTGTCACGAGAAACGTCAATGAAAAAATTATGGAAAGTGGCTCGAAACATGAGAAATCGCTCTTCATCGAATGAAAGCGAAGAATATTCACATCGATGGATTTTTAAATTTGCACGAAAAGTTTGTCCCGATTCCGTTCCTGTGCAAAAAATTGTTCGAGATATACCACAAGATAGGTGCGATCTTGATTCCGAGTTTTCGATGGTAGAATTCTCTCTTGCTCTCCTTTCTTGTAACAATTCGGCTCCAGGAACGGATAGAATTAAGTTCAACTTGTTGAAAAATCTCCCTGATGTGGCGAAACATCGTTTGTTGAATTTATTCAATCGGTTTCTGGAGCATAATATTGTTCCAGATGATTGGAGACAAGTGCGAATTATAGCTATTCAAAAACCCGGAAAACCCGCGTCCGACTTCAATTCGTACCGCCCAATAGCAATGCTGTCTTGTATACGGAAATTGTTGGAGAAAATGATCTTGTTTCGCCTTGATCATTGGGTTGAAACGAATGGCTTACTCTCAGATACACAATATGGATTCCGCAGGGGCAAGGGGACGAATGATTGTCTTGCGTTGCTTTCTTCAGAAATTCAAATGGCTTACGCCGAAAAATAAACAAATGGCTTCAGTATTCTTGGACATAAAGGGGGCCTTCGATTCTGTTTCAATAGAGGTTTTGTCGGACAAATTACACTCTCGGGGTCTGCCTCCTCTATTGAATAATATGTTATATAACTTGCTTTGTGAGAAACATTTGAACTTTTCTCACGGAGATTCGGCAGTAAGTCGGGTCTCTTACATGGGCCTCCCCCAGGGCTCATGTTTAAGCCCCCTTTTGTACAACTTCTATGTAAGTGACATCGACAATTGCCTTACACAAAATTGCAGCCTAAGACAACTTGCAGATGATGGAGTGGTGTCTGTCGTAGGATCAAACGAATCCGACCTGCAAGGACCCTTACAAGATACTTTGAACAATTTTTCAACCTGGGCCATTGGGCTAGGGATCGAATTCTCCACGGAGAAAACAGAGATGGTGGTTTTTTCTAGGAAGCATAGACCAGCAAAACCAAAGCTTCAACTTTTGGGTAAACCGATCACTTATGCCATGTTATTCAAGTATCTTGGGGTATGGTTCGACTCCAAATGTACTTGGGGGGCCCATATTAGGTATCTGAGTAAAAAATGTCAACAAAGAATAAACTTTCTCCGTACAATTACCGGCACCTGGTGGGGAGCCCATCCCGAAGATCTTATAATGTTGTATCGAACAACTATTCTCTCAGTGATGGAGTATGGCAGTTTCTGTTTTCAATCAGCTGCCAAAACACACTTCATTAAACTCGAGCGAATTCAGTATCTTTGTCTCCGTATCGCGTTGGGATGTATGCCCTCAACGCATACCATGAGTCTCGAGGTTTTGGCAGGCGTACTCCCACTAAAAGATCGCTTCAACTTATTATCTCTTCGGTTCTTCATCCGGTGTAAGGTCATGAACCCATTGGTGATCTGAAATTTTGAGCAGCTGATCGGGCTAAATTTTCATTCTGGATTCATGACTTCATATCATGAATTCATCTCCATGCAGGTTGATCCTTCTTCGTATATTCCCAACCGTGTTTGTTTTCCTGACTACATCAATTCCTCTGTACATTTTGATCTGTTCATGAAGGAGAAAATCCATGGAATTCCAGATTATCATCGATCGGGGATCGTTCCTACGATTTTCGAAGCAAAGTATGGGCGTGTCAATTGTGATAATATGTACTTTACTGATGGGTCCTCTATGAATGAGTCCACAGGATTTGGAGTGTTCAACGAATTTTTTAGCACCTCCCACAGTCTTCAGAATCCTTGCTCAGTGTATATTGCTGAATTGGCAGCAATACACTGGGCGCTGGACAGCGTCGCCTCACGACCTGTTGAACACTATTACATTGTAACGGATAGTCTGAGCTCTGTCGAAGCTATCCGTTCAGTGGGGCCGGAAAAGCACTCGCCGTACTTCCTTGAGAGAATACGCGAAATTTTGAGTGCTTTATCCAGACGCTGTTATGTCATTACTTTTGTCTAGGTCCCCTCACATTGCTCAATTCCGGGTAATGAGAGGGCTGACTCATTGGCAAAGGTAGGTGCAATTGAAGGCGATATTTATCAGCGTCAAATCGCCTTCAATGAATTTTATTCTTTAGTCCGTAAAAATACCATCGTTAACTGGCAACGCAAGTGGAATGAAGATGAATTGGGCCGGTGGTTTCACTCGATTATCCCTAAGGTTAGCCTCAAACCATGGTTCAAAAGTCTGGACTTCAGTCGGGACTTTATTCGCACCTTCTCTCGACTCATGTCCAATCACTGTTCGTTAGACGCGCTACTCTTTCGTTTTAATCTTGCCGATGGCAATATCTCTGCTTGTGGCCAAGGTTACCACGACATCGAACACGTTGTTTGGTTGTGCGAGGTGTATCTTGTTGCCAGATCGAATTTAGAAAACTCTCTTCGGGCCAGAGGAAGACAACCCAATGTGCCGGTGAGAGATGTGTTGGCTCGGTTAGACCTTGATTACATGTCCCAAATATATGTCTTCTTAAAAGTTATCGATCTTCGTGTGTGATTGTCCTTATATCCTTATATTCTCCTTTTCCTTTTCCTTCGCGAGAAATTAAATCCCTTCTTACTAAAAATAGAATAAGGTGAAATGTAAATACATATTAGATATAAGATAGGCTTAAGAATTGAGTATGATGAATGTGAGTGTGAACATTGTCAACATATCCTTATATCCCTTCCTTTTCCTGAAAAAAATGTCACCCTTCTAAACTCGAGCAAACCGCGAGTAATCGGTTCTCTACTTCATTAACACTAGAATTAATGAAAAATGTTTATATATACTTGTAATAATACAGATAGGAGTTTGGCTCCTTTAAACTTATGTAACTGAGCCTGTAAAAATAAACGATTTAATAAAAAAAAATATATATATATATATATATATATATATAAATGATTGATACATGGTCCACTCTGCACATGATATAGAGCCATTTCGCCATGGTAAATGGTACATGGTCCACTGTGACTGCATACTATGAGGGGTTTTCGTTGATCAATCATAACAATTTCGATCAATTATACCTGCTGTATGCGTGATTCTCGAAATCTGATAAATGTGGTATGTGCTTACATAATGCCTAACCAAATGTAATCAATAACTCGAAATTTTCAATTTTGCGACTTGGTCCCCTCTGACTTAACACCGACCAATTGTTTAATGTAAACAAATAAGAGAGAATATAGACCGCGACTATGCTTAAGATGGTCCATGCGATGATCAATTTTAAACTACCTTTTCGAGCACTTCGTGCACCAGTGCAATATTGTCCACTAAGGTCTTAATCGTTGCAAGTTTATGCGCAGCGAGGAAAGACTTTACGTAACTCCACAAAAAGTAGTCTAGAAGTGTCAAATTATACAAACATGGTAGCCTATTTACAGGTCCATACGTAAGATCAATTGCTCACCAAACTCACCACTCAAAGGTGCAATTCTTTCGGATGCTCTGTAGTAAGTAACGCCGCATTGTTTAAACCACGTATCGGTCGGATCTGAAGTTTATATTTGTGCCGAAAAAAGTTCGTAATTATGGCGAATGACATGAGATGACTTGCTTACAAGTATTCATGGAAGCTCTATATGTGCATTCAGTACTACGCTTTATTGCTTATAAGCATAATGATAAAAGCATTAGGATCACCAAGAAAGGGCGAAACAATCAACGCGTACCGAGCAGAAAACCAGCCACATTACAACAATATCCAACGAACGTCAAATGCAAATTCCATTCCGCCAACACTTGCAGAACCGAATTCAGCACCTGGAGAAGTATCTCCTCTTCTGGACCCAATGCGATCTCCTATAGTAAGACTTACGGAGCAATCGGCAGCCGGCGACAGACGCTTTTTGAAGGCACGTCTATGGGATTCTAAAATAATGGACACAGTGAGGACGTAACAGACATAAACCTTTTGCGTGAAATTTTCCTGGAAGTGCACGAAGAACTGGGAATTTCACGTATTGACGCCTTGGCAGACCTCAAATCACACCGAGCATTCCTGTCCAGTGAACGTACGCAACGGCTACAACATGCTAGGGAAGCAGCAACAAAATTCTACAGTCCGAAAAATTTTCAACGACGCTGACGCGCCTTTTAAAGGGAATTAGTAGTCGAAAAAAATAGTAAAGTAAGTAGAATTAGTCTGAAGGAAACTTCTTCGCCTTCTCAACAGAATCCGACTGAAATTTTGATATATTGTCAAAATTTCAATCGCATGAAAAGCCCAGCAAAAATGAAGGAAATTTATCAAAATATAATGTTTTGTTATTCTTGCAACTGAAACTAGCTGGGGCGAAAGCGTAAGAAGCGAAGAAATTTTTGGAAATAATTTTAATGTATTCCGGCACGACCGCAACTTATCGTTATCTCAGAAGATGTCTGGAGGAGGGGTCCTCATTGCCATTAATGCAAATTTCACTTCTGAAGAACTTATAACCGAAAAACATAAAGAATTTGAACATGTTTGGGCAAAATTATCTATAGCTGGTGAAGTACACATATTTGCTACCGTGTATTTCCCACCCGAACACGCAAATAAAAAGTCGTATGAATTATTTTTTCAAACGGCAAATCGAGTTACAGAAAAACTAGAGCCAGAAATTGCATATCTATGGCGACTTCAATCAAAATAAAGTAGACTTCATTCCCGACAACGATGATGAATGCTTTCTACTTCCAGTCGTCGGGGAAAATGAAACCCTTCATTATATGTTTGACGAAATTGCACATCTCGGTCTTGATCAAATAAATCACGTAAAAAATCCCAAAATTATTATTTAGTCCTATTATTTACTAGCATCACCGACGACTTTTGTGTGAATGAGTCCATGACTCCCCTTTGGAAAAATGAAAAAATTCACACAGTAAATGAATACTCAATCTTTGTACATAACAGGCAATTGCCCATCGACTGGGAGTACGAAGAAGTAC
This sequence comes from Toxorhynchites rutilus septentrionalis, assembly GCF_029784135.1. Lineage (NCBI taxonomy): Eukaryota > Metazoa > Arthropoda > Insecta > Diptera > Culicidae > Toxorhynchites > Toxorhynchites rutilus. Next base: position 286,784,709 of record NC_073746.1, on the reverse strand, counting down.
TGGAATACAACAAGACGAACTTTGAAGCAATTAAATGTAGCCTACAAGCCATAGAATGGCATACTTTATTAAACAGCGAACGAGATGTCAACTTATCCGTACATATTCTTCACAAAATTCTGAATAACATAATATCAGAATTTGTGCCTAAGAAAAGAAGACGAAGAGATTCAACCAGCAAATATCCTATTTGGTATAACGCTCAAATGAGAAATTTAAAGAATAGAAAACAAAAAGCACACAAAAAATACAAAACAGACAAAAGGAATCAAAATTTGCTGGAATATCAGAATATTTCCAAAGAACTAAATTTTGCCCTTAAAAATGCACACGAAGAGTATAATAGAAAGGTCGAAACAGAAGTCAAATCATTTTTTTTTTTTAAATCATTTATTTTCAATTGGCTCAGCAACGTTAAGCATCAATGAGCCGTGTTTGTGAATAGGGAAAAGCCCTTGTGAGTAGAAATATGCAATTGTTCTTTCTCAAAAAGGCATAAAAACCCTATAGTTTTTTCAAGAAATGATACAATATAAATAATTATATAACAATACATAATAAAATAATATTTGAGGCTTCTTCTTGAGGATTTTTTGATAGAGATAACCACCTCCTTGAAGATTGCGTGCGAATGCGTGAATCTGAATGTGTTTAAGTTCTGAGGGAAATAGTTGGAGAAAAATGAAAACATTAAAACCATAGATTATTGGTAAATAATGGAAATATTAATAACAAAAAACAAAAAAGTTGGAGATGTAAACGATAATTTAAAATAACAGAAAAAATACACACATACTCATACTTGAAAGGGTATGGACTTGAGGAAATAATATATCAACGAAATAGCATCGAGATTGCGTGTAGCCAGAACGTCGCGGATCGAAACATAGGGGGTCATTCCCTTTTCGCGGAAATTTTCTATTAAAGATAACCTGTTATTTTGAAAATCAGAGCAATACCACACAATGTGATCAATATCGTGATAACCTATACCGCAAACACATAAGTTACTATCACTAATATTAATTCGGAAAAGATGTGCATTCGAGGAATAATGATTAGACATTAGTCTGCACACTACCCGTATGAAATCACGAGAATAATTATATCCTTTGAACCATGATTTGAGGGAAACTTTAGGAATGATAGAATACAGCCACCGACCTTTATCACTTCCATTCCAACTTGTCTGCCAAGATTCAGGTGCACGTTCACGAGGAATATTGAGATATTCATCAAAAGTAATGGGCCTATGAAATAAGACTCCTTCCATTGCGCCCTTTTTAGCTAGAAAATCTGCTTTTTCATTTCCTGGTATCGAACAATGAGAGGGAATCCATACAAAAGTGATATTAAATGATCTACTCATCAAAACACTTAAAAGCTGTTGGATTCCAGACAAGAAATACGAAGAATATCTAGACCTTACCGAACGAAGTGCCTCTAAAGAGCTGAGACTATTAGAAAAGATGTAAAAATGTTCGGGTGACAAGGACTGAATATGTTGTAAAGCAGTGTATATCGCAGCCAATTCCGCAACAAACACCGAACAAGGTAAACTAAGCTTACGGAATGTGGAGAAGTCAATATTAAATACCCCAAAGCCTGTGGAACCATGAAGACTGGATCCATCAGTAAAAAAAGTTTTGGTTGAGTCAATATGTTTATATCTTGACAAGAATATTGCAGGCATAACTATTTGGCGGAGATCACCTGAAATACCACTAACATAAACTTTCATTGTCATGTCAAAATTAATAGAAAGATTGAACAAAATTGAAGGAATGGATTGGAAACCAGATGAAGCCGATGGGCTTTCCAGGGTCAGAAATTCATGATATAGTAACATTCGCTTAGATTGAGTACCTAAGGTTAGCATTTTTTCAAAGTTTGCTATCACTATCGGATTGAGTGTTTCACAACGTATCAAAAAACGGAATGATAACTCGAAAAAGCGCACAGAAAGAGGAAGGATGCCAGCTAAAATTTCTAGGCTCATTGTATGCGTTGACTGCATACATCCTAGAGCAATACGCAAACAGCGATATTGAATTCTCTCCAGTTGCAGAATATGAGTACGGGCAGCGGATCTGAAGCAAAAACTTCCATACTCCATAACAGATAGAACGGTTGTTTTATACAACCTAATTAAGTCGTCAGGATGGGCCCCCCACCAAGTCCCTGTTATGGATCGAAGAAAATTTATTCGTTTCTGACATTTTTGTTTCAAGTAGCCTATGTGTTTACCCCATGTGCCTCTGGAGTCAAACACAACTCCTAAATACTTGAATGACAAAGAGAGCCTAATTGTTCTACCCAAAAGTTTAAGTTGCAGTTGAGCAGGATGGTGTTTTCTTGAAAACACAACCATCTCTGACTTTTCAGTAGAAAACTCAAAACCCAATTTACAAGCCCAATCAACCAAATTATCAAGAGAAATCTGCAAGGGATTATACAGATCAACACTGTCTTTGCCCATTACCGACACTACGCAATCATCTGCATATTGTCTCAAAGTACAATTACCTGATAAACAAACATCAATGTCATTTACATAAAAGTTGTAAAGGATTGGACTAAGACATGAGCCTTGAGGGAGACCCATGTAGCTAATTCGTAAAACTGACGAAGAACCATGGGAAGAACTCATATGTTTTTCACGCATAAGGTTAAACAGAAAACTATTTAATTTTGGAGAAAACCCATTTAGATGAAGTTTTTCAAAAAGAACCTCAATGGAAACTGAATCAAAGGCACCCTTGATGTCTAGGAACACTGATGCCATTTGTTGCTTACTACACAAGGCTATGTCAACCTCTGATGAAAGCAGAGCAAGACAATCATTAGTTCCTTTGCCTCTACGAAACCCGAACAGCGAAGGTGAGAGAAGGTTGTTGGATTCTATCCAGCTGTCTAAGCGACTTAGAATCATTTTCTCTAATAATTTGCGAATGCAAGAAAGCATTGCTATTGGTCTATAAGAATTATAATCAGACGCAGGTTTACCAGGTTTCAGAATAGCTATAACTTTAATCTGTCGCCACTCATGTGGAACAACGTTCTGCTCAAGAAAAACATTGAACAACTTTAACAAGCGTTTCTTCGCATTATCAGAAAGGTTTTTCAATAAGTTGAATATGATCCTATCTGACCCCGGAGCCGAATTGTTACATGACAGAAGTGCAAGCGAAAATTCAGCCATACTGAATGGAGGCGCAATATCATCAGATGTCTCCAGGAAGGGAGGTGGAGCGGGGGCTGAATCTGGGCATATCTTCTTGGCAAAGTCATAGATCCACCATTCAGAATATTCAATCTGTTCATTTGAATGAGAAGAATTACTCATTTGTCTGGCAACTCTCCAAAGAGTGCTCAAAGAAGACTCTCGGGAAAGCCCATTCACAAAATTACGCCAATAACCTCTTTTATTGGCTTTTATGAAGCTTTTGAATTTACGCTCCAGATAAATGTAATTGTCGTAACGTTCGCAGGAACCCGATTTACGCCAATCCTTGAACGCATTCGATTTTTCTTTATAAAGATCTGTGCAATCTTGATCCCACCACAGATTAGGAGGACGACTGCCAAACGAATTCCCAGGAAAACGTTTCGTCTGAGCATCAATAGCACTATCATGAATTAATCCAGCTAGAAAATTATACTCTTCTAACGGGGGTAACTCATGAACTAATGCCACTGATTCTGAAATAATTGAAGAATATCTCTTCCAATCAATGTTTCTAGATAAATCATGCTGAACATTCATAGTTCCTGACGATTCAGAATAATTCGAAATAGAAACGGTAATTGGCAAATGATCACTTCCATCTGGATCTTGGATAACCTTCCAATAACAATCTAATGATAAAGAGGAAGAACAAAGGGATAGATCTAAGCGACTTGCGCGGCCTGGTGATGGAGCAATTCTTGTTATATCACCTGTATTCAAAATTGTCATGTTGAATTCATCGCATAGATCATAAATAGAATTAGCTCTGCGATCGTCAAAAGACTCACCCCAGCCAATTCCATGTGAGTTGAAATCTCCTAAAATAAGATGAGGTTGCGGTAGAAGCTCAATTATATTCACAAGGTTTCGATAATTAAGCATTGTACTTGGTGGAATATAAATAGAAGCAATGCACAAATCTCTACCCTTGATACGTGCCTGACACGCAAGAATTTCAATTCCTGTGACTAAAGGCAAGGGAATCCTGTAAAATGGATAGCATTTTTTAATACCTATGAGAACTCCTCCATAGGAATCATCACGGTCTAAACGAATAATATTGAAATCATGGATGTTTAACACATTGTCCGAACGAAGCCATGTTTCAGATAAAGCAAACACATCACAATTCAAAAAATGGAGCATTTGCTTGAAAGAGTCAAGTTTTGGTAGAAGACTTCTACAATTCCACTGTAAAATAGTAGATTTCTCTGACTCATTCAATAAATTAGGCATCGAAATTAATGAAGGAGAGGAGGGGCCACTTTGAAACCATTTGCTTAGATAACTGACTGATAGTAGGGAGCCAAGCAGAAATGAGACATTTCATTGAATCTGAAATTCCGAAAATATCAAAGATCCATCCAACAATCGAAGAAAAAGAAATACCTCCTGTAAATGATTGGGGTTCAGGAGCCGATTGAGAAGCGAATCTGGAATGACTTGACAACTCAGGGAAATGAACGTCATAGTTAGAGGATCCCCAACCAGGAGGGTTATTGTTGGAAGGAGCCGAAAAATGAGAAGAAGCTTCTGGTTGATTAGAGGATAACCCTCTTTTTTTAGCAGGCTTGGAGGAAGTATTTTTTCTCTTTCTAGCTCTTCTCGCGATTATTGGATCGAAAGTAGTATCCGATTCATCATCCTCTGATAAAACAGAGAAACGATTTTCTGAAACCTCGGATACCTGAGGTGAAGCTGCCTTAAGAATATCAGCAAAGGTTCGCTTAGAACGATCCTTAAGTGATTGTTTAAGTTTAATAGAACGGGATTTGTATTTTGGACATTCCTTAACTGTGTGAGGAACACCTCCACAAAGAATGCATTTATCAGCATCCTTATTGCAAGTGCTTTCATCATGGTCGACTCCACATTTAGAACATTTAATTTTATTGCAACAGAAGGTTTTAGTGTGACCTAACTGTTTGCAATTAGTGCATGTCATAATTTTGGGAGTAAATAATCTAACTGGAAGACGAAGCTTATCAATGAGCACATAATTTGGAAGAGCTGTGCCCTCAAAGGAGATTCTGAAAGAACCAGATGGGAAATATTTCTTTTCGTTACCATCCATTAAAAATGAATTCAGGGATCTTACTTCCAAAATTTTCACATGAGGAAGTTTTACATCATGAAAAATACCCTCTGCGTTTTCGAAATCTTTTAGTTGGAGAGATTTTTCCGAAACCACACCATCGATTTCAACAATGTGTGCCGGAATATACACTCGATATTCATCAGTGAACAAAGAATTATTAACAATCGCATTAGCGTCTTTGCAATCCGAGAGCACAACACGAAGTTTATATTTATTCACTTTTGTAATTTCCAAGACACTTGAGTACTCAGACTTCAAGTCTTTGCAAATTTGGGTCACCCTTAAAGGTTTCCCTTTGGGACGGAAGAATACCACCCAACGTGTTTTCGATGATCCCGAAACGTTCTGGTATTGTCGAATTCGAGATAGATTCTTGGAAGGAACATTCTCAATGATTGAATGCTGAAGAGAATTAATTGGATTTTGAACCGAGGTGAGTGATACAGGATCATTTGTTGGTTGTGTCGAATTTTTTGTTGGGTTGGGTGTCGAATTTGACAGTAATTGGTTCTTCTTTTTCTTTGAAGGACGAACTTCAAAAAAACAATCATGAGGAGTATCTACGATGGTCATATCAACATCGGAGGTTTCGTTCCCCTCCATTTAGAAAAAATTGTGAAACAAAACTGAGAGTAGAAAGAGCATAAAACGTCTAACACGTACAGAAGTTAAAATAATTATATATGTATTAAAAAAAAATAATTATCAAATAAATAAAGAAACAGATAAATAGAATAAAAACAAAACAAAAACTTAGCTGCTTTATATTTTCCAGTGGCAAGAAATCTTCAAAAATCCTGTTCCAAGGTTCAATACAGCTTCACACACCGAAAGTACTTGAAAATGCAAAAATCGAATATCTTCTTCGGGGAATTTCACTCGCTGAACAAATGGGTCCAGTTACTGCACTATTTCTTCCGGAAAAAGTTTTCAAAACGCTGAAATGTCTTAGAGAAAGAAAAATCACAAAGAAAATCTGAAATATTCGTTATGATGAAAATTATACGTCATCTTTATTCCACGGCTTGCTGATGTATGAAGTCAAATCATGTCCGAAGAAATTTTTTTTATTAAGTAAAGTCTAAGCTCCAAAGCAATAACTTTCCATCGCAGATGCACCTCGATGAAGATGTAGGGAATTCTTCGAACGAAAATTGTAATCTCTTTGCAAATTTCTTTCAGGAAGTATATACCACATTTTCCGAAGAAAATCGCTATCGGGACTATTTTTCATTTTTACCGGAATATCCAAATGACATATCGGTAAACTATCTTTCACAACAAGAAGTATGCCGTGCATTAAAGAAATTAGATGAAACGAAAGGACCAGGACCTGACGGAATAGCACCTGTATGTCTAAAGAACCTGGCTGAGGAACTCACCTTTCCCTTATATTGCTTTTTCAATATGTCACAACAAACTGGAATATTCCAAGAAAAATGGAAACATTCTTTTTTGGTACCTATCTTTAAATCAGGCGCTAAATCTGACGTACGTAATTATCGTGGAATTGCCATTATCTCTTGCGTTCCTAAACTTTTCGAAGCAATAGTGAATGAAAAAGTCTTCCAACAAGTAAAGAATCAGGACCCTCATTGACCATCTTTGTGTTGTTACAGAATAGCTACGTTCACGCAACAATCATCAGCGATGGAGATCGATCCACGGTCGAAACAAGATCGATTCATCCATACAACTGCTCTGCTCTGCAAGACACATCGGGCTGCTGTTCTATAAATAACTCAACAATGATCATATCAACTGTCTCCGCTGCCCGGTCTAAATGGATAATGGAAGAACAGATAGAAAACTCTTACGCCTAAATGGCTACTGTGTAAATGTACCATATGCAACTGTGTAATGTGCTATAATTATAGATATGATAACCATGTGACATGTACACGATTAAAATTCGGCTCTGTTACAGCTAAAATACTAATGAGCCTAAAATAAATAAATGGGATAAAAAAAAAAGTAAAGAATAGAATAATGTGTATGCAACATGGCTTCTTCAAAGGCCGCTCAACTGCAACTAATCTGTTGGCATTGGCGACTTTTATTTTGAATGCAATGGAAAATGGCAAACACGTAGAAGCTCTTTACACTGACTTCAGTTTGACCACATCGACATTCCATTACTACTCTTCAAATTGCAGAAATTTGGAATGGAACAAGGACTCTTAAACTGGCTGAATTCTTATCTAACAAATCGTGAACAAATTGTTCATTTTCAAAACTCTCTCTCAAATCCAGTAAAAGTCACTTCGGGAGTCCCACAAGGCTCTCATCTTGGTCCTCTTCTTTTCATTCTGTACATTAATGACATCTCCTTCGTTCTCAAGCGTATAAATGTACTAGTGTATGCAGACGACATGAAACTATTCGCGGAAATTGATAATGGAATCGACATCGAAGCATTCCAAAACGAAATACGTGTATTCCATACTTGGTGTAATAAAAATCTACTAAAACTGAATGTAAAAAAATGCAAAATGCAAAATGCAAAAAATGTAAATGCAAAAGGCAAATAGTGTGTTCAGCTTTGTCAAACGCTTCTCACATAACTTCCAGGACCCATACATACTCAAGCTTTTGTATATCACATACGTAAGGCCCATTCTGGAATACTGTAACATCGTTTGGAACCCGTATATGGTCGTACATGAAGAACGCATTGAGTGAGTCCAGAAACAGTTTCTCTTATTTGCACTCCGTAAGTTGAACTGGACCTCATTTCCACTTCCTTCATATGAAGCACGCTGTAAATTTGCAATGCTTTCTTTTGGTCATGATCTAATTTCGCAACGAGTACAATCAGCTGAATTACTAGAAAAATTTAATTTCTATGTACCTGGGCGTCAACTAAGAACACGCAATTTGTTTCTAACCAAAACATTCAGAACAAATTATGCAAACAATGCTTCTATCAATCGCATGATGCGTATATACAATCACCACTGCGAATTAATTGACACAACAATGAATAAAAAAACAGCTAAAAAGAAACATGTACCGTAGGAACAATATTTAACTTAAGAAAACATTGTAACATTTATATATAAGTATGTAGTCTACATTTGTTTGACGAAAATGAATAAATAAATAAATGAAAAAATTTATGAATATATAATTTTTACAGTGTTCGTACTGCTGTTTAACTGAGCGTGCGGTTATGTATTAATAGTGTAATAGTAAAGTAATGATCACATGCATGTGCTGTTAAAATATGTGAGGAGCATTCGAAAAAAATTTCATGTTATAAAAACTCACATTATTTTCGCATGACAAAAACACTTGATTAAATTTCATTAACTTTTAGTGGAAACCTTTTGTAGAGGGAAATTCCATTTTACTGAAACTTAGTAGGGGTAGTGGGGGCAAATTGGTCAGTGGAGGCAAAGTGGTCACCTGCTTGTTTGGTAGTACAGGTCGGACTCTATTATCCGGGATTCGATTATATTTTTTTTTTTTTTTGATTTTCGGAAATTTTGAATAATTTGTATATTAGTTCCATATTGGATAGCTAATATGGGTATCAAATTAAAGTTCTTGACTAGTAGAACGCAGTTATTTACGAAAAATGCAAATCCAAGATGGCGGCCACTACAAAATGGCGGAATGGTTGGATTTCTTTCTATTAGAAGAGTTTTCCTGAAATAGTGAAACCCATGGCATTAGCTTCCTCATTAGTTTTTGGACCCGCAGCTTTGGAGATGGGATTTTTATGGTTTGGGGATAATTTTCTCAAAAAGACCTGGTTTAGGTAGCATACCATCAACCCGAATAAACAGTCATAAGTGCAACGAAGAACTTCAGAATCATTTATTGCTGTTTTCACATTCAAAACAATTTGATAATTGGGCAATTTGGCATCATTCCGGAAACATCCGGAAAGTCACGACATGGTTTGATGAATAATGGCTTCAGATTCTGGATTGGTCAGCTTGTTTACCAGATCAAAACCCTACACTATATACTTCAATTCAACCGACTTCTTACATATCTCTGGAGCTCAGAAAAAATGAGTGGTTCTATAGTTGTGAAACGCAGTGTGTGTTTATCGTATTATACCGTCACGTTCAAGAAATTTTATAAATTTACTTATAATATTCAACAACTTTCCCAAATACATCATTATGGTAAAAATATACTAACTATGCTCTAATTTTTTTTTCAGTGCACATTTATACATTTTAATATCAACACTTTATAACTACTTCTAAGACACTATTTCGGTACGACTCATAGTTTTTGAGATATACATTATCAAAGATTTCTGTTACTAAAATCGATACCCCCTCTTCAAAAGTTACACTTGAGTCAAAATCTTCCCAATTGGTGTGGGAAACTCATATGTCCTCCAACCCAAACGGAATACAAACTTTCATTCGAATCAAAAATACTCATGTTTTGTCATTTGTCGATTTCATTTGGAATTGCTCTATAAATACACCACTCTTCAGGCATTTTTGTAACATATAGTCAAATTTGGGTTAAACTCACATACTTTTTACCTTTAAAAATTATTGATATACGATAAAAAGCATTTTTTCCGGACATGGAGAAAACTGATAGACTTTGTAGAGTTTATAAGTTTTTTTTTGTACACTGCTGCAAACTTTTCAGATATCAGGGTACCTAATGAACTTTTTACTAATAAAAACAAACTCCAACTAGCTGGAAACCTCTCTCTATTTATTTTCGTTTCGATTTTTAGTTCATTGGAAGCCACTGCATGTGACCACACGGGATTTCCGAGGAGGGCAAGGAAAATTATGTCGTAACTTCATCAGGATGAATAATATCAAAACATTCACAACCAGAAGAGGATATCTTCGCAAACATAGTTTTATGGGTCACCAAAAATTTCTACCTGAAGTGGTCTGTAAACAAATTATGCTCTTTCGAAAAATCACTGAAAACATAGTTATCTGTGAAATATTATTATTTTCTAGAGTCTAATTGAGCCACCCATAGAAAAACTAACACATTTTTTTCTACTTCATTACAGGTATGCTCGTACAAAGAGAATCAGAATGCTATGGGTAATATTACGCCTTCCATGTAAGCTAGAATGTAATATATCATTAATATATCAGTTAGCAGTGAGGTTGTGGAGGCAGCGATCCGTAAATTAAAGTATTCTACGACCCCCGGGCCGGACGGTATTCCTTCTTGTGTGCTGAAAAAATGCGCTTCGTGCCTTGCGTACCCTTTATCGGTCCTCTTCGAAACCTCTATACACAAGAGCACGTTTCCCTCGGTATGGAAGCAGTCAATAATGTTCCCAGTGCACAAGAAAGGAGATAAACGAAACATAGAAAACTACCGAGGAATCACATCACTTTGCGCCTGCTCGAAAGTTTTCGAAATCATCGTCAATGATGCTGTGTTTTCCTGTTGCAAGAACTATCTATCACAAGATCAGCATGGATTCTTCCCAAAAAGGTCAGTCGCTACCAATTTGGTCGACTTTGTTTCTCTCTGTCTGCGCAGCATGGAGCAAGGCACTCAGGTGGAAGCAGTGTACACAGATCTTAAGGCTGCTTTCGACCGTGTCGATCACAAAATCCTGATAGCAAGGCTGAACAAACTAGGCATTTCCTCGAGATTCACGATATGATTGAACTCTTATCTAACAGATCGGTGGATGTGTGTCAAAATTGGATTCTGCGCAATCTGCGAGTTTCTCCAATCTTTCGGGAGTGCCTCAAGGAAGCAACCTAGGCCCACTGTTGTTCTCATTGTTCATCAATGAAGTGTCCTTACTACTTCCATCTGGCTGCCGCTTATTTTACGCCGATGATGTGAAAATATATATGGTTATCAGGAACGCTCTTGATTGCTTTAGACTTCAGAACATGGTCGACTGTTTTGAAGAATGGTGCTCAAGAAATATAATGTCACTCAGCATCACCAATTGTGTTTGGCTACTCCATCTGTGGCCAAGTTCTGTCGCGAGTAAGCCATATCCGAGACCTTGGAGTGACACTCGATAATGCACTCAGCTTTCGACTACACTTCAGTGAAATAATCGCTAAAGCCAACCGGCAGTTAGGATTCATCCTTAAAACTACAAGGGAATTCCGTGATCCACACTGTCTCCGATCTGTCTACTGCTCCCTAGTTCGATCCATACTGGAGTTTAGCGCAGTTGTATGGTGCCCATTTCAAGCAAATTGGATTTCAAGGATTGAGTCTGTTCAACGGAAATTCGTACGACTTGCTCTCTGGAACCTTCCGTGGCGGGATCCTCTAAACTTGCCACCATACGAGGCGCGTTGTCAACTTTTGGGACTGGAGACGCTGGAAAGAAGGCGTTTCAACGCTCAAGCTATGTTTGTCGCTAAACTTTTAACCGGAGGAATCGACTGCCCTGCACTGTTGACACAAATCAATATTTATGCGCCTGAACGTACTCTTCGTGTCAAAACCTTCCTGTATCTCGAAGGACGCAGTATGAACTATGCGTTGCATAATCCTGTCCGTTTCATGTCAGTCCGTTTCAACGAAGTTTTCGACTTATTTGACTTCAATATCTCAACGGACACCTTTTATAGACGACTCATTCTTAGATGACTTATTCTGTATTTTGTATCGTTTTTATTTCGTATGACCAAAGCTTTGATGTAGTTGTGACGTTTAGTTTTAAATAATCATTTAGACCAAATGTGAGTCAGATGATTCAAAGAAATAAATAAATCTAAATCAAAATCTAAACATCACAAGATAAACCAAATATCCAAATTTTCAGCGCATAATATATGTTGGCTGACATTATTATTCTATCCAACATCCACAAGAAGCCAGTGGCAAACGCTAATTCTAGGTGGCAACCAGAAGAAAAACAAATCTCATTAATCTGTCTCACTCCAGGGCGAAAGCCAGATACAAATCCCAATCCTATCCTGGCCATATGCTAACGCAAACTCGTTCATTTGCGTTGCGAGCGGCGAGCACACAGTTGTCCTTTGAAATTAATGTAAAAAACACACAGCTGAGAACAGTGAGCTGACTAGAGGAATTATTCCGCTGAAAATATGAGCTCCTGCTCAACCTCACTTTCAAATTAAAAACTACCAACCGAGAAGAAATGAAAAATTTCTGTCATTTGAAAAGTCTGAAACACAGCACCGAAACAATAGCAGCTGCGAGCGAAAAAACTTTCATGACACCGACTTTCCATCTCGGGTGTACTTTGTTCCGTCTCCTCCTTTGAACCAGCTTTCGGATAGTTTCCACCCAGTGGGCAGCCATTCGCCACTTTTTCCCATTCGGCTCATCCCGTTCAATCTGACACCTCGTGAATTGCTCTCATCAGATATTCCCAAATTGCACACAGGCGGCGCACAAACCTCTGGAAAGTGAAACAAATGTTACTGACTGTAATCCGTTTTGCTCAAAGCTTAGCGCACTTGACTTGGTGGGAGGCCACATCGAACTCCAACGGAATGCGACACCATGTTTCCGCTCCGCAGCACTCAACTTTTCTGTCACTGAAATTAATCAGAACCCGCCTGGGGATTTGTGTGAGGTGATTTTTTATTTGTCTTTGAATACAAAGTTGATGTACCCGGATGGTAATCCAATGAGTTGGATCAGATTCCCGGAGTGCAAACTATCCAATTACGTTACAACTATTCTGGATGTCACCGAGTAATGTGTGGCAATTTGTAGAATGTTACCATTTCGACATTCAAATTTTCAGCGATTACTTGTGAATAGTGGGGAATTCTTTTCGGAATATCGTTTATCGAACACTTCCCTTTAGTTAGTGTTACGTGCTTATATAGCATCATTTGAAATTGACTCGATAAGAGACGGATCGCTGCTGATAACGTAGCGGCAATGGAACCGTATCCAAGTTTGAACCCCGCCAATTTCCAAACTTTCAACAATTCCAATCGAAAAGAGTACACCCGTTGCATCATCCTCATCACCATCATCATCATCCGGCATTCGTGACAAGAATTCGTTCTGCCCATTCCACGCTTTTATCCCTTGCCTACACTCGTTTCCCATCGACGAAAAGCAATCCCTCCGCTGGGCCAAAAATGCTACATTTTTCCGGGCCACCAGAAATCGGCACGGGTGACGACAAGCGGACCAAAACTTTCGGTCCACTTTCTTCCCCACAAACAAAATATAAAAGATTGATGAGAATTGCGAACCTTCCGCAGCCGAATGCCGGATGTGTTTGCGTTTTTCGTACGCATATTTAGAACAGAATTTCCCATGACCTATCGACCCACGTTTCGGCGCACATATTGATTGCTTTGATTCTTAAATTTAGGTGTTTACCATCAGTGATTTCGTAACTTGTGTATATACACATGCATGAAGGTGTGGGTGGATGGTGTGTTTGATGGCAAAACTCTGGAAAACCAAACCACCCAAATGACCTTGCACATATAGACCCAAAAGATGAGCTCTGCCCGGGAAACGTTCCATCATCTTGAGCTTTCTTGATTGATAGACGACGAGATAGGCTGCCCTGTGGGGATGAGAACGTTGGATCACATGTATGGACGGAGTCGAGTATCATACAAACATCCCACCCACCCACAAACCGACACACACACATGTGGCCACACTTGCACATGAACCTATATTGAGTATCAGCCAGAAGTGTAGCCATACTGACACGTGTGGTTTGGCAACGGAAAAGTTATGTATTCCTCGAAATAGGTAGGGTTAAATCCTCCGGAAGTAAAGTAAGCTTTTGAGTGGCAGTCTCCTGGCAGAACCCAAGCAATTGAATTTAGATGGATGAAATTGTATGAATGATTTTTTGGGACATGGTTGCTCCGGGAGATTCCAATAAAGGTAGGTTATTTATTATGTAAATAAGGAGGGGGAGTACCGTTTTGGGAGTAGGGTTTCTAGCTTGTATTTAATGCCGATTTCATTTGATGATTCAGGCACGATTGAACGCCTTATCTGTCTCAATCAGTTTTTGTTACAATCCCTCAAAATAGTACTGAAGCATGATTGTTTCCATGTGTTTTATATTTCGGAAAAAAAAACTTTGAATGTATGAGAGAGAGAGAGAGAGTTGTAGTTCGTTCAGGATGGCACTATTTTTGGCTCGATTTGAAAAGGGTATGCTAGCTGCCTGAATTCGAAATTATTCGGTATTAAAGAATAATCAAGCCAGTAATCATAATCAATGTGGATTGAGGACCAGATGAGCACCCTCGTTATAAAAAGGTCATAGATATGGCGATTCAGAATTTTAATCATTTGAATCTTGATGCAATATCCGTTGCTTCAAACGCTCTAGGACGCCGTGCTTTCAACCTAGTTGATCATCGAATAGCTCCTCTTCCCCGGGAGTTAGCAGGTTTAATATTTCCTCTTGATCATTACAGATCTCACTTGGATGAAAAACTCAAAACAAGGGACCCGGAACTGGAAACGAAACATTTTGAGTATGCAAGAGAATCGTTAGCTGATGTGTGGAACAACCTAATGATCTATGAATATCCCGTCAAAGCAGAATATATTGAGCCCCTAAACTCCCCAATCGTAAAGCGGAATTAGTTGGATATTCAGCCAAGTGGGAGCCCCTGCCCTAGATTAATGAAAGAAGGGGTTTGATAACTACTAACTGCTACTGCCTAATTATTTTTAAGCTTTTATTACATTATCTGTATTATTATTAAGTTTCATCACAACAAAAACGATTAACCTAAAAAGTTTTTTTTCCTTTTTATTATTTTCGAGTTTTTGGTACATTATCTGTATCATTAGAATATTTCTCTACAATAATAACATTCAACAATTTTTTTGAATTTATGTTGTTCATAATGTAGTTTGTTCTCAGAGTCAAGTCCATTCATTTGATACACATATCCCAATTAACAATTAACAGTTTGAAAATAAAAAACATTTACATTTCAAATATGACTTACTTTAAGCAAAAATGTAGCCTTTCTAAGTTAAGCTGAAATTTAAATGGCTATTATATGTAAAGTGGGGTAAAAAACGTGATTTTTGAAGATTTTGCTCGAATTTTCACGAGGAATGGTTTATATCGATATTGCAGCGAAATTAAGAGTGATAGAAGTTGGGTGTCAAACAACAAATTGTAGAGCTTAGCGAGCTTCAATTGAATCGATAGAAACAAACGAGTTGAATATGAATTTTTAGCATAAAATTAAAAATAACAAATTTAAGCAAATTTAAAATTGCTGACTTTTAAGTTTTCCCTTCCGTTATTTATATCCTTTAATTTAAATGTCTGACTGTTCTGATGTTCTGTAACATATAGTGGTTGACATTCGTTTAGCCGCACCTTATTTTTCCTCAATATGTTTAAAAATAAGTCAATTACTTGTTCAGTTTACTCATAAAAGACGTTTATTGTTTATTTTCATCGAATTGATTATTAAAAAACAGTAACAATTCACATTTAATTTCTGCTTTGAGTTTGGAAGTGTCGACATATCGTCGTCCGTTTGCATAGACCATCCCGGCCAAGATTCCTCATATGTTCTCTATGGGATTGCAATCGGGACTGCAATTCAAGAAGCGGAATGTCCTTCTCAGCAAACCATACCTCCAATTGCTTGCAAACGTGGATCGATGTATTATCCTGCTGAAAATCCTCAGTAGCGTTATTATCAATATGGCCAATTGAAACGTAACTCGTCCAGTAACTCAAGATACTTTTCGGAGTTCATTCGGGTGGAAATGAAACAAATGGGAACTTTGCTGTGATAGAAAAAGGCTCCCCACACCATCAAACTTCCGCCCCCAAAGTTTCGCTTCGATCTCACGACATTCTACTGACTTAAATCGTGCCAATAGCAACAGTCCGGCCCACTTTTACTTTTTAAACTTTTTTTCGTCGGAAAACACAACATTTCGCCCTTCTAGTTTCCATTCCATGTATTGCCGGACGAAATTTAGACGGTTCTGCTCATGAGTGGCGGTCAGTTCCAGGCTTCCCTTCAAGTTTCTTCCACTTGATGTTTGGTGACTCGTTCAGCATGCGCTCAATATGCCTCTTCGTTACTAGAACAACCAATTCTGTCTTAATTTGCGAGCAGGACAATCGTTTCTTGGCTGCTTCGTGTCTTATTCGACCTTTAAGGGGGTATTCTAGTGTAGAGACACGAATTTCGGACGTTTTTTCGAACTCCGTAAAAATAAAACAAAGAATATTTTTACTATCCATTATATCATTATTCATTTATCTATCTTTCAACAATAAAACAAAAATAGGACGGAAAAAAAATATTCATAATTAGAATAGTTACATGCTGGTGAAGTGAGGGTGTTCAAAAAAAAAGTTGTGCCATGGCGTACACGATTCCAGTCCTTCTGGTTATCTGAAACAAAAAAATCGAACAGATTCTGAATCAGTAAAGATGTCGCTATGGCATGAACCTCGGACAAGTCAAAAACATGGGTTTTAACAAAAAACAAACATGCTGTTTAAAACGTTTTTTTTTGCGTTTACCGATTTTTTAAAAATAGTAAAATTAAAAAGTTATAATTTTTTATTGGTTCATGCGATAGAGAGATGTATGCAGATTATTTTCATATAAATTTGACATAAATCGGTTCAGTAGAACTTGAGATATCGTGTACGCCAGTTAGAAAAAAACTAGTTCCGAGAGAAACGCGTTTGAAGTTCATTGTGATGGCCGTAACAGGTTAGATACCACATCACTAAAATGGCTCTAACTAGGTAAATAATAGGATTTTCGATAAGTCCTTTCTAGAGTATATTCTTGAATGCCTAAACTACAGAAATAGGGTAAAAAAAAATTTCGATTTTTTCAGATTTCTAGACTAGAATACCCCCTTAAGACGCAAAGTAACTTTGGTGTTCCCTTTTGTAGCTCGTTTTATTCCATATTTCGGGCCCATTTTCAATAAATTATGTGCCTCTTTCTCAGATCGACCAATTTTTGTTGCGATCGAGTGATTTGAATTTTTTTTTTGTATTTGAACATCTTTCTTATTCTCCGTTCTTCCTCCGTAAATCGAGTACCTTTCGCCCTTCTTTCAAATTATACGTGAATCACTAATCTGACCAACTTCTTACGTTGCACATCTTATATTTACCATGTAAATTGAATACTCCGAAGTAATTTTTCGATAAAACTCAGATAAAGACTCGGTGGTTAGACGGAAACCTGATTTTTATGCTCTGCGGCTAAACGTATGTCTCGGGAAAAACGACGTTTGAATGCTTCCATCCACCGATGCCGCCTTGTGCGTATGGGATTGTGACGCGCCTCCCTTCTATAAAAGTGACTAAAATATACTACCACTACAGCAAATATGTATCCAGATAAAAAGAACATTCCTAATTGTTTTGTAAGTGTAAGTTTTCTTCAAGTTCGGCTAAACGAATGTCTATCTGTATATCCATAAAAAACGAAAAAAAATTTGTTTTACTCTATTATATACAGGCTTCGATTATATACAGTGAAAGAAATCCGAGACTGTATATAATCGAGTCCGCCCTGATACATGAAATCAGCCATTTTATAGCGGCTGCCGAATTGGATTTTTTAAGATAATGGAATACGCAGTATTATAATGACAGCAGAGATAAAGGTGTGTTCCAAATTTCAGACCAATCAGTCAAAACAGAACGGGTTCAAATTTCTATTAATGTAGGACAACCGTACATGAAGGGTGTGTCACATCAAATTGCATCACGGAAAAAACGCTGTAGAAATTTAATTTTTAGGAATTATATCTTCAGCTTTCGCTTATAATCAGATAAGAGTGTATAGATCACGTTGGCCATGCTTCACTGTCAATTTTTCGTAAATTTGGAAGAATGTCGTCGAACGAAAAAGAGCGTCGTGAATTAATCCTGCGCACTCATTTCGAGAATCCGGAGTTGTCACATCGGGACATCGGTAAGATGCTGGGAATCGTCCAATCCACGGTCAGCAGAGTACTAAAACGATACTTCGAGAACCTAACCATCGACCGGAAGGAGAAGAACGGCAAAAATGGATGCTCCTTCAGTGTAAAAGATCACAAGCGCGTAGTTAAGCAGTTTAGACGTGATCCAAGAAGTTCGGTCCGGGATGTCGCCAATAAGCTGAATTTGTCAAGTTCATTCTTCCAGCGGACCAAGCAGCGGGAGGGCATGCGTACATACAAGGTTCAGAAGGCTCCTAACCGCGACGAAAGGCAAAACATGGTGGGGAAGACGCGAGCCCGGAAGCTGTACACCGAAATGTTGACGAAGCCGCATTACCTGGTAATGGACGACGAAACCTACGTCAAAGCGGACTTTCGTCAGCTGCCGGGCCTGTTGTTCTTCTCCGCAGAGGACAAATTCAGCGTTCCGGAGTAGATTCGCAAGCAGAAACTATCCAAGTTTGCCAAAAAGTACATGGTGTGGCAAGCGATCTGCTCTTGCGGAAAGCGGAGCGATCCCTTCGTAATCACCGGCACGGTAAAATGACAGGTTTACCTTAAGGAGTGCCTACAGAAGCGCTTACTACCACTATTGAAGCAGCACAAGGGCATCTTCTGGCCGGATCTCGCTTCGTGCCACTATTCAAAGGACGTGTTGGAGTGGTACGAAGCCAACGGGATCACCTTCGTGCCAAAGGAAATGAACCCGCCCAACGCGCCGGAGCTTCGCCCAATAAAGAAATATTGGGCGATTATGAAGCAGGCCCTCCGGAAGAACCCAAAAGTTGTCAAATCGGAGGCAGACTTCAAGAGAAAATGGATTTCTGTTCAAAAAAAAACTACAATCTGACGTTGTACAGAACCTTATGGACGGGGTAAAGAGGAAGGTGCGAGCATACGGGCTTGGGCTCGAAGTATGAATAAAAAGAAAATGCCAAAAGTTTAATAGTTTTTATTTTACTGTCTAAAATTTTCAAAAGGATCGGTCTACTGGGCGAATTTTTACAGCGTTTTTCCCGTGATGCAATTTGATGTGACACACCCTTTAGAAAATGTGACTCTTGCAATGTTGTCGCTGAGGAGACGTGTTTCTCCTTATAAATCCTGTTCACGTTAAATTTCGGACACCAAGATGATGCCAGTATAACAAAAATTCACGTAACGCAACAAAACTGATTGTTTATTTCAGTTAATGACGGCGGCGCTTTTCCATCTCCTCTTGAAATCATTAATGTCATTCGGTTTCTTCTTAGTTTCGAATAGTTTTCGCTTAATCAAAGCCCAGTACTTTTCCACTGGGTGAAGTTCTGGACAGTGTAACCCGACACGCCTTCTAGACGTGTGAGTCCTTCCTAACCGGGACTCTGCGCAGTCAAGCAGTTGGCTTAAGCGCCACTCCCGTAAGGGAGGCCAACCGCCGTGCTTTTGGTTGCCCGGCCAATGAGAATCGAACTCCCAGGGCGGGTTTTTCTTTCTTCCCCCAAAACCCGGTTTGTTTCTCAATTTGATCTGCGCTGTAAAGTGAACCCGAACACCGCTTGTCCAGAGGACAAGATTAAAGCCCGAGAGTGCGTAGGCCGATCCCCAGACCACAAATTTCAGCAAATTTTCCTCACTGGACCAATTAGCGAAAATATTGTCCACAACGAAGCTCGCTTCAGAGCGTAGGAGTGGATGTTCAACTAACTTCAACAAAAAGGAGTCTCTTTGCAGACTCAAAACCTTTACAACAACAACAAAAACAGTTGCCGGTACTTAGGCCACACCGCTAGCCAGTAAATCACTCAATACAATTCAAAAACAACAACAAAAATTTACATAAAAAAAAACTAATTTATTAAAATACAGGAAAACGAACTGCAGTATAACAACAAAACTATTTTAAATTTATTTACACATAACACAAAGTTTAATCTACTCCAGGCTCGAACATCAAATCATTGGATTTGCTCAATTAGCTCACTACACTAGAGGCACATTCAAAAAGATTTGGTAATGGCGGTTGACTTTCTAGTCATACTGCTATGGCTTCTCCATTCACTCACATTCAATGGCTATTGCGTATGTACTTTTGTGTGGTGTTGCTTCTGTTCTTGCGCTCTATAGCGCACCTCTCATTTATTAGCGTGTTGAGTATTTTTTCCCTACATGCGCATGTTAAAAGGAAAATAAAAATGGGTACTCACTACCTTTTGAACTACTCGCGATTTCACAAACGGAACTGCACACTGCTGCCTCTTCCACGGGCCAAGTTGAAATGGAAGAATATTTCTTCGAAGTCCTCAGATCAGCGCAATGATCAAAAGGACCGGAACTACGAAATTATTAACGATATTAATAATACGTAGTCTTACCCTCAACCCCGTTGCCTACATCTGTCCACTTTTCAAACATTTTCGGGCGATTATATTTAATCTCCCGAGCGCAGCGTAAATCGAGTCGCTCGCCGGATTCCGAATTCAAATACCAAGAAAACCCGCCAAAAACTCTCCCGGTTAAGGAAACGTGAATTTCTTAGAAAAAACTCACACGAGTGTCTAAGACATTTTCTGAGACGTGTCTTGGCTAAATTGAGCCGTCGAGTTACATCTGGCACTCAATTATAGCTAGCAGTGAAATCGGAAAGGGGAAAAGCATTCGCTTTGCAGTTCATCCGAAACATACACATATGAAAAGACACTCAGATTCTACACACGGGAGTTGTGTTGAAACTGACGTTCATACTCATAGAAACGAGGGGCTCAACAATACTAAAATCAGTGCAGCGCTACAACAGTTCGGTGGAATTGCTGTTTTTGGCACATATTTGTCCTCATGTGCATTATACCATTCTAGGATGGATTTTGCATAGTGACAAGAGGCCAAATCTGGCCAAAACAACGCTGGAGAGTCGTGGCTTCTTATGAATGGTAGCAACCGCTTCTGGAGACATTCCTTCTCGTAGACATTTTCGGCCACAACTGCATATGGCCTGCCAAACCAAGTATTTTTTGGGGAATTTAGACTGCTTCTTGGTCCGAAAACACTAGGCTAGAGCATTCCTTCGCATTGCAGTATAAAAAGCGAGACCCGGAAGCTGTTTGAAGTCTTAGAGAACATAAGTTTCATCGTCAATTATGGTGCATGAACATTTTTGCAAAAAATGGGTGTAGAGCACCTTAGCACGGCTTTTTGCAGTGAAATTTTGCTTATCATCACCTTTGCACCTATTTCACTTTGTACGCCTTCAGTCCATGCCTCTGCTTCACTTTTTGTACATATGATTTTGATTTTCCAACCTTTCGAGTCACATTTCTAACTGAAAGGTTGGGATGTTTCTCAATAATGGCAACCTCCTTTCGGTTCATCTGTCGGGAGCATACTTTTCGTTTTGTTCCGTTTCCAACCTTCCGATCCACAGTAAGGCGCTGGTCAAACGATTTGCACACACTAAACACGGTACTCATCGGCAGTTTTAGCTTTTTGGCAAGATCGCGTACCGACAGTATTGGATTTTGCTGCCGTTCGCGCAAAATGCGTTTGCGTACTTCCATTTGATTCGACGCCATTTTACCAAACTGAAGAAGAATGTAAACATGTTGGACATCGAAATAAAGAGGAGGGTTTCAGCTGTCATGTAAGTGAAATATTTCATTGATTTGTGAAATATTTCATAAACTACACTAAAAGAAAAGTGTCCGAAATTTAACGTGGACAGGCTCTACGTGCGAAAAAATTGCCTCCACTTCCTTTTCATAGGTACGAAAAAACCCACGTCTAGATATATATTTTTTAATATTACGCCTGCAAAAAAACCGTATTTTGACGTAGGACCACGTCTTTCATTTCTATACCGCGGTGTAAAACAAAGTTTCGAAAACGAAAGCGTTACGCCGGAGACCGAGATTTTGATCGTTAATAGCTCCTAAATAACTGAACGAAATGGTATAATAAACACTTCATTTGACAGATAAAATGTCTACGCGTTATATACTTGTTACTTTTTGATCCAAAAACTCAAAACATCAATATCCTTAAAATTCATTTCAAAACAGGCTATTGATATCACCAATCGGTATACAGCGCGATTATATACAGTTTTTGATTTATTTTCACTGTATATAATCGAGTAAAGAATTTTTTTTATTCGTTTCTTTTGCATGTATTTTTCGTTTTCTGAATATGAAAGAGGAATTTGATTTTTGATTCATCACCTTGAAATCAGAAAAACCTTTCTCACATGAAAAAAAAATAAATTTATCCAGATTCTCTCAGAGTTTCATATTTGATGAAAAAAAATCCTTCTACGCATATGTTCGAATTTCAACAATGACAGAGTTATAGAACTTTTTTTTTGTTTCGGACTCTGTTGCCTCAAACTGGCTCTACATTAAAAAGTACGCTACGGAAGACGATTCTGTTGCTTTCATTTGAAAGATGAGAAAATTTAGTACAGGCTTTAGTAGTGGAACATCTAAATTAACGAATTTCAATAACATTTTGGAAGTGAAAAACTTAAAAGTTAATAATTTTTAATATGTTAATATTAATTTCATCCTAATAATTTATATTAAACTAGATGGTTTCTATCAATTAAATTAAAGCTTTTTAACCACTTTACAATGTCGAGTGAAGTTCTTCACGAATGTATACGGAGTTTCTATGGATAATAGGTAACGGTACTCGGTATTCCAATTGACGCGGTTTTTTTACGAGGTATGTATCCCCCGCGTAAAAAAACCTGGGTGTATAACAAACACTGAACATACAAAATTGCGCTAAAGTTCTAGAATTAAAAAAGCAATGAAATGATCGCCATACAACAAAATTGTCAGCGTTGTGAACGTTCTAGAGATTCAAGGGGGATCGGCTTAGGATAATTATGAGAATCAAACTTTTATAAGTTCAAGTAAGCAGATAAGCAATTGTTTTATTCACTTTTGAAAAACTTGGACAACCTACGTTGTGTTTAACTATTTTGTTTTTTTGAATCAACTCGGTTGAGATGTTGAAGTCCAACTGAACAAAAAATCTCGCTTTTCTTTTAGTGAGTTCATTAAGACATGCGACTAACAGGTTTTTTTTATCTATAATCATTTCAAAAACTAGTAAGCTTTTTCAATTGTTAATTTAATGTTTCCTAGTGAGACATAGAAAGAAGGTGAGCAGAAGTAAAAACAACGATTCTGATCTCAAATAAAAACCTACATAAAATCGAATTCAAGTATTACACAAAATGCCAAATCCATCATTTTACACCTCAACCCGATTTCCCTGAATTAACACCATCAAAGCAAGAGCAAACAAAAAATGCAAATGAAAGAAAGTGTACGAGGCGTTGTAGAAGACAGCGACGAAAAACCGAAGTCAGCAACATCAGCGCCATTCGTTATTTACATCAAAGTTATTAAAACATAATTTATCAAACAAAGAAAAAAACGTTCCCAAGAAAGTAGAACGGATTGCGGGACGGTCGAGAAAAAAAAAGTTCACGAATTTACGATCCCATCAGCACAGCGCGAGTTATCGTAGCGATTTCGGACGCGCGTTTCGTCGAAAAACAGCTTTAGCTCATGAATAAAAACGTACTGAATCAATGTTTTCCCGAGTGAATTTAAATAAAATCCTGCTACTCACGGTTTGATGCCGGGGGAGGAGCGCAGCGGCGGACAGAGATTTGAAATTGAAAATCTTCGCAACAGTCGGTGCGAGGAAAGGCATCGACAGCGATAGTTTGAAAAATATGTACCAGCAGATGAAAGTGGGAGGTTGGACAAAAAACAAGGCTCAACTTTCGTTGCCTTTTTCTTTTCAGTTTTTTTTTGCGGGTAGGGAGCTATCGAAACGAGCCGATAAGTAGCACCCGAAAAAGTATAATGTTACTTTCAGTAGACAAGAATTGATGAAGCATTCGAAGCGCAAAATCATGGTATTGAAAATCGGCACAAGTTGGAAGGAAGATGCTGACTAAGGGAATTCTTTTTTTGAAAACGGTGCTTTGTTTGACAATTGACAAATGGATTTCAGATATGGACACGTGTAGTTGATGTTGAATGTAAATGCAATGTATTTAATTTTACTATTCAATTTCAATAATTCCTAGCTGAATCATTCCAATAAACTGGCACAACTTCTTTCAATCTTGTTAATGTGTAAGCTTCCGATGAAGAGCGCAATTTTCTTCCCGCTGACATCAACTTCAGTAGCCGGAAGAAACTTTTACTCTCATTGGAAGCTTTTGATACCTACGCCATACCCACTTTTTTATGAATATCACCTCTCGACTCCTCACCGACTCCCAACTTTATTCAGCCAGATCCTTTGGATAAGCCAGGTGGGCTGTGTGGCTTTGGACAATATTTATCTTTTGAATCTCGACTCGGATATTGTTGACTGGACTGGATACACAGAGCATCCTCGGCAGATGTTTGCATTTGTTTTTTCCCATTATATATGAGGGTAGAAAATACTGTTCGTTCTTCTTTGTATGGTTGGCATTAGAAAGTCTTTTGAAGTTAGGTACGAAATTCAGATATTGTATATAGTATAATATATTCAATGTTTTTGTGGGGGTAGATGCGAATTATGTATCATATTTTTTAAATGTTGGTATATTATATTCGTTACGCTGCTTTCATATTTTGGAAAAAAGGTAATGAAAGGAGACAATTTTTATAACAAAGAAACGACACAATTCAAACGGTTAGGGGGTCTTCGTAGCCACTTGGTTACGCGTTCGCTTACCAAGCGATCGATCGTGAGTTCAAACTCAGGGCCCTCAATTGACCATCTTTGTGTTGTTCTAGAATAACTACGTCCACGCAACCATCATCAGCGATGGAAATCGATCCACGGTGGAACAAAGATCGATTCATCCATACAACTGCTCTGCTCTGTAAGAAACATCGGGCTGCTGTTCTATAAATAACCCAACAATGATCAATATCAACTGTCTCCGCTGTCAGGTCTGCTGAACAATGAATGAACAGAAAGAATACCCTTACGCCTAAATGGCTACTACTGTGTAATTTACCATAATGTAATGGAACAGAAAACTTAACGCCTACATGGTTACTACTAATTACTATGTAATTCACAATTTATAGAAACATTAACATATGTTCATGTACACGATTAAACACGGCTCTGTTACAGCTAAATGCTAATGAGCCTAATAAATAAATGAATAAATGGGATAAAAAAAAATCAAACGGTTTCCCAATGGGAATATATTTGAATAACTGGACTTTCACACCAGTTGATACCACGTGTCTATGTCGTTTCGCAATGGTAATGACGATGTATGAAGGGTCAAATAACAATAATATTTAAAAATGCTTATGTTCATTTAACTTCAACATGAATTGCTGCTGCTGCTCCATTAACTTCATATCGTATTGGTTCAATTTTGACGATATCAAAATTCTTACATAGTACTTTCAAAATATTATATTGGTTATGAAACAAATTTTCTGACAACGTATGTTGCTTCGGCTTCCGAAACGATAGCTTTAGATCAAATTAAAAAAAAATATATATATATATATTTTTTGTAAAATGGAGAATAGTGGAAATTTAAGGAACTCTTTCAATTAATATTAATATATATATATATATATATATATATATATATATATATATATATATATATATATAGCCAAATATTAATTGAAAGAGTTCCTTAAATTAGTTTAAATTTTCCAAAATGTGAGCTAGAATGTTGTACCCAAACTAAAACGATTCGTTTCAGTAAAAACAGAACGATTCATTTCAGTGAGCGCTCGTTCATCGAAACAATCCGGCTCACTTGAGCGGCTCTTTTTGAACCGCGGCTCGTTTTGTGCAGAGACCCTTTTGAACTGCGGCTTTTTCTGAGCCGAGTTTCTTTCCAAAAGCGGCTCTCTTTTGAGCCGAGACTCTTTCCAAAAGCGACGTTTTTGGATCCCTTTTTTGTGCCGATACTCTTTTGGACCGCGGCTCTTTTTTGAACCATAGTTCATTCGCTCGTTCTGACGAGTCGCTGGCTTAAATGAGCGGCTCGTGAGCGCTCGCCCATCTCTAGCCCAAACTGCACGCTATTTACTAATACTAACGCGAGGACCTATATAGCATACCTAATAACTGTCTAAGTTCGTTGGTTTGAGTTCACGGTAGGTCCTTTAATGGTGTAACTACTTTTTTGCATCAGAAATCAAGTTTTCGTTTCACTTTATATGGATATAAAATTGAGATTGTGTACGCGGGTATGAAATTGGTTTCAGGGGAAAATGGAAGTGTGGATTGAAGTCAGTTGAATGAAGAGGCAGATTTGTATTCATTAGTCGCGTCAGTCAGAATAAGTATTGACTAAAATAATTCATCAGTCATCCTCGCTCTCAACGCTAGTCAATTTACTTTCTGTTAACGGCGCCTGCCGAAGTAGTCCTAGTCGAAGCGAAGCTACTGAGAGTAGAGTCGGTCTTCATTTTTCACCATCGAAGATTTCGGGCCCTGACTGCAATATATTAGATTGGGGAAAAAGTTATCCATTATTCTCTCATTGGCTAGCTTTAGTGATCAATATCTCGCGTAATATCGATCATATAATTTCAAATTTAGGCTCGTTGTAAAGGTGGCATTTCACACTTAAAAAAAATCTTTTGTTGTTTTCTGTTTGTTCCATTCAGTTATGAGTTACAGGGTGTGAAAAATGGAGGTCAACAAAGAGAAAATTCGATACATTTTACACTTTTTATTTTATATACGCAAAAATGTTCCATCAGGACAACGCAAGGCCACACAACTCCGGGAGCTTGATTAAGATGTTAAGATGCATCCACCATATAGTTTGGAATTGGCACTAAACGATTATCACCTTTTCATTGCATTGGAAAATTTCGAGAGTGATAAGAAATTGGGATCAAGAGAAGATTGTGAAAATCTATTGCTATGGTTTTCCTTTAATGAGGACTAAGACCTTTTTGATGGAGGCAATATGAAGCTACCTTTAGAATGGCAACAAATTTTCCAACAAAATGGTGTATATTTGACCCAAATCGGACAATCCGAAGCATATTAAAAATAGGTTTGAATTTCAGCCAAAAAAAAGTGGACTACTTTTTCCCCAACCTAATATTAATAATTCAGTGCATATCATAGTAATTTTACGTTTATCGAGAGGTTTTCTTCTAATTGTTTTGTGATTCGATTATCCGGAGTGAAAATAAAATCAACATTCTGGATATTCGAGTCCGACCTGTATATCCAAAATCAACGTAAAACTAATAGTCACACGTAATCCGACGTCAACTATGCGGTCGTGTTTCGGACATAACCCTCCTGCAACATTTTTATATCAAGTTTGTAACAAATATGATTAGAAACGAATTTTTAGATCACGTATACTTGAGTCATTCCCGTGGCCGAGTGGTTAGCGTCCTACATTATTATGCTGGGGATTCGGGTTCGATTCCCATTCTGGCCTTTCATCAAAGAAATTTCTTCCGACTTGCACTGTGATCACGCGTATTTTAGAGCTTGCTAGAACTTTGTGTAATTGTGGTCCAGGATGTCATAATATCGAGTATGCAGTTCGGTTATGTAAAATGCAAAGAATGAATTTAAATGGCTGCTGATTTAGAAGATCGAAAGGGTATACCCACGTAAATCAGATTATGATAGCTTAAGTAGTCGCAATCTTGCAGGGCTATAAAGTTATCACAAACAATGTTCCGGGCAACGTGGTAACGAAGGAGATAATGCTATTTGTATCTATAATATATTTTTGTAATCATGTACTGATTCGATCCAGGCTTATATTTATGTAGGTCTTAACTATTTAGAATGATACATGATGACTCTTTGTCTTCTTCTGCATGATTGAATAAACAGTAGAAGAGAGTAGTAATGGCTTTGATGGTATTTTTGTGTGGTACCGAATTCTACCACGTTATGTCATCCAACCCGTTTAAAGGATACAAGTACATACAGGAAACGGTTTTTCCAGGGCATCCATTTGATGAATCAAAAGAGAAAAAAATACAGATTTTGAACAATGAAAAACTCAATTTAAATGCAATTACTACACACAATCACAGTCCTATGTCAAGATCCCGTCCGTGCCCCTAGGCTCAGACCCATAAACTTTTTTTTTTATAGTTCACATGGTTCAGAGATAGAGGGCACAACATTTTTTTGATATTTTTTTCTAGAAACCATAGGTTTTTCTACAAAACATATCCAAGAATAAAAGATGTGGTTCTTATCGTAATTTCTGGAAATTTTTGGAAAAATGGGGAAAAATTAATTTTTCGAACCATCGGTTAACTTTGTAACATCACATTCGCTATCCAACTCTTGACGAGTAAAGTTCAGTGTCGGTATTGTGCGTTGCCACTTTTACTATTGTGCTTTTGGTATAGTGTACGAGTGAAGTTGCTGTCCGCTTTCGAATTGACCTTTTGTGAAGTGGAACAAAGGAACAAAGGAAGCAGCGCTATTGCAGCTTGCAGCCCTTGGCGGCTGTTGAACATCGGCATAACGGGATCGCCATCGTGTGGCTGTCGTTAACGGGAATTATCATCACGTGACCGTGTGAGCTATTCTTGCGCTATTGTGTTGATCCATAGCGCGTAGCCTCTGTCTCTCCCTGGTAAGGGCAGTAGAGCGCAGTATCGGAACAACTTTTATATTAAAGTACACATATTTAATATTAATATTATTATTCAACTCATATGTTCATTGCTTAATATTATCATCATAATTATTTTTTGTTTGTTTTGTTATTTTTTTTTTGAGATTATTGTTAAAATCAATAATAGATTAAAAATAAGACACAATTTTTTGTAAAATGGAGAATAGTGGAGAATCTCCAGAGATGGAGATCTCCGATAATGAATCCCATACAAGATCTGGGAAAAAAACATAAACGAGTCCCTCAAAAAGAAGATAATTCTTCTGGGGACGAATCTGCTCATCCTTCCAAGCCCCCCTCTAAGAAAATAGCAAGCCTCCCTTCTGAACCCACTGTTACTTCCACTCCCCCTCTCCCATCATCGATTTCGCTTCCCCCTTCTGATGTTTCCGATCCAACCCAATCCTCGTCCTCGTCCTCGTCCTCGTCTTCTCCCTCTGTTGTCTCCGCTCCACGTGTCAGAGTTTATCCAGAAGATGCACCTGGAACTGGCCCGTGAGTTGTTTTCCTCCGGCCAAAACCAAAAGGAAAAAGCCTTAACGTGATTCAGACCATGAAAGATCTGGACAGATACTCTTCTGTATCTGAAATTCGAAGGGTTAGACCGAACAAATTGCGGGTTGTCGTGAATGAACGGAAACACGCAAACGAGATTGTTGCTGACCAACACTTCACTCTCGAATATAGAACATTTACACCTTCCCATAACGTAGAAATTGAGGGGGTGATAACTGAAACGGGTCTGGCCATTGAACAAATAAAAAAAAGAAGGAAAAGGCAAGTTCAAGAAGCTTCCCTCAATGGAAGTAAAGATCTTGGACTGTCGCCAACTCGGGAAACTCTCCCATGATGGGGACCAAACTAAATTTACGCCGTCAGACTCTTTTCGAGTCACCTTTGCTGGTGCCGCCCTCCCTGACTACGTTGTGATGGACAAATTGAGACTACCTGTGCGACTCTTCGTGCCAAATCCCATGACTTGCAACAAATGCAAGTCAGTTGGTCATAGTTCAGATTATTGTGCCAACAAAGAGCGCTGTGCCACTTGCGGAGAGCAACATGAGGGGAAATCCTGCAGTGCGACTGAGCATAAGTGTCCATATTGCAGAGGATTCCCACACGCGCTCTCAGCTTGTGAAACTTACAAGAGTCGCTGGGAGAAACAGAAGCGCTCTTTAAAGGAACGCTCGAAGCGCACTTTTGCGGATATTTTAAAGGGCGCTTCTCCACTGGCCCAACAACAACAACAACCAATCTCAACACACAATACCTTTTTCCACGTTGCCAGTTGATGAAATGGAAGCGGACACAGCTAGCGGGGGCACACCGTTCATTTTCAAAGGGAATCCCCGGCGCAAAAATGTGACAACTCCCAAAGTTCAAGAACAAGTTCCCCCGGTGATACCCCCAGTTAGCTTGCCTAAAAAATCGAGTGCAGCGGACAAGCAAAATCAGGTTCCTCCTGGCTTCCGTGGGAATAGTTCACCTTCGAACGACCCAGCACTCGAGGGGACATCAAAAACCCCAACTGTCCTTGTTTTTCTGTCCAGCTCAACTTCCCAATCGGGATTTATAAAGTTGTCTGACCTTTTGGATCAAATCTTCAAGTGTTTTAATGTTTCCGACTCCATCAGAACCCTTGTCATCTCAATGCTTCCAGTATTCAAGACAATTTTACAGCAATTGATGCAAACATGGCCCCTCCTTGCAATGATTATCTCTCTTGATGTCTAATTTAGATAGAGAGGTCGGAGATATCACTGTTTTTCAGTGGAATTTTCGTAGTCTTATCTTATTGGATACATTCAAATTTTTAATTCATAACTTCAATTGTGATGTTTTTGCTCTGTCCGAAACTTGGCTTTCTTCGCGAGATGATATCTCTTTCCACGATTTTAATATTATACGCTTGGACCGCGTTGACAGATACGGAGGGGTACTATTGGGGATCAATAAGTGCCACTCATTTTTTCGAATTGACCTTCCACCTATTGGAGGGATTGAAGCTGTTGCTTGTCATGCTAGTATTGGCCTCCGAGAGCTGCGGTTAGCCGCAAACAACTTGATGACATGTGCTCACTCCTTCCTGAGCCACGATTGATCTTGGGAGACTTCAACTCTCACGGAACTGCCTGGGGGGAACAGTACTACGACAATCGTTCATTGTTGATATATGACCTTTGTAACAACTTCAATATGACACTTTTGAACACTGGGGAAACAACACGTGTGCCTAAACCTCCTGCTAACCCAAGTGCTCTTGACCTCTCGCTTTGCTCGAATTCACTATCGTTAGATTGCAAGTGGAATGTAATCCAGGATCCCAACGGTAGTGATCACTTGCCAATCAAAATTTCCATCACCATTGGGTCGAATTTTCTGAATCTATAAACATGGCATATGACCTCACAAGACACTTTGACTGGAAAAAATATGCGGACGCGATTGCTCTAGCCATCAATTCCAGAGATGGTTTACCTCCATTGGAGGAGTATAACTTCCTTTCTCGTTTGATCTATAACAGCGCGGTTCGCGCTCAAACGAAACCCATCCCAGGTTCCACTATTCGTCGAAGGCCTCCCAATCTATGGTGGGATAGCATATGTTCCAAGCTTTATGTAGAAAAATCGAATACATTTAAAGCTTTTCGGAAACGTGGAACCCCTGAAAATTTTCAGACGTATTCAGCCCTTGAAGATCAATTTAAAAACTTGATCAAAGGGAAAAAAACGTGCTTATTGGCGAAATTTCGTGGCAGGTTTGTCACGAGAAACGTCAATGAAAAAATTATGGAAAGTGGCTCGAAACATGAGAAATCGCTCTTCATCCAATGAAAGCGAGGAATATTCACATCGATGGATTTTTAATTTTGCACGGAAGGTTTGTCCTGATTCCGCTCCTGTGCAAAAAAATGTTCGAGATATACCACAAGACAGGTGTGATCTTGATTCCGAGTTTTCGATGGTAGAATTCTCTCTTGCTCTCCTTTCATGTAACAATTCTGCTCCGGGATCGGATAGAATTAAGTTCAACTTGCTGAAAAATCTCCCTGATGTGGCGAAACATCGCTTGTTGAACTTATTCAATCGGTTTCTGGAGCATAATATTGTTCCAGATGATTGGAGACAAGTACGAGTTATAGCTATTCAAAAACCCGGAAAACCCGCGTCCGACTTCAATTCGTACCGCCCAATAGCAATACTGTCTTGTATACGGAAATTGTTGGAGAAAATGATCTTGTTTCGCCTTGATCGATGAGTTGAAACGAATGGCTTACTCTCAGATACACAATATGGGTTCCGCAGGGGCAAGGGGACGAATGATTGCCTTGCGTTGCTTTCTTCAGAAATTCAAATGGCTTACGCCGAAAAAAAAACAAATGGCTTCAGTATTCTTGGACATAAAGGGGGCCTTTGATTCTGTTTCAATAGAGGTTTTGTCAGACAAATTAAACTCTCGGGGTCTGCCGCCTCTATTGATTAATATGTTGTATAACTTGCTTTGTGAGAAACATTTGAACTTTTCTCACGGAGATTCGGCAGTAAGTCGGGTCTCTTACATGGGCCTCCCCCAGGGCTCATGTTTGAGCCCCCTTTTGTACAACTTCTATGTAAGCGACATCGACAATTGTCTTACACAAAATTGCAGCCTAAGACAACTTGCAGATGATGGAGTGGTGTCTGTCGTAGGATCAAACGAATCCGACCTGCAAGGACCCTTACAAGATACTTTGAACAATTTTTCAACCTGGGCCATTGGGCTAGGGATCGAATTCTCCACGGAGAAAACAGAGATGGTGGTTTTTTCTAGGAAGCATAGACCAGCAAAACCAAAGCTTCAACTTTTGGGTAAACCGATCACTCATGCTATGTCATTCAAGTATCTTGGGGTCTGGTTCGACTCCAAATGTACTTGGGGGCCCATATTAGGTATCTGAGTAAAAAATGTCAACAAAGAATAAACTTTCTCCGTACAATTACCGGCACCTGGTGGGGAGCCCATCCCGAAGATCTTATTATGTTGTATCGAACAACTATTCTCTCAGTGATGGAGTATGGCAGTTTCTGTTTTCAATCAGCTGCCAAAACACACCTCATTAAACTCGAGCGAATTCAGTATCTTTGTCTCCGTATTGCGTTGGGATGTATGCCCTCAACGCATACCAGCCTCGAGGTTTTGGCAGGCGTACTCCCACTAAAAGATCGCTTCAATTTATTATCTCTTCGGTTCCTCATCCGGTGTAAGGTTATGATCGGAAATTTTGAGCAGCTGATCGAGCTAAATTTTCATTCTGGATTCATGAGCTCATATCATGATCTCGTCTCCATGCAGGTTGATCCTTCTTCGTATATTCCCAACCGTGTTTGTTTCCCTGACTACATCAATTCCTCTGTGCATTTTGATCTGTCCATGAAGCAGGATATCCATGGAATTCCAGATTATCATCGATCGGGGATCGTTCCTACGATTTTCGAAGCAAAGTATGGGCGTGTCAATTGTGATAATATGTACTTTACTGATGGGTCCTCTATGAATGAGTCCACAGGATTTGGAGTGTTCAACAAACTTTTTAGCACCTCACACAGTCTTCAGTATCCTTGCTCAGTGTACATTGCTGAATTGGCAGCAATACACTGGGCGCTGGACAGCGTCGCCTCACGACCTGTTGAACACTATTACATTGTAACGGATAGTCTTAGCTCTGTCGAAGCTATCCGTTCAGTGAGGCCGGAAAAGCACTCGCCGTACTTCCTTGAGAGAATACGAGAAATTTTGAGTGCTTTATCCAGACGCTGTAATGTCATTACCTTTGTCTGGGTCCCTTCACATTGCTCAATTCCGGGTAATGAGAGGGCTGACTCATTAGCAAAGGTAGGTGCAATTGAAGGCGAAATTTATCAGCGTCAAATCGCCTTCAATGAATTTTATTCTTTAGTTCGTAAAAATACCATCGTTAACTGGCAACGCAAATGGAACGAAGATGAATTGGGCCGGTGGCTCCATTCAATTATCCCTAAGGTTAGCCTCAATCCGTGGTTCAAAAGTCTGGACTTGAGTCGGGACTTTATTCGCACCTTCTCCCGACTCATGTCCAATCACTGTTCGTTAGACGCGCTGCTTTTTCGTTTTAATCTTGCCGACAGCAATCTCTGCGGTTGTGGCCATGGTTACCACGACATCGAACACGTTGTTTGGTCGTGCGAGGTGTATCTGGTCGCCAGATCGAATTTAGAAAACTCCCTTCGGGCCCGAGGAAGACAGCCCAATGTGCCGGTGAGAGATGTGTTGGCTCGGTTAGACCTTGATTACATGTCCCATATATATATTTTCCTTGAAGCTATAGATCTTCGTGTGTGATTGTCCCTACATCCTTATACCCTCCTTTCCTTCCTTGCGGGTAATTCGTCCCCTTGCTATAAATAGTAGAATAAGTTGAAATGTAAATAAACTATAGATATACGAATAGATTTAAGAATTGAGTGTTCATCAACATTGTTACAATTTCCTTATATCCCATCCTTCTCCTAAAAATATGCCACCCTTCTAAACTCGAGTACACCGCGAGTCATCGGTTTTCCACCTTACCAACCATAGATGTAAGAAAATTGTTTATATATATATATAGTTTTATAATTATATTTAAGAATTCGGCTCCTTTAAACTTAAGTCTTCTTCTTCTTCAATGGCACTAACGTTCCTAGAGGAACTTCGCCGTCTCAACGTAGTATTACTTGCGTCATTTTTATTAGTACTTAGTTGAGATTTCTATGCCAAATAACACGCCTTGAATGCATTCTGAGTGGCAAGCTCTAGAATACGCGTGATCACAGTGCATGTCGGAGGAAATTTCTTTGACGAAAAATTCCCCTAACCAGAACGGGAATCGAACCCGAACACCCGGCATGTTAGTTATGACGCTAACCACTCGGCCACGGGAGCACAACTAAACTTAAGTCACTGAGCCTGTAAAAATAAAAAATTAATAAAAAAAAACTTTGAAACATCATAACTCAAAAACGAAAAAATACGCCTCACTGATTTTTGGATACTTTATATAAAATATATAAAATATATAGACTGACATCTGAACAATGCCCTGAAGAAATCACTGTGTGGTAAGCTTCGTGGGCGGTGGAATCATTGGTCCGTTACTTTTTTCAAAAATGATCCCGACCTGAACGTAACAGTTTATCGCCACAGGATCACAAATGAATGACCTTGATACCAATACCCTACGTCAATAATCCGCAGATGATTGGCGTCTGGAGGACAACATTCACCACGTTATCACTGATATATGGCTTGCAAAATGCGATCGAAATTAGGTCTTCCCGATTGGAATTCAACCGAGCCAGCCGAGGTGGTCATATGCCAGAAATCATATTCGATTAAAAATAGTTAAAAATCACTTTCCAAACAAAACCGTATTGTGCTTTGTCGTCTACTCATGATTGTTTTGCGTTTGAGAATGTCGTAGTAGGTCCATCTTCCTTCACTAGTCACCAAATATACCAGAGAAATAACTTCTGTTTTGTCTGGCAAGCAAGAAATTCATATTGATATTTATGTGGTACCCATTTGTCTTGTTTTTGGATCTTCTCCATGGCATGTAAACATTTGGAAACAACTCCTTCAGCAACTCTTATCTCGTATACAAATTTTTTTAATGTTGGAACTGAGCTCGAATTGGATTAATATATTCCAGACCATAGATGATGAATCGTTTTGTTGGCAGGAATTCTTTGAATTTACATTTCGGAGGCGATCTGGCGTAGTGGTAACATCTATACCTCTCGCGCAGAGATCACGAGTTCAATTCTCACTCCCGATATTCTTCCAAAAATGGGAGTAAAAGTGACGAACCAGCCGAAAAGTGTTGAAAGTCACTATAATAGAAAAAAAAATGAATTTACAGAAAATGAAAATGGTTGGAAAGAGTGAAAAGAAACATGTTTCAAAAATTTATCTAACTTGAAATGTTTTGGAGTTATACCCCCAAGAATGATGAAGTCGTCAGGCTACTTTTTTTTCTCACATCTACGATTTATTTGTGTGCAATTTGGCAGAACTCTCCTAATTCACATCGCTCAAACCCAAACATTAGGGGGTGAATTTTTGAACAAACAAAAACACAAAACACATCACAGCGGGGAGTCTGTCATTTTATTCTTTCTTCACACTTATAATGCCAACAATGGAATGCAATTGCTCAATGTTCGTTGATTGCATCCGCTTGAGCTCCAGCAAAAAAAAATAATCGCAAATGTTGTGCTCGAGGCATCTAGAAAATAGTGTCACATTTTCACCAGTCAACGACCATAATAATGACAGCCCTACAATTCCGATGCTCGTTTACAGCTGATGTTGTGGTGATTTGGCGGGGTGATGATTTGCTGGTACCGGCCGCCACCGGTTTGGCTAAACAGTTTCGAAAAATATTTTCTCCTCCACGACCGGAAATATTCTGCCGACGACCATCGTCAATGTCATTAACATGCCTTGGGAGCGAGGACCAACCAAAGAGGACACACTCTGGCTGGCTTCCCGAGCGAGGCCGGGAGGTGTGACGGTGGTTTTATGGCGGACTATGGTTTCCAGTCCTAGAGGCGTAGAACACCCAGTCGCCTGGGAATGGGTCTCGAATTGAAGCTGGTGTGACTGAGAATTAGTGTGCAACTTATCAAAACCCACCATCGGAGGCGGAAGGAAGAGAAATTAGAGCAAGAATGGCATTCATGACAGGACGCTATTTCATGCTATCGCTTCATCACGGATGACTTGGCGTGAGATTTAGTGACTTGTTATGGGGTGTTTAATCGGCAATGGGCAGCACATGTGCTGCTGTGCTTGATGCTAATTTCGGTATCAGTGACACGTCATCGGAAAACAGCGGAAACCATACTTTCCTGTCTACTTTTCAAGCAGGAAATACAAATCGTTCAGGGCGGGTTTGAAATGCCTGAACTTTTCCATCTAGATTGTTATTTGCTGTGCATACTTACATACGAATCCAACCCAACAAGATGAGGAACGCCAATTAATTTTTATATTCTCATTGTGGAACACAGTTTTCGACAAACCCCGAAGAGGAATATTGCAAAACGCTGTCATCGGCAGTGGGTACTTTGAGGAAAAGGCCCGTCGTTTTTTTTTCGACCCTGTTCAAATATGGATGTAATCGTGATGTAAGGAAAATCACATTCTTTTGCGGTCGGAGATGGGAACTCATTTTTCCTCAAGGGTTCTTCGGCACGTTCCACTGTCTGCTCGTCTACGGTCTCTCCGTCGCTACTCTTCCTCCAAC
The DNA here is from genome assembly GCF_029784135.1 of Toxorhynchites rutilus septentrionalis. Lineage (NCBI taxonomy): Eukaryota > Metazoa > Arthropoda > Insecta > Diptera > Culicidae > Toxorhynchites > Toxorhynchites rutilus. The sequence continues at coordinate 286,747,529 of NC_073746.1, read as the reverse complement.
TCTGTGCATTGGTGTGAAAGTTTAACGAACGGAATTGAATTTAAGAGCCACTTCGAATAAACACACGCCCCGAAACGGCATGTGTCCTTCTCCGGGGCCTTCATGACCGAAGTGAACTTTTGTAATTGGGCGGACGTTTTTGTTGATCATCGCCTAATGGAGGGGAAATTGAATCTGTCAGCGAAACTAATGGTAATGGGTATGGGCAAACACGGCCGATGGGTGTCGGGGTTTGCGTTCGATGGTGGCAAAAGTTGCTGATGGGACGAAAACCGCTCAGATGGGAGCGGGACAAACCCCCCAGAAAAAAAGGATAATTGTCGGGAAAGAATTATGGATGCCACAACTTTCGATACATTTGCTTTTACACGCAATAGTGTTCCTCGGACTAGGTTGATGGTTATAATTTCAAAATTTTGTTTTCAAAATAAATATTTTTTATGTGCATCTTTCAATCACACTCTTCACATTCTTTCACCGTGATGTAGAATTTATTTCAAATTTCTCGATCTCTTGAGCAAACTGAGCGGAATAATGATTCACGAAGCTATAGAAATTGATTTTATATTTTATTTCATCATGTTAGAATATTCATATATTCGCGGCTTTATTTGTATCAAATTAGCTTATACTAAGATAGAAAAACAATCTTTTCGAGAAGTACCATTATGTATTCGGATTCGGAACGGATTCTTCAAATCAAATGTTTTCATGTCTCCATTATTTTCTTATACATTTTTTATCAGTGAAATAATATTTATAATTTTTATTTTTAAAAAAGCAGCGTTTGATTTTTATGTAATAATTTCCGATTGCTTGAGTTAATACACATTTCAGCAATCGGAACTGTGCCATTTCACCAACTACGAACATCAACACTCATCCTGAAAAGACTAATCGTCATAAAATCCGGACCCTAGAATTTCCCCGCCATAAAATCATAAATAGGTATAAACATCATGAACGGATAAGAATAATACAGAATAAGATAATGTTAGAGCCAGGTAAACTTTGTAGGATTCTAGCATGAACATAAATAGCGCAGTAAGCAAAACTATATGATCAGTTCCTTTTTAGTCTTCAATAAATAAAGAGCATCGCTCCCAACGCAATAAATTTAGTTTTATTTTTTAACTCTTGTTTTAAGTAATCAGAAAAAAACATTTTCGACACAATACTAACCCTTTGCGGTCGTTTGTCTGCTCTCAACCACCATAGCAAGGAAATATTGTACTATATGCAACAATATATCAGTTCACACTTTTCCTTAAACAATTTTAGTGTCAAGTGAATCTGTTCACGAGTCCAAACGGTGCTCCTATGAATAATACATAACGGTACACAGTATAAACAAAAGCTGTCGCCCATGCATGGGGAAAGGCTTAATGGAAAACTTCATGTATTGCGACAAAGAGCATTGTTCTGTATGTTCAAACAGAAAGAAGACGCCAAACTAATTAGTTTTGTGATACATTTTTGTGATGCATTTCGGAGACTGTTTCGAAAGATATCATACGAATAATAGCATATATTTTTAATATAAAAACAACACATTAAAACACATTGCTTAGTAAATACTTATCTGAAGTTTACATAAAAATGAATAAATCTTCAATATTTCATAATCTCACAAGTTATACATATTCTGCATATAATCTCACAATATTTTACATCACTGCTTTTCTAAATAAAAATAATTCCAGCCGCAAAGGGTTAAAGGGCCAGAAACAACATCCTAGAAAAAGAGTACAGGGAAACTTCGTTATAACGTACCCTCGTTATAACGTCACTAGATATAACGTACATTTTACCTCGTACACATTTCCAAAGAGTAAAGGAAAAAAAAAATCAATATTTTTTTCTGATAGAACAATTAATTATCTGTATTGTGATGCTAAAACAAGTTTTGTACCTTCAATCAATCCCGAAATACAGCTGGTTTTGTGATTCCGGATTCTAAATGAATCAAGCTTTAATCAACAGTACGAAGGGAAACATCATGAGAAAAGCTGGCTTCGTCTTCTTATTGAAGTTATTCATTAACTTGACTGAAACAGCAACACAATAATGTATTATAGACTACGTTTGTGAGTACTATATTATGCTTCGATATAACGTACAATTCGATACAACGTACAATTTTGAAAGTGAAATGTATGTTATATCGGAGTTCACCTGTAGTAGTTTTTCCACTTTGATGTGATGAGTTCCAATAATTTAATTTAATATTGCTGTTTAGATGATTCAAACGCAAGTTCCAGTTTTCTAATCCTAGGTTACAAATATATTCCTAATATGTCCAGGTGCTTTCGAAGTTTTGTTTTCCTCATGCTCAGTGCGTTTGTTGTTTTACATATTATTTCTTTGAAAATAGTCCATAAACAGGATTTTATTTTTAAATTAACACTTCAGACGCAATGATATGGCTTGTTGAGTCATTCCGAATTAGTTGGCACTTTCTTTTGAGACCAACACGAACCTTGGCTCAAAATTGCTTCCAACTCATTAGCTTCAAGCTTTGCAGGACTCATTTCACATTCTTTGTCGCTTTTGTCGAAGTATCCTCTCTTAACCCTTTATAGGGCCGTGAAAACGAGGCAACGAATCGACTCCGACTTCAGAGAACATTATCCTTACATGACGAATAACGCATATTTACCATCGATAAAAAAAATATACTGAAACACTGTAAATATTTGTGTTGTGTATTTATTACATCTATGGAACGAAAATTCAAAGAATATGTCGTTCATTCGGATAATTATACCGTATGCGTGATAATGTTTGCACCATTAAACAATGTCTCAATTTAAAAAAAATCTCAAAAATTTCGGTGTCGATTTTTTTTATTCAAAAGTGGGATGTTTCTGAAAGTCTTAAACTATGTGGATCATCGGTTCTTTTTACATAGCATATCCAAAAATCAGAGATGTGTTATTTTTCGTTTTTAAACTATGATTTTTCAAAGTTAACATGTTTTCAGTCTTCGTTCAATATTTCTATGTGACTACACTGGATGTATGCAACTAGAATTCAATTATTTGGCACATGTTTAATTTTTTTACTTTAATTTGATACATCGATCATCTGAATCGGTCCAATAGTTCAAAAGTAATACATTTTTGAACAAAGTGATTGTTGGGAAAAAAACGATTTTTTTGGTCCATCGGTTAACTTTGAAAAATCATAACTCAAAAACGAAAAAAAAGCCTCTCTGGTTTCAATACGTGTTATCTGAAAAATCCTCAGCTTTTCAGAAAATTTATAAAAATATATAGCGTCTTTGGTCCCGAGACCATAAAAACTATAAAAAAACAAATACAATAAATAATAACGAAAACATAATTCAAATTTTCTGCAACTAAGACCGGCTAATCGGCTTTAATTTAAGGTGTCGAACATCTGAATTGGTCCAGTGGTTCGAAGGTCATGAATTTTTGAAAAAAGTCATTATTGGCAAAAATGCGACAAAATTGATTTTTTGGACCACACTAAAATGGGAATGGTCACCCTAACAAAAAAAAATACATGTCTAATAATTTGCGATGGAGAACAAAACTGTCACTTTTGACGAAAATCTGAGAACCACTATATCGGTTCGGTATGGAATGGCCATTTTAGGATGGTCCAAAAAATCAATTTTTCCCACTTTTTGACTTTTTTTTTTAAATTATAACTGTTGAACCACTGAACCGATTTAGATGATCGACATTTCAATTTAAAGCCAATGAGATAGCCTTTTAAAAGAAATTATTCAAATCACTTACACCCCTTTCATTCTAAGCCCCTCAAGTTTAATCCAATCGTTCTTATCGGGAAACCATGGAGATCAACAAAGACATAAAAGAACAAATTTAATCAAAGCCACGGAAATAAATAACCTCGCTTACACGCAGCCACAACCCGTATATCTTCGAAAATTTTCCGTTCCCCTTATTTATTTGATAAGCGATATTTAGATTTTTTCAATAATCGTGAAGCATGTTCATTAGGGTGGCAATGGATGTATGGAAAAAATGTCATCATCGAATTTCAAAAATCGACGATGCACATTTTGTTTATTGGCCCAAAAAAATTATCTGATCGAGAAATTTTTGATCCTCGAAAATCTTCCAAGGGGGGAGAAAGGAAATTCGAAAAATCGAAATTTTTTTCGATGCCAAATGACCAAATGACAAATGAGAAGCAATGAAGGTATGGAAAAAAAATAATTATCGAATTTAAAGAACCGACCATGTCCTGTGCAGAATTTCAGCTCAATCGGACATGATTTAGGGGTGCCTCAAAGCAGTCAAAGTTTTCTTCCAAGGGGGGAGCTTGGAAGATTTTCGAGGATCAGAAAATCAAAACTTTGACCATTACCATTTTCGCTGCCACCCTGATATATGAGGGGCTCAGAATGCAAGGGGTGCAAGTGACTTGATCGATTTCTCTTCATCAACTTTTTATTGAGTTAATAACTCAACGGCAAAAGCGTTCCAATTTAAGTTTGCTATACAATCCGATAGATGAGGTTCTGACCTATCTTCCACATTTTCAAATACAGCTGGGAATGTAATTGCAGCTAAGTTATGACCAAAAGAGAGAGTCGATGTAGAGAAATCGATCAAATCACTTACACCCCTTTCATTCTAGGCCCCTCATATATAAGTGATGTCTGTTTGTCCGTCTTTATGTTTTCCTGTCTGATTTTTATGGACCTGGTAACTACTGAACCGATTGGCGTGAAAATTTGTATGAAGGGGTTTTTGGGACCGGGAAAGGTTTTTATGATAGTTTGAGACCCCTCCTCCTTGTTTAAGGGTAGTAGGCTGTGTCACACTTGAAACAAAAATTTCTGCATTACTTGAGAATTAATCAAGTTGATGAAACCCAAAAAATTGGCATGTGGGAGTTTTAGAGGGCAATAAGGATTTCACATTATTATATGTTACACATATTTCATCCTACCATATTCCAACTAAACATAACAATTCAAAATTTTCGGAAAACTCTGAAGGAGAATGGAAAAATTCGGAAAATTTGTATTCAATAACATCGTGACAAGAGTTGTTATGGTATTTGAAAGTGGAAATAGATTTTCAGGAGAAAAATTGCACTCCTATATCTATATACTCCTATATATTATATGAGGGCCTCAGAATGCATGGGGTGTAAGTGACTTGATCGATTTCTCTTCGCCAACTTTTTCTTTGATTAATAACTCAACTGTAAAAACGTTCCAATTTGAGTTTGCTGTAGAATCTGATAGATGAGGTTCTGACCTACCTTCCACATTGTCAAATACAGCTGGGAATGAGTTTGCAGCTAAGTTATGACCAAAAGAGAGAGTCGATGTAGAGAAATCGATCAAATCACTTACACTCCTTTCATTCTAAGCCCCTCATATGTTTTTTTTGCTTTTTTATTCAATGGATTATTGAAATTATTACATTTTTACAATTTTTATGTGGAAGCATCGGGAGGAGCGGATGAAAAACATCTTTCCGTCGAAGCACGACACGTCGACATATATTTTTTCATCGGCCATGGCCAAGATTCCGCCCAACTGCCCAACGTCGGGCAAGGCGTCAAAGCATTTTTGCAGAAGTCCTTATAAGCGTAGGATTTGAGGAACATTTGTTCCTTATGAATTAACTTTAGTTTTGACGTAGGATTACGTCTTTCGGGAACAAATGGTGGTACAAATTGAAAATCCAAAATCGAGCACATCGTGAAAATTGTCCAATTTTAAACGCTTATTGCTCAGTCATTTCATGATGGATTGAAGAAATTATTGCGTCAATAGATTTCGGCACTCTATAACAATTTTTTATATTGAAGAAAATAATATATGCCATGAAACTAACTATCGAACAATTGAAAAATCTCAACCCCTATCCTAACAGAAATACCTACTTCTGATTGATTGAAATTGACGACAAATGCGGCGGGTCCCTAACAGAGACATCGAAACCAGGCTGCCTAAGGAAAATCGGCATTGCAAATACAAGAAAGAAGGGGGTGCTTTTGTTCCTAACGAAATGTATTCTCTAACAGAGACATGAAAACCTAGGTGCCCAGGAGAAATCGGCATTGCAAATATATGTAATTCGGGGGCATTTCTATATTGCAAGTAAGGTGAGTGATACGATTAATTCTAGCAAATAAAATTTAAATAAAATTTAAAAATAAACTTTAATGTTGATTGCTTCGTGAAATTTCATATCAATGACCGATCGTGTATTGTGGAAAGTTTAACACAAGCGTAGGTGTAAAATTGTATATGGTAGCAGTTGTGTTAAAAATGACATGATATATGAAACGTTTTATTTCAATTTTCATGAATAAAAATCCAAGGTGAATAAAAACCAAGGTGTGTCTGTTATGTTGTGTTGGCTGAAAACCCAAGGAAAGTTGACAAGTCCAATTAAAATTCGCATTGGGTTGAATAAACACTCAGAAAATAAAAGTTATAAATGAAAATTACCTTTTCCATTCCAAATATGTTTTCTCTATATTAATGTAATATGTTTTTACTGATGAGAAAAATTGATGATTGTGTTCGGTGTTGGTATTTATGTTATATTACATCGGTGAGTTTTTTTTTCTTTATTTCACCCATACATAACATAGGAGGCATCTCGTCTAGGATCACATCATATCTCGTTCCACTACGGTATCTTTTATCTGGTACGCACCATCCAACGACTGTTTACCATCCTAGTGTCATCATCACTCGGTAAACGCTGGTGGAGTCCTAACGGAATCCTATGTCAACTATGCGGTCGTGTCTCGGACACAACCCTCCTGTGACTTTTTTATTGCCGTCCAAAATTAGTCCATTTTTGTTAAATGCATATGTTACGAACAAAACACCGAGTGTAGTTGCTTAACTGGTTTACCATAGCTGCTGGAAATCAACTGATAAGGGAGTCAAAGCGATTTTGTAGAAAGCTTTATAAACGTAGGATTTAAGGAAATTTTGGTTCATTATGTTATCTTCTGTAATTTGTTTTCATCTCCATCCAAAATAAGTCCATTTTTTAATGCATACGTTAGTTTCTTTTTAATCTTTACAAACTTCGACAAACGCTGCTCTAAGCTCTAGGCTAGACTGAGATCGTGTGTCTTAACAGCACCAGCAACTCTCGATGAACTTGAGACCAATAAATTTGTTGGTATTCCAGCAGAAATTGCACTCATGAAATTTTTGTGTTTTATTCCAATTGAGGGGCTCAGAATGAAAGGGGTGTAAGAGACTTGTTCGATTTCCCTTCATCAACTTTTTCTCCAGTTAATAACTTAGCTGCAAACTCATTCCCAGCTGTATTTGACTATGTGGAGGATAGGTCAGAACCTCATCTATAGGATTATATAGTAAACTCAAATTGGAACGTTTTTGCAGTTGAATTATTAACTAAAGAGAAAGTTGATGATGAGAAATCGATCAAATCACTTACACCCCTTTCATTCTAAACCCCTCAATTTGAATCCAATCGTTTTTATCGGGAAACCATGGAGATCAACAAAGACATAAAAGAACAAATTTAATCAAAGCCATGCAAATAAATAAACTCGCTTAAACGCACACACAACCCGTACATCTTCGAAAATTTTTCGTTCCCCTTATTTATTTGATATGTGGTATATTGATATTCTCAACAATCGTGAAGCATGTTCATGCTTCATTCCAAATAAACACACCATTTCTCAGTCCTACACCCCGATAACAGACACTACGCTTTATAAAAGCACACACATACGGTTATAAGAATATCGGATGAATATTTATTTATGAATAAATCATTCATTCCTTCCAGCATAACTTAAGGGAATAGTTAAACAGTAAAAGTGGATCGATAGCACCCTAGAATTTTAACGAATCATTTCCGAATCAATCATGGTTCGACTGGATTTTATTTTCACTAGACGCACACAATTATTCTAAAGAATGCAATACTTGCAATGTGCGTTACATTACTTCGCATCTTAATCGCATTTAAGGCGTAACGTTTATCTCATTTTTTTGTACGAAAATAGCTTCTTCAGCTCCGTCAGTAAATGTATCGCAAACCGAGGCCACGATAGATCCACTAGCCTCCAGTTCCTGGTTTCGGAAATGTTATTGAAAGGGGGAGCGAAAGGTGGAAATAATATGCATAAAGAAAATAAAGTATGGTAATGATTTCCTTCTCCGGACAAAGAACTCCTGCGTCGTTCCCGCCTTGCATAAAAACCAACGGGTGGGTCTGTTGATTCTACAAATAAAACTGGGGAAGTTACCACGACATGATGTTCAGCTGCTGAGACTGGCGAAGCGCACAGTTTACTCTACTGAAAAAAAAAACTTGGCTCGGAGGAGCTGGCATACATTGTATGCCACCTATTCATCACCACCAGTGTAGCTTCTAGCTTTGATATTATTATCAGTACTAAAAAACCTGGAGCGGTTGGAATTTTTCTGTATATAATCAAAGCTGTACAAACATGCGGATTTTTTATTTTCTTCTGTTGCAAAGCTGTTCAAATTGCCTCAATTCATACATCCGGGCGAAATTTTCCTCGCTGATTTCGGAGAAAGCTAACATGCTTTTTTTTCCCTTAACTAGCAGATGCTGAAAACATTACGAACGGAAGTTTCCAATATGTATATCAACGGCTGCCGAAAGCTAATCCCTGTGAGCTCCAAGTATCACGATAACTCCTTTGATCTATAATCAATTGTGTAATTTCTGCTGTGTGCGTTTCTCAGCGAGAGCAGAAAGCCGTCAATACCAGGCGTTTTCAATCAGAATGGAGCCTCTCCTCAATTGGCCAACTGAGGAGGGGTTCGGGAGCTGTACAACCCATAGTCGCTATTTTCATACTGCGTAGGATTTCGCAAACGAAACGAAACCCACCTCCTAGCATCCTGAATGGGTGACTTAGCCTCACCCTGCCTCACTGCCTGGAGAATGAATAAACTTTGTCCGGATTCCGGGAAACTCCTTTTGCCGAAGGTTTTTTTTCCCCGCCCCCCAGCAAACGTAAGCACTGCGCAGCGAGGTGAATCGCAACAATACGAACCAATCAATCCAATAAAAATAAAGTATCTTCTCATCAGCTTTTGTATACCAAACTTGGGACCCAATTCCGGAGATTGGCTGCGGCGCTGGGCGGGTGATTGGGTGGCGGGACGATACGCGAAGTCGGAATCAATAATCCTCCATTTTTATTCAATCCATCCGAAGCGAGCCCGCGATTCGCCGGGGGATGTTCGAAAGCGTAAACAAACTGAGCTAAGCCGGACTGAGAATGTGATGACGCAGCCGGGTAGGGCGGAAGATGGTTGCGGGGGATGAGTATTGACAGATGCTGAAACGTGGAATGGTTATGTTTGTGAGAATAACCGATACGATGGGATAGAGTCAGGCAGGAAGATGAATTCATCTTCAATTGATATTAGCGGTTTCAAGGGCTCCAAAACTCATGCTGCATGACATGTAAGAAAAAGATGAGTTCCTAGAATGGGCTTGAACTATGAATAGCAACAATGTAAATTTAATTGAAGAATTGAAGAATTGAAGAATTGAAGAATTGAAGAATTGAAGAATTGAGGAATTGAAGAATTGAAGAATTGAAGAATTGAAGAATTGAAGAATTGAAGAATTGAAGAATTGAAGAATTGAAGAATTGAAGAATTGAAGAATTGAAGAATTGAAGAATTGAAGAATTGAAGAATTGAAGAATTGAAGAATTGAAGAATTGAAGATTTGAAGATTTGAAGAATTGAAGAATTGAAGAATTGAAGAATTGAAGAATTGAAGAATTGAAGAATTGAAGAATTGAAGAATTGAAGAATTGAAGAATTGAAGAATTGAAGAATTGAAGAATTGAAGAATTGAAGAATTGAAGAATTGAAGAATTGAAGAATTGAAGAATTGAAGAATTGAAGAATTGAAGAATTGAAGAATTGAAGAATTGAAGAATTGAAGAATTGAAGAATTGAAGAATTGAAGAATTGAAGAATTGAAGAATTGAAGAATTGAAGAATTGAAGAATTGAAGAATTGAAGAATTGAAGAATTGAAGAATTGAAGAATTGAAGAATTGAAGAATTGAAGAATTGAAGAATTGAAGAATTGAAGAATTGAAGAATTGAAGAATTGAAGAATTGAAGAATTGAAGAATTGAAGAATTGAAGAATTGAAGAATTGAAGAATTGAAGAATTGAAGAATTGAAGAATTGAAGAACTGAAGAATTGAAGAATTGAAGAATTGAACAATTGAAGAATTGAACAATTGAAGAATTGAAGAATTGAAGAATTGAAGAATTGAAGAATTGAAGAATTGAAGAATTGAAGAATTGAAGAATTGAAGAATTGAAGAATTGAAGAATTGAAGAATTGAAGAATTGAACAATTGAAGAATTGAAGAATTGAAGAATTGAAGAATTGAAAAATTGAAGAATTGAAGAATTGAAGAATTGAAGAATTGAAGAATTGAAGAATTGAAGAATTGAAGAATTGAAGAATTGAAGAATTGAAGAATTGAAGAATTGAAGAATTGAAGAATTGAAGAATTGAAGAATTGAAGAATTGAAGAATTGAAGAATTGAAGAATTGAAGAATTGAAGAATTGAAGAATTGAAGAATTGAAGAATTGAAGAATTGAGGAATTGAAGAATTGAAGAATTGAAGAATTGAAGAATTGAAGAATTGAAGAATTGAAGAATTGAAGAATTGAAGAATTGAAGAATTGAAGAATTGAAGAATTGAAGAATTGAAGAATTGAAGAATTGAAGAATTGAAGAATTGAAGAATTGAAGAATTGAAGAATTGAAGAATTGAAGAATTGAAGATTTGAAGAATTGAAGAATTGAAGAATTGAAGAATTGAAGAATTGAAGAATTGAAGAATTGAAGAATTGAAGAATTGAAGAATTGAAGAATTGAAGAATTGAAGAATTGAAGAATTGAAGAATTGAAGAATTGAAGAATTGAAGAATTGAAGAATTGAAGAATTGAAGAATTGAAGAATTGAAGAATTGAAGAATTGAAGAATTGAAGAATTGAAGAATTGAAGAATTGAAGAATTGAAGAATTGAAGAATTGAAGAATTGAAGAATTGAAGAATTGAAGAATTGAAGAATTGAAGAATTGAAGAATTGAAGAATTGAAGAATTGAAGAATTGAAGAATTGAAGAATTGAAGAATTGAAGAATTGAAGAATTGAAGAATTGAAGAATTGAAGAACTGAAGAATTGAAGAATTGAAGAATTGAACAATTGAAGAATTGAACAATTGAAGAATTGAAGAATTGAAGAATTGAAGAATTGAAGAATTGAAGAATTGAAGAATTGAAGAATTGAAGAATTGAAGAATTGAAGAATTGAAGAATTGAAGAATTGAAGAATTGAAGAATTGAACAATTGAAGAATTGAAGAATTGAAGAATTGAAGAATTGAAAATTGAAGAATTGAAGAATTGAAGAATTGAAGAATTGAAGAATTGAAGAATTGAAGAATTGAAGAATTGAAGAATTGAAGAATTGAAGAATTGAAGAATTGAAGAATTGAAGAATTGAAGAATTGAAGAATTGAAGAATTGAAGAATTGAAGAATTGAAGAATTGAAGAATTGAAGAATTGAAGAATTGAAGAATTGAAGAATTGAAGAATTGAAGAATTGAAGAATTGAAGAATTGAAGAATTGAAGAATTGAAGAATTGAAGAATTGAAGAATTGAAGAATTGAAGAATTGAAGAATTGAAGAATTGAAGAATTGAAGAATTGAAGAATTGAAGAATTGAAGAATTGAAGAATTGAAGAATTGAAGAATTGAAGAATTGAAGAATTGAAGAATTGAAGAATTGAAGAATTGAAGAATTGAAGAATTGAAGAATTGAAGAATTGAAGAATTGAAGAATTGAAGAATTGAAGAATTGAAGAATTGAAGAATTGAAGAATTGAAGAATTGAAGAATTGAAGAATTGAAGAATTGAAGAATTGAAGAATTGAAGAATTGAAGAATTGAAGAATTGAAGAATTGAAGAATTGAAGAATTGAAGAATTGAAGAATTGAAGAATTGAAGAATTGAAGAATTGAAGAATTGAAGAATTGAAGAATTGAAGAATTGAAGAATTGAAGAATTGAAGAATTGAAGAATTGAAGAATTGAAGAATTGAAGAATTGAAGAATTGAAGAATTGAAGAATTGAAGAATTGAAGAATTGAAGAATTGAAGAATTGAAGAATTGAAGAATTGAAGAATTGAAGAATTGAAGAATTGAAGAATTGAAGAATTGAAGAATTGAAGAATTGAAGAATTGAAGAATTGAAGAATTGAAGAATTGAAGAATTGAAGAATTGAAGAATTGAAGAATTGAAGAATTGAAGAATTGAAGAATTGAAGAATTGAAGAATTGAAGAATTGAAGAATTGAAGAATTGAAGAATTGAAGAATTGAAGAATTGAAGAATTGAAGAATTGAAGAATTGAAGAATTGAAGAATTGAAGAATTGAAGAATTGAAGAATTGAAGAATTGAAGAATTGAAGAATTGAAGAATTGAAGAATTGAAGAATTGAAGAATTGAAGAATTGAAGAATTGAAGAATTGAAGAATTGAAGAATTGAAGAATTGAAGAATTGAAGAATTGAAGAATTGAAGAATTGAAGAATTGAAGAATTGAAGAATTGAAGAATTGAAGAATTGAAGAATTGAAGAATTGAAGAATTGAAGAATTGAAGAATTGAAGAATTGAAGAATTGAAGAATTGAAGAATTGAAGAATTGAAGAATTGAAGAATTGAAGAATTGAAGAATTGAAGAATTGAAGAATTGAAGAATTGAAGAATTGAAGAATTGAAGAATTGAAGAATTGAAGAATTGAAGAATTGAAGAATTGAAGAATTGAAGAATTGAAGAATTGAAGAATTGAAGAATTGAAGAATTGAAGAATTGAAGAATTGAAGAACTGAAGAATTGAAGAATTGAAGAATTGAAGAATTGAAGAATTGAAGAATTGAAGAATTGAAGAATTGAAGAATTGAAGAATTGAAGAATTGAAGAATTGAAGAATTGAAGAATTGAAGAATTGAAGAATTGAAGAATTGAAGAATTGAAGAATTGAAGAATTGAAGAATTGAAGAATTGAAGAATTGAAGAATTGAAGAATTGAAGAATTGAAGAATTGAAGAATTGAAGAATTGAAGAATTGAAGAATTGAAGAATTGAAGAATTGAAGAATTGAAGAATTGAAGAATTGAAGAATTGAAGAATTGAAGAATTGAAGAATTGAAGAATTGAAGAATTGAAGAATTGAAGAATTGAAGAATTGAAGAATTGAAGAATTGAAGAATTGAAGAATTGAAGAATTGAAGAATTGAAGAATTGAAGAATTGAAGAATTGAAGAATTGAAGAATTGAAGAATTGAAGAATTGAAGAATTGAAGAATTGAAGAATTGAAGAATTGAAGAATTGAAGAATTGAAGAATTGAAGAATTGAAGAATTGAAGAATTGAAGAACTGAAGAATTGAAGAATTGAAGAATTGAACAATTGAAGAATTGAACAATTGAAGAATTGAAGAATTGAAGAATTGAAGAATTGAAGAATTGAAGAATTGAAGAATTGAAGAATTGAAGAATTGAAGAATTGAAGAATTGAAGAATTGAAGAATTGAACAATTGAAGAATTGAAGAATTGAAGAATTGAAGAATTGAAGAATTGAAGAATTGAAGAATTGAAGAATTGAAGAATTGAAGAATTGAAGAATTGAAGAATTGAAGAATTGAAGAATTGAAGAATTGAAGAATTGAAGAATTGAAGAATTGAAGAATTGAAGAATTGAAGAATTGAAGAATTGAAGAATTGAAGAATTGAAGAATTGAAGAATTGAAGAATTGAAGAATTGAAGAATTGAAGAATTGAAGAATTGAAGAATTGAAGAATTGAAGAATTGAAGAATTGAAGAATTGAAGAATTGAAGAATTGAAGAATTGAAGAATTGAAGAATTGAAGAATTGAAGAATTGAAGAATTGAAGAATTGAAGAGTTATGTTTGTTCTTTGAACAAACGAGTTTTTAAAAAACACTTTATTATTCACTTTTCTTAAAGTCAAATACTTAAACCTCACTGCACCGATCTACACGCGAAAAAGAGGTTGAGCCACATGGCGCTAACTCTTTTATAGCCTAAAAATGCTGATTATTAGTTTTAGCTATCAACTCGTTCATTGGCGCGAAACGTGGCGTGATGCGCCTGTTGCTTTTCCTGACGGCTTCCCCCTGGGATGAAAGTCGTCCTCGGCTTTCTGTTTTCTGGATTTATGCTTGCGGTACCATAGTGATCTTCGGGCGAGTTTGTCTGTTAGGTTCCGATGGTTCTTCCGGGTTCTGATGACTTTGAAGTTCCTCTAGATGCGACATTGATGATCTCGATGGGAGTCTATTCCAGATCCAAAATGATAGAGCTACGATGAAAATAATTGTTATTGTTGAACCGAATCCAAACGATGTCCACCCAAAGAGTTCGAGTTTCCATTGGATGTTATCTGTCCTTAGATTGATGTGTTTGATATGACCACGTTGTTCCAGATGTAACTTCTGTAAGTATTCTATAGGGAATTTGTTTGTAATCGTAGTAAAATTTACCGTCAATCCCGTTGTTGGAACGAATGATGCCAGTTGAACTTCTTTATTAATGTTGGAGTACATTTCGTCGTTGATAAAAAGTGTGCAGTTTGAAAACTGTACGAGGAAAGATCCCTTAAGTTTTCTATGATTCGATGAGCAGTTCGATGTTATTGATATTTCCGCGTCATTGATAATCACGTTTGAGTCATCGACTCGTTTGATAATACCATTGGTGTAGGTTCTTTCCATTGGGCATGTAGCTGATTCACCTCTCATCAATTGTTGAATGCATTTGGTTATTGGTTCAAGCTGCGTACTTGAGCATACATAGACGTTTCTACTCATTTCGCAGAGGGATTTTAGCGCAAAAGATGACGGACCTTGTAGATAATAGTTGGTTGAGATGGATATACGGGAGTTATTGAAGATAACTGGTTCGATGAAGTTGAGATCATATTCAGCATCCTTGATTCGTGGTACCTTCAGTATGTAGGCAATGGATTCCTTGGATGAAACCACGTATGCACTAGCGAAGTCCAAGGCTCCTGCTATAAAATTGTTTCCTTCCAGAAGATGATGAATTCTCGTGATTTCCTCTGCATTGATAATTCTGCTGCTTGGGATGTTGTGTTGAGCCAAAACTATTGCCTCCTCTAAATCTTCTAATTGTTGTGTGAGTTCATCTAAGCAAAAGAGCAAACCTACTGATCTGAAATCCTTATCGTTTTTCAATGCTGTATTATTCAGTATTATTGTTACGTTATTCACTTTTTCTGTTAATTTATTAATTCTGTCTTCGAATATGTGATTAATTTTGATTTGCTTTTCATTCGCATTTATCAGACTATTTGAAGTTGAGTTTATAATCCTTAAATCTTCTGCATCGGGGCTACCTGAAATGTACTTCCAAAGTGAACCTAGTTTTTCCCATCTTCTAACTCTAGTAGAGGGTTTTAATTTCAAAAATGTCTGTTCTAGTTTCGTTACTTTAGTTTGAATTAATACGCTTAGGAAATCAGCTGAATCTATATTTGTTTTTGCATGATATAAAAGTGTTTCAACAGAGTTTTGTAATTTAATGAGATCTACTCGGTGCAGTATCCTAAAATAATTGTTGCTTACATAAGCTTTTCCTAAATGTATGATTGCTACCGGGCTCTTGTCTAAATCGTGTACTAAAATTTTGCCATTCGTCGTTGTCCAAAGCCAGAGCCATAGTCTGTAATAGAAAAGTCTGTGTCTTAGTTATCTGTAAAGTTTTTCTTAATGTGTTTTTTATGTGTTTTAATTCCGGCCTGGTCGGTTACTGTTTTTTCTGTCTCATTTGTAATGTCTATTAGTCTGTATCTATGTCCTCTAGGTGTGGGCTTAGCTTTGCCTTTCACCAATAGTCTTTGTTTGTTTAGTTGTTTGAATTCTTCTTTAGTTACTAAAGGTATTTTCGAATTTTGTTTGTGTGCCTGATTCGTTAATGAGTCCTTTGCGTTTTGTAATGTTTTTTGTTTTGATAGGTTGATTTCTATTGGATTGAGAGAACTACAAGTGCCGAAAATAACTTCTCTCGGTTTTAAATTTATTGACGAATGTTTGGTTTCGTTATAAATCGCTGTGATCATGGCAAGACCTTCGTATAAATTTAGATTCTCTACTTTTTTCTGATTGGCCATGTACATTTCTAGCAAAGTACTGTGGAATCGTTCCACGATACCATTACTGTCACTGTAGCTGGCAAAATGCAAGGAGATGCCATAATTTTCCAAAAATTCTTTGAATTTTGAATTTCGAAAGCTTGTGGCTTGATCACAAGTAATTAATTTGGGAATGCCAAACGTTTTGAAGTATTTTATTAGTGTTTCTTGAATTTCATCTGTTGTCTCATGCATGATCTTGTAAATCTTTGCAAATTTTGAGAATGAATCTACAACAGTAAGAAATTTTTCAGTCTCCTTTATAAAGACATCTATGAAAACATTTTCGAATGGTCCATTGTAGATTCGTCTAGAATGAGGTATAACGAATGGTCTTCGTTCATACTTAGCAAATTTACAAGATTCGCAGTTTTTGACGAACTCTTTCACTTTAGCCAACATGCGGGGAAAGAAGACTGACTTCTGTACTTCCTCGTATGTTAGTTTGTATCCACGATGATCGAAGCTGTGACATTTTCTTATAAATTCGTTCTGATCGGTACCTGAAATTAAATCTGGAAGTTTGATATTAGTTAAATGAACTTTAATATTTTTAAAATTTGTATCGATAATGTGTTGGCACATTCGGGCAATATTCAGGTCGGCAAAAATACCATTTAGTTTCGTCGGATCTAAGTGTCTTGTCAGAATGTCTTTTATGTCGTCTTCCGTATAGTCAGGTTTGTGAAATACATGACGAAAATGGTTTGGAAAAACCATACACGCAAGGTATGGACTCTTTGCAGCATCATCTGCTCTGTAAATAAGTAGTTGGTTCGCATATTTATTAATGATCTCTGGTCCATAGATCGGGTCATTATCGAAAAATTGATTAGATAGTTCTTCGTTTAGGTTCAATTCTGTGCGTGGAATCCTTGAAAGGCCATCGGCAACAACGTTTTGCTTGCCCTTCTTATAAATTATTTTAAAATCAAATTGTTCCAAGTAGAGCCTTTGTCTTGTAACTCTTCCCGTGGAATCTGTTAACTTTAATTCCTTTGTAAGAGGTTCGTGATCCGTATAAATCGTGAACTCTCTACCATAAAGGTACGGTCTAAAGGTTTTGGCAGCAAAATAAATGGCCAAAAGCTCTTTCGCCGTGGCTGAATACTTTTCTTCAGCTCTGCTCAATGTCCTGGATAGGTATGCAATAGGCCGTTCCTTTCCGTCATGTAATTGAGCTAGAACTGCCCCAATGGCAACATTTGATGCGTCCGTTGTAAGAATAAACGGATTATCGAAGTTAGGGTAAGCCAAAAGTGTTTCTGTTGTCATGATTGTTTTTAGCTCTTCAAATGCTCTCTCGTAATCATGATCAATATCGATGATTTTATTTTTACCTCTGAGTTTTGAAGTCATGGGTTTTGCAATATGGGCGAATTTAGGAATGAATCGTCTATAATAACTTATAGTTCCGAGGAACGATTTTAATTCTTTGGAGGTTTTTGGTAGAGGCCAAGACTTTATAGCCTCTATCTTATTAGGATTGGGTTTTACCCCGTCTATTGTGACGACATGTCCTAGGAAAACTACTTCCTTTCGAAGGAAGTCGGATTTGTCACATTGAATTTTCAAGTTCGCATCCCTAAGGGTTTGGAGAACTTTTTTGATGTCCTCTAAATGACTTTGAAGATTAGTACTGTAAATGATGATGTCGTCCATATAGACGAAACATCGGATCCCTAAATGTTTTCTCAACACTGTATCCATAAGACGCTGAAAAGTCGCAGGCGCGTTTTTCAGTCCAAATGGCATACGAAGAAACTCGTACTTGCCATTATCAATATTGAAAGCGGTTTTCGGGATGTCTTTAGGGTCGACTTCAATCTGGTGGAAACCACTAGCTAAGTCGAGCACTGTAAAATACTGAGCTTTTCCTAGTCGGTCTAAGATTTCGCTCACCTCAGGAATCGGATATCGATCCGCCGGGGTTTTTTCATTCAATTTTCTATAATCGACAACAATGCGATATTTTCGTTTCCCAGAGTTGTCGAGTTTTTTCGGTACGACCCAGATGGGGGAGGTCCATTGTGAAGAGGATTCTCTAATTATACCGTTTTCCAACATTTTTGTAATTTGGGTTGAAACTTCCTTACGGAGGTGGTAAGGATATTTATATGTTTTTTGATGGATGGGTTTTTCATCCGTTGTATTAATAGAATGCTTTACCTCGTGTGTAAAGGTTAGCTTTTCATCATCCGCAAAGAATACGTCTTTGAATGATCTGAGTGTTTTGATCAAAGCATTTTTCTCTTCGTTATTCAGGTGTTCTGATGGGAAATTCAAACGAGGATTTACCTTCTGATGATTGATTTCTAGTTCGAAAGCGTCACTAGGGAATGGCTGAAGTGCCGTGTGGCCTTGTTCACCTTTCTTGGTTAGATGCACGAAAGCTTTATAATTATTTGCTTCATAAACGCCTGGTTTTAAAATTACGTTAGGATTCAAACTGATTTCCTTATCAATTAAAAATGAGCCGTTCGTTGTGGTGCAGATTTCGAATAGGTTTTCATCGGTGCCGTGGAAATTGATAGAAGTGGGGAAATATTTTGACACCGTGTATCTACGATTACTAAATGTAACAAATGCTCTGGAGGTGTCGATTACCGCACCCATGGCAGCTAAATTCTCATAGCCTATAAGGCCGTCAAAGAAATCATGAAATCTGAAGACATAGTACGGAAGTTTTTCATCGGATACTTCCGGGAGCAAATTTGTGTTTACCACGCGATCTATAAGAAACTTTCCGTTCTTGTTATTTATAACGGCTGGTCGTTTAATTTTTGTCGATATATTAACGTGCTCAGGGTTGATGTATGATTTATTAGCGCCAGTATCCACTAGGAAATTTAAATATCCCTTCGTGGTGGACAGGCGCAGGTATGGAATAAAGTTCATGTTGGCATGTTTGCTACACGAACGGTTTGAAAATTTATTTCGTCTCCTGTTTCGCTTGCAGTGTCATCGTCATCGTCATTGTCTTTGTCGTTGTCGGTGTCGTCGTTCACTTCGTTATTGTGAACTTCGGCTTTGTTCTTATGAAATGGTTTTGCCGCGGGTTTGAAGCGAGGGGGATTGGATTTCGCTTCGCCGTTGCTGTTCGGTTTGTCTTTGTAGTTGTCTTTTTGTCGTGGGAATTTACTGTATGATGGGCGATTTCGCACCTCAGCGTTTTGGTTGATGCATACCGATTGGTATGCATCTTCTAATGTGGTAGGTTTGGATTGTCTTATTATGGATGCGAGTGGCTCGCCTATGTTGTCTAAATATTTGGTAACTATTAGTATTTCAATCAGATCATTTGTTTGCAGTGGATTAAGCGATAGGTTCATCTTGATTTTTGTGGATAATTCTTTTACATCCGTATAAAATTTATGGTTATTTCTATCACCTCGTTTCATGTGAAATAGGTGAGACAAGTTTGTGGCTAGATCTTTCTGATCGCCATAAATTTCCGACAGAACCCGTTTTATGCCAGGTATGGTATTAGGATTTCCGTTTGCGCATAGAACGGTGCGCGCATCACCTTTTATTTTATTTTTAATAGCCCTCATATAGTGGCTGGGTATCGTGTCGGGAGCGTTGTTGTCTCCCTTCACTAAGTACATTTGGTATATTTCTTCTAGCTCTTCAAGCCAGGCAGGTAATTCCTTTTTGATGCCTGTGAATTCAGACATGTTTCGAATCGGGTCAGGCAGTCTATAATTGTCAAACTGTCTTCCACTGCTAAGCAGCATTTCTTGGAGCTCAGCCACAGTAGCTTGGAGCTGCTCAATTTCACTTGATCGGTTGCTAGGCATTTTCTTGCTTTTGCAATTTTTCCACAGTAAAAGGATAAAAATGACTTACGTTATTATTTTCCACATGTGTTCACAAGATCGAAGCGGGCCTTAGCTGTCGTTCCTCGATGAAGCGTCGTTCCTGGTGATTAATCCCCTGTTGGATGACGTGGCTTTTCTCGGTTCCTGTCGCTGGGTCTCTTTTAGTTCACTTCGATACTTATCCGCACCGCGCTGCGCCAGTTATGTTTGTTCTTTGAACAAACGAGTTTTTAAAAAACACTTTATTATTCACTTTTCTTAAAGTCAAATACTTAAACCTCACTGCACCGATCTACACGCGAAAAAGAGGTTGAGCCACATGGCGCTAACTCTTTTATAGCCTAAAAATGCTGATTATTAGTTTTAGCTATCAACTCGTTCATTGGCGCGAAACGTGGCGTGATGCGCCTGTTGCTTTTCCTGACGAAGAATTGAAGAATTGAAGAATTGAAGAATTGAAGAATTGAAGAATTGAAGAATTGAAGAATTGAAGAATTGAAGAATTGAAGAATTGAAGAATTGAAGAATTGAAGAATTGAAGAATTGAAGAATTGAAGAATTGAAGAATTGAAGAATTGAAGAATTGAAGAATTGAAGAATTGAAGAATTGAAGAATTGAAGAATTGAAGAATTGAAGAATTGAAGAATTGAAGAATTGAAGAATTGAAGAATTGAAGAATTGAAGAATTGAAGAATTGAAGAATTGAAGAATTGAAGAATTGAAGAATTGAAGAATTGAAGAATTGAAGAATTGAAGAATTGAAGAATTGAAGAATTGAAGAATTGAAGAATTGAAGAATTGAAGAATTGAAGAATTGAAGAATTGAAGAATTGAAGAATTGAAGAATTGAAGAATTGAAGAATTGAAGAATTGAAGAATTGAAGAATTGAAGAATTGAAGAATTGAAGAACTGAAGAATTGAAGAATTGAAGAATTGAACAATTGAAGAATTGAACAATTGAAGAATTTAAAACTCATAAACAACGGCTACGTGCTTCTTTCGCTACTTGGCCAGAAAATATATTCGAACTGAAAACGATTCAGACGTGTCTTTATTGTTTGATACTGTTTGCCAGCGGGAAACATCCCGGCGGGAAGCGAAGGGCAAAGGATAGGTATTTGACTTTGTAGGTCGTGAGATAAATTTCGTTTTTTTCCCTGCAAAGCTTTCCCTCGTTATATAAACATACCATCTGTTTCCGGAAACAACTGTCACTAGAAATCGGTTCCAGTCCCCTCCCGGGGGTGATGTTATTTTTCGACACATGAATCACGTCGATGGCATATTCACATTGCTCGCCCTGGCGGCGACCCACATCTGTGCGTAGAGGATATCACCGCACATTCGTATGAACTCCATTGGCGGACATCCCCATGCCATCTTTCTCTGAATCATGACCGACTATCGCTTTGGGATATTGGGAATTGTGAACAACAGTCGACAGAACGAAGTTAACTTCACCAAAAAACAAGAGTCATCCATATATGTGGATAGGATTCGAACGGTGGATCCAGACTGACTTTGAGCGCCCCATCCCTAAAACGCACCGTCATTTTCCGTCGAATCATACAGTATTCCACCACCTTTTTCCAATCATGACGGATTTGTTGAATATTTCGAACGGAGGGTTGAGACCGGAGCCGGTGAAATAGAAATCCCAAATATTGACTTAGTGTCGACAACAATACATTGCTTTTGTACATGATCATGAACTGAAGTCGATTGTAATTTTACGGCTTCATTTTTTTTTACATTTCCAGGAATGCTCTGCTCACTGCTCTTTTCAGGCAAATTTTATTTAAAGGCGAGTGCCCCGCAAATTCCTCTGCTAACTACTGAGTTTGACTGCGTCATAGCAGGCACTTAATCTTGATGCAGAGCGATAGCTCTATCGGCTCCAAACACCCACTTGCTGGAAGAGAATCACTACGGAGAACAAGACATTTGCCCTCCCCCGCCTTGCACAAATTGACACGACAACCGATGAGCACGGAGAAGTCGACGACGAAGTCGACGACGCTTCGACAGCTCGCTCTGGTGGATTTATAATAGGCACGCTAATTTTATAATTAGTGGCTCTGTTGAGTTGCGAAGATACGCTCTGGTCGTTTCGTAATTTGGCAAACATTAGAGGCCTACCGTTGTCGTCGGTAGGTCTCTAATGATGGCTCCGACGTGGGGGCGGTTGCTTGATATAAGTGTTCAACCATGAAAGCTTGATGTCACTTTACAAATGAAAAAAAAATGGTTTTTGGAGTTACCCTGCTCTCTTGGTTACAATACGGTAAATACTAACTTCACGAAATCTTCTTTGCACTCGGTATACAAGGTCCGTTCAAAAATTATCGCCAGTTTCGAATTTTCTAGGGTTACATACGAGGGTCGTTTGAAAGTCCGTGAAATGGCAGAGAGATGGCACTACTGGCGCTTATCGAGGTTATGTTTTGTCGGTAGTATATCTTAGAAGAACATACCCTAAGTTTCAGCGACATCATTCTGTTGCATTGTGTTTGGAATTCGTTTAAATCGAGTGCTTTTTGTTGACGTAGGACTACGTCTTTCATTAGCTCAATCGCTCAATCAGAAAACAGGTCACGTTTATCATGAAATAAAGTTAATGTTAATAACTATTTTAGCATCGGACGGATATTGATAATTTGCATACCAATCGAATCGAAAATTTGTTTGATCCATACATCTATAAGGTCGTGTACACCAGTGGTCAGATAATGTGAAAACCATGACCAAAACAAAAGAGCAAGTGCCTACCTCTTACTGAAGAATTTCGGGAAGTTCTAAAGAATTACTATTGAACTAGCTTCCGCGGATAATCCGCATCGCGGATCATCCGCTCGGGGGGTTCCACTGTAGTTAATTATTTTTGCATGGACTTTTCAAACGACCTACGTTACGCCGTCACGTAAATTGTATATTATTTTGGGGCGTCATGTTATAGAAGAATAGGAACAAAAACTATACATGGAAATCCATGTTGAAAAGGCATGGTTTGATAGAATTACATAAAATGTAAAACAATGTTAAAATGTATGATCACAAATAGAAAAAAAATCAACTCTCCCAGTTTGCTCTAGTAATTTTCACTCAAATTTTTCCAGCTATTTCAAAAATTTGGCATCTCTGATTGGGATGATTGTGCCTTTGTTTTACGACATAACCATAAAGCCACCAACATAACCAATCGTCACCCGTTATGACGCTCTGGAGCAAATTTCGTTCTTCGCGTTCGTCGCGAGTAATATTCTTCATTCAAACTTTAACAGTTTGAAATTTATTTCGGGCCTGCTAATCTGATGAAGTGTAAATTGCTCCACAGATTCGAATGAACCATTTTGACGATTGTTTTGCGTCAAGACAGGGTTCTCACATTGGTATAGTACAATTGAATTTGAGTCGAACGGATTTCAAAATGTAAAAGTGGACTTCGATCGAACCGTGTAATCCGATCGAGCTTCAAACCAATCGGATTCCGGAATAACTATGAATGATATTGTCACCATCAACATTATTCATAATCCATGTGGTGATATGAAATTTTTATCGCCTTGCATGGTAGAAGGAACAGGAACAAAGCGTTTTTCTAAAGATATCACCAACGATACGATCACAAGTGTAGGCGGATATCCAATACACCAATAGAACAAAAGATGCACGAACGTTTCGCGTTTGTTTATCGAATGACAATGCGCACCGTAAATTTTCGGTAGCATAAACATCAAGCACACTTTCGTTCAAATAATTTCAGTCGTTCTATTTTATCGATCACATTCGATTAATTTCATAGATTGTTGGAACATTCAACCGAAAACATTGTTTGACACTTACATTATATTAGTTATTTCTTATTTAACAACCTAAATATTCACTAGAAATAATTTATATGGCAGAAGAACGTTTTCCGGGTCAGCTAGTTAATCTATATATATACAGAAACATTAGGTCGTAAAGAAAGTTCTTGCGGTTTTTGTTACTAATATTGTAAACGATGTATTCTGAAATAAAAATTGCTTATAATCCGTTAATGTTCTTAGTCATTTTGAAGCGCGTTTTTCGCTCTATTTATTCATTGTAGTGATTTAGTTTAAAAAATAATTGTTCCACTTTTTTCAGGAAATTCGACGATTTTTTTGTTCCAGTTCAAGCTAGGACGGAAAGCAGCGGAGACAGCTCGCGATATCAACGACGCGTTTGGCCCAGGGTCCACTAACGAACGTTCGGCACAATGGTGGTTCAAGAATTTCCACAGCGGCGAGGAGAGCATTGAAGATGATGAGCGTAGTGGTCGGCCATCGGATGTTGACAACGACCAACTGAGAGCTTTAGTCAACGTCAATCCACGCACAACTGTTCGAGAGCTTGCTGCAGAATTGGATGTAGATACGTACCTCGTAACAATAACCACATAAAAAAAGACGGGAAGCTAATGTCGGAGACATAACCGGAAAGACGTAGGACTACACCAAGAGGTGTCCATTATTCGAATATCATGGAGCACAGATCCCATAATGACCAACTTTTTATGTACAAAATTACAGAAAAAATATCAAATGATAAAATAAAACCTCAGTACTCAGCAAACACTCAAACGTCAAATACGAAAAAATCAAAATTTGTCGTGCAAATGTCGTGCGGTGCAAATGTCGTAGGGGTTATTGTTCAGCCGGCAACGAACACACACTTGATGGCGAGTATATCGTAATAAGAATCTACCGTCTGGTATCGTGATACAATTGGGCTTTGCACTCCTCATTAATAACTGTGTTCTACTAGTCAAGTCTATCATTTGATACCCATATTTATGGGGTTCAGAGAAAATATGTAGTCCGCCATTTTGTGGTGGCGACCATTTTGGATTTGCATTTTTCATAAATAACTGTGTTCTACTAGTCAATCCCTTTCATTTGATACCCATATTGATGGGGCTTTGAGAAAATATGTAATCCACCATTTTGTAGCGGTCGCCATCTTGGATTTTCAAGATCACGTATAACGCAGTTTTATAATGACTGCAGAGATAAAGGTGTGTTCCAAATTTCAGATCAACCGGTCAACAGGAAATGGGTCGAATTTCAATTAATGTGGTACAGAGCCATAGACAAACATGTTACATACAAACATACAAATATGTCACTGCTAAATAAAACCGTTTAAAAACTCCAGCATTCTATCGAATCGAGCGCGATTAGCCACTCATTCACCCGGCGCGAAGCTTCCACCGCTTTAAACACACTTCGATAGGCTCTCCTGCTCCACACCCCATTGAAACTCCTGTCTCTCACTCTTGCGGTATCGCACCACATACATCCCCGGCAAATGCACCGATATCTCTTATGCTGAAAATCAATTTCAAGATAGCGTCTTTCCTGCTTGGCGTCTGATGATAGAATGTGGCCAAGCCCCTCCATCGCTCTCTTTATATAGCCATATAGTTAACGTTGTAGCGACCGCCTATATTTATTTCTAATCTCTTTTTTGTCTCCCTCCTTCACTTTGTCCATACGTTTCGCCCGTACCCGTGGTTGCTTGTAATGAATAGCTGTTTTCTGCGGGAGCGCAGACAAATGTATGGGAAAGTAGGGAATTCTTTCTTCCAATTTTTCATCAATTTGAACTTTATATGAGCTGAAAAACCGTAATGTGTAGTGTATAAAACAATTGCTGAGGATATTTCCAATCAATGTGTGTATTTGGAACCAAAATATATTCATTAATTGAGGAGGTATTAGCGTTTAAAAACTGAACACTTTTTCACACCGAATTATTGAAATGGGCCCCTATAATGAAAGGTTAGACGTAGTCCTACGTCAAAAACCGCGTTAATAGGAAAATCGGCGTAAAAAAACAGATCACCTTAAAACCACGTATGAATCGTGACAGAGTGCGGCACTAATTTCCGTCAGAAACAATCCCTCATATGCATTAATTAGAGGGCGTACTCGATTATATACAGTCTCCGATTTCCTTTCGATCGATTCAATATATATATATATATATATATATGTAATACGTCCTTTTTAGCGGTCGCCATCTTGGATTTACATTTTTCATCAATGACTGTGTTCTACTAGTCAAGCCCTGTCATTTGATATCCATATTGATGGGGTTTTGAGAAAATATGTAATCCGCCATTTTGTAGCGGCCGCCATCTTTGATTTACATTTTTCATCAATGACTGTATTCTACTAGCCAAACCCTTTCATTTGATACCCATATTGAGGGGGTTCTGAAAAAAATATACGTGGCGTCATTTTGTGGTGGCGACCATTTTGGATTAGCATTTTTCATAAATAACTGTGTTCTACTAATCAATCCCTTTCGTTTGATACCCATATTGATAGGATTCTGAGAGAATATGTAATTCGCCATTTTGTAGCATCCGCCATCTTAGATTTACATTTTTCATAAATTAGTGTATTCTACTAATCAACCCCTTCATTTGAAACCCATATTGATAGGCGCTATCTTGTAGTTGTCATCTTGTGAAAACAATAAATATAAATAATTGAATAAATAAAAAACTTTTGTACCAAACGTGTTTCCATTTAGTCCCGCTTCTCATGACGCACCCGTTAATAAGTTCTACAATGAATAATAAATAATTTCTCTCAAAGAATTGCAAAGAAATTACGTGTCCGGATTTAATAGCAAAAGTTCCGTATTTTGAACAAATATAACATGATTTAGTGGAATCCTGTGATTCATAAGTTAGATGAAGGCCTTCTAATTCTATAGGAACGCTAATTTTTCACGCTATGATATGTCAATATTTTTTAGTAGTTGAAGTTATATTCGTAAGCGCTTAAGCGTCCGGATTTCGATGCATTACTATATAAGATATCTGAAAATGTCCAACATTTGAAACAGCATTCTTTTTATTAACAAACTATCTGACCCGGCGAACTTCGTCCCACCCATAATTGATATACTGATATAAATCATTTCGAACACTCAAGTTCCCACAGAAATTATTGACGTAGGATTACGTTTTTCGGGAACATATTGGGGTACAAATTGAAAATCGAGATTCGAGCATATCATGAAATTTGTTCAATTTCAAACGCTTATTACTCAGTCATTTCATGATGGATTGATGAAACTTTTGCGTCAATCGATTTCGGTACTTCATAACAATTTTTTATATTGAAGAAAATAATATTTGTCATGAAACTAACTATCGAACAATTGAAAAATCTCAACCCCTATCCTAACTGAAATACCCACTTCTGATTGGTCGAAATTGACGACACATGCGGCGGGTCCCTAACAGAGACATCAAAACCAAGGTGCCCGGAGGGAAATCAGCACTGCAAACATATGCAAGTCGGGGGCCTTTTCTATTGCAAGTAAGGTGAGGAATACAATTAATTCTAGCAAATATAACTTAAATTCGGAACATTAATGTTGGTTACTTCGTGAAATTTCATATCAATGACCGATCGTGTATTGTGAAACATTTAGTAAAATTATATATGGTAGCAGTTGTGTTAAAGATGACTTGATATATGAAACGATTTATTTCAATGTTCATAAATAAAAACAGGAAGTGGGTTATATCTATGGTATAACCGCAAGGGTGACGTAGGACTATCGTTGATTTAGAGATCATTTGTATGAAGTTGAATCTGAATTCATTCTGAATGAATGAATATTTGGAGAACTTCGAAAACGAGAGCGTTACGTTGGAGGCACAAGGTTTTATGCATCCAATATTGGATACGGAAATATCCTACTGATGGGGAAGGATAATCTTCAGAAGCTATCCTGTTGATTGCGATTGATTGAAAAATCACAAAACCTAATGTATTTGGTCACAGTGTTACATGGATAGAAAACATTCAAATAAACTCTTTCACATGAATGTATTTCTAAATTCCTAGAGGAACTGGCAGATTATTTTCCGGATCTTCCTCGATCCAAACGGAAAGAATTCCGTGCGTGTATGTGTGTGTGTAGCGGCTGCTTCGAGAGCTTCCCGGGGAACCGTTTGTAGCATCACTCTCCTCCTGATGGATTCCCTTCTGGCCTAAGGTGCACAAACAGGCTCTTGGTGACACCGTTCATCCGCGCTTTCATGATAAATGAAGAGCTTCACCACAACAGCGACAACATGCTCCAATCGCTGTTCAATTAGAACTGAGTGGATTTCCGAGCGGCGCTCGCTTATATACCGATTGGTGATTTCAATAGCCTATTTTGAAAGCAAATTTAAGACTATTGAAACAAGTTTTTGGATCAGAAAGTAACAAGTATAGAACGCGTAGACATTTTATCTTTCGAATGAAGTGTTTATCATACCATTTCGTTCAGTTGTTTAGGAGCTATTAACACTCAAAATCTCGGTCTTCGGCGTAACGCTTTCGTTTTCAAAACTTTGATTTTACACCCCAGTATAGAAATGAAAGACGTAGTCCTACGTCAAAACCAAGGTGTGTTCCCGCTCGAGAACGGGTCGTTTAGTTTAAGCTGTCTGTTTTACTGTGTTCATTTTCAGTATAAAGTATATACGGAAAATTGAAAAAGTGAAAAAATATTAGAATAAGTGATTTTCCGTATGCTCTACATATAGTATTGGTTGTTATTAATTCAATTAAAATTCGCATTGGGTTGAATAAATAGTCAGAGAGTAATAATTATAAAAGAAAATTACCTTTTCCATTTCAAATATGTTTTCTCTATATTAAAGTAACATGTTTTTACTGATGAGAAAAATTGATAATTGTGTTCGGTATTGGTAATTATCGTATATTACATTGGTGAGTTTTTTTGTTTGTTTCATTCATACATAAACAAAACATAGTCGATATTGAGTTGAATGCATGGTGAATATAAAAACAATTTTCAATTGAAATTCATATTGAATTATTTTTAAGCAATTGTTTACGCTTTGCCTTGGAGCGCCGTTGTTTCGTTGCGTTATTTGGGGTTCGAAGAGACAGACGATGATTTCTCCTGAAGCTAGAAACCCAAACTCTTCCTGCCAGTTTTGCAACTTGGGTGAATTCGTGCTGGAGGTTGTCGGCTTCAACAAAATCAAACGCCAGGCGCCGTAAATCTTAGAGAGTCATACCATACAAAACTTTGTCCAGTGCTCTGCAGTGGTGAGCCGGATCCTCAGACTGCTCACTCGTAAATACTTGTCTGAACCGCCCTAGGTGCACGCTGGCAAATTCCAGCCGAAGTAGAAATGTCAATAAAAGAAGATTCAAATCATAAATCACTTACTGATATAAGCCTCTTCCTCAGAGCTGATTCAGAAATACCGAGGTCTGCCGCAATTCGACGCTTCGAGACTCCCTCCCGAAGCCTCTGTCGGGCCATTTGAGCATTTCTGGAGTGCATTTCTTTAAATAAGCTTTCTTCTTGTGGGTTCCGTAAAAAATTTGATTGAAAACATTTTATAATTTTTTTTGAGAACAAAACGTTGGTGCGAACTTTTGCCCCACAAGCAATTTTTGAACTAATCAAATTTTTGAAAAACAAATACGCACTATCATCTACTATAGAATGCAGATTTCCTTGACAGTGAAGTTTCGAACTTTCCAGTTATTTTAGGTAAGTGAATTGTCATCCCCAAAATTAAAAAAAATAGATCAAAACATCGCAAAACTCTTTTCACCATAACTTTTTGCCACTTTCATGAAATGTATCTTGCTGATATGTGTGACCTGCTGGTGTAATAACATATCAAACGAATGCACTGTTGTCGAATTTTTATGCTCGTTTGCTTCAAAAAAGCCAATGCATGCGCACTTTTGCCCCGCACTACTCTATAGCATAAAATATACCGCAATAACAATTTTGCCTTATATGCGTTTGAAACCTCTTAACGATTATTGAAGATGGATTAATGGAACAATGTAGGAAAATGGGTTAGTAATTTGTTTGCTGTTTAATAGGAACACTTTTGTCAGAGCGGCATCCACGTGTTTTATTTTCATAATTACAAAAAGTGTTTGTCTGTATTCTTATATCTGGTATGAATTTTCAGCCAGTGGAAATAGCAGTTTTAATCTAAATATGTATAAACGTTTTGAATACGCTTCAAAATTAAAGTCGCATCCGAGAGTACTTCCCAACCTAACACCTGATTCGGGTTCTCCACCTGGTTTGTAGTGTGTGCGATGGGACTTTATCATGAAGCACTATATGAGCATTATAATGAAGCTGACCGCCAATCATACTTTCCTGGCACAAAGATCGACAAATTCAACAATTGGTAACGATACCATGATGACATTTGCACTTCATATGTATGCATCGTTGCAAGCATTCTTGAATAAATACTCTTTTCAATCTTAATGACAATTGGCAGTAGTGTTGAGTTTTACTTCAAAAGCGTTATCAGCGGTATGGATCATTAGGAAGTTACAAAAAATATGATTTGGTGATGTTTGATGATGTTTTCATTGTTTATCACATTATGTAAACAGGAAAAATAGACAGCCGGGACATAATATCAATCGGTTCCACGTAGGACATTTGTCACAATACTTCGAGCTTTCGCGGTAGTCAACACTCGCTTCGTTCCACACATCCCACTTCGTCACGGTCTTGCTCGAGGGCGGAAAAAAATCGTCCCATTTCATTTGATTAACACCGCCCATATTTCAAAACAAAATGCTCCGGTCCGCTTCCGGCGGTGCTCCCTCTCATTTTGTTCCTTTTTGCCGTATTCGGTTTAAAGCGGAACGAACTTCGAGTACGCGCCAGGAGGGAACCGATTCATCTCGTCCCGTAAAGCTGACCGTTTCATTTTTATCCTCCTCCAACATATTTTCCAGAATTTTATGGTTCAAGTGGTCCCTTGAAAATACAGGAGAGATAATATTCTCAGGGTCGTGGCGGGAAAGTTTTGGGAGGAAAAGTTTTGTCCTAAATTGTATCCTCTACAGAGTTGTGCGTTCTATGCGGATCGAATAAACCGATGACCCCAGCAAAATAGATTAAAATTTTGAAAGTCATAAATATTACGCGGTGGATTATCAGCTATCTGTTTGTTTCATTGATGGTGTATTATTACAATAGCATAAAAGTTTTCGACTGGAGCAAACTGAGCCCCAAAAGTTCAACCCTACTTATTCATCAAAACGTCGTCTGTGGCTATTAGTCCCCGGGTTGTTGCTCAAATTTAACAACGGTCTCACTAAGCTGGACGGTTGGGTTCCATCGCATTCCCAGAACCGCTTGGAGAAAATCCTTCGGCAATCCCACACATTTAGCACTTCGAAGCTTTCAACCAAGCGGTCACCTGTTGGTGTCGCTGCTGTCGCCACTTGATGAAGCGCCTGCGAAGGTGAAAATGTCATTTCACACTCTAATCCACGAAGGCGGATTTAGAACTGTTTTCAGTGGGGAGCAACTTTTTCAGCCCCACTTTGGGCTGTGTAAAATGGTGTCGTCTAATTTTTGTTCCGTTTTTCCTTTTTTTCTTTTGTCCGACTTTAACATGCTTTGAGAAGATTTTCATTCTTTGAATCGAGTGATTTTGCTGTCGACTTGTTAAGGTACATTCAATAAAAGTTTCCAAAGTGGGATTTTCTTGCCTGAGTGATTCAGGGGAGCGAAGAAGATTGTTGATGAAACAAAACCAAACAAACTCCGGGTGGGGCTTTGAAATTTTACAAAGATTTACGAAGGATCCGTGGGAGTAGATTGATAAAGGTAGGCTCGGAATAATGTTCCGATGTTTGCGGTTTTCAGATGTTCGATTGTCCAAGCGGCTTCTGTGATGCGATTTAGAAAGAGCCAGTCATAACTCAAACCATAATCCCTATCTCAAGCTTTTCAAGATACAACAAGCTTTCAACAAAACATAGAAATAAACCATCGAATCATACGGAATTCTATTATTTCAACTGGAATGGGTTCGGACAAAAAACCCACCCATTTGGAAGGCAATTTATCAAACGAAACAAATCATGCCTAGTTTCGGGTGTCGTAACATTTTTGCATCGCTGAGTCCTACGCTGTTTTACGATCCCAGAACATGAAAGACGCTGTCAGATTACGAGAACGGGAAGGTGTGAAGTTTGCTGTCGTTTGGCGTTCAAAAATTTGCTTTCAACCATTGGAGCGACCCAACGACGACGGCTAACACATCTTGTGACAATCAACCCGGACAGGTGTGCTGTGGAAGTCGGGGTTTACTCGTCACCCCCGCCTGGTGATGAAATTCAAGCGGGCTGTGCTTGTGCCGGTGATAGGTGATGTGTTTCCTTATATGTTTCCATCCATTGCAGTTTAACCGATGCAGGATGAAATGCGAAGAAAAACAACCGTCGCTACTTGACGGTTAGAAAAGTTACTCTTTCAAAACTTTGGCATTCCTGGCTGCATTCGAGTGGTTCTTTTCCCGGCGGGGGAGAGGACTGGACATGCAGACGTCGGGGGCTATATAAGTTTCCGTCAGTTCAAGCACGCGAGAGTTGTTCGTTGAAGTTTGATGTTGCGATAATCTGATAAACCGCTGAAAAGTTCAGTCGTGTTCCGGGCCCAACCAAAACCTGTGTTTGCTGTTGATGATGAACTCTTTTGCGGGGGAGAGAATCCCGTTTGAAACCAGGGAAGCCTTAATTAAGTAAGTTCTCAAACGGGTTGTGGTAAAAAAATGCAACTAAAGAAAATTGAATTTTTATAGGGACAGAGCAACTGAGAGCTGAAAAAGTGTACTTCTGAGATGGATCATAGAAAAATTATTAATATAGTCACATTGCTGAAGTTTTGAAGAGAAGAGATCTATGGAAGTTTTTTTTTGGGAAAATAATTGAATTTTTAGAACAAAAATACTGAATTTTATTTTTGAAATCCTGCACTGAAGAAATCGATTTGATGAAATGAAAAAGAGATACAATTTCTCCATACGTCGCAACTTGTGCATATTTAAGGTAAAAAAAATTCTAACAAAACATTTTCATGATTTTTTCTTCTTTTTTTGGGTGCCAATGAATGTATGGAAAAAATCGAAAAAACACACTGTGCAATATATCAGCTCAATCGGACTTAAGGGAGAGTGGTGCAAAGCGGTCAAAGTTCGAGTTTTTTGAAAATCGAAAAATCACCCAGGGGTGGAGTAAAGGAAATCGGGGTTTTCGAAAAAAATATTCGATGCCAAATGTATCAAAATTGCCTGAAACGACGAGATCTAGTGTCATCTCGAAAAAAAAAATTTGTCAACAATCGACACTCTGGGACTTAACATATGGTATTGAGTGCCAACATAAATAGTTATCTCGATTTTTCATTCGGAACTTGCTGCGAAATGTTGATTTGCACGATAAAAATGAGTGGGTTATATCTATGATATAACCGCAAGGTTGACGTGGGACTACCTTAGCTTAGCAATTATTTGTTTGTATTGATTGAATTCTTGATTGAACGCAACAATTTTCGAATTCAATTGAATTCAATATGTTTGCTTTGTGAGTAAAAAGATTGAACAAATGCCATGTAAGGTCAATTCATGTATTGTGATAGATTATGCACTTCGTTACAAGTAAATTCAATGACTGTCCTTTTACGTTTGGTATGACGCCGAGGACAGACTATGTGAACGGTAGAATTATCAAACGATTATTTTATTTTACATTTCCCTCTGAAGTTTGCATCTCTCAAGTGTATATACTTCTCGAAACTCGAATTTGCTTGAAACTTGAAAGTACATTCGCCTCTAGTGTATGCATGATTTTTCCAGGTTCCTAAGTTTAGAAGACCGTGTTAGGGAAACATATACATATATATATATATATATATATATATATATATATATATATATATATATATATAACACAGTCTGGCAAGCGAGTACAAAAGTACTCGCAGTTTCCATTTATTTGCAAAGCCGATTTCCCCAGACACCTTGGTTTTGAAATCTTAGGGAAACACATTTCAGTCGGAAGAAAAATACCCCCGACTTGCATGTATTTGCAATGCCAATTTCCCCACGCTCCCTGGATTAGAAGTCTGTGTTAGGGAAACACATTTCAGTCGGAACAAAAATACCAGGTAGTAAGATTTCGAAATCTCTGTTAGGGAACACATTTCGGTAGGATCAAAAGCTCCCCATACTTTCACGTGTTTGCAGAGCCGATTTCTCCAACGCTGCTTGGTTTTGAAGTCTGTGTTAGGGAACACATTTCGGTGAGAATAAAAGTCATCACACTTTCATGTATTTCCAATGTTGATTTCCCCTAGGCTGCTTGGTTTTGATGGCTATGTTGGGGAAACTGTAAATCGGGCCAATCAAAACGAGGCAGTTAGGGCGTTTATATAACGCTCAACATTTCACAGTTATTCAATTGTTTATCTAATTAAAAATAACATTTTATTAATTGCGAGAGATGCGTAGAAATATCCCCTATCAATTGAGGCAAACATCTTTCCGATCCAGTAAGAAATGTTCAAAGTATTTCATTTTTTCCTGCATGTTCTGTGTTTAGGTTTTCATTTTACCCCCCACCCAGCCTCCCCCCCCCCTTTAATTCCGGTTAGACGTAGTCCCACGTCAATATACCCTATGCAAAATATTAGCTCATTCGTTCTTCATTTATTAGTGCCACAAACGTTAAAATTCAAGTTTTTTTTTGAAAACCGGAAAATCACCGGAAATTTGGGTTTCCAAAAAATGTTTTCGATGCCAAATGTCCTAAAATTGCATGCCACGTCAAGATTTTCAGTTATCTCAAAAAAATTTTTTTTTGTCAAAAATCGACTATTCAGACAAGAAGCCTGATTGCCTGATTTTGCATAGGATATTTTTTCGAGGTGGTGAAAATTTTTTATGGGGTAACTTTTTGAAATTAGAGATGACCATTTTCATCAATATCAATCAATATCAATCAATAACAGGTAGAGATGGATTTATGGTAGCCCTTGGGGCCTAAGGTACAGTTTTCAGCTTGTTTTGTAGCCAAATACAATTTGTTTCAAGTCAGAGAGCAACAACGGTTCTCAAACCATAGCCTTCTGCCACAAATCTCTTGATCGGTCGGCCAGGTATGATGATGATGATGACCCACCACATACCCCTACAAAGGTTTGAACAGGTCGACTTATCTTAAAGATAATATTTATGTTTGCATTAAAATTAAGAGACCAGCATTATAAAATAAAAACGAACTGACTCTGTTGCAGGCATGAATTTCTATTAATCGAACATTATAAATAGGCGAAAACTGTAAAAAAAACAATGGTTCTATCCGTATCGACATTGACATAACCATAGTCTCAACTTCAAGTCCAAAGCGTTTTCAAGGCATGTCAAGAAAATATCCAACCCGGGAAGATCCTTGACTGATTGGGAATTTAACCCAATATCTTAAAGTGTCTACTTATAACATAATAGAGATTTTCCACTATTCAAAAATACTTGATATAATCATCTGAGAAAAATATAGTTTACCACAATTCTGAATGAGCTATCCCCATTCTAGTTCCCACTTCAGACCCCATATAAAAATTTCATCGTGCCAATGTTCACTATTAACATAGTCCAGACCTACCAAAAGCGCGCGAGGCTTAAACTTTCGTAGATAACGCTCGTCTTTTCTTTTTTTAATAATCTACAATACAATAAAAAAACATCATCATCATCAGTACGAATTCCCTTTTTTGGAATGAAGAGTGGGTCCCATAAAAATATTACACATATTTCGACCATAATATTCCAACCAAACATGACAATTCCCCCGACCAGAACAGGAATCGAACCCGAACACCGCTTGTTGGTTAGCGTCATAACTAACATGCCGGGGTGTTCGGGTTTGATTCCCGTTCTGTTCGGAGGAATTTTTCATCAAAGAAATTTCCTCCGACTTGCACTGTGATCACGTGTATTCTAGAGCTTGCCACTCAGAATGCATTCAAGGCGTGTTATTTGGCATAGAAATCTCAACTAAGTACTAATAAAAAAATGACGCAAGTAAAATACTACGTTGAGACGGCGAAGTTCCTCTAGGAACGTTAGTGAGTTATGCGATTGGACCCATGAACTTGCTCATAGTAAGAAAACGTGAATGTTTGAAGGTACTGATAACAAAAAACAAATTTTGGGCGGGACGAAGTATGCCGGATCAGCTAGTTTATGTATAAAATAAACAACTCGGGCCCTAAAACACTTCCCTCTGGCACCCCGAGTGAGTTGACAATGAAATCGGAAACAGAATCGTTGAAACGATTTTTTTGAGTTCTGTTGCACAAATAGCTTTCAAACCTTCAAACATTCAAGGCTTCAATGTTTATTACAATAAGGACATATAAATTGTTTCAAAAGTAAAAGTAAACTTTCTCCATATCCAGAAATACCACAAATATAGTCTCTTCCGCCTCGATGCTCTCTTTCCATTTGGCTAGGTTTCCAGGTTACCAGGTTTCACAAGAGTGTCCCTCTAGATATCCCGACAGTTCTGGTATTAGCAAGTTGTTGTTATCTATAAAATGAAAATTTCACAACAAGTTCTAACAGTTTTTTCCAATATGTGCAACATGTTAACTTTGGAATCACAAGGGATCCGGTCGAGGAGATCGTTTCCAATGACACGAAAACAATCTTGAATCACTTTTGCGTTGACATAATCAGTACCAGCCGATTTTTGCAATGAAAAACAAATACCTTTAAAATCAGCAAAAGTGATAGGTGAAAAACAATCTAGTCTGCAATTGACTCGGCTGTATTATTTCGACAGCTTCACTAACCAACTCAATACTTTGGTTGATCAGTAGAACACTATTAATGAAATAACTGTCAAATTTATCTGCAATAATTTGGTCTGACTGTTCATCTGACCCTCCGAAAACTATAGAACGTGGTATACTATTTTTAGAATTTAATAATGTTTTTAATATTTTCCATAGTCCTTTGCTATTGCTTTAATGTTCATCGATTTTCCTCTGTATATATTCACATTTAGTCTTTTTCAAGGCCTTTGAATATATGTTTCAGACCAAAGTGTACATATTCCAATCATTTTCTAAATTAGTTCTTACAAACTTTCTGTACTTTTTGTCTCTATTTCGTTTGAGGCGCAGCAGATCCAAAGAGTACCAGCTGTTCGAATTGTTTAAATCAATATATTT
The DNA here is from genome assembly GCF_029784135.1 of Toxorhynchites rutilus septentrionalis. Taxonomy (NCBI): domain Eukaryota; kingdom Metazoa; phylum Arthropoda; class Insecta; order Diptera; family Culicidae; genus Toxorhynchites; species Toxorhynchites rutilus. Next base: position 286,710,336 of record NC_073746.1, on the reverse strand, counting down.
TTCAACTACTAATTTATTCGTACACTCTCTCAAAGTATTAGTTAGAACAGCTACTTTATCATTCAGATGGCCAGTCATTGCTTCAAAATCCAGGTTTGCCGTTGTGAGATAGCTTCCTGAGGGTATTGTTTCCAGCATTTGATCTTTACTTTATCACAATCCTTCTGTCTATTTTCAATGCTAACGAAAATTGTCTCATGGTCAGTTATTTTAAATTTGGCCTCTGTCGAAGAATGAACAGTGGCAAAATTCGAAAAGACGTGATCAATTAGAGTTCTACTATGTTTAAAAATTCTAGTAGCTTCGATAACCGTTTGTTTTAAGTTGAAATAATGCGATAATTGTTTCAACTGATTCGAATTTCGTACATTATGCCAATCAATGTTAAAATCGCCAGCAATTACATTTAATTTACTGCAATCAACGACATTTTCTCACCAGTTCTTCAAAATTTCAATAAAACGTTGGTCACTGAACCTAGGGGAATGGTATACAATTCCATAATTTCCCATCTGCTGGTCTCTTTCAACTGAAATACCCAAGAACCAATTATTTTAAATAGATTCGTTTAATCGAATGTTGAATTTAACTGATAATTTGAAGAAAGCCCAGCTATATTCAAACAGATTATGGCTAACTTACTTTCACGTGTACTTTTCCTAAATGTAATTGTTTGAAAAATGTTGCTTTTTTTCTTCTCCAATAGTCTCCGATACACAGGACACTGTGTACTAGAAGACGAATGATTTTCATCCAACTTCAATCTTTGTTCTTTATTTACTTTACAATAATTTATGCACTTCTATTCAGTTGATGAACACTCAGGTGTTTTATGTTTCTTAGTACATCTAGAAGATGTTCCTTTCTTTGTTGCATTCTGTACTCTTATGCCAACAACTATTCGATACCAAATTTAGTTTCAAATATGGAGAACACTATACGAAACTATATTTGGTATCGAATAGTTGTTGTAGATTTAGATATCCATTCAGAGTCACTGTAGATATGATAATAAGAATTGAATTGTATAGATACCTAAAGGATGAATAAAATGCAACTATTTGAAAATTACCAGTTGTGACCGGCAGCAAATGTAGTGTTCCAAAACGGACAACAATAATAGTAATTTGTGATTTTTCCGAGAATTATTCATTCATAATTCGAAATGCGGCACAGGGTTATCACTGGAAAAATTCGCTGGCAACTATTCACCCATTTGAAATATACTACAAATAGATGGTAAACTAGAAAACGTAAGCTTCATAGTTATTTCAGAAGTTTTAACACACTATACTGTGGCAGTGCATCACACTACAAAAACAAAAAGTATTACGCCAGTCTGAGTAATTTCAAAAAAGTTCACGGACTAGAAGCAGAATGACATTTTTTTGGCACCTCTCACGGGAAAGCTCACGGAACCTGTGATGCAACCTGTGATGATGAACTCTAAAACAAATGACAAAGAGCAAGTCTTGCCCAAAATTACGGAAACACAATCCAAACAGCACTTAAACTTTATGATTGGGTAGCAGTGTTGCCACACGTACAGATTTACCTGGAAAGGAACAGATTTTTTCGTTATTTCGGGTACTGATTCTGTACGGTACAGATTACAGAATTTCGGCAAAAAGTACAGATTGGTACAGATTTTTTCCACGTGTGAAATTTCTCTCGAAAATTTTATTGAATGATAATATACAATCTAGATTTAGAAAGACTATGTATAAGCATCATCAAACATACGAGTGTTTCGAAACTAGCAAATGTTAATGTACATTGAATTCGACTCGGATTGCGTCACCTCGTCACCCTTTTAGTAAATAAATGAGTTTTTTCATATTTCATGATTTTTCTCTACAATGAATAATTCCGATGGTTCAGATTTTTGGAAGAAAAAGTACAGATGAGAAAGATCCCTTCTGGTACAGATGATGTGGCAACACTGTTGGGCAGTTAAACAGAATGACAAATGTATCACGAAATTGAATTTCTGTTGTGCATCCAAAGAACAGCATACAAAAAAGGCAAGTGAGCTTAAGGAACTATTCAATCACGTGAAAACAATATCGGGAACACAAAAATTTAATTGTTTTATTCCTGTAGATGAAAATAAAATCGCAGCTAAAAGGTTTTCGAATTCAGTGGATGATCTGAAAATCTTCAAAATGTTAGATAAAAAAAATAGGAAAGATAAGATGATTGTATCTCTTAGAATATAAGTTAACATGTACATTAGGGTGCCAATAAATGTATGGTAAAAAATCGACCCTAAAAATTCAAAAAGTTACCCTATACAAAATGTTCACATCAGCTCAATCGAACTTAAGGAAGAGTGACGCAAAGCGGTCAAAGTTTGAGTTTTTTGAAAATCGAAAAATCACCCAAGGGGGGAGTAAAGGAAATCAGGGTTTTCGAAAAAAAAAATGTTGATGCCAAATGTCTTAAAATTGCATGAAACGTCGAGATCTAGTGTCATCTCGATTTTTTTTGTCAAAAATCGACACTCTGGGACTCTGGGTTTTTTTCGGCATGCGAAAAGTATGATTTAGGGTGTTAATAAAAATAGTTATCTCTATTTTTCATTGAGAACTTGCTACGAAAAGTTGATTTGCACAATAATATACCCTATGTAAAATATTAGCTCATTCGGACTTCATTTACTGGTGTCACAAACGTTAAAATTTGAGTTTTTTTTTAAATCAAAAAATCAGCGGAAATCGGGTTTTTAAAAAAAAATTGATGCCAAAATTTTTTATGGGGTAACTTTTTGAAACTCGAGATGACCATTTTCATTGGCACCCTAATGTACATTGTATAAGATCAGATAAATAAAAATGTATTTAGTGTCAAAAAATGTCATAAGTTTTATTACATTTGATTTGAAATAAAGATCTCTTAACACTCATTCAATATTTTTATTATTTTTTTTTTTAAATTTTGGGTTGGCTTTTTGCACTGAAAAAAGAAATAAACTTAATTACAATCAAATATTGAAAAAGTTTTTGTTAGAAAAACTTTTTTGCCTTGAATATGCACGAGTTGCGATGTATGGAAGAGTTGTAAGGAACATATGTATCTACCATTTCATCAAAATATGAGATGACCATTTTGAGAAAAACGACTTTTAGTTTTTGAAATTGCTTTTTAACAGTGTACGATTTAAAAAAATATTTTTTCAGTATTTTTTTCTGAAAATTCTATTATTTTCCTAAAATTATTCCATAGATCACTATTTTTGAGTAAAACAAAAATTTTAATTTTTTTTTTTATAAAAAATAGGTCAAAAATATTTGGTCCTTTCATATTTAAATTTTCGGAAAACTATGTATGCCAAGTAGCCTAATTAGGTAAGATCTTCACACCCAGAAAGTTTCATTCAATTTTGAGAGGGTCACATCTGGTCGAGTTGGCGCGAAATCCGTCATTTGATGCCTGTAAATATTGCTAAATCTCATCTCATTTTTACGCTTTCGTAAAAATGACAGGATAGCTAAATATATACTAAATATTTTCAATCGAGGTCGCTTAAGCATATAAAAATGTTCCACGATAGCGGAATAAAATGTCAGAATACATATTTCATAAACATATTCTTAGGAACAAGACAATAGTCTAGTGATGATGTGATTAGCATGGGGATATTGGAATAATGTGAAAACATTCTCAACGCTAGATTTAGCCAGGCAAATTGTAAGGTCAGAAATTCATAACAGTTAAAGCAATTCCACGTCAATCAACGAATCAATCAAACTCGATAATTTCTTATAAGAAATATAATATAAGAAAGAACTGATGTCTTTGAAAATACACTTTAATTAAAAAGTCTTCGTTTGTTTAGAAAAACTGTTCAGAAACAAGATGCAAAAAACAGGAAGTGGGTTATATCTATGGTATAACCGCAAGGGTGACGTAGGACTATCGTTGATTTAGAGATCATTTGTATGAAGTTGAATCTGAATTCATTCTGAATGAATGAATATTTGGAGAACTTCGAAAACGAGAGCGTTACGTTGGAGGCACAAGGTTTTATGCATCCAATATTGGATACGGAAATATCCTACTGATGGGGAAGGATAATCTTCAGAAGCTATCCTGTTGATTGCGATTGATTGAAAAATCACAAAACCTAATGTATTTGGTCACAGTGTTACATGGATAGAAAACATTCAAATAAACTCTTTCACATGAATGTATTTCTAAATTCCTAGAGGAACTGGCAGATTATTTTCCGGATCTTCCTCGATCCAAACGGAAAGAATTCCGTGCGTGTATGTGTGTGTGTGTAGCGGCTGCTTCGAGATCTTCCCGGGGAACCGTTTGTAGCATCACTCTCCTCCTGATGGATTCCCTTCTGGCCTAAGGTGCACAAACAGGCTCTTGGTGACACCGTTCATCCGCGCTTTCATGATAAATGAAGAGCTTCACCACAACAGCGACAACATGCTCCAATCGCTGTTCAATTAGAACTGAGTGGATTTCCGAGCGGCGCTCGCTTATATACCGATTGGTGATTTCAATAGCCTATTTTGAAAGCAAATTTAAGACTATTGAAACAAGTTTTTGGATCAGAAAGTAACAAATATAGAACGCGTAGACATTTTATCTTTCGAATGAAGTGTTTATCATACCATTTCGTTCAGTTGTTTAGGAGCTATTAACACTCAAAATCTCGGTCTTCGGCGTAACGCTTTCGTTTTCGAAACTTTGATTTTACACCCCGGTATAGAAATGAAAGACGTAGTCCTACGTCAAAACTATTAGGACCTTTATGAAAAAGTGCAATAAAAATATAGAAAACAATAAAGTTAATTCCAGGGTCACGAGAAAACCCTTTTTTTCTTATTATTTTCCGAATGTAAAACATGAAACTTCGAGAGAATGTTTTCATAAAATTTTCCATAAAAAAGGACACATTCATGCAAATTATCCACATCTTGAAACTAAGATTTATCACATAATATAATAAGGATCATTATGATTTGAAATGAACACTATAATCATGTTATTTTATCCTTCTTGCGAACAGTGAGATTTTGAAAATTTATTAAAGTTGATTTCAATGTAATTTCTATTCTAAAACTTCTCTATTCTGGAAAATAGAAAAAAAAATTATTCAAAATTTAGTATTAAATTTAATTTTTTTTTAAAGAATGTTGTTTTCTCAGTATTTATTAGATTGGGGAAAAATGAATCTATTATTTTTGCGTGAAGTTGAAAACTATATTTAATACGATCCGAATTGTACGATTTGGGTCAAATATGCACCGTTTTGTTGTATAATTTGTTGGCATTTTAAGATAGCTTTATAATACCTCTTTCATAGGATCTGGATTCATAAAGAAGCTCGATGTTTGGCTGTCACGCTAATTAACAACAAAGACATAATTTCATCTGCGAAGTCTTGAGCAAACGGAATGAAAACGACACATTTCTAAAACAGATGGTGACTGGGAATGAAAAATTGGTCACATACGACAATATTGTGCGAAAACTATCGTGGTCAAAGCGTGGTGAAGCAGCTCAAACGGTGGCCAAACCAGGACTAACGGCCAGGAAGGTTCTACTGGGTATTTGCTGAGACTTCGTGAGCTTGGTTGGGAAGTTTCAAAGCATCTACCATGTAGTCCAAATCTGCCACTATGTGATTACCACATTTTTCTTGCATTGCAAATCTTTCTGATTGATAAGAAATTGATATCAAGAGAAGATTGTGAAAATCATTCACTAGAGTTTTGTTTTGCCAATAAGGACCAAGACTTTTATGAGAAAGGCATTATGAAGTTTTCTTTAGAATGGCAACAAATTTAACAACATAATGGTGCAAATTTGACCCTAAATAAGACAATCCGAAGCATATTAAATAATGTTTTGAATTCCCCGCAAAAATAATGGATTTTTTCCCCCAACCTAATATTAAATAACTGCCGCATAAACATGACAGAAAGGGGGATTTCCTGATATGGAGATTTACGACTCTTAAAAAATAACACCTCTCTAGTTGTTCAAACGTTATTCATTCCCACTTCAAAAAAATCTCAAGAAGAGTCAATCCAATCCCAAAAAGAAAGACCCACAAACCATTCCTCTCAACCCCCTAGAGCATCTATTTTGACTCAATCCCCGACCTCATTTCCTCCATCTGTTGTCTCCACTATCACTAAACCATCTACCTCGTCTCCTCCTTCTGTTATCACCCTCATCTTCGTCTTCCTCCCCCATTGTTCTCATCCCACGTGTCAAGGTGTATCCGAAAAATGCACCTGGAATTATTCCTTAGGTTGTTTTCTTCAGGCCTAAACCCAATGAAAAATATGTCAGGGTCATGCAGATCATGGTACGTATGAATAGATATACCTCCGTGACCTAAACTTTTGAGGTCCGACCGAACAAACTGCGAGATGTCGTGGCTGAGCGGAAGCACGCAACCGAGATTGTTGTCGACCAGCGATTTACCCTAGAATATCGTACTTACATTCCCTCACGCATTGAATACTTTACGAGCAAAGATATTGGCCATTTCAAAAAACTACCCTCGATGACTGTCAAGCTCGCCAGCTCGCTCAGGACAGTTTCGGAGATCACGGAAGATGTGGCTTTTGAAGGCTGGTAAACCGTTCACATTTAACGCCATCAACAACAATTGATCGGTTTGAATAGTTCGTTTGCTCTGAGGGTTTGAGGTCAATGTGTATGATGCTCCTGAATCTATCCATATTTGTTTTTGTGACGAATAATTAATTTTATACCACCAGCAATGATACGATGAAAACCCGGTTTTCTTCTGCACCTTGCGAGTAAGATATACTTCTTCATCTACTTCTCGGTCAATTCATTTGCTCTTTTTTTTATCCCATTTATTTATTTATTAGGCTCATTAGCATTTAGCTGTAACAGAGCCGGGTTTAATCGTGTACAACTACACATGTTTATGTTTCCATAAATTGTGAATTACACAGTAGTTAGTAGTAGCCATTTAGGCGTTAAGTTTTCTGTTCCATTACATTATAGTAAATTACACAGTAGTAGCCATTTAGGCGTAAGGGTATTCTTTCTGTTCTTCCATTGTTCAGCAGACCGGACAGCGGAGACAATTGATATTGATCATTGTTGGGTTATTTATAGAACAGCAGCCCGATGTTTCTTGCAGACCAGAGCAGTTGTATGGATGAATCGATCTTTGTTCCACCGTGGATCGATTTCCATCGCTGATGATGATTGCGAGGACGTAGTTATTCTATAACATCACAAAGATGGTCAATTGAGGACCCTGAGTTTGAACCCACGATCGATCGCTTGGTAAGCGAACGCGTAACCAAGTGGCTACGAAGACCCCCATTTGCTCTTTGTTGTCATCAATTTTAACACCCACCAACTCACAACTGAATGGACAAAACGAAAAACAGCAAAAGCATAATCACGTGCATTAATCTGAAATTTGGACATGTATCCAAATACTGATCATTACGGCCATCTACAGGACAAATAATAGGTTTTTCCCCCAGCCTAATATTATGGAGCCGAATATTCACATTCGAATCGTCTTCCTTCTTCTGCCAAACAAACTAAACCACTATTCAAACGGACCTAACGTGTGACAGAATTGTGTTCCGCGGTTGCCTTTTCCTAGCAGATGTTCCCTCTACAAAAACTGTGACAACACAAAATTCGTCTTACGATAGCAACTTCCCAATATATATGACCTCAACTGAGCATCCAATGGGCGACAGAAATTGATTTTTTCCAGCTTCGTCCTTCCCTTTCCGTCAGCAGCTGCTTGTTCCGAAATCGAACATTGAACGTCATTATTGTTGACGAGAGTGTACTCATTGCTGGATATACGTCCTCTGGGGAAGATTTTTTTGTTCACAACTTATCGGGTCTTTTCAAGAGACTTCCGTTATGTACAACCAGTTGAGAAAATTCGAATGACGCTTACTAGTGAAAAAAAAGAACCAATTAAAACGATCAAAATCTACTATTCGTCACCGTTCGCTAGCTTTCTCGTCGCTGTCATCTGGTAAACATCATTCGACCCGAAGTGGATTTAGTAGTTTATCTCAGGCGAAGATATAATTTTACCCCCGGGTCACATTCAACAGAAAGTGGGACATGCAGTTGCCCTCTCCGCGGATCTAAAAGTCAGCCATAAACTTATCCAGTAGAACCAACCGACGGGATGCACGTTGTTAACTTTTGGCGAAGTTAAAATGCTGCCAAAACAATCCTTCACCGCTGCTTGCTATCGGAATGGGCATTGGGTAGGCAGGAGAGCGCCTCTGCCAGCAATAGCTAACAAAGAGCAGAAGAAAAACATTGGAAAGGCAAGTTTTCTGCCAAAGACGTCTCGCTCGGTAACCATAAATCTTGTAGAAATCAATTTCACGTTATATTCATCGCATACATCTTTTCCGGAACAGCCACCAGCCCCGGCTGTTTACAGTCGACCTCGGACTTTCGGTGGGCAGATGGAGAGAGCAAACGTCGAAACTTGCAGCATCATCTGGCGACTCCGATCGACTCAACGAAAGAGTTTGGCTGAAGGGAGGAAAACCGCAACGAAACCCCTTAAAAGTTTCGGTAGCGCAGGCAGTTAGCAGAATCCGTTTCTACTGCATTATGCTTTTCCCAATCACCCTTCAATACTCGGGAATCGTGCGGAGTTGTACGGCATTTGCTAGCGATCTACTTTGAGCACACATAATAAATCTAGAGGGATGTTGGCGGACTGGCTGAATACCGCTTCACTTGTCTTTATTCATCATTTGATTCGGAATCAAAGGCGAAAGGTTACTAGTTTGGCATCAATATGCTGAGTGTAGCATGTCGCAATTTTTTTTTTATAAAAATCGTTTATTTTTACAGGCTCAGTTAGATTAGTTTAAAGGAGCCGAATTCTTAAATATATGTTTTAAAACTATACATAAATAATTTTCCTAACACTATGGTTAGTAAGGTGGAAAACCGATTACTCGCGGTTTACTCGAGTTTAGAGGGTGACATCTTTCAGGAAAGGGATGGGATATAATGGAATTGTTACAATGTTGATGATCACACTCGATTCTTAAATCTATTCGTATATCTATTGTATATTTACATTTCAACTTATTTTACTGTTTATACCAAGGGGGCCAATTGCTCGCAATGGATGAAAAGGAGGGTATAAGGACATAGGTACAATCACACACGAAGATCGATAGCTTTAAGGAAAACATATATTTGGGTCATGTAATCAAGGTCTAACCGAGCCAACACATCTCTCACCGGCACATTGGGCTGTCTTCCTCGGGCCCGAAGGGAGTTTTCTAAATTCGATCTGGCGACAAGATACACCTCGCACGACCAAACAACATGCTCGATGTCGTGATAACCTTGACCACAGACGCAGAGATTGTTGCTGGCAAGATTGAAACGTAGGAGAAGCGCATCTAACGATCAGTGATTGGACATGAGTCGGGAGAAGGTGCGAATAAAGTCCCGACTCAAGTCCAGACTTTTGAACCACGGTTTGAGGCTAACCTTAGGGATAATCGTGTGAAACCACCGGCCCAATTCATCTTCGTTCCAGCATGTCGCAATGAAATACGTGAATTTAATCAAGGGCATAATCCTCCTAGATTCTATATGTTTTTTTTTTTTATCTGTATTATAGTGACATTCAACTCATTTGGCTGGTTCGTCACTTTTACTTCCATTTTTGGAAGAATGTCGGGAGTGAGAATTGAACTCGTGACCTTTAGCGTGAGAGGCATGGATGTTACCACTACGCCAGATCGCCTCCCATTCTATATGTATCTGTATGTATCAATCAAGGTGTCTGTGCTTTGAATTTGGTATGACGCAGGCGGAAAACTTCTGAAATTAATTGGATTAAACATTCTTTGAGCTTTGAGCATCCATTCATCAGATTTTTTTTTTAATCGCTAGCTCGAATAAGTGCCGGGTGCCCGAGTAGTCAGCGTAACACATTATCATGTCGGAGGTCCGGGTTCGATTATTGTTCGGAGCGGGAAATTTTTCGTTAAATAAATTTCTTCCGACTTGCGCATTCTCTTCTGAGCTTGGGACTCAGAATACATTCAAGGCGAGTTATTTGACATAAGAAATCTCTACTAAACATCAATACGAATGACGCACGCAATACCTTCGTTGAGACAGCAAAAGTGCGAAGGTTAAAACACTTCAAGAAGAAGGTTGAGAAATTATTTGTTCACTCCTTGACAATAAGAATCTTCATTCTCGAGATCACATAATGAAATCACTGATTGGGAATGGCGGCATAGTTGCTATAGGGTATCGGAGTAAGTTGCATTCATTTTCATTTTCATGTTGCAGATACATTTTTACAATTATTTTGAATATCTGGGGAGCATAGCGTAAAACTTATCTGTGATTTGTCGAGAAAAAGGTAAAGATATAAGCGTTAAACATTCACATTTTTCCACACATTTATTCTGCCCATTGGTATGCTTATCTGCCCGTACCGTCAATAACGAGCAACTAATGCATCGCCGAAGAACTATTTTATATAGTACTGTGAGCCAGACGCAAGTAAATTGGTCGCATGAAATGGAGGTGTAGAGAACAAGCACCGCAACATGTGAATGGACACTGTGGAGAGAGGAAATATTGCAACTCAAGCTTCGTCTGATAACATCTTGACGTGATGCCAGAGCGTAAAAAGAGAGCAGAACGTTTCTGTCTGGTAAGAGGTGCAAGAACGCCGATTGCCACGAGTTCTCGATCCGATTTAACCTAGTGAGAGCACTGGTCTCTCCAGAATATGAAATCCTTGTTCAATGAACCATGCAATACTTGAGATATAGTATACGCCAGCTTGAACAAAATAGTGTCGAGAAAAACATGTTTGAAGTTTTTTTTATCAAAACCGTACTAAATTAGATACCGCAGCACTGAAGTGGCTATAACTCGGTAAATAATGGTATTTCCGAAATCACTTTCCGTGTATACTTTTAAGATTCAACTTCATTTTATAATCTAGTGTAATATTCTCGTGCATTGATATAACAACACCAGTGGTGTTGGTTTGTTTGTTGGTTTGTTTTTTTTTTATTTGTACAATTCCAACGTGACATTCAGTCTGAGAGAATGAGAGGTCTGCTCGTGTGAACATTTTACCACTCTTAAAATATGTGCTTCTATTTGTGCATTTCACACTTTAACACGAGAAAAAGCATCTTTTCTTCCAAAGATGATATCTTTTTTGTCAACACTAGTTTGGGTACATTGAAGAGTTGTGATTCACACTATATCGATGCTATATTTGTGAAATTATTAATTCACAATTTCTTCCGTAATTATAAAAGACATTTCTTTGAATTTTTTGAATGTTTATCTACGAACATTAACACGTTGAGCCCAGTGTCGGTCCCTAGGGGCCGACGTTGAACTTTTTGGTAGGTAAGCGCTGACTGACTGGAACTGGAAGTTACAAAATAAGAAAATGAAAATATATATGGTTTATTTCCGGATGTGTTGCAAAATGTAATTGATTTCTAGTCGAATTTCTGACTATTTTATATTAATAAGTATGTCTGGGGGCTGGGACACTGATATTGTGCAAACGCTCTTGATGCGAGCTGAATGGGAAGCGCATCAAGAGAAATTCGGAGCTCAACATGTTAAGGTACATAAAGCTAGTCTTCAAATGCAGGTAAGTAATAAATCTCACCTTTTGCACATCAATTTAATAGAGCTCGTATAGTAGTGAAATGGAACTTATTCTATTCTTACTGTCACAATCTATACATAAATGTCAATTTTGGTTAAAATTTTGGGCCTGAGTTGCCAAAAAATCAAAACTTTGAGTACTTTGAGGCACCTCTAAATGATGTCCGATTGAGCTGAAATTTTGTCCAGGTCATAAACAAAATGTACATGGTCGGTTTTTGAAATTCGATGAAGATTTTTTTTTCCATACACCCATTGCCACCCCAATATACCGTTCTGAATCATATTTCGGACACTTTGTAATAATATCTTGAAATGCTTAATGTCCTGATGATATAACTATAGAATTAAAAGCACAATTGATTCTTCAGAGTAACCCCTTCGTTTCACTACCACTTTATATGTGAATTACATTTGGATTATAACATATTAAGCCAAAATCTAACAGCACTACTTATTATCGTTTGTGTTTGACGTTCGCTTAGCGTGAGCATGTAGAATTTAGCCGTTCATTAATATTTAAATTGCTCCCGTGATTCATCAGTTCTCATCATCGTTATCAACTTACTTGAACTTATTGCTTTTTTAGTGTTTGGCTATTCAAAATAATGAAGTATAATATAATTTTTCTTCAAAAAATTACAAAATATCCTTCAAAAAATTACAAAATGTCCGAAATTTGAATCGAACTTTTTCCCTACGATTCATATAGATAACTCTTTGTGGTCGTTTGTCTGCTCTCCGTCACCATACCTTTTTTACCGTTCTGGTAGTTTGTCTGCTCTCAGCCACCACAGCAAGAAATCATTCTAATCTTATATTTTACTCAACCAAGTATCAGATTATGTTTGTCTAATCGAAGCTTGATGTCTAGTGAACCTGTTCATGAATCTATACGTTGCTCCTATGAGTAATAGATAACGGTACTCAGTATCAAAAAATGTAGTCACCCACACAATATAAAAAAAATAACAGCACAATTTAGCCACTGTAACACTTCGGTCTCATGGAAAAGATTGTTCATAACTTTCAGAACTACTGTTTGAATAAATGTCTCATGTTGAATAATCGCATAAGTGTTTCAAGCGACAAAATCTTTTTTATATAAAAATATCACATAACGCCATATATAAGGCATTAGTTGCCTTGATAAAAATGTATATATTTTCTAAAAAGAAAATCTCATTAAAATACATTGTTATTTAATACATAATATATATATATATATATATATATATATATATATATATATATACATATATATATATATATATATATATATATATATATATATATATATATATATATATATATATATATATATATATATATATATATATATATATACATATATATATATATATATATATATATATATATATATATATATATATATATATATATATATATATATATATATATATATACTTGGGGTATTCTTGGAGAACGTCAGCGGAGTTCATTCATACAAAACACCAACTGTTGTTGGTAGAAAATGTCTACAAAGTCAGCGCGTGTACCCATATACATCAGATACTACAAGAAGCGGTCCACACAAACACTCATCTAGACAGGGCCTCCGATCAGCACCAGCACCACATCAGAAGCGGAACAAACTTAAGTATCAGCAGAAGCAATACAAGAAGGTTCGGCGAGAATTCAGTTTTGAAAAAAAATATTACGTCCTATAACAACCTTAGCGACAATTTGAAATCCCGTAATGTATGTTTCTTCAAAAACAGTTGAAAACAAGTCTGTTGTTCTGTTGTCAGAGCAGTTTCCGAATGTTTTTTTTTTTGTTTTTGTCAGTTTCGATCACAATTGTATTGTTTTGTTGAAACGTATATGTACCTTATTTATTGATTAGTATTTTGAATTTTAAAATGCCAAAATATTGTTAGTTAAGCTAGTTAGTCCTTAAGAGCCAAAGGCTCATAGACAAGTAATGTTGAATTAATGAAAAATGAATAAATGAATAGATGAGTAAAATGACAAAAAAAAGTTTATTTTTCTTGCATGTATCACTACTTTTTCAAGTAAAAATAATTCCGACCAGTACGACACCCATGCCCAAATTTAATACGACCGCAAAGAGTTAATATTTAAAATTGGTGATACTACAATGTGCGCTTTCAGGCTTATTATGGATGTAAAACGCAGATTTATATAACGCACCAAAATATTTTGAAATCTTGTATAAATAATTCAAATGTTTTTCAACAGACCGGCAGATAGATATATTTATTAGTGGAATACTTTGTGGACAATGTGCACCTGTATGAACTTCTAACATAAGAAACGTTGAGCCCTCCCTATGCTACCGTGTATCCTGGCAACTCGTCAACTCACGGTAAAAGTAAGCTTCACGTTACTCCTGCAGTGGCCACAAGCGAGTCCTGGGATATGTTGTATAAAGAAGTAGAACCTGCGAAAAAGTTGATTGAAATGACGAAGTGCCAAAAAACTTGAGGAAAGGAAAAGGAAAACTTAGTTGAAACAGTAAGAAAAGGAAATTGGAACATTGGTTAAGTTGAGGAAACAAGGAGAACGGGTGAAGCAGAAAGAAAAACTTGAAGAACTGAAAAAGGCAAAAAATCAGCAAATTCAAGAATTAAGAAAGTGAAATTGGCACGAAAGGATAATAACATAATAGATTAAACTATGTAACAAGAATTAAGAATCGAGATTTATGCTCTGTGAATAACATTCAATTATTTTATTACTTTGAACAACAAATATTTTGAATTCAAATATATAATTATCACTGAAGCAATATAACTCTTACGGTATTTCAAACCATGAAGCTACAAAGAAACATCAATAAACGACAAGCATTTTGGGGGAAAATAGAGAAAGAGTTAAATGCTTGCAAATATCACAAAAGAGATTGTTGAAAATTATTTTTTTATTTAAAAAAAAAGTGGTAAAAGTTATACTACAAGTTGTAGACAATTTTTAAGACATTTATGTGTGTATGGAGAGTTGCAGTACCCTTATAGACAGGCCAAGTCGTTGTTATTTTCGGATGTTTGATCATTTTATTGCGTTAGTTATTGCACAGAAATGTAAATTAAGCTTATGCTTATGCAAACAAAGTGTCCGAAATTCGAATTCAATCTGTCCGAAATTTGATTTTTTTATAAATAGTGTCCGAAGTTTGATTCGTATTCGCTTCAATTGAAAAACATTTTTATTCCATGAATTTTGAAGTTTTCAATCAAATAGGCACCAAAGTAATTTATAAAAAATATCAACCGAATAATACCTGTACACAAAGGTAAGATCTGTTTTCTGCATCAAATGCCTTAAGCGTCTGAAATATGATTCAGAACGGTATATATATTAAGATCCCAATGAATATGGTCATCACGAATTTTAAAAAGTTCCCCACCCCGAAAAAACACTCTATGCAAAATATCAACTTATTCGGACTTAAAAAAGAGCGGTGCAAAGCGGTCAAAGTTTGAGTATTTTGAAAATTGAATAATCACCCAAGGAGGAAACGGGGTTTTCTTGATGCCAAATATCTTAAAATTGTATGAAACGTTAAGATCTACTGTCATCTCGAAAAATTTTCTGTCAAAAATCGACACTCTGGGACTTTGTCGTTATCCGGAATACGAGACAAAACGTCTGGTTTTGGGTGCTGATAAAAACAGTTATCTCGATTTTTCATTCGGAGCTTGCTGCGAAATATTTATTTGCACGATAATATCAATGTTGCAAAATATTAGCTCATTCGGACTTCATTTACTGGTGTCGCAGACGTTAAAATATGAGTTTTTTTGACGTAGGACTACGTCTAACCGGAAGATATAGGGGGTGAAATGAAAATCTAGGCACTGAACAAGTAGGTAAAAATGCAAGATTTGGAACGCTTATAACTCGAGCATTTCTCAATAGATCGCAAAGGTTTTTGCATCAATTGATAGGAAATATATCTACGCATCTATCATAACGAATAACATTTCATTTTTCTTGAGATAAATAATTGAATAATTGTGAAATATCAAGCATTGTCCAAATGCACTATGTGCCCATTTTTGATTGGTGCATTTTGTGCTCCTCATATCGTACCGACCAAAACGGGCAACCAGAGCAGCAGCGAAATACAATGAACCCGATTGGAAAGGAAAAAGAAAAAATATGAACGAAACATTGGTCGCAGTCTCACACATGCGTAATTCTCGAGCCAGCCAGTCAGCTTAAAAATCCCCGCTCCGCTGCCGTAACGATCATTCTCATCCAAATCATACACCACATCGTTTCGCATCACAACATATCAACAAACCAACACAAGCAGCCATGTCTGGACATGACAAAGGAGGAAAAGTGAAGGGAAAGGCAAAATCCCTATGCCGAGCGCGTTAGTACCAGTGCTCCAGTCCACCTAGTCGGCGTTATATAGTTTCGGCCGCCGAAGTGATCGAGTTGGCTGGCAAAGCTGTTCGCGACGATAAGAAAATCCGCATTCAGAACAGACCACATTCGGTTCGGTGGACATCTAGACAAGAATAGGCAGTTTCAGCGAGTGACGAGCAGAAGATAAAAGTTTGTTCTTCATACAAACTGCTTTGGTGGCAAATCCAGAACAAGGCAGCATCGATGGCGTTCGAAATGGTTTTTTTTCAAAACCACGAGTACAAAGTTTTCTAAATTGGAACCATTCCATAAAACACGGCGCTTATCAGGGCCATTAAACCTTTCAAAAAAGAGTTTACGAAATACAGTTCAAGGCATTCTAAAATATTATCCAAAATAATAATAAAACACAAATTGATTTTTCATAATTTGTTTGCCAGGATATTAAGAGTATGAGAATTTTGCAGTTGTGCTGAGCTTATTGATGGTTGTGGACTTTCTCGATTATTCAATTTTCACCAATTCTTAAATTGCTTCCAGATTGAAAGTACAGTAATTTTAGTTCGATAATTAGCTAATTGGATTTTTGTAAACTCTATGGGGGTCCAAATTATGACCCAACATGTCCCAAGCTGGATGGGAAGAAATTTTCCAACTGTGAAAGCTGTACCACTGTCATCGCAAATGTTCAATTACAGGTTAAAATCATCTCCAATGCGACACTGAGTGGTGCTTCGGCAAGTCGCATTAAATGTAATTTACAGTACAACATGTCCCAAGCTGGATGAGAAGAAATTTTCCAACTGTGGCGAGTGGCAAACGCACTCGCTAAACAGGAAGGTTTAACCGAACAAGATGGAGATATCGAGTGATAACAAAACAATAAACCCTTTAGATTAAAGATGATTTTGTGGACCTGAAAAGGACCCTTTTTAGCGTTTGCTTCCTTCTCCTTCTTCTTGTCGGTTTCCGAGATATTCTTCTGCGCCGTGCCGAACTTTTTGGCGGCTTTTCCACTATTCCACTAGTCTTCGGTGCCTTCGTGTTTGTTAGAAACACCTGCATGTGAATCCAACGAGCGAACAAATCGTAATGAATATATTTTTTTGCCATCGCTCCCTTTTAACGCTCATTCGTTCGTCTCGTTGGACTCTCCCCTTTGGCTGAGTCTGCTGATTTGTCTCTATCCTGTGAGCGTGTACCGCTAAAGTACAAAACGCGCGGATCCGCTGAAAAATATATCATTCTCTTTCAAACCGTAAATCAGTGTGGTTGTATGGCATCGTTTCACATCACATCGCATCAACAGATTGGTGCCGGAGCACCAGCATACCTAATAGCGGTTATAGAATTTCGGCCGCCGGAGTGCTCGAGTTGGCTTGCAAAGCTGCTCACGACAATAAGAAAACCCGCCTACAGAACAGAGCACATTCGGTTCGGTGGCAACAATCAGTTTCAGCGAGTGGCAAACGCAATCTCAAAACGGCAGCAGGTAGAAGAAGGAAAATGTTTGTTTATACAGACTGCTTTGGTGGCAAAACCAGCCACCGTAAAACACGGCGCCTTTCATGGCCATTAAGCCATTCAAAGAAAAGTTATTAAAAGTTATTCACAATACCAATGCATTCTAAAGTGACATAATATGACATATAATATGAACTGAATTATTTTGTTTATGCTTGTTTTTGAACTTATTGGTGGTTGAGGTCTTTTAAATTGATCATTCAGTTTTCACAAACCCATACATGGTCTCCGAATTAAAAGTGGCTCCAAATTACAACACATTGTATGCAGGATGGCATTAACGAATTTTCTCGGTAGCAAGAACTGCTTTCTTTAGTTGATAACTGATGTTGAAAATTGACTGACGTTACATCTGCATTGTATAGAAACATAACTGACGACCACCTATGCATTCCTTATCACAGCCATCATTTTGATTGTACGATATGTGCATACGCCGAAAAATGCCCGGCGTTGAACATTTAATGAGTACAAAGCCTTCGGAAAAAAATCAAGAATCAAATATAAGACAGTGAGAAAAAAATGAGAAATTTTTTACAAAAAAAACGCAAAAACACAACCAAAAGGTTCATTTCAGAACTCCCAACATGTTCATAAAGAGTAAACAGTAAGCTAATCCATATTTCAGGTAGAGAGGTAGGTATTCACGTAGGAGAAGACAATAAAACAACATATTTAAAATATATATTTAGAATAAGCTGTCTGCGTTGTATAGTCCTACGTCACTCCGGTTATGTCCCCGACATTACCCACCCGTCTTTTTTAAATCGAAAAATCACCGAAAATCAGGGTTTTCAAAAAAAAATTGATGCAAAATGTTTGATTTATTGCTATCTTGGAAGAAAAATCGTCAAAAAAATTTTTTTCCGTCTGAAAATTTAAGACATTTGGCACTAAAAATTTTTTTTTCGAGAACTAATCAAGCGAATGGATCGGCATATGGACGTTTTTTTCCTATTTGTTTATTTATTTAGGCTGATTAGCATTTTAGTTGTAACGGAGCCGGATTTAATGGTGTACATGTTATATGTTTATGGTATCTATAAATTGTAAATTACACAGTAGCCTATTCAGGTGTAAGAGTATTCCTTTGTTATTCCACTGTTTAGAAGACCGGACAACGAAGACAGTTGGTATGATCATTGTTGTGTTATTTATAGCACAAAAGCCCGATATCTTTATTGTTGCAAGCCAATGAGGTACATATGAGGTGGAGCAGTATGCGATTTGAGCTGTCTTTATTTTATTGTATTTTCATATCAAATATGTATTCCTTGTAACGGAGAAACATATTATTTGTAAGTTATTGAAGACTCTTGAACGAGAATTGTGAATATTATTCGAGAGCATTGTAATGAATAGTTTTGTTAGAAACACTAGGGAATTTATAGTGAAATGAAATTGTAAAGGTTCATTGAACGTTCGCTTATTAAGAAAACGTGAATGTTTGGAAGTATTCATAACAAATTCCATTCTGGTCGGGACGAAGGTTGCCAGGTCAACTAATTACCAATAAAATAATGATGGCTGATGCATAAAAAATCTAGCTTAAATTTGTACAAGATTATCCTACCCACAATGGTTATTGCAGATACAGATTATAATCTGGATTTAATATAATCCGATTATAAAAAATCATATTTCAAATTGTAGTTTCCAAGTTCAAGATTCAAATGATTAAATCTTCTGCTGAATGGAACTTTATGCATCATCCAACTGCTTGTGAAAAATCAATAATAGATGTTGTCAATACGGAAACAGGCTGTGTATACGATAACTATTGTCTGAAAACTTTTCTATGGACTACCGTTATCTTTGTAATCCTTCCGCGTTAAATACATTTTGAATTCAGTGAGATTACTCTATAGAAGGCCCAGAAATAGAAAATATAAAATAGTTCTCCTATTAGTATTCTAGTAAAATTTCATTTTACTCATATATTTATATATCTTTAGAATACAACTACGATGCCAACACGATTTCTACTACAATTCAATTCGAACAAAGAACTCATCCATCGACACGAGGGCAAAGTTTGGCCCATAAACCACCGGTGTACCACTCAAGGGAAGGAAGCAACATTCCGGGGCGTGACTCACCTGCCCAAATTTCCTTCAACATAGGCGCAAACTGCACCCATTCCCATGCCTGATAATGTTTTATGGCACATTCGCCATTCCGGTTGCCTCGGCGAGCACGATAAACCCCCGGAAAAACCGCATATACACATACATGCATACACCAACAACGGCCCCCCAAACCATACAGTGCAAGACCGATTGAAATTGGTTTTGGCTTCCAACCCGAAACCACCCCCATCCGGCCGTACATGAATCCTCCGTGAGGCCGAAGAATTGCTATTTCAAATCCTTTCCCCAGCCGCAAACGCTTCCCTCCTAATCTCAATCATTTCTATTTGTTGCGGAGGTTTTGTTGTGCCCTTGCGCTATTACTCTCCGCCGGCCAAGATGAATGGATGTATGCGGTCAGGATCATGCCAGGAGTAGAACATGGAATAACCTAGCAATGGGGAGAAAAATAAAAATAAAAAACACACCAAACCAAAATGAATCGCTGTAGGAAATGGGTCATATTACCAATAAAGATAACTCAATTAATCTTTGAAAATATGACCCTTGCTTTGGAGGGCAGTGATGGTGCGCTAGCACTTGAAGTGGAAAAACTGCGAAACAAATAAAGCTTGTGGGTGTTGGGAGGCAACCGGATGGAAAATAATTTATTGCAAATCGAGATAGGGATTTTTCATTTTTCCTACTGTGAGTTCATGCTTTACTAACTGATGATTTTTTTCTGTTTCTCTTGCAGGTAATTCAAACACTTCAATTTTGGTAAGAATAACATGCATATGGTTGTATAGGCACGTGAATAATGGAGTCGTTATTAAGCACCTCTGCTCCGAACAAACACTATTACCAACCCCATCAACTCGCGTCAGGCCGCGATGTCAAACATACTGCAGATGATGCTCAAGGATAAGCCGAGCGTTTATTATTTTGTAATTAATTAATTTAGCTAGACTGGGACGTATCAAGATTTCATTTTCCATTCGCTTATCCTCGCATTAATCACTCGTCTCCCACGCAAGGAACGCGCCTTATAGAAGGGCGAGGAATCTTAACAATCAATTAGATCATGCCTCGCACGCTGCTGGCACATTCCAAATGAATTATTCACTCGGAAAACTGCTACTCGGAGCAACCCAGCCGAATAAATACCATAAATTCCCTGCCGGTTGATGGTGGCATTTATCATTATTATCATCAACCAGTGCAGGAGGCAGTGTTGAAGTGACGCACAAATCATTAGGATGGTAATCGGGAGCCACCCCCATCGCTCCGCGTGAAGCGAAGACTTAAGTCATTACTGATATATCTACGAATTGCCAACGGTTCATGTGCGTGTGATCTACTTTCTGCCGTCCCGCGAGTTAGGTTTGTCAGCTGGTTCCAGAGAAAGGTGCGTGTGTCGTGTCATGTTGCCGTTTTGTGGCCAAATTGTGGGAATGTTATGTTCACAAATAGCGAAACCATCGCTCGGTGAACCACGAGTATAAACCTTGATTCTAGGCCAAATGTTGCTGACCAGTATCACCAGGATATCGTTGCTGATAATGTATTAGGAGCTTTGCTAACTTTCCGCGAGAAAGGAGCAAAGCAAAATCCTTCACTTGGAAAAATCATTATTCAAAGTACTGACAAACCTTTTTTGTGCGGTTTTTTTGTTGTGCGAATTTTTTCATGGGATTTTATATTCTTGGGCGATTTGTTTTTTGTGCGGTATATGAAAAGGAGCATATTTGACGAAGTTATCGTTTATTTAGTTTTTTCCGATGTTTGATATGCATTTCATCGCACTACATAGGTATTGTGTCAGGCAATTACCAAACTTATGCTCTATTTTGTTTGTTTAAACGTATAAGTAGGAGTTTATTGAATGCAGTGAAGGGTTGAATTTCTGATCGGCGCAAGTGAGTAGACCACATAATAAAGAGAGAAAAACATGAGCAATAATATAACATATGTTTTAATTTGAATTATAATAATAATTAACGTCCACGTTCAACGCTTTCTCGTTCCCGGAGCACCGGGACTTCGGCGAAGTTTCGCACCAGAGAAACGTTTCGTTTGAGCTTAAATGGCAATGTTGTAAATCAAACTAGCAATGAAATCATATACTTCGAGAGGTGGAGAATTGAAGCACTCTGACAGTAGCGTAGTGTACGGGGGCGATCCGCCTCGGATGTCACCCTTAGAGGGGTGACATCCATGACCATGATAAGTATAGTATATTGAAAAAAAAATTGTAAGGGGTTATATCTAGGACACGACCGCATATTTTCGACGTAGAACTACGCAATTATATTATGCAATTCATTTGTTTACCATTTCGAATATTATTTTAGAATGCAACGAAATTTTGGTAATAGATTATGTTCTTTGTACTAATAAATTTGATGAACGTCCTTTTACGTTTGATATGATGCCTAGGACTACCAAAATATGTGAACGGAAGAATTGGCAAACGATCATTGTATTCAACTTTTCCCTCTGAAATTCTTTTACATCTCATGTTTACCTAGTTCATGAACCGCGAAAGTTCATTCACCCCTATTGTCTGAAATGGCGATTTTCCCAGTTTTCTCAGTTGAAAAGCACGTTTTAGGGAAACATATTCCGGTCTGCACAACGACAAGCGAGTACAAAAGTACTCAACACAAAAAAATACCCCCGACTTGCGTGTATATGCAAAGAGAATTCCTCCAGGCACATTAATTTTGAAGTCTGTGTTAGGAAAACACAGCTCAGTGCGAAAAAATACCCCCGACTTTCATGTTTTGACAAAGCGGATTCCCCCAGGCACATTGATTTTGACGTCCGTGTTAGGAAAAACAGCTCGGTGGGAACATAAATATCCCCGACTTGCATGTATATTCGCAAAGCAGGCACATCGATTTTGACGTATGTGTTGGGGAAACCGTAAATCGGACCATTCCATACTTGGTAGTTAGGGCGTTTAGATAACGCTTGACATTTTACAGTTATTTAAGTATTCATCTCATGAAAAATAACATTTTATTAATTGTGATAGACCCGTAGAAATATTACCTATCAATTGATGCAAACATCTTTCCGATCTGTTAATAAATGTTATGAGTTATAAGCATTCGAAAATACGGGAAGGGTTAGCACACAAATCGGCAGAACAAATGTATGAAAAAAAAACGAAGTTCTTCCAGTTTTCATGAATTTAAACCGTTTAGAGATTAGCGAATTGTAATGTATAGCATATCAAACAAATCTTAGAGAATTTCCAATTCGAAAAGTATGCAAATCATGAGAATTCGTTTACAGTGAAAGTAGTTATTGCGTTAACTTTATTTCATAAAGACCTGTGACCTGTTTTCTGATTTGGCACCCTTCCTAAAAGACGTAGTTCTACGTCAAAAAAAACATGATTTTGAATGAAGGTAACCTGTTATTATTTATGATGATGATGATGGCCTTCCTGCCTCCTTCCCCTACAGAGGTTTGAGCAAGACGAGTTATCTAAAAGATAATTTTTTTTTTCAACATTGAAATCAGTTTAGCAAACATGAAAAACGAACTGATTTTATTTACAGATATAAGTTCAAAAAATTGCAATGTCCAAAAAAGCCAATACTCAGTCATGTCCGCCACAGAGCCTATACGGTCCCGACGAGGCCCTTGCAGCCAAGTGGTCCACCAGAGCACTAGTCCAACCGCCAGCCTTGTTTTAGATTGACTGTGAATACCCTCATTCAGAGAAATCGAGAAAATTTCCTTTACGAAAAATTCCTAGACCGGCACTTAAAAAAAACTTTCAATTTAATATCCTTTATATCTGTGTCTCGCGCGCGACGCTCAAACTTTTGTAGACTACTTTTATTTTTTTTTAAACTAATACTATAAGAACAACAAAATAAAAATAAAAATAGTCCATCATCACCAAGATCATGACAGACATAATAGAGATCAATACATATTTAAAAAAAGATGATTTAAAAAAAAATTAATAATCTACATAATATAATAAAAAAACTTCGTCAGATCAATTGAAAATATTGAAAACAAACTGCAAAAAAATTGTCCACATTAAATTATCCGTTCGTATAAAACTTCGTCAGTAAAGATCTTCGTCATAAAAATAAACAAAAACTCGTTCAGCTGTTAAGAGAACACAGCTTTTACATGTGAAATACAGTGCCTCTTAAATTCTGTAAGTGTTGTTGCGCATTTAATATGTCTTGGCATCGAGTTGAACACATTTATTCCTTTGAAGTACAACGAATTTTGTGAAGCACATGACAAGAAATTAGGTGTTCTTATTTCATTCGCGTTTCTAGTGTTATAACTATGAAAGTCAATTCCTCTTTCAACTCGATCACACAAATATCGAGGCAGCAAACCTTTAACTACTTTGAAAATGAACACCATAGTTAAATAAACAATCCTTTGCTTCACGGATAACCATTGCAGAGCGTCCAACATTAAAGATGAGGAAGTGAATCTGTTACATTTTAGTATCAACCGCATTATTTTGTTTTGCAAGCGCTGTAATCTCGATATTTGTGTGTCATTGGCTAAAAATAAAATGGAAGAGCAAAAGTCTAAATGAGGAGAGATGATTGATTTGTATAGCTGTATTTTGCTGCAAATAGTTAAATCGTTTTTCAATCGACATAAGATTCCATACTTCTTGGCAATTTTCTTGATGACATTGTCAATGTGAGTGTTGAACTTGAGTTTGTCATCAATAATCACGCCAAGATATTTAATGTCCCGAACTCGATCAATAGTCTCATTATCAATAACGATGGAGACGTTTTCATTTAAACGATTTCGCGAGATTACCATATATTTAGTTTTACTTATGTTCAATTTCAATTGCTTATACTTCAACCATCTACTTAAAGAATGTAAATCTCCATTCAAATGTAAAACGACCTGATCTAAATCATTAGCTGCAATTAATAACACAGTATCATCTGCAAAAAGATTGATATCACAAAATCGTAAAACTCTTCGCATGTCATTGATATACATAATAAATAAAAGGGGCCCTAATACACTTCCCTGAGGTACTCCAAGATTATTCCCTAGGGGATTCGAAATTGTATCATTAAAAATAGTCCGTTGAGTTCTGTCATTTAAATAGCTTTCGAACCATTTATATGCAGTACTCGTAAATCCAAAGCGCTTAATCGTGTTCAACAACAAGGGCCTAGAAATTGTTTCGAAAGCGCGTTTTAGATCCAAAAAAACAGCAATGATATTCTCTTTGCACTCTAGTTTCTCTTTCCATTTTGCTAATACCAAGTTCAATGCGGTTTCACAGGGATGACCTTCCCGATATCCCGATTGTTCTGGTATTAGCAAAGCATTGCAATTTAAATATTCCAGCAGCTGGCCTTTAACGACTACTTCTAATATTTTCTCTAGCGTGTGCAACATATTGATGGGACGAAACTCTTCGGCTTTAATCGTTCCAGCAACCTTTTGAATTGGAACTATTAAAGATTCCTTCCACACCTTAGGCACATGCCCAGTTAGCAAAGATTTATTAATAAGGTCCAGCAAGATGTGATCGATGACATGAAAGCAATCTTGAATAACTCTAGCATTGACATTATCCACTCCAGCCGTTTTTCCTAAAGAAAAGCAAATAGTTCTAAGTTCATTTAATGTAATTGGGTGAAAACTTTCCAATCTACAACTACTGTTAACCGGCTGTTTTATTTCATCAGGTTCATCAACCAATTCAATGGACTGATTGATCAATGAAACACTATTGACAAAATAATCGTTAAACTTTGATGCTATAGCCTGTTCAGACTGTTCAAGTGTGCCATTAAAAGTTATGGACCGCGGTTTGCTATTACTAGGTTTTAATAAAGATTTCAAAATTTTCCATAACTCCTTGCTGTTGCTTTGATGCAGATCAGTCTTCCTCTGAATATATTCACGAGTTTTCTTAATCGACTGTGAATATATATTGCGTGCGTTTGTGTACATATTCCAATGATTTCCATCATTTGTTCTACAAAATTTCTTGTACCATCTGTCTCTCTCACGTTTAAGGCGTAAAAGATCCAAATTGTACCAGCTGTTCGAGTTTTTCATAGGAACAAATTTTTGCGTAACAAGCCGATTTGTACACTCTTTCAAGGTATTAGTTAGAACAGCTGATGATTCATCTAAATTACCGACCTCGAATGGAAAATTCAGGCTTCTCACTACGAGATTCGAAACAGCATGCTTCGAATATTTCCTCCAGCACTTTAATTTCACAACATCTTCATTTACCACGAGATTATCTACAATATTGATAATTAAAGTCTCATGATCGGTTATTTTCAAATTGGTATCCGTGACAGTGTAAATAGTATCAAAATTGGAATAAACATGATCAATTAAAGTTTTACTGTGCCTGGTAATGCGCGTAAATTCATGTACTGTTTGTTTCAAATTGAAGAAATCGGATACACGCTTCAAATGGTTCGAATTGTAGTCATCACGCCAATTAATATTGAAATCACCAGCTAATATATTCAATTTGTTAGAGTCAAGGAACATTTCAAGCCAGTTTTCTAAAATTTCAACAAAACGCAAGTCGCTTGAGCTGGGACTATGATACAAAACACCAAAATTACCCATCTTCATGCCATGTTCAACTGTAATGCCCAAGAACCAGTTACCATCAAACATTTCGTTGAGGCGAAGATTGAATTGAACTGATTCTCTGACATAAACAGCAACATCACCAGTGTGCCTAGAATGTGATAAACACGCAGCAACATTATATCCCGGAATACTATACTGATCAAATGATTCTATTTCAACAATGTGTGTTTCAGACAAAAGGACTAGAAATGGACGCTTTTCCTCAACAATCTGACGTAACGCTACGTAGTTTGTTGACAGTCCCGCAATATTCAAATACAAAATATAATATTGGTTCACAATTCTTCTGGAACCTGGTTGCTATTTATTGAAATGCAAGCTGCTTTTGACGTAGGACTACGTCTAACCGGAAGATATAGGGGGTGAAATGGAAATCTAGGCACTGAACAAGTAGGAAAAAATGCAAGATTTGGAACGCTTATAACTCGAGCATTTCTCAATATATCGCAAAGGTTTTTGCATCAATTAATAGGAAATATATCTACGCATCTATCATAACGAATAACATTTAATTTTTCTTGAGATAAATAATTGAATAATTGTGAAATATCAAGCATTGTCAAAATGCACTATGTGCCCATTTTTGATTGGTCCATTTTGTGCTCCTCAAATCGTACCGACCAAAACGGGCAACCAGAGCAGCAGCGAAATAGATTGAAGCACGATTGGAAAGGAAAAAGAAAAAATGAACGAAACATTGGTCGCAATCTCACACATGCGTAATTCTCGAGCCAGCCAGTCAGCTTAAAAATCCCCGCTCCGCTGCCGTAACGATCATTCTCATCCAAACCGTACACCACATCGGTTCGCATCACAACACATCAACAAACCAACCCAAGCAGCCATGTCTGGACATGGTAAAGGAGGAAAAGTGAAGGGAAAGGCAAAATCTCGCTCGAACCGTGTTGATCTGGAGTTCCCCGCAAGGGTAGCTAGGCCGAGCGCGTTAGTACCAGTGCACCAGTCCACCTAGCCGGCGTTATATAGTTTCGGCCGCCGAAGTGATCGAGTTAGCTGGCAAAGCTGCTCGCGACGATAAGAAAACCCGCACTCGGAACAGAACACATTCGGTTCGGTGGACATCAAGACAACAGGCAGTTGCAGCGAGTGGCGAGTGGCAAACGCAATCGCAAAACGGCATCAGGTAGCAGAAGAAAAAAGTTTGTTCTTTTTACAATCTGCTTTGGTGGCAAATCCAGAACAAGGCGGCATAGAGAGCGTTCAAAAATGGTTTTTTTCAAAACCACGATTACTAAGTTTTCTAAATTGGAACCATTCCATAAAACAAGGCGCTTTTCAGGGCCATTAAACCTTCCAAAAAAGAGTTTAGGAAATACAGTTCAATGTTTTCTAAAACATTATCCAAAATAATAATAAAACACAAATTGATTTTTTCATAATTTATTAGCCAGGATCTGATGAGTATGTGAATTTGGCAGTTGTTCTGAGCTTATTGATAGTTGGGGACTTCCCTGATTATTCAATTTTCACCAATTCTTAAATTGTTTCCAGATTGAAAGTACAGTAATTTACAATTAGTTCGACATTTAGGTTAAAATAGCCTCCAATGCGACACTGAGTGGCGCTTCGGCTCGTCGCATTGAATGTAATTTACTGTACAACATGTCACAAAGCTGGATGGGAAGAAATTTTCCAACTGTGAAAGCTGTGGCGAGTGGCAACAAATCGCTAAACAGGAAGGTTTAGCCGAACAAGATGGGGATATCGAGTGGTAACAAAACAATAAACTCTTTAGATTGAAGATAATTTTGCGATCCTGAAAAGGACCCTTTTTAGCCTGCATGTGACTCCAACGAGCGAACAAATCGTAATGAATGTATTTTTTTTGCCATCGCTCCCTTTTAACGCTCATTCGTTCGTCTCGTTGGACTCGCCCCTCTGGCTGAGTCTGCCGATTTGTCTCTATCCTGTGAGTGTGTACCGCTAGAGTATAAAACACGCGGACCCCAAAAAAATATCTTATTTTCTTTCAAACCATAAACCCGTGTGGTTGTACGGCATCGTGGACGTAACAAAGGAGGACAAGGTAAGGGAAAGTTAAAGTCTCACTCGAACCGTGCAGGTCTCCAGTTCCCTGTTGGTCGCATTCACTGATTACTCCGCAAGGGTAACTAGGCCGAATGAATTGGTGCCGGAGCACCAGTATAACTAACAGCGATTATAGAGTTTCGGCCGTCGGAGTGCTCGAGTTGGCTTGCAAAGCTGCTCACGACAATCAGAAAACCCGCATCAAGTGCAGAGCAGCATCGGTTCGGCGCTCATCAAGGCAACAATTAGTTTCAGTGAGTGGCAAAGTGTTTCTCCGGCACGTCGCATTAAATGTAATTTACTGAACAACATGTCACAAGCTGGATGGGAAGAAATTTTCCAACTGTGAAAGCTGTGGCGAGTGGCAAACGCAATAGCAAAACAGGAAGGTTTAACCGAACAAGATGGGAATAACGAGTGATAACAAAAACACAACACCAAAGGTTCTTTTCAGAACCATCAACATATTCATAAAGAGTAAACAGTAAACTAATCCATTTTTCAGATAGATAGGTAGGTATTCACGTAGGAGAAGAAAATAAAACAATATATTTAAATATATATTTAACAAAAACTGTCCCCTTTGTATAGTCCTACGTCACTCCGGTTATGTCCCCGACATTACCCACCCGTCTTTTTTTCAAATCAAAAAGTCTCTGATATACTAAACATTCAGAGCTAAATGCGGCATGATTGACGTCCAAATTCAATTTCCGTTCTTTATTCATTTTCAAACAATTAACACATTTCAACACAGTTGACTTGCATTCAGATGTCTTGTGTTTCTGACTACACCTTGAGCACGTTTAAAAATTTTGTTTGCAATCCGTGCTCTTGTGTCCAAATTCTCCACATTTGAAGCATCTTAATACATTAATCGCAAACTACGGAGCACCGATCGAACCCCACATTTACTTTTTTTTTTCAATAAACAGTTATATGTGTCAACATCTACTTCAATTACAGCAGTGAACTTATTGTAGGTGAAGCGTGGATTTTCGTACACATTTAAAACCTTTACATCTTTTATTTCGATGCCTTCATTCTGACTTCGGAGGTAATCAATGAAAACATCGGAGGAATGCTGATCGCTCATGCCCACGATTTTTAATCTGGGCACCGATATGGGAACAACAGCACTATACTTCTCACCCAAATTGCTTTCGATGTCATCTTTCACATTGTCTATATTAGCTCCAGTTGCACACTCAACAATGATGGAGCCATTTCTTCCATTTCTGAAATTACTAATTTTGTGTGTTCTTGGATCTAATTTTGTCTTCAAATGCTTCCGAGTATCCTCGCAAGCTTGTTTGGACTCTTTAGGCTTGATTACAATAACCGGATGAGTCTTACGATTACTTTGCATGATACTAGTACTATTACTATAACCCATTATCTTATTGTTGTTAGAAGTGTTCGCACTTTTAACAACATCCGCAAAACTTATTTTATTTTGATGTACATTATCATCATCATTTTCTTGAAATTTTCGTTTCTTACGTTTCGGAATATTCTGGTGCGATTCAGAATGAACTGTACCAGGTTCAATGAGCAAGTCATTCTTTGCAGCTAAATTATTTTGCGCGTTAATTGTTAAAATAGAACTAGTCATAGATTCCAATTTCTCACAAATCAATTTTTCAAGAGACCCATTTACATCTTGTCTCAATTCTTCCATACCGCACTTTAACGCGCTGTCTATCTGAGCAGCGATCTGATCTCGCATGCCCGTAAGCGAGTCAGAGAGTGAAGATAATTTCATCACCTCTTTTTCTATCTTACGCACATCCGAAATAACATCGCTCTGCTCACCACAACCCTGGTCCGATAGACAGTCATTGCATTTGAACAATACATTTACATTCTCCGTGATAAGCTTTGCCGTTGCTTTAGTAAGAGAAGTACAGCGGTAGTGGAACACACCGCTACACTTCCCGATACAGCAAACCGGCAAATCGCTTATTACAATCCCCAATTTACACAGAGAACATTCCATTGCCAATTCCAATACAGATTAAAGCGGGACGCTATTACACAACACAACGAACACCATACAGAAAAGAGAAGTAAGAACAATACCGCCACAGCTGCTATATGAGAAAAATAGCGCGCTGGGGCGAACGAGAAAAATTTAAATAAACAAGAATCAGCTGATGTGCCAGCTGTTCCTCTACTTAGCCTGATAAAAATACACAACGGGCACGCGATCGAAATATTCTTTCGCTGCACACAACAGTATTTCACACGTAAATTTTTTTTCAACAATCACAGCACAAAGCACACTTGTATGTATACCATGATCACAGAAAAGGATTATGATATTATCTAACAAAACAAGTCACTATGGTCTTTCTTGTTTTTTATGTTCATTTTTTCTCATACTACGTCTTCCATTTATGTACTGGGGTGTAGTCCAAAATATCGAAAACGAGGGGGTTACGTTCGAAGTACATGGTTTTGAGCGTTCATCTCTCTGCTGGATGAACGAAGTGTTATGAAAATAACATCATTGCAAGATAAACGGTCCACGAGAGATGTTTTTTTTTATTATTGGCCATAAAAACTTGTTTCAACAGCTCAAAACTGCTTTGAACGCAAAATATTTTAATCACGAGGTTCGTGCCGGAGCACTAACTACACGGGAGAGTAGCACCATACATACAAACAGTGTCGACATCTGGTGGCAATATTCATTTAGAGAGGCAGATTAATCTCTATCGAATTAGCATGCCCGAAGACAGTTTTAAACTGTTCAATTTTGAATGAAAATTTTCACTTCATGTTATTTGATTATTAAAAACATATAGTATGGAGTTTTACTCGACCATTTTTTTATAAATTGGAAAATTATGTTTCAACTAAAACACATCATTATAATATTACATTTTCTTCAGATGCAATTTCCTCATAAGAGTTTTCCCCACATGCAACAAAATGTAGTTTTCGTGTAAATAAACCAAAGTTATTAAAAGTTATTTTTTCATTCATATTTTTAATATTGAAGTGTGGTCATTCCCCCTGAAAATCCATTATTGACGAATTTACGCTAGATTTACAACCAGATGGCGCAGCGAATAAAGTGATGATGTTTTGTTTTTGTTATATGAAATTCGTTTAAATTTGTTAGAAAAATCCGAATTTTCCTTCAAATTTCCCGGAATCAAGTTTTCTTTCCACGCTGAAAAGGTTAGAAAATCATCATTTTAAAATGTGGTATGTATATTACGAGGAATGGCGTGTTATAAGTATTGTAACTTTAATTTTTTTCAACTAGGTAAACGATGAGTAGCGTGTTCTACGCTAAAAATACTGCAAATCCTTCTCGTATCGGCCCCTACATAATCAATGATATTAGCCAATTTGAGATGATATCGATTTTATCGCAATTGTCCATTGTATCAATAATCGGTATGCATTATCAAACTTGAAATTTTTGAAGATTATCTATGACTTTGGTCAAATCGTGTGTTGAAACCATCCTAAGTTTATGAAACTCCAACTTTCTTACCATATACTGACGACGTTTAATGGCTGAAATGGATCTAAATTGAATAAAATGAATAATCACAACCGAATCTTGCTTTTCAGTGCGTAAAATAAACAAACACCCTCACATAATGTAGATGTCGCATGAGCTGATTCAGCTTTGCGTAAATTTCGTCAATAGTAATTGTCGCTTCCAAAATCGTGATGAAAAGCTCAATGTTGTCAACACGAATTAACTCTCCCGCTCCGAAAACAAATTTCTTCACTCCGTCAGTGCTGCCGGTCCATACTCACAAGCCACTATACCTAATATTATAGATACATCGTGTATTTTTCTGCTCGTGCCGGCACATGCCTCTACACTACGCGCTGGATGATATAAAAAGGCCTTTATGCGTCGGCTAGCCAACCTCTGTCCGTTTCTCTTTTGCTGCCGTGATGAACGGACATGCAAGGTCGTTTGGTTGTGAATGCACTCAAGGGGTAAAATAAGAGGTATGGCTATTAAATAACGAGGTATGGCTATTAAATAAGAAAAAGGGTTATATTTTTAAAATTACAGTATAACGATATGCTCCCCTTCAATATACTCCCCTTGGCTCCTCACACACCTTACCATACGCTTTTTCCATTGTTGGAAGCAGTCTTCCGAAAAACACTTACACCTGTCCACGCGATGTGAAAATTCCATATTTTTGTTTGAATTCGAACATGATTCTCGCTAGTGTTGAGTGTCTATCCCCAACACGAACAATGATACACAAACATAGACATGTGAAAACAAACACGATGTTTATAATTCAAGAACATCATGTACAAACATATCCCCCGATGTCGCAGTATTCATTGCTTTGGTTTCGTTTCTTTTCATACACGGAAAGAAATTATTCATCCCAAAACATTTCTTCGTAGAATACTTTTTCACAGAAACGAACTTGAAATTTAGTTCGCATTTCAAAAATTGCACGAACTAAGAGGCTATAAGTTCATGCACCAAAATATATATATTTATTAAGGCTCATATGGCGTCAGCCTAACGGGGCAGGGAGTTCAATATTTTGACAATGTTTGCTTACAACTATGTTAGTAATATGTAACCGATTACTCGCGGTTGGCTCGAGGTTAGTATTACAAGTGTTCTCATAATTGGGATGTTGCAGTCTTCAGTGCTCTGTACGTGTGCCCGACATGGGATACTTCCTATTGGGATGCAGCTGACCGTTAATCAGCAACGACCCCCTAGTCTGCACCCCATATCTAGCGTGGTGCGTCTTTTTCGACTCGAGGAATCCAGGATAGAATGATCACTAGCCGGCGCAATCATCAGCTCGTGTAGAGTTGTCATGAGCGGTACAACCTTTGGCTCTTGTTGAATCATCAGTGGACTGCACAACCTTCGGCCCGTGTATCCGTAAAGAGTGTGTGTATGTATTGCCGCGACTAAGTAAAAGTTTATAGATCGTTCATGCACATTTTGCAAGTCTGATTAAATAATCATTGGTTTCGTTCAAAGAAAACATTCTCTGAATAGAAAGAAGCTTTCTATTTTTTTTGCGTGCATGTTGGCAACTAAAATCTGGGGAGCCGACTGCATAGCGGGCGACGACGTACAAATGCGGACCAAAAAAATAAATACCCAAAAATTAGTTTTAGATGCAACCTTCAGCGGCACACAGCAGAACCAGCAGAGAAATTTCAGCGGCTAAAACACACCATTAAATTCTCGATGTTATCACAAACTGAATGAAGGAAAAAACTAAAAGCTACACTAACACTGCACAACATATGCTATGTGTGCATGCGATTGCATCATCCTTTCTTCTCCTCTTCTCCGCTCGTTTTATAGCTCGGGTCGCGATCGTCGCGAACAAGCAGTATTGGCCATTTGTATTCAAAGATCCAGCCAAAATTGTTGCTCCCGTGGTCGAGTGGTTAGCGTCACGCCTAATATGTCACTGCTGAATAATTCAATTTTAGTACTTGTTCAAATAGCTAATAATAGCGAATGTTACATGAATTCAATATATAAATTGATGCGTGCACTAAATAATGATATCAAATGTGAGAAACTCTCATATCAATCGATGTTTATTTTGTTCAGAACAGAAAAAGAGGTTTATTTTATTTGCCCAATATTTTTGTAGAAGCACCCATTGTCATGAAAGGAAAGCATTTTTTCCATGTCAACATACCAACACACCACGCGTTGAGTGGTGGTGGTGTGGTGTCCGATTCGCTTCTTCTACTCTACGCACTGCCGGTGCTTGGGGTGAAAATGCAAGAGAAACTGTACACCATGTTCGAACATCATGTGAAACATTGGGATTAAACATCGTATGTCCAAACATACCACGAATACAAACATGTCACATTTTCTAACATAGGTACGAAAAAATCATGTTTGTACTCAAACACAAAACTGTGAACAGCAGCGTGGACATGTTTATTCCGGACGCAGTGTTTTTTGTGAAACATGGAAGACTGGTTGGAAGCAATGCTGAAACTCTTCTTTTGTGATGGCGTTCAAAAGCCGCGTCGCTTTTTCCTTCACCTCTTCAACGGACTGAAATCGGGTACCTTTCAACACGGATTTGATCTTGGGGAATAGAAAAAAGTCGCATGGGGCTAGATCTGGCGAGTACGGGGCATGTTCGAGCACTGGAATGCCCTTTTCGGCTAAAAATTGCTTCACCGACAGCGCGTTATAGGCAGGTGCGTTGTTGTTCGTGTTTTTCGTCACACATGATTTCCGACGTGCACTACAAACCACGTTCTATTCAAACCACTGCTGCTCGCAAACTACTATAGTGACAAAAACGTGTTTTCGTACGTTTATAGCAGACACTTCAAGCTACCGAACGCACTATTCGTTTTTCCCCCCACACCTCTAGGGCGCGCAGTCTCGTTTTTTAATAGTCATACCTCGTGTGACTTCGCACACATTTGGACAGTTAACTAGGTGTTCCCATGATGCTTTTTTATAACACGAAAAGGATATTTCGGATGCACGAAGGAATGAATAAACACGTCTCGATGATCTGAGTGTCGAACGTCAAAAAGAAAAAGAATATTGTTCCGTATATGTTTGAACAGACAATTCCAAGGAAAAACAAAATATCTATTCATCCATTTATTGAGAATTGATTGAGCTGCAACTTCAAACAAATGATTACTAAGTCAACGGTAGTCCTACGGTTATATCACCGATACAACACACTCCTAGTTTTTTGACGTAGAACTACGTCTTTCAGGAAGGGTGTAAAATCAGAAAACAGGTCACGTTTTTATGAAATAAAGTTAATGTTAATAACTATTTTCACCGTGAACGAATTATCATGATTTGCATACCAATCGTATCGGAAATTCTCTAAGATTTATTTTCCATACATTTGTTTTACCGATGTTTTTGCTAACCCTACCCGTATTTCGAATGCCTATAACTCGAACATTTCTTAACAGATCGGAAAAATGTTTGCATCAATTGATAGGAAATATTTCTATGCGTCTATTACAATTAATAAAATATTATTTTTCATGAGATTAACAACTGAATTACTGTGAAATGTCAAGCGTTATCTAAACGCCCTAAATGGAAAGTTTGGTTGGCCCGATTTACGGTTTCCCCAACACAGACTCGATGTACCTGGGAAAATCCGCTTTGCAAATATACATGCAAGTCGGGGGTATTTTTGTTCCCACCGACCTGTGTTTCCATATCACGGACTTCAAAATCAATGGGTGAATCCGCTTTGCAAATACATGCAAGTCGGGAGTATTGTTTAGTGTTGATTACTTTTGTACTCGCTTGTCATTGTGCAAACCGTTAATTACTGAGTAATTTAAGTTAAGGTGACATTACTCGGGAATTAATCAAGCAAATGAACCGAAATTTGGCATATCGAGGTTCTAGGGAGCAATAAATGTTTTTATGGTAGTTAGACTCTCCACCCCCCTCGCTAAGGGGGGGGGCTGCCATACAAATTAAACACAAATTTCTGCATTACTCGAGAATTAATGAAGCAAATGGAACCAAATTAGTCATATTGAGGTTTTAGGGTGCAATAAATGTTTCTATGATGGTTAGACTCTCCACCCTCCTCTCTAAGGAGGGGCAGCCAAACAAACGAAACTCGAATTTTTCGAATACTAATCCAGCAAATGGAACCAAATTAGGCATGCGAATGTTTAGGGGACACGAATCGTTTCCATGGTGAATAGACATTCCTCCTCTCTCTCAGAGGGGGGGGGGGATTTGACATAGAAATGAAGCATACATTTCTGCATAATTCAAGAACTGTTCAGTCCACCGCTCAGCGCAGAGCACTGAATTTACGAGCGACAGGAAGGTGGTGGAAGGAAGACAACAAAAGGACGATCGCGAGGATACACACACCAACATACGCCCCACCTGTGGGGAGAGTGCATTGCGAGCGACAACATCCTGCACTGCGTGCAGGGAGAAAGGGACTTGAGTTTCAACCGCCGCTAAGCAAAGAAGTTTATTTCGCGTGATAAAACATTGGGAAGCAAGAAGCTAAAAAGAAAGTGATAATATTTTATCTTGTAAATTTGGTGTAAATAAAATGTGTACAAAGGATTAAGTGACTTATTTGCTACCAACCGATTAATCCCTCATTCGGTCCGTGGTATAGTTTTTGGTTTTGGATTGACCAAAGAAGCGAATGGAATGTTCCATTTGCTTCGCATCGCACGCGGCACTGGGCCGCTCGGAATCATTTCCGTGGAAACGCATTCTCTCCTAAGTAGCATAACTGCTACTTTGGTTGAGATTGCCATATTCGTTGACCTTGCGTGTCAGCCACATGGGCGGCTGTGGAAAAGTTTGGTTCGAACACGCACAAACATGATCGCAGCAAAATACAGTCCACTGCTTGGTGAAACAACAAGAACTAATCAAGCAAACTGAACGAAATTTGGCATATGGAGATTTTACGGGACAAGAAACATTTCTAAGGTGGTTCAACACTCCACCACCCTCTCTAAGGGAGAGCTGCCATACAAATGAAACACAAATTTCTGCATAACTCGAGAACTAATCAAGCAAATGGAACCAAATTTGGCATGTGGAGGTTTTAGAGTGCAATAAATGTTTTTATGGTGGTTTGACACCAGTAATGAGGAATTAGGGAGATTCCTGCCGTGAAGCACGTGACCGACTGTTGCTTATCGGTCCTCCCCCAACAGCTCCCGCAAGTGAGTGTGGGCACGATTCGGCCGACAGTGGTCTGGCTGACACAATGTAGTTATGAATAAATCAAATTATCTAAAATCTCATTCTCTCATCCGTTGCAAGATCATGAATCCATTGGTAATTGATAACTTCGAAAATCTACTCCAACTGACTCCTCAGTCAAGTTGTATGTCTTTATACCATGAGTACCTTACACACGACGTGCGCCCTTCACCAGGCATCTCCAACCAAGTTTGCTTCCCATACTTCTGCAATTCCTCTGTCATTTTTTATCTGTCCATGCGACAAAAAATCCATGGAATCCCAGATCACCTACGCTCCGATTCTATTCCGCCGATATTTTCGGCAGAATATGGGAAAGTTGGATCTGATAAAATGTTCTTTACTGACGGTTCATTCATAAACGGGTCCACTGGCTTCGGCATCTTCAATGAAAATTCCAGTGCCTCTTTCAAACTCAAAGATCCTTGTTCCGTGTTTGTCGCTGAACTGGGTGCGATATATTACGCATTAGGGATCATTGAAAC
Source organism: Toxorhynchites rutilus septentrionalis (assembly GCF_029784135.1). NCBI lineage: Eukaryota > Metazoa > Arthropoda > Insecta > Diptera > Culicidae > Toxorhynchites > Toxorhynchites rutilus. The sequence goes on along the minus strand of NC_073746.1, from coordinate 286,672,762 downwards.
ATTGCCCATCGACCACTATTTTATTTTTTCAGACAGTCTCAGCTCAATAGAGGCAATCCGCTTAATGAAAGTTGATAAACGCTCATCTGATTTCCTAACAAGAATAAGACAACTATTGAGTGTTTTGGTCGAAAAATTATTCAAGATTACCTTAGCATGGGTTCCCTCGCATTGCTCGATTCCGGGGAATGAGAAAGCGGACTCGCTAGCTAAGGTGGGCGCTTTAGAAGGCACACTTTTTGAAAGGCAAATTGCTTATAATGATTTTTTCCACATTCCTCGTCAGTATACGCTCGTAAGTTGGCAGCGCATGTGGAGTGGTGATGAGTTCGGTCGTTGGTTACACACGATTATCCCTAAGGTCTCGACGAGTGCATGGTTCAAGGGATTGAATGTAGGTCGTGATTTCATTCGCGTGATATCTCGGCTTATGTCCAATCACTACAACCTAAACGCGCATCTCTATCGCATTGGGCTCGCAGCAAACAATCTTTGTGATTGTGGCGATGGCTACCACGACATCGAGCATGTTGTCTGGTCGTGTATCCGGTTCCATGCTGCTCGCTCTCAGCTCTCTAGAGCACTGAGAGCACAAGGCAGACAATCGGATATCCCCGTCCGGGATATCTTAGGTAGCCGGGATCCTGATCTTCTGCTTCATCTATACCTGTTCCTCAGAAACGCCGATGTCAACGTTTAATGATGTTTCCTTCGTTGTGTCCCCGTTTCATATCCCTTCTATCCGATCGATAAACTTTTACTTAGTCGCGGCAATACATACACACACTCTTTACAGATGCACGGCCCGAAGGTTGTGCAGTCCACTGATCATTAAACAAGAGCCAAAGGTTGTACCGCTCATGACAACTCTACACGAGCTGATGATTGCGCCGGCTAGTGACCATTCTATCCTGGATTCCTCGAGTCGAGAAAGACGCACCACGCTAGATATGGGGTACAGACTAGGAGGGGCGTTGCTGATTAATGGTCATAGGAAGTATCCCGTGTCGGGCACACGTACAGAGCATCGAAGACTGCGACATACCAATTATGAGAACACCTGTAATACTAACCTCGAGTCAACCGCGAGTAATCGGTTACATATTACTAACATAGTCTAAGCAAACATTGTCAACATATTGAACTCCCGGCTCCGTTAGGCTGACGCCATATGAGCCTTAATAAAATATATATTTTGGATAAAAAAAAAAAAAAAAATCTAAAATCTGTCAGTGTACATGGGCTATATGAAACGTCCCATATCCGAAAAACAAAAAGAAGAAAAAACGAAGCAGTGGACCAAAATAGAAAGAATAAATATTGAACAAAACTAACATTTAGTTTAGCAAATATGCTTAAAGTGTAGGAGAAGATAATGAAAAATATCTATCAGTTTGTTAAAAAAACAAGACAATTGAAAATTTTTGGAAAACTCTGAAGGAAAAAGAGAAAATACAGAAAATTAAATTCCCATATTTTCTACTATTATTATAGTGACAAGTGCTGTTAGTCCATATGATGTTTGCGCTAGCGAAATTTATCTTTGTTCGAAACTGGAAATGGATTTTAATGTGATGAAACGCACTCCTTCATCTTCTTCTATCTATACCAATAAAAAAGTATCGCCGAATGTGTTGATAAGAGCAGAACTCGAGGAAGAAGTTGTCCGATTTAGGGCTGTCTTTGGACTTTCATATTTTCTGTATAAAACATTTATTCCATGCAACGGAGAAACATGGTATTTGCAAGTGGTTGAAAAATCTTGAACGAGAACTGTGTCTGAAAATAATCTGATATTATAATGTTGAGTTTTGTTAGAAATACAAGGAATTTTACAGTAAAAGGTAAATTCAACGGGGTCGATTAGAAGATCAATCAATGAACAGTTATGCAATTGGACCCATGAACTTGCTCATAGTAAGAAAACGTGAATGTTTGAAGGTATTGATAAAAAAAACAAATGTTAGGCGGGGCGAAGTTTGCCGGATCAGCTAGTATGATAATAAATACATTTCTTCGAAAACGAAAACTATGTATTATTGGAGGGGTGACACCCTAGTAACCCGTCTCGGGTGTCACCCGGTCACGCTACGTCACTACAAATTTTATCAAATTTTACCCAATCAATATTGTGGGTAAAATCGTATGCCACTTGGACCAATTTCTGTGGGCACATCTCATTAGCAATAGAAACAAGAATTGGTAAGTGATCGCTACTGTGAGGATGTTGGATTACTTTCAAAATACAATCTGAACGAACAGACAGACATGTCAAGTCCACTTTCTCTATCAGAGGGTTTGGGTACTCTTGTAGCTTCGCCAGTGTTGGAAATTGACGTATTGAAATTATCGCACAGATTAAAGATGATCGGTCTAGGCGGATAATATTAAAATCGTGGAAATTATAAACCTTATCAGGGGAAAGTCCTGTTTCACAAAGAGCAAATACGTCAGTGTGGGATATAGAACAGACATGGAATAATATACATATATACAAGATAAGTTATTCATCAATTTGTCAAATTTACACTACGGACATACGTGTTTCAAGTTATTAAATAACATGATGTAAAAATTTTCATTCAAATTTTAACATTTGAAAACTGGCTTCGTGTCTTCTAATCTAATAGAGATTACACTAACGAGTTTGGGACCCAAATTATAGCCCCTATTTGGAAGTCGCCACCAGACATCGATACTATTACACTGTCAACGCGAATTGAGCGGAAGAGATTAGGATAAAGAGTCCTAGGTGGAAGATTGGATCGAGTTGCAGATTCATTCTGTAAACGATTTCAGGAGTGTAATGTGTCTCCCGGAGCGGAGGAAAATATATCCGAAATGGCCACCAACTATCCCGTCCCTGGTCACGACAGTCAGATCTTGTCTTGTTGACTAAAAATGTCGATCTATAAAAAATTGAATAAATTTTAGCGATTCGATTTTGGGTTTAATACTTCTGCAGTTCAATTGAGTAACTTCAATTATACATATACCGCTTATAGAACAATTAGGCATCGAGAGAGAAAATGGTTGCAAGAAGGGATAGAGGCAAATGAACTTCAAAGTTTGAAGCCTCTCTAATACAAAAAACAGAACAGTGTAGGAACAAAACTAACGATAGTAATTTTGAGGGACTCGAGGATGCTTAAAACATCTAGAATGTGACTCGCAATACTTGGTAGGGAAAATAACCCAGCATTGGAAGACCCGGACGGAATGTTCACGTCTTTTTGTGTTCTCGGGGAGGCAAAACCAGGAGGTGTTTGCTTTGAAATTTTATCATTCCCAGAAGACCTTACAATTGGTTTCACATTTTCTTGCCTCAAACGAGGAATCGGAGGTGTAAGAATATCGCAAATTTTTCATAGATTATGGAAGAGCTTTTCAGGGAAAAGTTACCCGAAACGAACCTGAAAAACAGAAAGGAAAAAACAAAAAAAGTTAGCAGATGGCAGAACTTAGCCTAGCTGTTACCGAAGAGCAACTCCAAAAAGATGGGCTATCTGCTATCTGCAGGCTGGTGACGATGTTGATATACGTTCAGATAGTCGATGGATGCGCCGTTTAATGAGTACTTAGCAGTACTTCGGGAAGGAACTCGAAACAGTTCGTTGTCTCAATTTTTTTCATGAAATGAAATGAAAAATAAATTATTTTGTTTGCTTCCAAAAACGGACTGAATTTCCTTACAAACCTTTTTAGCGGAAAATCATAATCATAATTGATGTAGAATAGGAGCTTTTGGCAAAACTCAGCAGCTTCACTGATGACGGAATCGTTAATCAGTTGATCTTAGTCACGGTAGTGCACGTACCAAGGTCACACATATACTTGGCTTTTCAAAGATCTCAGCGCGTGGGTTCCCCCCCTTCTCGCGTTACGTAATTTGTGCACGACGCCTAACTGTTTTGTTCACCTTGTTCACATTTGCACTAAAACATAGTTCATTCTCGTTAATGTACCAAACATTTTAAAATTAATGCGAATCCAATAAACATTCGTATTTTTAAGATTTCTTTAAGCATGTTTCCGTCTTTTCCGAAACGTTTGCCACCCGTATTTCGTTCAAGCATTATCGACTAACTTTGAGGAAAAAGTCACAGGAGAGTTGTGTCCGAGACACGACCGCATAGTTGACGTAGGATTCCGTTCACGGCGTTTACCGAGTGATGATAGTAGGATAGTAGGATGGTAAACAGTCGTTAGATGGTGCGTACCAGATAAAAGATACCGTAGTGGAACGAGATATGATGTGATCCTAGACGAGATGCCTCCTATGTTATGTATGGATGAAATAAAGAGAAAAAAACTCACCGATGTAATATAACATAATTACCAACACCGAACACAATCATCAATTTTTCTCATCAGTCAAAACATGTTACTTTAATATAGAGAAAATATATTTGAAATGGAAAAGGTAATTTTCATTTATAACTTTTATTTTCTGAATGTTTATTCAACCCAATGCGAATTTTAATTGGACTAACAGTGTCAACTTTCCTTAGGTTTTCACCCAACACAACATAACAGACAGCTTAAACCAAACGCCCCGTTCTCGAACGGGAACACACGTTGGTTTTTATTTATGAAAATTGAAATAAAACGTTTCATATATCAAGTCATTTTTAACACAACTGCTACCATATACAATTTTACACCTACGCTTATGTTAAATTTTCCACAATACACGATCGGTCATTGATATGAAATTTCACGAAGCAATCAACATTAAAGTTTATTTTTAAATTATATTTGAATTTTATTTGCTAGAATTAATTGTATCACTCACCTTACTTGCAATATAAAAATGCCCCTGAATTACATATATTTGCAATGCCGATTTCCCCTGGGCACCTTGGTTTTCATGTCTCTGTTAGGGAATACATTTCGTTAGGAACAAAAGCACCCCCTACTTTCATGTATTTGAAATGCCGATTTCCCCCATGCAAATTGGTTTTGATGTCTCTGTTAGGGAATACATTCCGGTAGAAACAAAAGCACCCCCTACTCTCATGTATTCGCAATGCCGATTTTCCTTAGGCAGCCTGATTTCGATGTCTCTGTTAGGGACCCGCCGCATTTGTCGTCAATTTCAATCAATCAGAAGTAGGTATTTCTGTTAGGATAGGGGTTGAGATTTTTCAATTGTTCGATAGTTAGTTTCATGGCATATATTATTTTCTTCAATATAATAAATTGTTATGGAGTGCCGAAATCGACTGACGCAAAAATTTCATCAATCCATCATGAAATGACTGAGCAATAAGCGTTTGAAATTGGACAATTTTCACGATGTGCTCGATTTTGGATTTTCAATTTGTACCACCATATGTTCCCGAAAGACGTAATCCTACGTCAAAAAAATGTTTCCGCATTACAGATTATTAACGAACAAACTCACAAAACATAACGATTTTCTCCAAATCAAAAACTAAACAATGTGTAGAACTTCTCGACCTTTCTATCAACTAAGGAAAACCATCATGAGAAGTGCTGGCACCATGGTTGGTCTTCATTTGGAAGCTTATCACTCGGAAAGCACCCGATTATGGCGCATTAAACACAAACCATCAGCTCACTGACCACGCAATGGACCAACGCAACGCTGAAAGCCCGACGTGGACGTGCTATTTTTTTCCCGGTTTTTCTTCAAGCATTACAATCAAATTTTCCGAAAATCTCTTCCTGGGTTCGGGACTGCGAGCAAACTGATCCTTCCTTGCCCCATAATCTGAGCACCGTGTGGAGGGGAATAATATACTTCACGGTCAATTTCAATTCCGCCTAAATTGCCCGCTGTAATTTTACAGCGAATAATGGGCCAGTCAGCAGTTTCCGTGTTTCCAATTACATTATGGCGGTAATCTAAACAACACATTGGGTGGTGCTGGGCTGGTACTCGCAAATGGTTTCGTGTAATTTGGAGTATTTTCCCTGGACGTGGCCACGAATTTGCGCCCTCTATCACGGATGATAACCGTTGGAATTTGCAACTCATTAAAGGTTTACCCGCTGCCGAAGCTTGAAATTCTAATTCTAGGTGTGTGAGGTAGAATGTAGCGCCCAATTAATTTGAGACTAAGTTATCCGCTTTCGAGCAAGAAATGGGGATTTTTCGGTGATATATGGTAGTGTTTTGTTTGTCTAGATGGGCTGGATGTTCCGTGTGTATGACAAAAATAATTACTTTTTTCTCTGCTTACCATTATTTCCATTTCACTTACCGTCAACACGTGATTCTATCCTGTCTTCGAGGAGATTTGCGTCATGCACCGAAATAACATTCAATTCATTTTCCCTACGTGAACCCGCCAACTTGCTGAAACGAGATCCCATCTGCTCGAAGACTTATATCAATTGCTGGCTTTTGCCCGGATGATGACATAAGAACAAATCTATCACGTTCCGTTCGTTAGGTGAAAATGCGCCTCTTCTACGATGGTCCGACGAAGAAAATCCAACCCGGGAGTGCGGTGAGGTAGATCAACAAACGAAGCAATTTGCGTTGTCTTCCTTCGGACGGATGCGAGCAGAACGAATCCCTCTTATCGGGTGCAATCTTCACACTGGATTGTCGGTTAAGTGGCGGAAATGAACTCTTAATCTATTGGGGTCGGAAAAATGACGAAGGAGCCGAACCGGCCCGGCCAATGGATTTCTTCACACCGCTCCTGACCGACAAATTTCTTTGCCCGAAATCACCGAGAAACGTTCGCAAGCGGAGAGGAGGTGATCTGTTTAATTAATTTCATTAACCTTTGAGCTATATGTCGTAGATTATAGTGCCGAGATGCTTTACGAGTTATGCCAAACGAGTGGAGTGTGAATGAAAGATATCGAGATATTCTATTTGTCTAATCTTAATTGAAAGGTCTTGACACGAACAGAAAATCATTGAGCGGTCGACTTCATCAGAGCTAACAGAAATAAGTAGTTTTGAATTTAACAATAAAAGGGCGTATCCAAAAGCATAAACATTTTTTTTCGAAAACCCATAACACGAAATCTAGTTGTCTGATTCAAATATGGTATTTCACAAACTTGTTGGAAAGTCAATTAACTTTTTAGAAAAGAATAACGTATTAAATACAATGTTCAAAAAGCTCAAAGGTTGATTTGAATATTAAAATCTTTCATATCTTAGCCCATTTAGATATTGGTTTTATGAGTTTTATTAGAATAAAAGGGTATTCTAATAATGTTTAATTTAACCAGTTAACTGTGGCGTCTCCATTAAAAAGTGCGCATAGTTTTGTGTCTCCAGAATCGAGCCATGATAAGATAGTGGATGAAAAAGATGGGTTTATTTGATAAAATTGAATGTTTTATTATTAATATTTACTTCTTTGAGGATATACAGGGTTTTCCATTTCGGGCTTAAATTATACTATAAAAATGATGAAAAACCGGCAAATGTTTTTCGAGCATTACGGACGGATTTTGGTCGTCATGGACGGCCTACAGAGCACACAATCGCTAATGTAGTGCGTAAATTCGAGCAAACTGGATCCGTAGCGGATATTGTGAAACCTGTGCATCATCGTAATGTGCGTTCGGCCGAAAATATTGCTACTGTTGCTGCCAGTGTGGAGGATGAGGCTCGTCAAACACATCATTGTGGCGAATTTTGCATTTGGACTTGCACCTACATCCATATAAAGTCCAACTGGTACAAAAATTAGAGCGTGGTGACCATGGAATGCGTCGGGCATACGTCGATTGGGTGAACGAACAACAGCAGCAAAATGCTGAATTTTCGCATAAAATTTTCTTCAGCGATGAGGCACATTTCGAGTTCGGTGGCTTTGTGAACACCCAAAATTTCCGTATATGGGGCTCAGAAAATCCACACGTGATTGTTGAGAGGCCATTGCATCCGCAAAAAGTCACTGTTTGGTGCGCATTATGGTCTGGTGGAGTCATCGGGCCGTATTTCTTTGAAAATGAGGACGGCGAGACGGTAACTGTGAATGGTGAGCGGCCATGGGCATGTTCACCGATTTTTTTTTTGCCACAAATTGAATATATGGATACGGATGACATGTGGTTTCAGCAGGACGGCGCCACGTGCCACACAACACGACCGAACATGGCCATATTGCGAACGAAATTTGAGGGACGCATAATTTCGCGTTTTGGTGATGCCAATTGGCCGTCCAGATCATGCGATTTGAACCCGCTAGACTTTTTTTTGTGGGGTTATGCGAAAGACCGTGTCTATGCTCCGCAAACTCTTGAACATTTGAAAGACAACATTCGTGAAGGTATGACCGAGATACCGCCCCATATGTGCCGAAAAGTCATCGAAAATTACCTGTTCCGGATCAAGGTGTGCGAAGAAGCCCTAGGTGGGCATTTGAATGATGTTGTATTTCACACATAATGGCATAAACCAAACTTTAATTTGAAATAAAAGTTTCATCGAAATTCGAATTCTAAGTGTGTTTTATTTCCATTTACTTTCGGAATTTAAAGTTGGAAAACCCTGTATTATAAACATATTAAACTTAAAATGCAATGATTTCAAATAAATATTGTACATACAAAAGTAAGATTTCAAGTCATGCTGTGAAGTAATAATCAGTAAAACATGGTACAGCGCGGACTCGATTATATACAGTTTTTGATTTCTTTTCACTGTATATAATCGAATCCTGTATACAAGCGAGTCAAAAAGAATATTTTTTTTTATTTGGTTTTTTTTGCATGTATTTTTCGTTTTTTGAAAATAAAAGAGGAATTTGATTATTGATGCATCCCCTCAAAGTCAGAAGACACCTTTCTCACATGAAAAAAAATAATTTATCCAGATTATCTCAGGAAGTGATAGTCGATCATATTTGATGAAAAAAATCCTCCTACGCATATGTTCGAATTTCAACAATGACAAAGATATATAACTTTTTGTTTTGTTTCGGACTCTGTTGCCTCAACCTGACTCTACATTAAAAAATACGCTACGGAAGACGATTCTGATGCTTTCATTTGAAAGATGAGAAAATTTAGTACAGGATATAGTAGTGGAACAACTAAATTAGTGGATTTCAATAACATTTTGGAAGTGAAAAACTTAAATGTTAATAATTTTTAATGTGTTATTATTAATTTTATCCTAAAAAATTATATTAAACAAGAGTTTCTATCAATTAAATTGAAGGTCTTTCACCGCTCTACAATTTGTTCTTTGACGTCCAACTTCTATCTTTTTTAATTTGGCTGCAATATCGATATAAACAATTCCTGGTGAAAATTCAAGCGAAATGTTCAAAAATTACGATTTTTACCCCACTATACATGTAATAGCCACTTAAACTTCACCTTAATGTTGAAAGGTTACATTTCTTCTTGAAATAAGCCATATTTGAAATTTAAAAAAAATATTTTTCCAAACTTTATATAATCGAGTCCAAAATTGTATATAATCGAATCACATATAATCGAGTCTGTATATAATCGAGTCCGACCTGTATTATATACAATGGGACATTGTAAATCGAACACCAGTAACGCGATTGCCCACTGATCTTAAGTTTTAAGCAATGCGAATATCCTTAAAATATTATCATCGCACATAAATAAATTCATTATGCGAACAGGTAAACTTTTTCAACCCGTGCATAAGGGGACACATGACATCATCTCGAACTATTTCTATTTTCTATTCGATTGTTTTATTCCGGCATAGCCTTAAAATATTTGTTTTTTCTTTATTTCGTCAAACTATAGTAGACAACAATTACATACATTGCTTACAATTACATTATACTTAATGAATAATTAATAGCTATATTTATGAAAATCAATTATTAGAGGTATCATGTATTTTGTATTAATAATGAATTACGAAATGCAACGCAGCAAACATATATGAAAAAACTGTAATTCACGAATACAATGATCTTTCAGTCAATGACTTTTTCAATAATTTCTTCGTCATTGTCACATCAATTACATTACTGTACTTATTGTACGTTCTCATCATTCTATTAAGTGGACCATTCATAGCATATAAAGTTCGAAATGAAGTTGGTTTGAACAAATTGCGTGCTCGCAAGGCTCGTGTTGGTGCATAAAAATTTAGATTTTCGAGTAAGTTTTCAGAACTAATCCTGTGTGAAACTAAGTCAATTAAATTTGACATTGTGGAAATTTCTCTGCGTTTCTCAAGTGTTTCAATATTTAATAACATACAACGAGCTTCATATGGGGGAAGGGGATATGTTGTCCAGCCTAGCTTTCTCAGGGCAAAAAATAAAAACTGTTTTTGTACTGATTCTATTCGATTGGAGTGCAGTTCTTGATAGGGTGCCCATACAACACTGCAATATTCTAAAATAGATCTAACAAAACTTATATACAATGTTTTTATTGTGTATGGATCACTGAAATTGTAACTAAATCTTTTTATGAAACCGAGCATACTATTTGCTTTATTGATCATTGTATTGTAATGTTCGCCAAAAGTGAGTTTCGAATCAAGAATTATACCTAAATCTCTAATTTTGACGCATCTCTCTACAGTTTCAAATCCTAGAGAACATATGAAGTCATAAGTTTCATGTTTTCGAGTATACGATATAATATTACATTTTTTCACATTAATATCTACTAGACTTTTCACGCACCATTCGAAGAAAACATCTACTTCTTGTTGGAAAATCACAAGATCACTACATTTGGTTACTTCCATGTACAATTTCATATCATCAGCATATATTAGAATGTTGAGGTTAGTTAATACTAGTGACACATCATTTACGAATAGGATAAAAAGTAAAGGGCCTAAGTGAGAACCTTGTGGAACTCCGGATGTGACATACACTGGACTAGAGATTTTTCCTCTAAAGCGAACAAACTGTGTTCTATTGGTGAGGTAAGATTCTACCCACTTCAATAGAGTTCCAGTTACTCCCATACGTTGGAGCTTGAAAATAAGCATTGGAATATCTACTCTGTCGGAAGCCTTGCTGAAGTCTGTATAAAGAGTCTCGACAACATTGCCTCTATCCATTACCGCAAGAGAATAGGATACAAATTCTAACAGATTTGTGGCAGTGGATCTTCCTTTATAAAAATCATGTTGATTCGGTGAAATATAATGTTTTAACTGATTGAACATTTTAGTATTGACAATGGATTCAAATAATTTGGGAATACAAGATAATATGGCGATACCACGATAGTTACTTATGTCAGATCGGTTACCAGATTTGAATATGGGTAGTAGGAATGATTTTTTCCAGACAGAAGGAAATATTGCGAATTTTAGCGATAAATTGAAAAGCAAGGACAAAGGATGAACGAAAGCCGATGCCAACTTTTTCAACAACATTGGAGGGATACCATCCGGCCCGGGACCTTTAGATGAATCTAGATTCTCCAGCGCGACAAGAAGTTCGTTAGCGGTAATATTATCAATTGAGACCGAGTTTGCACATTCGGGTAAAAACGAAAAATAATCGTAATCTCGAACCACGTTATTTGTTGTGTAGTTACCTTGGAAAAAACGGGCGAATTGATTTCTAATATCACTATCATTTGATCCAACGTATTCTCCAAATTTCATACTTGATGGGAAATTATTAGATTTCATCTTATCGCTGGCAAAATTGAAAAATTTCTTAGGATCGGATTTAATATTATTTTCTATCCTTGTAATATAGCTTTCATATTGTAGTGATATTTTCGTATCAAGGTTTTTACAAATATCTTTGTATATGGTTAAATTATTCAAAGTTTGGTTCGCTTTGTATCTTTTATGAGCTTTTTGTTTTTTTGTTTTTGAGATTTTTAATATCACGGGTGAACCATACTGGTGTTTTTGAATTTGTATTAAGTTTTTTCTTTCTTGTTGGAACATGTTCGCTTATGATTCTATACAGATTATCATCAAAAAATTCAACAGCTTTGTCTATGTTCCTTTCATCTTCAAGTAGAAATGACCAATTTATATCATTAAGCTTACAATTAATTTGCTCGTAGTCTGCTATTTTGAAATCAAAATTTATCTCAAATTCGCAATCGGCGGGGCGTGTACTTGTGCTATCGATAAATAAAGAGTATTCTATAGCGGTGTGGAATTTTTCATTTTTCCAAAGAGGACATTCAGCTTTCGAAACATGGAAATCTTCTGTGCAATTAGTAAACAACAAGTCTAGGAAACAATTTAGTTCATTTGAAATAGGATTGATTTGACATAGACCTAGTTGACTTGTTTTATTGAAAATAAGATCTACCTCGTCTACAATGAAATCAATTGTATTTTGATTGAAGTCCCCGTAAATATGGATTTTAATTTTAGGGTCGAGTTCATCAACAAATGACTCTACAATATTTAAAAAACTCTCATAGGAATGTTTTTTGGCAAAATTAGGAGGGAAATAGATAGATACAAAAACATGTGTTTGCCCATTAATACATACTTTAACCTACACATCATCAAATTCTTTATGTTGTTCACTAGGAATACGAACTGCGTTTAACAGGTCATTAACAGCAATGAGTACACCACCCCCCGATTTTTTATCACACAATGACAAATCTCGATCACACCTAAACACCGTAAAATTGCTACCGAATAATTCTTCACTTTTCACTGTGTCGTTCCAACTGGTTTCAGTGGCCAATATTACATTGTACAGGCAAGCATTAACTGCTTTATATATTTGTTTCATTTTTGCCGCACTACGCATTCTATTGAAATTTTGACAATAAATAATTATTTCAAGTAGACCTTCATCCGAAGAATGCGTCAGTGGTGGTGATAACTCGAGCAACCGTTATTGGTCGTACAGCAGCATGGCATGCACCTGTTAGACTATGAATGAGGCTGCGTTGTGTGTGGAGGTTGATGGTCCACAGGATAAGGGTTAAGCACCTCTCCTCTTTGGAAGTTGATCATTCGTGGATTCGTTTCGGGTGGCCTAGAGAACTGATGTTTAGCCGCTGCCAAGAGTACTCTGTCCGGTGGTAGAAGCACGGTATTGTTTCTCGTTTGATGATTGATGATGATGTTCCTGCGTTAATGATTGTTAATGTTGTTCCTGCGTTGATTATTGTTCCTGCTGCTGGATTCGTTACTATTAAATCGAATGTTGTTCATGTTGAATGTACTGTCATATCTGTTTGGGTTATGATGGCGGATGTTATTAATGTATGAGTTGCTCCTGATATTTCTGTGGCGCGCATTATTGTTATTATTTGTAGCTGAGTTGCTGTAATTCCTTCTACTGTCAACATTTCGACGATTATTCCTATTGGGTTGGTTCATCCTTTGATTCCTTCTGCGACGGTTCCTGACCTTTTCAGCTTTCTTTTGTTGATTGAGCCTACGAAGTTGACGCGCGTCATATTCGGTCCAGTCAGCTTTCCACCTTCTGGTAGATCCTAGAATTCGCCAGCCTGGATTCGCTGTATTTCGTTCTACACTTGCGACATCTAAACATCTTGAAGTTTTAGAATATGTTTTGTTTTCTCAAAAATTACAATTCAAATAGCTAATTGTCACTGATTTATACGCATGACGAGTATACTCGTCAATCAAAGTAAAAATAAAAAAATAATAATAATCATAAAAATGGAGGTATGATTTTTTTACAAACAATCCATTTTTTGCGAGTTCAATATTTTAAAAAAAATAAGCTAATTGCCTTCGATTAGATATGTCGATCATCTAAATCGGTTCAGTGGTTATGAATTTAAAAAAAATCATTTTAGGGGAAAAAGTAGAAAAAAAATATTTTCGGACCACCCTGAAATGAAAATGGGCAACCTAATAAAAAAAAGTTAAAAATGCGGGTCTAATGTTTTGCGTTAAAGAACAAAATTACCACATTTGACGAAAATCTGAGAACCACTACAGGGAAATTCGATATAACATACCCTCGTTATGAAATGTCCAAAAAAGAATTAGACTACTCTTTGGAAAGGGCCAAAATTTAATTTCTTATTTTTTTACAAAAATTTTTAAGTCCAAAACTATAATACCTACAGAATTTTGATCAGAGAATGAAATGTAGGAAATTGTTTAAATTTTCATGTAAAAATACATAAATAAATTTACACGGAAAAAAAAAAATTTCATAGATAGAAACAGATTTTTCTCAAAAACGTATTACCATATTACCGATTACCATATTTTAAATACCGATTAGGGTAAAAAATGCGATTTCAGTATTTTTGTATGAAGAATATCCAAATAATTCAACCATCGTTCGTTTTCTAAACAAAACGATTTTATTAACGTTGTTAAATGACAGATGGCGCTTCGTCCGCTTCATGCGCAAGTAACCTCAATCAATCTAAAGCCAGGTACATAGCCGGCGTGTTGGAAGCCTTGAGTGAGCACAAGGGATTATTGAAATACTTCAAATCACACTTGGTCGAATTACAAAATCACAATCACGCTGCTGTCATCACATAACAGCGCGTGTGTTTAGTCTGATCGGAGTGGTTAAGTGGAAGAAGTGAGGATTACCCCATACACACATTTTTAGTTTGGGTATCCACTCCATATCGGTTTGGCATGGGATGGCTGTATTGGAGTGTGTAGATGTAGTGGATAAAAATATTGAGAAGAGATGAAAAATCGATTTCTTTATTTTTCCAGATTTTCTGGACCAAGAAATTTTTTTGCCAACTAAGTCGATAACAAATCCAATTAACCTTATCAACTAGCTTTCATTTGATCCCTATCGCGCTCCTGTACGATGTTCCAATATGAAATATATTCGTTTGAATGAAAAATTCCCCCTTTGTGTTTGATGATTAATAATTCCATAAATAATGAGCGCACCGCAAATCAAAAGTTTTTAAAACTCCAATAAATTCTGTACAAGGTTAATTTGTTACTTCAACGGTCTAGTGTATCCCCAAAACCACTGTGAACGATTCATATTGATACGTTTAGCCGTTTTTTTCAGTCGATCGATCAAAGTATAGAGTAAATTAGAGGAGCACTTCATCAGAATTTGTACCAGAAGTACAAAATGCTATGCGTATCCTCGGAATGAACGATTCATAACTTTCGTTTTAATGCACTCCATTCATATCAATGCAAATGGCCGAAAATACACTCGTCAAAAAAATTAGGGGAACAGAGAGCAAAGTCGAAAATTTAAAGTGATTTTTGACATGCTGTAACTTCGTGAAAAATCAACGCATATCGATGGGATGCGCATAATTTTTAAGTTACAACTTTAAAATAAATTAGATTAAGATAAGGGTAAATAAGAGGTACATTTAATCGCAAATCGTATCAGAAGTACGTGACTCTCAGAACGAACGATTCATGGTTTTTTATTGAATTCATCTTCAAAGACGAAGGAGTATGTTTTCATTCAAATTAAAAGTATATCTGTGTGGGGAGGTCCTGCACGAACGTTCTTGGAACCAATGAAAGCTGGCTGATAAGGTTAATTGGAGTTGCTATTTTTTTTTTGGTTAGCAAAAAATTATGTAAGTCCAGAATATTCTTGAAAAAACAAAGAAAATCGATTTTTCATTTCTTCTCGATATTGCTGCCCACTAAACCTACACACACTAAGATAAAAATATGTACGTAAAATATTTTAATAAAAAATGATGCGCGTCCCATCGATATGCGTTGATTTTTCACGAGGTTACAGCATGTCAAAAATCACTTAAACTTCCGGCTTCGCATTCTGTTCCTCTAATTTTTTTGTCGAGTGTACTATACACAGCGAAGTTGTCGGAAAAATAATGAACAGTATTTAAAATGGCATTTGAAATACATCGTAAACTATTCTTATTCAAAAAGTGCGGGGGAATGAATAAGAATTAAAAAAAAACACGTAAAACAGAAACATTGAGCAAAACCTGCATTGGTGTCTCAGTAAGAAGTTCAATCACAAAGTGTGTTCTTTCATCAAAGTTAAATATATTTGTATTTTATTGGATATTTCCATTTGTTAGTTTATGTCAGGTTATGCACTTCCCGCACATAGTTGCTTTAAACCGAAATTTCTGTCCAACAAGGTTATACAAAATCAAAAGGAATTGATGGTAAGTAGTAGCTAATGAATTAAGATATCATTGGGTGCGAAAATATGGTAATACTATCTGAACCGGCAAACTTCGTCCCGCCAAAAATTATTGTTTTGATATGAATTCTTTCAAACAAATTTCTGATCATTTAGTCTTCCATTTTTATTTATATATGTAGATGGTTGCCTTCCAAAGACATGAAAAATTATAAAAGTTGCTGTACGATTTTTCGAACGGATGATCGTTAATGAGATAAAAAAAAAGTGAATCGGAGGAGAGCGTGATCTTGCAGGCAAATTCACGGGTCATGCAAAAGTATTCATTCGCCGAACATTTCTTTTAATAAATCAATCGCACGTTGTACCAATGACAGTTCCTTCACGTTGAAGTCACTCAATTTTAATACAAAAATTCAGTGATCATGGTCTTGTATAACTTGTTAAATTCTGGTCAACATCATTTTAGAAGAAAAACGAACCAATGATTCCATCGACTCATAAAGCGCATCGAAAAGTTTTTTTTTCAGGATAAAACGGTGTATCGATACTAGCCCGAAAATTCCCGACACTCCACATGTAGCGGTTTTATTTATAGTCGTATCTCTTACTACCGCATAGTTGACGTTGGATTCCGTTAGGCTATCTGTTGATTTTATATATGTTTGAAGAGATGCATTGTTAAACTCTTTGATAATGATTTGGTGGCCCTGAAAAGGGCCGTTTTGTTTGGTTGTTGGGTATTATTTGTTCACTCCACCAGTGTTTACCGAATGATGATGATAGAAAGATGATGAACAGTCGTTGGATGATGCGAATCAGATAAAAGATACCGAAGTGAAACGAGATATGATGAAAACCGCCCTCTGTGATCCTAGATGAGATGCCTCCTGTGTTATGTACGGATGAAATAAAGAAAAAAATCACCAATGTAATATAAGATAGTTACCAATACCGAACACAATTATCAGTTCAGTATCAATTATATAAACATAGTATTTTAATATTGAGAAAACATATTTGAAATGGAAAAGGTAATTTTCTTTTATAATTTATACTTTATGAGTGTTTATTCAACCCAATGCGAATTTTAATTTGACTAACAACACCTAATACTATATGGTCGGTGTTAAGTCAGAGCGGACCAAGTCGCAAAAAATTTCGAGTTATTGATTGCATTAGGTTAAACATTTTGTAAGGTACATTTCACATTTATCAGATTTGGAAAATCACGCGTACAGAAGGCATAACTTATCGAAATTGTTTTGAACGCCCAATGAAAACTCCTTATAGCACCAAACTTCAAACTCGTTTTTCTCGAAATCATAAAAATGTCACATGGTCCGTTTTGACTTAACACCGACCATATGTAGAGCATATGGGAAGCATATGAGCAAATCTAGTAATTTCTAACACAACTGTTACCATATACAATTTCAAAATTACATTTGTGCTACATTTTTCATGATGCATGATCGGTCATTGATATGAAATTTCACGAAGCAACCAACAGTAAAGTTTCAAATTTGAATTTTATAAGCTAGAATTAATCGTACACTCACCTTAGTTGCAATATAAAAATGCCCCCGACTTGCATATATTTGCAATGCCGATTTCCTCCAGGCAGCTTGATTTTGATGTCTCTGTTAGGGAATAAATTTCTGTAGGAACAAAAATCCCCCCTACTTTCATATATTTGCAATGCCGATTTCCCCCAGGCAGCTTGGTTTCGATGTCTCTGTTAGGGACCCGCCGCATTTGTCGTCAATTTCAATCAATCAGAAGTAGGTATTTCTGTTAGGATAGGGGTTGAGATTTTTCAATTGTTCGATAGTTAGTTTCATGGCATATATTATTTTCTTCAATATAATAAAGTGTTATGGAGTGCCGAAATCGACTGACGCAAAAATTTCATCAATCCATCATGAAATGACTGAGCAATAAGCGTTTGAAATTGGACAATTTTCACGATGTGCTCGATTTTCGATTTTCAATTTGTGCCCCAATACGTTCCCGAAAGACGTAATCCTACGTCAAAAACACGATTAGTTTCTCGAACCTCATCATTAGTTTCGTAAGAAAAAAAATGGACTGGTTATATCTATGATATAACCGTAAGGTTGACGTGGGACTATCTTAGCTTAGCAAGCATTTGTTTGTATTGATTTAATTTTTGATTGAATGAAACAATTTCCGAATTCAATTGAATTCAATATATTTACTTTGTGAGTAAAAAGATTGTATATTGCCATATGAGGTCAACTCATGCATTTGGAAAGATTATGTTCTTCGTACAAGTAAATTTAATGACAGTACTTTTACGTTTGATATGATGACATCTTGGTTTTGAAGTCTGTATTAGACAAACACATTTCAGTCAGAACAAAAATGCCCCCGATTTGCATGTATTTGCAATTCCGAGTTCCCCAGACACCTTCGTTTAGAAGTCTGTAATAGGTAAACACATTTCAGCCGGAATAAAAATGCCCCCGATTTGCATGTATTTGCAATGCCAATTTCCCCACGCTCCTTGGATTTGAAGTCTGTGTTAGATAAACACATTTCAGTCGGAAGAAAAATACACCCGACCTGCATGAATTTGCAATGCCAATTTCCCCAGATACCTTGGTTCTTACGTTTGTGTTGGGGAAACACATTTCAATCGGAACAAAAATACCCCCGACTTTCATGTATTTGCAAAGCGGATTCCCCCAGGCACATTGATTTTGAAGTCCGTGTTAGGGAAACGCAGCTCGGTTGGAACAAAAATGTCCCCTACTTGCATGTATATTTGCTAAGCGGATTCCCACAGGTACATTGATTTTGAAGTCTGTGTTCGGGAAACCGTAAATCGGACCAATCAAAACTAGGCAGTTAGGGCGTTTAGATAACGCTTGACATTTCACAGTTATTCAATTGTTTATCTAATGAAAAATAAAATTTTATTCATTGCGATAGAAGCGTAGAAATATTCCGTCAATCAATTGATCAATTGATGCAAACATCTTTCCGATCCAGTAAGAAATGTTCGAGTTATAAGCATTTGGAATCTTTCATTTTTTCCTGCATGTTCTGTGTTTAGGTATTCATTTTACCCCCCATATACTCCGGTTAGACGTAGTCCCACGTCAACAAATTTACAAGCGTCGCCCATGTGCCATTCTACTCATGATGCAATTGCAAGTCAAACTAAACACAAAACAAGAACAAGAACTTTAATAAGGTATTGAATTAGTAATTGTTTGTTTGCAATATTGCAACTATTCCATGCGCAACGCATTCCAAGCTTGTTTTTTTTTATCTCCAAGAGACATTTCTTTATACTTGAGGCCCCTTGCGTCATTTTGCCGAACTCGAAAACGTGACCAAAAATAAAGCTACAATGCAAAGTTTATAGTGGTATGTAAACAAAACGCTGCTACGATCATCATTTAACAAAGTTCAAACTTCACAACCAGTTGGGATGAACTCCCGATAGTTTTTTTTCCGTTATACAAATGCTAATTCCAACTCGAACTGGAATCCGAAGCGAACACGCGTCTGCTGCGCATCGAATGACTGTGCGGTTTTTTTTTTTAATTTATTCTAGATTTCAGAAGTCATTTCCATATAAACACGCTGTACCTTGAATTGAATGATCAAAATTGAGAAAAAAATTGTAATAGGTACATTCGATGCATTCATGGAGTCAGTGAATGATAAAGGGTTAGTTGAATAACTGGTGCTAATTACAAGTGCAGCAGCGCATCCGTGAAGCGGACAACTAGAACCAGTTCTCGATGAAAACGTCAAGAAGAAGCCACACCCAAAATTTCTGCAAACCAGATTTTTTCTCTTCCCGAGGTTGGTAAGCGTTCGTAGTGACTTTTTTTTGGAAATCCCGCACGGGATTCAAGGTCAAAACGAGAGAAGCGACAGATGAGTCGTTTCTTCGATTGGTTTTCTTGTTTGTGGTTGGTTTATTTTTCGCGAGCAGACTCTAACTAACGTTTCCATAATTCGACGAAATGCAAACCTAAAACAGCATAAAATAAAACGAATTCTTGCGCGTCGGTTTAGTTGACACAAATTCGCGCTCGTGCTTATATTCGAAAGACCTCTTGCCACGTTAGGACGACGTATAATCTTGAAGCAATCCAATATTTTGTTCATACTTAGGTTCTAGAAAATACAATACCAGAGTTCATAATTTTGAAAATCGCCACTTATAGTCTCGTCATCCGTTTATTTGTAAATGTATTGTTTTTGAATGTGAATTCGCACTCACAGAACGGTTTAGAAAATATTGTTTGGTCAAAATACGAAAAAACAGCATATGTAAAGTGTTCGATAGTGTGTTTGAGTTGATTTGTTTTCAAAATTTATGAGATACGATGGGAGCGGCACTACTTTTCCTGCCTCTGATGCTGATCATTATCTTGCTAATTGTGACAGTGCGATTTTTGCGGCCCCTAAAGTATGCCCAACCGATTCCAATTGCCCCATTCGCTCTCCCACTGGTTGGCCATTTGCTAAGATTTATTGGCAACACGTCAGAGCGAGGTTTTTGGTCGATCATCTCTTCATTCGAGCCGGACGCCAGGCTGACCAAGCTGATGTTTGGCCCTTTGCCGGTAATCCTGGTCCAACATCCAGATTTGGTACAGGCGGTGCTGAGAAATGAAAAAATGTACGACAAACCGTTTCCGTACGACTTTTTTCATCTGCGCCACGGTTTAATATGCGAACGGGGTAGGTGTCCGTTGTGTACTCGTGTGGGAAATTTTGATAATTTCTCGTTTTATTTGTATGCCGTACAGACGGTGAGCGCTGGAAACAAACTCGGAGGCTGCTGAACCCTGCATTCAAGATGAAAGTACTGGCAGAATTTGTTCCTATTTTCGATTCACGCGCACGAAAGCTGGTAGATACCCTGAAACCTCTGGCCGATGGTTCTAGGGACATCAATCTAGTGGAGTTTGTCACACGGAGTTCGCATGAAACGATTTTCAGTACCTCGCTGGGCTGCAACGTCGAGGGACGTCCGGGAGAA
Source organism: Toxorhynchites rutilus septentrionalis (assembly GCF_029784135.1). NCBI lineage: Eukaryota > Metazoa > Arthropoda > Insecta > Diptera > Culicidae > Toxorhynchites > Toxorhynchites rutilus. Next base: position 286,651,723 of record NC_073746.1, on the reverse strand, counting down.
AATGAATGCTTTGAGAATTTTGAGCTGTGAGTGTAGAGTCTGGGTTCTAAGATAGTTCAGCAAAGATAATGAAGTTCTTTGTTTCAGTATTCAGAACTGCGTAGGGATGCGTTTGCTCAGGCCCGAATTGTTTCTAGAACCTGTTTATCGACTCTGCAGCAATTATGACAAAGAGAAGAAATCTCGCGCCATTTGCACAGCGTTTGTCGACAAACTGATACAGGAGCGATGTAAAAAACTGTCTGACAATAACAACGATTCCGAGGAAAATATCCAATCTCACATTTTTATGGATAATCTCCTGCACCTGCAACTGAACGGACAAAATCTAAGTGATCGAGATATTAGTGATCATCTGCATACTCTAATGATTGCTGTAAATAGACTAAATTTTCTTCTCGATCACTTTGCTTTTTAATGAGTCTTTTTCAGGGCTACGAGACATCGGCGTTGACCATTTGTTATACATGCCTCGCTCTAGCGCAACATCCCGATATCCAGAACAATGTAGTAGCGGAATTGCGTGATATCTTTCATTCGCCCTCCGTAGAGCTCAATCTTGAAACGCTGAATCGACTCGAGTACACGGAAATGGTGATCAAGGAAACGATGAGGTTGTTTCCGGTAATACCGATTATCGCTCGTGAAACGGGCGCTCCGATTGTGCTGGACGGTGTTCGCATCCCCCGGAAGCAAGTGCTCATCATGAGCTTCCATAGCTTGCACCGCAGAAAGGACTGTTGGGGCGATGAACCAGATCGTTTCGATCCGGAAAGGTTCCGAGCGGAAGCATGCCAAGCACGCCATCCATACGCCTATCTGCCGTTCAGTGGAGGGTACAGAAATTGCATCGGTAATCGATATGGAATGATCTCTCTGAAAACTGCCCTCACAAGGCTGCTGTTGGAGTATGAGATAAGAACCAACATCAAACGAAAGGATATGCGATTCAGGTATGAGATTTCGATGAGGCTTGTGGGGCCGTACACTGTACAGCTTATCAAGCGTTCGTGAAATAAAAACAATGACTGCAATGATGTCGTTCCGTTCAATTCCCAATCTCACAACGCCCTTTATATACATGCTCAAGCTCCATCCATTCCCCCCAAACGATAGCAAAACTAATAAAACAAGCAAATATTTAAATTATCTGCAATAAATTTCGTGCGCAGCTGTTGACGTGTCCTCCAATGTAGGCAGGACCAATTTTGCAAAAGAAGAAGAAAAGAATATATACGTATATCCGACACAATCCCCAACGAACTGTCAGCTCGTTCGGTGGCCATAAAACAGGGACAAAAGTGAACATTAAATTTTATGCTGTTCCACACGTTCCACACAACTCGGCCGAACGGCGTGGATGATTCTTTTTCATTTTTTTCCACGTTTGGGCGTTAGGGGCATCATGTCTCCTGTTTGATTGTTTGTATGAGTTTTGAAAATCGCCCGGTGGCGTGCGCCAGAACGCCCCATCTAGCAGGGTTGCAATTTTGACAGTGTCAGCCCGACCACACGAATCATGCGAGACAGTGTTGAAAGCATAAAGTATGCGTCGAGCAGAAAAAAAGCTTTACGTTGTACTGTTTAGGGATAACGAAAAAAACTAATGGTGACGGAGTACGAGAAGGAAAGAACAAAAGCACCGTTGGCATCATCATGAAAAGGGCTCTCCACCAGAGCCAAAGCAGTATGTGTGTATGTATGTGAGTGGTTCCGAAAAGATATGACAAACACGTTCCAAAATGCTGCGAACTGAGCTGTGGCGATGGCTTTGACAGCCTTGATGTGGTATTGCTTCGTACTGATCCTGCCAGCGTTCAGTTTTTTTTTATTCTTGGAGATGACTCGGGTCTCGGTCCCGGCAAGCACTCGTTTGAACGTTTTGAAGTGATTCGAAAATTGGTTTTATAGGCATCACAAATCTTCAAATTGAATTTTCAAGATTATGGAGCACAAATTGGATTGGTAATGTGCTGAGATGCTTGACTTGTCAACAAAGTGCGGGTGTAGTAGCCACAACTGTCACTGAACGAACCAGTATAAGAGAATAGTAGAACATTTTTTGATGTTTCAGATCCGTTGTAAGCGATTTATTATTATTGAGGCTTTCAGCAAACAAATTTGAGTCATTTTTTATTTTTATATTATTTTAAGGGGCTGTCCACATACCACGTGGACAACTTAAGGGGTGGTAGGGGGCACACGGATGTCCACGCTTGTCCATGGTGAGGGGGGGTAGGGGTTATGAATAATGTCCATGTGGACACGCCATGTAAGTATAGTATAAATAAAATCTGAAATTTGTTCAGAATTTTCGAAGATTTTTTCAAAGTGTTCACCCTTCGTACTTCGTATAGAATTGAGCTGCCTGAGAGTGTTACCCGATCGAATATCCATCTTTTCCTCATATTGTTGAATTTCTTCACCGTAATGTATACTTTGAGACTAATTCACATAAAATCACTGATATCTCGGGATCAAATGGGTTGGATACGCAAAAGTACGCATTACGCATTTCTCTTTATTTCTGATATTTCTGCGTACTTTCCTTGTGATCGAACATTGCACAGCTGGAGTGTCAATCTTTTTCGATAGTTTGTCCCGAAGTTTTATCACCTGTGCAGTGTACTTAGCTATTTTTCCAAACTTCTTCATCCTTCGCTTTAAGATTACCTAATATTTTTCTATTGGGCGGAATTAAGGACAATTGGGTGGATCTAGGTTCTTGTCAATTAAATTCAAACCAAACAACCAAAAAGTTCATCAATATCTTGACTTTCGCTCCATCAGGGCAAACACCTTGCCAAATCACGATCTTACGACCAAATTTATCCATGAATGTGAACTTAAATCTGCCAGGGACATCATCTAAGTAAGATTTTTTGGCCAGGAAACTAGCGGAAATCCATCTTTAAGTAAGTTTTCAAGTCAAGTAAGTCGTCAATTAGCAAGTATTCTTCGTTGTACTTCATGAACATGACCAAACGTTCATGATCTGAATAGTGACGGTTTACCAAGACGGGTCAAAGAAGCATATAATCCCACGTCAGAAAAAGACAACATCTTCTGAAGGGACTTCTTTCAAAAAAGAATCCTGGTTAATCGTTGCAGGTGTTACGAAAGGTTCATTTTTTAGTATGCAGCTTTTTCTGGAATCTGACCATTTTTTATTTTGTGTTTACCTGTGCGCTTTGCAGATCTAACGAGGTATTAATTTTTTTTTTTTAATTAAGGATTGCGAATCTCGTGCTATTTTCTCCGTTTCTATCGGTGACAAATCCGGGGTCCGTTTGAAAAAAGAGCGACCACCTTACTTCCGAGTGAGTTTTGGGATCAGTTACCTTTGCTTCGATCTCCTGGTTCCCTGTCGATGGTTAGACCTTCTTCAAAGGATTTGAAATACCGTGAAGTTTAGGACAGTTGAACAGTTCAGCCGACTATTGAGAGGATAGTTCTGATTTTAATTACGTTCGTGCAGGATAGATTCGAACTCATCTTGATACTTAAAATAATAAATTTATTCTCACACTGTTCTACGATTCATTCTTTCCCAGCAAACTGCTATATTTTTTAATATAATTGTTTTTGATTTTCCAAAAACTTTGTCAAATATCCAAGATATGATTCTGTAAGAATCAGTTGATATTAGAATCTCTATTTATAAAAATGGATTTCTGTCTGTCTGTCTGTCGGTCTGTCTGATTCTTATGGACTCGAAAAACCGATCAACATGAAAATTGGTATGTAGGGGTTTTTGGGGTCGGGGAAGGTTTTCGTGGTAGTTTGAGACCCCTCCCCCCTCTCTAAGGAGGGGCTGCCATACAAATTGAACACAATTTTCTGCATTTCTCAGGAATTAACCAAGTAAATGAAACGAAATTTGACATGTGGAGGTTTTAGGGTACAATAAATGCTTTTACGGTGGTTAGACACTCCACCCTCTTCTATAATGAGGAGCTTTCTGAGGGGAGGGGGGGAAATGTTTCTATGATGGTATGACACCCCTCTCTCCTCTGGAATGGAGAGGGGGTCCCATAAAAATATTACACATATTTCAACCAAAAATATTCCAGCATTCCAACAACAACATGAAAATTGAAAATTTTCGGAAAACTCTGAAGGGAAAAGCGAAAATTTGGAAAATAAATTCCCATATGTTCTACAATTACATAGTGACAAGTGCCGTTAGTCCATTTGATGTCTGCGCTAGCGAAATTGGTGCACCCGTGGCCGAGTGGTTAGCGTCTCACATTATCATGCCGGGTGTTCGGGATCGATCCCCGTTCTGGTCGGAGGGATTTTTCGTCAAAGAAATTTCCTTCGACTTGCACTGTGGTCACGCGTATTCTAGAGCTTGCCCCTTGGAATACATTCAAGGCGTGTTATTTGGCTGAAGAAATCTCAACTTAGTATTACTAAATGACGCTAGTTAATGCATACGTTGAGACGGCAAAAGTTCCACAGGGAACGTGAACGCCATTCAAGAAGAAGAAGAGGAAGCTAGCGAAATTGATCTTTGTTCGAAACTTGAAATGGATTTTAATGTGATGAAATGGATCTTCTATCTATATCAATAAAAATGTATCGCCGAATGTGTTGATAAGAGCAGAACTCGAGGAAGGAATTTAGGACTGTCTTTATTCTATCATATTTTATTTTCAATCAAGGAATAGTTCTGCGATTGGACCCATGGACTTGCTCATAGTAAGAGAACGTGAATGTTTGAATGTATTGATAACAAAAACAAATTTTGGGCGGGACGAAGTTTGCCGGGACAGCTAGTTTGATATATAATGATAACATGTGCCAAATCTTATAATCTGTTTGAAACCTATAAGCGATGTTTTGATGTTGAAATCATCAACGGAAAAATCAAGACTACATAAATGGAGTTTGGGAGAAACCGAAGAGCGATACGGGTTAATTCTTGGGTAATGTTAGTAAAAAACTCGACTTCTAATAAATCCAATTAGCCTTATTTTTACAAAGCCGATCGTTTGAATTAATATTACAATCAGGATAAAACAAGATTAACGTTTCAGTTCCGGTAATATAAAATAAGCTCCAAATATAGTCGGAATTCAATTGTTTCCTTGATCCGAGAAAATGCAAAACATGTCTACGTATACAGGAGGGGAGGGGTTTAGTAAATGTCCACGCTTGTCCATGGTGGGGGAGGGGGGAGTTTAAAAGCATGCTTTTTCTGTCCACGTGGTATGTGGACAGCCCCTAAGATGCTCAATTTAACATATTGCGGACCGTTCACGAGTTCTCTCGTGTTTCGCGTTCCGTCTGTTACGGAAGGATCACGAAATAACCCGTTTTTTTTCACGAAATAACCCGTTTTTTTTTCACGAAATAACCCGTGTTTTCTACACTTGAAGGTTAAATCCTTGGTTTGCCAAGAATCTGACAAGGCCTACCGATTGCTCGCTTTCGTCTCATCCACATCGAAGGAAACGATCTCAGTCATGGAATGCGAACAAATGAAGCGTTCAAGTTTGCCCCAAGACGTGTGGTCCTTAATGTGTTAATATGTTTTCGGTGACTACACCCAAAATTATTTTTAACACATGGTTTGGCATCCCGATTTATTACATTAAACGAACTAAAAAAATGTATGTTTAGTCCAAAGTCCAAAGCGATGAAAACAATAAAAAACTCCTAATGAATATATATATATATATATATATATATATATATATATATATATATATATATATATATATATATATATATATATATAGCCATTCCATGCCATGGTTCTCATATTGTCGTTAAAAGTGGTAATCTTGTTCTTTATCGCAAAAAATTAGACCCGTATTTTTTTATTATTTTTATTAGGGTGCCTGTTTCTATTTTAGGGAAAAATCCATTTTTCCACTTTTTCACAAAAATGACATTTTTCAAAAATTCATAACTTTTGAACCACTGAACCGATTTAGATGATCTACATATAAAATTGAAGCCTTATATTAAAAAATATTGAACTTAAGAAAAAAAAAGGATTTCATTTTCGTAATCATTGATTGCAGTCGATTTTTTATTCTTTTCATGGCTTTGGACTAGAGATGAAACGGATAGTAGTTTGGCTGGATACCGGATATCCGGCGGCCGGATATTCGGCTCTTTATTTGCGAAGATGGAACTGGGAAATTTTCCGCAAAGAATGAACATCCTTTAATAGAGTATCACGTGTTTTGCAAAGAATATTGAATTTTTTTTTTCTGTCAAAGATTTTCTATGATGAAATGTTGAATTTTTTGTGAATATATTAAAATAATTTTAATACTAGTCGAGTTAGAGTAAGTACTACGCATTCAAATAACCAAAGAACAACAATCAATTATTTTCATTCAAGTTTAAAGAAAACTTGGCGCTGTCTGCAGGGATGATAATCTGAGAGAGGGTACATTTACTTCACTAACTTCACCACAAATCAAATTAAACGAAACAAAGTAGACGAAATTGATTTGAACCTTATACACGAAGCTCACGACACCTTTTGAGACGAAGTTTCAACGAAGTGGCAAATGAATATAATAGCCATCGTAGCGAAAAGGAAAAAAAAATCCCATTGCTAACGAAATCGACTGTGATGCAAAAACATGGATCGTATGGATCAATCGAACTTTCCCTAGGTTTGGTAGTCATTAAACTCTAAACAGTACCCCCAATCAACAAGGTTTGCTACAGTTTATCTTTCAGTCTCTTACGGTAGTGTTTACAAAGAAAGACTGCTCTCCGAAGCTGACCTGCTGTACGAACCAAAACGTAATCGGTCAGTTAAAAAATCATAATAAAAATAATAGTTTTAATGCATCAATGTTATGAGTGGATATTAATTTAATTTAAAAAAAAATATGACCTATTTTGTGTTAATATGAATTTGTTGATTTTTTTCTAATATCCGGTATTCGGCCGAATAGTAAGTCACTATCCGGTATCCGGCCGGATAGCTTATGGAGCTTATGAGTTCGTTTTCTCTGAAAAAAAAACTTTTGGGAAAAAAATTGATTTTCATTATTGATTGAGTCAGTTTTTCATAGTTTTCTCGGTTAAAGATAGAAAGCGCAAAATTTTCTTATTTTTTCTGCAAAACTGAGTTTCTCTGATATCGAGATATATTATGTAAAAATCCCCAGTTTTCAAGAAAAAATATAAAAAATATAACGCCCTCTAGTCCAAAGCCTTGAAAACTATAAAAAACGACTACATTCAATATTTACGAAAACAAAATCTAATTTTTTTGAAAGTTCAATATTTTTTAATAAAAAATTAGCTCATTAGTTTTAATTTGATACACTGCCTTTCACAACTATAGAACCGCTCATTCTTTCTGAGTTTCCAGAGATATGTAAGAAGTTGGTAGAATTAAAGTATATAATGTAGGATGTAACAACTATCCTCATTTAAAAGACTAGCCATTTGAACTTTATTGTTGTAATATTCAAAAAACAAAAATTCCAGTGTTTCATAACTGTAGAACCAGATGGAAAAACTCCTACTCCTTTACCAAATTAGGACGTTTTTTTGGGTAATTTGGCATCAATTCATAAAATCCGGAAAGTCAAGGCATGGTTTATTAAAAAGGGCTTCAGATTCTGGACTGGTCAGCTTATTTCCCAGATCAAACCCCTATCAAGAACTTATGAGGAGTGATCGTACGAATAGTAGAAGCAGCTTACAAGCAGTATGAATGATTTGAAGAGCTTAAACGAACAGTATCCTCTGCGTAGAACGAGATACACACTACAACATGGCGCAGCTTGGTCAAAACCACCCCGAACGGGTTATTTGAACTGATTTAAAACTAAAGATGACCTACGAATTAGAAACTTGTTGTAATTCATGTGGAATTGGCGTTAACTTTGTAAAGGACTGAGAGTTTTCCCATCTGGTTCTATAGTTATGAAACGCTGGAATTTTTGTTTTTCGAATGTTTCGCGCCTGAACATAACAATAAAGTTCAAATGGTCAGTCTATTAAATGAAGATAGTTGCTTAGATAGATAGCTTCGCTAAGATCAAATGCATAGATTTTCGGGCTAGGTTGCATCGAAAACCTATATATTCCAAACGAAAATTAAAATGACAGATCTAGGCAACCATTGAATAAAGGCTGATTTAGACGATGCCAGTCAGCGCTCTAGTTGAAGTATCCAGTGAATAGAGAACAGACACTCTGTTCAAGATAGAGGCCAATTACTTGTTCGATACTGGTACAAGTAACTTGGACAGAGTGTCTGTTCTCTGTTCACTGGATACCTCAACTAGAGCGCTGACTGGCATCGTCTAAATCAGCCTTAAGAGCAAATGAACTTTTGTCCTTCAATATGTTTTGATGTTTATTTTTTCCACCCAGTGTCATTTTCATCTTGATTATCGGAAACGTCAGAACTGAATTTCATTTCAGCCAAATGAATATCAGCTGTTGTTAACTTCTACCCTGAGGCTGCTGTGTGCGGCTGGGTTTTGCAGTTGCCGGATGCCGTAATCGGAAATACCTTATGAAATTCCCGATGTCGAAAATGACTTGACGGTAGCTAACACCACTCGTTGTATCCATTCTGCATATTCCGTTGCTACCGTCTCGCCAAATAAAATTTATTTTGAACTTAAATTCACTGCCAGAACGAATATCGTTTCGGATGTGATGAATATCAATTCGTTGCTTTTGATATCCAAAGTATAAATAACAGCGAAGTTATGAACCCCACTCAATGTCGCATTCATTCATTATAGCAAATTTGCTCATGCAACAGCGATATGAACAAAATGAACTCGTTTATTATTGTCATCAATATAATGAAGGCAGTGTGTTTCAAGATGAAAAAAAGTCATTTACACTGGAACAAAATCATATTCGTTTCTCGTGAATATTTGTTGACATTCTAAGACACTGGTTGTTATATCCAACACTATATAGTTCAATTCAACTGACTTCTTACATATCTATGGAAACTCAGAAAAAAATGAGTGGTTCTATTATTGTGAAACGCAGTGTATATCGATCAACTAAATCAGTTTAGTGGTTCAAAAGTTATGAATTTTAAATGGATATGGGAACCCCAATGTAAAAATAAAAAATACGGGTGTAATGTTTTGCGATAATGAACAAAATTACCACTTTTGACGAAATTCTGTGAACCACTATATCGATTTGGTTTGAAATGGCTGTATATATATGGTATAATAATCTAAGAGCGAGCGAAACAAGAGACATTAAAGCTTTTCGCATACTCTGCTACATACACGGCTCAGACAGACAAGGATATAGATTCGCGTTTATGCTCTCCTTTTTACTCTTACAAAACACTTTCCAACTTAGAGGAGGCGATCTGGCGTAGCGGTAACATCCATACCTCTCATGCTAAGGGTCACGAGTTCAATTCTCACTCCCGAAATTCTTCCGAAATGAAAGGTAAAAGTGACGAACCAGCCAAATGTGTTGAAAATCACTATAATACAGAAAAAAAAACTTTCCAACTTCAATTTATAATGAGGTGTAATAATATCACGCATTTGAAGAACAGCACCAGTGGCTAAGAGGATAGCAGCCTAGCATTCCAGCTGGCCTTGGTTCGATCCCCGCTGACATCGTTTGGACTTTTTTTGGGTAAAATTCCAAGCTGAAAAACTCTCACTCCTTTACAAAATTAACGTCGATTTCACATGAATTACAATATTTAGCTATCAATCAATTCAAATAATCCATTCGGTGTAGTTTCGACCAAGCGGCGCCATGTTGTAATGTGTATCTCGATCTCCGCAGAGAATACTACTCGTTTGAGCTTTTCAAATCACTCATACTGCTTGTAAGCCGCATCTATTATTCGTACGATCACTCCTCATAAGTTCATGATAGTGCCTTGATCTGGTAAACAAGTTGATCAGTCTAGAATTTGAAACCCCTGTTCATGAAACTATGCAATGACCTTCCGGATTTTATGAATTGATGCCAAATTACCCAATTATCACATTGTGTTTGATGCAAAAACAGCAGTAAATGATTATGATGATTATCGCACTTCTGACTGTTTGCTCGTGTTGATGGTGACCTATCTAAGCCAGGCTTATTTCAGAAAATTCTCTCCAAACCATAAAAATCCTATCTCCAAAGCTGCGAATCCAAAAACGAATGTGGAAGTTAATCCCATGGGTTTTACTATTTCAGGAGAACTTCTGTTATAAAGAGAAGAAACTCAACTTGAATAGAATTTAAATATTCATACTAGAAAAACTTACGGAATGTATCATGCAATTTTTCAAATCGTAACTTTGCAGGCGGCAGTTTGATGGTTTGAGGAGAATATTTTCGAAAAATCCTGGCTTAGATAGTGTTGGATACAACAATTAATTATAAATTCGGTGAACCTCCCGACAGAAACTATTTTGTTGCATAGGTAAAATCGTTTCGTCTTCAAACTTCACTCACCAATACCAAAGGAATGAATCGAAGCTAGAAAGGAAAAGGGATAGAGAAGAGAAAAGAATAAACAAAAAGAAAGTATTGTGACTATAGAGGATAGAATTTCGAAAGAGAATAGAAGAAAAAGGTTTTATGGGAGTTACCAATTACCAAAAGGAAAGACCCCACCATTATTCATTTGGAAGCCTAGGAGGATAAACCGATTTTAATACCCAAAACCATATTTCCGAAATATTGTAAAATTATTGTAAGTAAAGTAGTGTATTGTAGTTGTATTCCAAAAATAAAAAAAAAGTTGTGTAGTTAGGCGTTTTGAAGTGAACGAAGTGTTTTGCAAAATTAATTTACCATCCGAGTGATTGCGAGGGAGAAACCAGTCCAAAGGGCAAGGGCCCCATACCTAGTGGAAACAGATAGCTTACCATCAACATAAATGAACAGTTATGAGTGCAAAGAAGTACTTCAGAATCATTTACTGCTGTTTTTGCATCAAAAACATTGTGATAATTGGGTAATTTGGCATCAATTCATAAAATCCGGAAAGTCAAGGCATGGTTTATTAAAAAGGGCTTCAGATTCTGGACTGGTCAGCTTATTTCCCAGATCAAACCCCTATCAAGAACTTATGAGGAGTGATCGTACGAATAGTAGAAGCAGCTTACAAGCAGTATGAATGATTTGAAGAGCTTAAACGAACAGTATCCTCTGCGTAGAACGAGATACACACTACAACATGGCGCAGCTTGGTCAAAACCACCCCGAACGGGTTATTTGAACTGATTTAAAACTAAAGATGACCTACGAATTAGAAACTTGTTGTAATTCATGTGGAATTGGCGTTAACTTTGTAAAGGACTGAGAGTTTTCCCATCTGGTTCTATAGTTATGAAACGCTGGAATTTTTGTTTTTCGAATGTTTCGCGCCTGAACATAACAATAAAGTTCAAATGGTCAGTCTATTAAATGAAGATAGTTGCTTAGATAGATAGCTTCGCTAAGATCAAATGCATAGATTTTCGGGCTAGGTTGCATCGAAAAACTATATATTCCAAACGAAAATTAAAATGACAGATCTAGGCAACCATTGAATAAAGGCTGATTTAGACGATGCCAGTCAGCGCTCTAGTTGAAGTATCCAGTGAATAGAGAACAGACACTCTGTTCAAGATAGAGGCCAATTACTTGTTCGATACTGGTACAAGTAACTTGGACAGAGTGTCTGTTCTCTGTTCACTGGATACCTCAACTAGAGCGCTGACTGGCATCGTCTAAATCAGCCTTAAGAGCAAATGAACTTTTGTCCTTCAATATGTTTTGATGTTTATTTTTTCCACCCAGTGTCATTTTCATCTTGATTATCGGAAACGTCAGAACTGAATTTCATTTCAGCCAAATGAATATCAGCTGTTGTTAACTTCTAACCTGAGGCTGCTGTGTGCGGCTGGGTTTTGCAGTTGCCGGATGCCGTAATCGGAAATACCTTATGAAATTCCCGATGTCGAAAATGACTTGACGGTAGCTAACACCACTCGTTGTATCCATTCTGCATATTCCGTTGCTACCGTCTCGCCAAATAAAATTTATTTTGAACTTAAATTCACTGCCAGAACGAATATCGTTTCGGATGTGATGAATATCAATTCGTTGCTTTTGATATCCAAAGTATAAATAACAGCGAAGTTATGAACCCCACTCAATGTCGCATTCATTCATTATAGCAAATTTGCTCATGCAACAGCGATATGAACAAAATGAACTCGTTTATTATTGTCATCAATATAATGAAGGCAGTGTGTTTCAAGATGAAAAAAAGTCATTTACACTGGAACAAAATCATATTCGTTTCTCGTGAATATTTGTTGATATTCTAAGACACTGGTTGTTATATCCAACACTATATAGTTCAATTCAACTGACTTCTTACATATCTATGGAAACTCAGAAAAAAATGAGTGGTTCTATTATTGTGAAACGCAGTGTATATCGATCAACTAAATCAGTTTAGTGGTTCAAAAGTTATGAATTTTAAATGGATATGGGAACCCCAATGTAAAAATAAAAAATACGGGTGTAATGTTTTGCGATAATGAACAAAATTACCACTTTTGACGAAATTCTGTGAACCACTATATCGATTTGGTTTGAAATGGCTGTATATATATGCTATAATAATCTAAGAGCGAGCGAAACAAGAGACATTAAAGCTTTTCGCATACTCTGCTACATACACGGCTCAGACCGACAAGGATATAGATTCGCGTTTATGCTCTCCTTTTTACTCTTACAAAACACTTTCCAACTTAGAGGAGGCGATCTGGCGTAGCGGTAACATCCATACCTCTCACGCTAAGGGTCACGAGTTCAATTCTCACTCCCGAAATTCTTCCGAAATGAAAGGTAAAAGTGACGAACCAGCCAAATGTGTTGAAAATCACTATAATACAGAAAAAAAAACTTTCCAACTTCATTTTATAATGAGGTGTAATAATATCACGCATTTGAAGAACAGCACCAGTGGCTAAGAGGATAGCAGCCTAGCATTCCAGCTGGCCTTGGTTCGATCCCCGCTGACATCGTTTGGACTTTTTTTGGGTAAAATTCCAAGCTGAAAAACTCTCACTCCTTTACAAAATTAACGTCGATTTCACATGAATTACAATATTTAGCTATCAATCAATTCAAATAATCCATTCGGTGTAGTTTCGACCAAGCGGCGCCATGTTGTAATGTGTATCTCGATCTCCGCAGAGAATACTACTCGTTTGAGCTTTTCAAATCACTCATACTGCTTGTAAGCCGCATCTATTATTCGTACGATCACTCCTCATAAGTTCATGATAGTGCCTTGATCTGGTAAACAAGTTGATCAGTCTAGAATTTGAAACCCCTGTTCATGAAACTATGCAATGACCTTCCGGATTTTATGAATTGATGCCAAATTACCCAATTATCACATTGTGTTTGATGCAAAAACAGCAGTAAATGATTATGATGATTATCGCACTTCTGACTGTTTGCTCGTGTTGATGGTGACCTATCTAAGCCAGGCTTATTTCAGAAAATTCTCTCCAAACCATAAAAATCCTATCTCCAAAGCTGCGAATCCACGAACGTGGAAAAAGCAAAGCTGCGAAACGAATGTGGAAGTTAATCCCATGGGTTTTACTATTTCAGGAGAACTTCTGTTATAAAGAGAAGAAACTCAACTTGAATAGAATTTAAATATTCATACTAGAAAAACTTACGGAATGTATCATGCAATTTTTCAAATCGTAACTTTGCAGGCGGCAGTTTGATGGTTTGAGGAGAATATTTTCGAAAAATCCTGGCTTAGATAGTGTTGGATACAACAATTAATTATAAATTCGGTGAACCTCCCGACAGAAACTATTTTGTTGCATAGGTAAAATCGTTTCGTCTTCAAACTTCACTCACCAATACCAAAGGAATGAATCGAAGCTAGAAAGGAAAAGGGATAGAGAAGAGAAAAGAATAAACAAAAAGAAAGTATTGTGACTATAGAGGATAGAATTTCGAAAGAGAATAGAAGAAAAAGGTTTTATGGGAGTTACCAATTACCAAAAGGAAAGACCCCACCATTATTCATTTGGAAGCCTAGGAGGATAAACCGATTTTAATACCCAAAACCATATTTCCGAAATATTGTAAAATTATTGTAAGTAAAGTAGTGTATTGTAGTTGTATTCCAAAAATAAAAAAAAAGTTGTGTAGTTAGGCGTTTTGAAGTGAACGAAGTGTTTTGCAAAATTAATTTACCATCCGAGTGATTGCGAGGGAGAAACCAGTCCAAAGGGCAAGGGCCCCATACCTAGTGGAAACAGATAGCTTACCATCAACATAAATGAACAGTTATGAGTGCAAAGAAGTACTTCAGAATCATTTACTGCTGTTTTTGCATCAAAAACATTGTGATAATTGGGTAATTTGACATCAATTCATAAAATTCGGAAGGTTATTTCATGATTTAATGAATAGGAGCTTCAGATTCTGGACTGATCAGCTTGTTTACCAAATCAAAACCTTATGAGGAGTGATCGTATGAATAGTAGATGGAGCCTACAAACAGTGTGAGTGATTTGAAGAGCATAAACGAGCAGTATCCTTTGCGTAGAACGAAATACACACTACAACATGGCGCAGCTTGGCCGAGACCATCTTGAATTTTAACTTATTGAGAACTAAAGATGACCTACGAATTATAAACTTATTGTAATTCATGTGAAATTGACGTGAATTTTTTGAAGGAGTGAAAGTTTATCCATCCGGTTCTATGGTTATGAAACACAGGAATTTTAGTTTTTTGTATATTTCGCGCCTGAACACAACAATAAAGTTCGGATGGCCAGTCTTATAAATGGACATAGTTATTGTATTCTACACTATATACTTCAATTCCCCGACTTCTTACATATTATTGGAAACTCAGGAAAATGGAGTGGTTCTATAGTTATGAAACGTAGTGTACATTCTTACTTTATTGCTTTATTTCTTTAATCAACATTTTTGGTAAAATTGAAAACAAAATGAAAATATATTTTAACTGTACAAATCTCTCCTCACGAGTTGCACTTCATGAGGTCCTTCTAGTTTCAATGAAATCTCATACCTAAATCGCAGATCCTCCAGTCGAAGCTTAGTTCTGATCGCGAAATTCTGCAATATGCGTACCAACATAATTTTCATCGAATTCATCGCGTACCTTGCGCCGATACAGTTCCTTTGCCCTCCACTGAAAGGAAGGTATGCATACGGATGACGATTCTTGACATTCTCTGGTCGGAAACGTTCCGGATCAAACTGGTCCGCCGTCTCGCCCCAGAAGTCCTTTCGACGGTGCAGGGTGTAGAAGTTCATCGCAATTATTTGTCCGGCCGGAATTTGCACACCATCCAGCTCAAATGCGGCAGCTGTTTGACGCCCAATCACCGGTCCTACGGGGATTAGACGGAGCGATTCCTTGAGAAAAACATCCATATTCTCCAATTGCCTGAGAGAATTGCTATCAGCAGAGGTAGAGCTGCTAGGGAAAACATCTCGAATTTCTGAAACTAGTTTCTCCTGCCACTCAGGATACATCGCTACAAAAAGACAAGCGAATGAAACCGCCGATGCAGTAGTTTCCTGACCCTGTAAAATGAAATAAGGGAGATAACCACCATAATTCTAGGAATGTATACATACAGCAACTAATATTGTATAAATTTGTTCGCGAATACTGTCGTCTGAAAAACCAGAGCCGTCCTCATGATTAATGGTTAGAAGCTGGTCCAAGAATATTAGAAAGTTCGAACGAGGTCCTTCGGTATCTTGCTCAATCTCCAGTCGCCTTTTACTGATTACCTAAAATATCGTAAAGAAGTCAATTCTTAGCGTGGTAATAACTAATCTGAGTATGTACTTGTTCAGTAAAATTGTTACAGATCTGAGTACAGGTCACAAAACGACGGTAAGTGTTCGTCATTCGGTAAATGAAGTCCGCGTGGTTGAGTACATTGAAAACACGTCTTCCAACAGAACTAAAGGTGCTGTAATGAAACCAGGATAACAAATTCCACATACAAGTTCCTACTTGATATGAATATGTCTCACAATTCTAAGTTGTGTAAAAATTCCCCAAAACCGCTTCCTTCATCCATTTGACAGTTCATCGTGGTGCGGCAAATCATTTCCAATGTAGTCTGACCAGTATGGTCGAGAAGGTTCACGTCGGTGACCTCATCCGCCAAAGGTTGGAGCTGCTTAACAAGCTTCTTTGCGCAGCCATCCATGATCGGCAAGAATCCGGTGAGTATTCGAGAATTGAATGTTGGATTCAGCAAACGCCGGGCGCGTTTCCATTCAACACCAGCTGGATAATAACAAAATGTTGTGTGAATTTGTTTGTTAGCATCATAAGTGCATAGAAATGGTTTGAAGGTCTAAAATGTGAAGCAGTTGACGCATCGCATCCGGAAGTGTTTAACGGAAGTGGATACTAATTGCGTATATAGTACAGGTCGGACCTGATTACATACAAACTAGATTATATACTGACGCTATTATATATGATTCGATTATATATAATTTTAGGCTCGATTATATACAGTCCAAATTTTTTTTTATATTTCAAATATCATTTATTTCAAGCGAAAATGAAATATTGTTACGTTAAAGTTAAAGCTGATTGGCTATTATGAGTACAGTGGAATGAAAATCGTGATTTTGGTAGATTCTAGTTGAAGATTCACCAGGAATTGTTCAAATAGATATTGTAGCGAAATTTTAAAAAAAGATAGGGGTTGAGTTTTATCACAGAACGAATTGTAGAGCGGTGAGAGAGCTTTAATTTGGTTAAAAAAAACATTCATGTTTATTATGTATTTTTTGGATAAAATTGAAAACAAAAACTTTTATTTTTTTCACTTCTAAAATGTTACTTAAACTCACTAATTTGGAAGTTTCTCAACTGTATCCTGTATTGAATTTTCCCATCTTTCAATTGGGAGTAACAGGAATGTGCTGCGTAGCGTAATTTTTGAGCTAAAGTCGATTTAAGGTAAATGGAGCCCGAAACAGAGAAAAAGTTCAATAGCTATGTAATTTTTGAATTTCAAACATATGCGTAGAAAGATTTTTTAATTAAATATGATCCTCTATCACCTCCTCAAAGAATTCGAATTTTTTATGTGAGAAAGGTATTTTATGACTTTATGGGGATGAATCAAAAAATGAATCCTTTTTATATATTCAAAAACGAAAAACATACGTATGAAAAATAAATAACAGATTTTTTTTTACTTGATTATATACAGGACTCGATCATATAAGGTAAAGTGACCGAATATTGCCCACTTTTTTTTTACCTCAAAAATGAGGAACATAAAATTTAGGGAAACGGGATTTAAGTTACTAGGGGTATTCCTACATCTCTTTCCTATGACCCATCAGAGTTTGAGGTCGAAATAGTGAGTAGTTTGCGTTTTTTTTTTCTAAAGAAAGTCAAATTTGTTTTTTTTTAAAGTAGCATCATAAGTGCATAGAAATGGTTTGAAGGTCTAAAATGTGAAGCAGTTGACGCATCGCATCCGGAAGTGTTTAACGGAAGTGGATACTAATTGCGTATATAGTATAATTCTTTTCTGTGATCATGGTAGACATACAAGTGTGCTTTGTGCTGTGATTGTTGAAAAAAAATTACGTGTGAAATACTGTTGTGTGCAGCGAAAGAATATTTCGATCGCGTGCCCGTTGTGTATTTTTTATCAGGCTAAGTAGAGGAACAGCTGGCACATCAGCTGATTCTTGTTTATTTCAATTTCTCTCGTTCGCCCCAGCGTGCTATTTTTCTCATATAGCAGCTGTGGCGGTATTGTTTTTATTTCTCTTTTCTGTATGGTGTTCGTTGTGTTGTATTACACAACACTTAAAGCGTCCCGCGTTAATCTGTATTGGAATTGGCAATGGAATGTTCTCTGTGTAAATTGGGGATTGTAATAAGCGATTTGCCGGTTTGCTGTATCGGGAAGTGTAGCGGTGTGTTCCACTACCGCTGTACTTCTCTTACTAAAGCAACGGCAAAGCTTATCACGGAGAATGTAAATGTATTGTTCAAATGCAATGATTGTCTATCGGACCAGGGTTGTGGTGAGCAGAGCGATGTTATTTCGGATGTGCGTAAGATAGAAAAAGAGGTGATGAAATTATCTTCACTCTCTGACTCGCTTACGGGCATGCGAGATCAGATCGCTGCTCAGATAGACAGCGCGTTAAAGTGCGGTATGGAAGAATTGAGACAAGATGTAAATGGGTCTCTTGAAAAATTGATTTGTGAGAAATTGGAATCTATGACTAGTTCTATTTTAACAATTAACGCGCAAAATAATTTAGCTGCAAAGAATGACTTGCTCATTGAACCTGGTACAGTTCATTCTGAATCGCACCAAAATATTCCGAAACGTAAGAAACGAAAATTTCAAAATAATGATGATGATAATGTACATCAAAATAAAATTAGTTTTGCGGATGTTGTTAAAAGTGCGAACACTTCTAACAACAATAAGATAATGGGTTATAGTAATAGTACTAGTATCATGCAAAGTAATCGTAAGACTCATCCGGTTATTGTAATCAAGCCTAAAGAGTCCAAACAAGCTTGCGAGGATACTCGGAAGCATTTGAAGACAAAATTAGATCCAAGAACACACAAAATTAGTAATTTCAGAAATGGAAGAAATGGCTCCATCATTGTTGAGTGTGCAACTGGAGCTAATATAGATAATGTGAAAGATGACATCGAAAGCAATTTGGGTGAGAAGTATAGTGCTGTTGTTCCCATATCGGTGCCCAGATTAAAAATCGTGGGCATGAGCGATCAGCATTCCTCCGATGTTTTCATTGATTACCTCCGAAGTCAGAATGAAGGCATCGAAATAAAAGATGTAAAGGTTTTAAATGTGTACGAAAATCCACGCTTCACCTACAATAAGTTTACTGCTGTAATTGAAGTAGATGTTGACACATATAACTGTTTATTGAACGCGAAAAAAGTAAATGTGGGGTTCGATCGGTGCTCCGTAGTTCCTGCGATTAATGTATTAAGATGCTTCAAATGTGGAGAATTTGGACACAAGAGCACGGATTGCAAACAAAATTTTGAAACGTGCTCAAGGTGTAGTCAGAAACACAAGACATCTGAATGCAAGTCAACTGTGTTGAAATGTGTTAATTGTTTGAAAATGAATACAGAACGGAAATTGAATTTGGACGTCAATCATGCCGCATTTAGCTCTGAATGTTTAGTATATCAGAGACTTTTTGATTTGAAAAAAAGCAGCTTGCATTTCAATAAATAGCAACCAGGTTCCAGAAGAATTGTGAACCAATATTATATTTTGTATTTGAATATTGCGGGACTGTCAACAAACTACGTAGCGTTACGTCAGATTGTTGAGGAAAAGCGTCCATTTCTAGTCCTTTTGTCTGAAACACACATTGTTGAAATAGAATCATTTGATCAGTATAGTATTCCGGGATATAATGTTGCTGCGTGTTTATCACATTCTAGGCACACTGGCGGTGTTGCTATTTATGTCAGAGAATCAGTTCAATTCAATCTTCGCCTCAACGAAGTGTTTGATGGTAACTGGTTCTTGGGCATTACAGTTGAACATGGCATGAAGATGGGTAATTTTGGTGTTTTGTATCATAGTCCCAGCTCAAGCGACTTGCGTTTTGTTGAAATTTTAGAAAACTGGCTTGAAATGTTCCTTGACTCTAACAAATTGAATATATTAGCTGGTGATTTCAATATTAATTGGCGTGATGACTACAATTCGAACCATTTGAAGCGTGTATCCGATTTCTTCAATTTGAAACAAACAGTACATGAATTTACGCGCATTACCAGGCACAGTAAAACTTTAATTGATCATGTTTATTCCAATTTTGATACTATTTACACTGTCACGGATACCAATTTGAAAATAACCGATCATGAGACTTTAATTATCAATATTGTAGATAATTTCGTGGTAAATGAAGATGTTGTGAAATTAAAGTGCTGGAGGAAATATTCGAAGCATGCTGTTTCGAATCTCGTAGTGAGAAGCCTGGATTTTCCATTCGAGGTCGGTAATTTAGATGAATCATCAGCTGTTCTAACTAATACCTTGAAAGAGTGTACAAATCGGCTTGTTACGCAAAAATTTGTTCCTATGAAAAACTCGAACAGGTGGTACAATTTGGATCTTTTACGCCTTAAACGTGATAGAGACAGATGGTACAAGAAATTTTGTAGAACAAATGATGGAAATCATTGGAATATGTACACAAACGCGCGCAATATATATTCACAGTCGATTAAGAAAACTCGTTGTGAATATATTCAGAGGAAGATTGATCTGCATCAAAGCAACAGCAAGGAGTTATGGAAAATTTTGAAATCTTTATTAAAACCTAGTAATAGCAAACCGCGTTCCATAACTTTTAATGGCACACTTGAACAGTCTGAACAGGCTATAGCATCTAAGTTTAACGATTATTTTGTCAATAGTGTTTCATTGATCAATCAGTCCATTGAATTGGTTGATGAACCTGATGAAATAAAACAGCCGGTTAACAGTAGTTGTAGATTTGAAAGTTTTCACCCAATTACATTAAATGAACTTAGAACTATTTGCTTTTCTTTAGGAAAAACGGCTGGAGTGGATAATGTCAATGCTAGAGTTATTCAAGATTGCTTTCATGTCATCGATCACATCTTGCTGGACCTTATTAATAAATCTTTGCTAACTGGGCATGTGCCTAAGGTGTGGAAGGAATCTTTAATAGTTCCAATTCAAAAGGTTGCTGGAACGATTAAAGCCGAAGAGTTTCGTCCCATCAATATGTTGCACACGCTAGAGAAAATATTAGAAGTAGTCGTTAAAGGCCAGCTGCTGGAATATTTAAATTGCAATGCTTTGCTAATACCAGAACAATCGGGATATCGGGAAGGTCATTCCTGTGAAACTAGAGTGCAAAGAGAATATCATTGCTGTTTTTTTGGATCTAAAACGCGCTTTCGAAACAATTTCTAGGCCCTTGTTGTTGAACACGATTAAGCGCTTTGGATTTACGAGTACTGCATATAAATGGTTCGAAAGCTATTTAAATGACAGAACTCAACGGACTATTTTTAATGATACAATTTCGAATCCCCTAGGGAATAATCTTGGAGTACCTCAGGGAAGTGTATTAGGGCCCCTTTTATTTATTATGTATATCAATGACATGGGAAGAGTTTTACGATTTTGTGATATCAATCTTTTTGCAGATGATACTGTGTTATTCATTGCAGCTAATGATTTAGATCAGGTCGTTTTACATTTGAATGGAGATTTACATTCTTTAAGTAGATGGTTGAAGTATAAGCAATTGAAATTGAACATAAGTAAAACTAAATATATGGTAATCTCGCGAAATCGTTTAAATGAAAACGTCTCCATCGTTATTGATAATGAGACTATTGATCGAGTTCGGGACATTAAATATCTTGGCGTGATTATTGATGACAAACTCAAGTTCAACACTCACATTGACAATGTCATCAAGAAAATTGCCAAGAAGTATGGAATCTTATGTCGATTGAAAAACGATTTAACTATTTGCAGCAAAATACAGCTATACAAATCAATCATCTCTCCTCATTTAGACTTTTGCTCTTCCATTTTATTTTTAGCCAATGACACACAAATATCGAGATTACAGCGCTTGCAAAACAAAATAATGCGGTTGATACTAAAATGTAACAGATTCACTTCCTCATCTTTAATGTTGGACGCTCTGCAATGGTTATCCGTGAAGCAAAGGATTGTTTATTTAACTATGGTGTTCATTTTCAAAGTAGTTAAAGGTTTGCTGCCTCGATATTTGTGTGATCGAGTTGAAAGAGGAATTGACTTTCATAGTTATAACACTAGAAACGCGAATGAAATAAGAACACCTAATTTCTTGTCATGTGCTTCACAAAATTCGTTGTACTTCAAAGGAATAAATGTGTTCAACTCGATGCCAAGACATATTAATTGCGCAACAACACTTACAGAATTTAAGAGGCACTGTATTTCACATGTAAAAGCTGTGTTCTCTTAACAGCTGAACGAGTTTTTGTTTATTTTTATGACGAAGATCTTTACTGACGAAGTTTTATACGAACGGATAATTTAATGTGGACAATTTTTTTGCAGTTTGTTTTCAATATTTTCAATGAATCTGACGAAGTTTTTGAACGGATTATATTACGTAGATTATTTAATTTTTTTTAAATCATCTTTTTTAAATTTGTATTGATCTCTATTATGTCTGTCATGATCTTGGTGATGATGGACTATTTTTATTTTTATTTTGTCGTTCTTATAGTTGTATTAGTTTAAAAAAAATAAATAAAAGTAGTCTACAAAAGTTTGAGCGTCGCGCGCGAGACACAGATATAAAGGATATTAAATTGAAAGTTTTTTTAAGTGCCGGTCTAGGAATTTTTCGTAAAGGAAATTTTCTCGATTTCTCTGAATGAGGGTATTCAAAGTCAATCTAAAACAAGGCTGGCGGTTGGACTTGTGCTCTGGTGGACCACTTGGCTGCAAGGGCCTCGTCGGGACCGTATCGGCTCTGTGGCGGACATGACTGAGTATTGGCTTTTTTGGACATTGCAATTTTTTGAACTTATATCTGTAAATAAAATCAGTTCGTTTTTCATGTTTGCTAAACTGATTTCAATGTTGAAAAAAAAATAAATTATCTTTTAGATAACTCGTCTTGCTCAAACCTCTGTAGGGGAAGGAGGCGGGACCATCATCATCATATTATTAGTAGTGCCTAATATCGCCCACCAAATTTTTTATTCAAAAAAAAAATAATACCTCAAAAAATAACTGTTTATTATGATCTAAAGATTAAAAACTCAATACATATCAATACATGTCGCTTAAACAAGTGGTACACGTGTAATTCTTCTTATTCGGAGCATCTCCAACGGCAGCATCACATGCTACTTGAGCCCACTGGTAGCATTTACAACAGGATACCCAATCTTTATCTTCATTCCACTTTTTTCGAGCCGTAATTGGTGAAATTTGATTCAAACTGCAATTAGTGAAGTAAATTGTCATTTAATCCCATTATAAAATTTGGTGTGCGATATTGGTACATGAGGTGGGCGATATTAGCCAAACATTGTGTTTTTAAAAAATGTTGAAAAAAAATTATGAAAACTTACTTTGATTGAATCTGCTAATCGATGCTTCGAACTTTCGTTTAACCCTTTCCAATACAACATCGAGTCTCACTCATGGGTACTTGAATAACATAGCAGGCTAATGAAATTATTTGATTTGGGACGTATTAAATAATACGGGAAGGGGTTAATACTCTCTCACTTTCATGTATCACATTTGCAAATTTATTAAAATTTATATTTTTAACAATTTTTTTCAAAAACACGTTTTGGAAACACGCGATTTATCCTTCTGCTCAATTTTTTTTGCTTGATGCGATACGGATCCCGACAACATCTGTATGAGTAGGTACCTACTAAAAGTAGTAGTGTGATTTTTTACCACTAGATTGCATCATAAGAAGACGAGAAATCGAAGTGGGCGAACCTAGGCTACTGGGCGACATTCGGTCATTTTACCTTACAGTGAAATGAATTCAGAGATTGTATATAATCGAGACCGACCTATATTATTTATCAAACAACCTCAGCTTTCAAGAAAAAATATAAAATTATTGAGCGCCCTCTATGTTTAACCGAGTAAACATAAAAATCAAATATAATCAACAATAACGAAAGCAAAATCCAAGTTTTTCGCAAGTGTAATATTAAAAAAAAGACTTGCTCATTAGTTTTACCGATAGATATACCGATCATCAGAATCGGTCGAGTAGTTGAAAAGTTATGAATTGTTGAAAAAAGTCAGTTTTGGAAAAAATGGCAAAACAATGATTTTTCGGTGCATCGGTTCACTTTGGAGAATCATATCACAAAAACGAAGGAAAACTCTTCTCTGATGTTTGAATATGTTATGTAAAAACCTCAGCTTTCGAAAATAAATATGAAAAATTATAAAAAAATAAAAAGCCATTAAAACAACAAAAAACAAATACAATCAATAATTATTACATTCGGCAAGGTGTAATATTCTAACAAAAAAAAAGACTAGCGAATTGACATTAATTTGATGCGTCAATTAACTGAATCGGTTTAGAAGATCAAAAGTTATGAATTTTTGAAAAAGTTATTTTCGGGAAAAAGGTGAAAAATTTTTTTTTCGAATTACCCGATATGTCGATATGAAACGATATGAAACAAAAGTAGCACTTTTCACAAAAATATAACTATATCGGTTTGGAATGGCTGTATGTATAAGCACTAACGCCGTCAACCACTTTGTCACAGAAGCTACACATAACAGCATAACATTTTGCTTATTATTGACAAAACTTACATCTTTGCGAGATGAGTCCACTCCCGAGACTGAGAAAATCGTAGTAAAACGGCTTATCGTACAGATCGGTCCGGGTGAGCAGTTGTTGCACCAGATCGGGATGGTTTACCGCCAGTATCATCTTATGTGCAAGAAACAACTTTGCCATCCGATCCACTCCCGAAAAAAGGCCTATCAAACGTAGGAAAATTTGCTCCGTTGATTTATTCACAAAGTAGGGTGAGTGACCTAAGATTGGTACCATCGGTTGCACCGTCGGAATGGTCTTTGCAAAACGACGATCAAGGAAAAAAGTTTTCACTAAAAGCACCAATAAAACCGACCCAAGGCACGATAGGGTAAACACGAACACTACTCCCATTTTGAAATAAAACAATTTCACCGATACTGTCAACTGATTTCTTCAGGTGGACACTTTTAATTTATTGACTGTTCTCTACGACCAATAATTGAAAACTGCTTTGGATATGTCTGGTGTATCAATATTTATTATTCTTTTGACAGGTGAGACTTATCTCTCATGATTTTGTTACTGCTTCGGCGCATAAACAAATTAATAATAACGTTTTAAAAAATAACCAGTTCATCCGGTGTAATCGTGCTATGCTTTGTGTGGTTGAACATACTAGTGACGTTATTTCCTTTTATCATGATGACTGTTATCGTTTAAAGGGTGTGTCACATCAAATTGCATCACGGAAAAAACGCTGTAGAAATTTAATTTTTAGGAATTATATCTTCAGCTTTCGCTTATAATCAGATAAGAGTGTATAGATCACGTTGGCCATGCTTCACTGTCAATTTATCGTGAATTTGGAAAAATGTCATCGAACGAAAAAGAGCGTCGTGAATTAATCCTGCGCACTCATTTCGAGAATCCGGAGTTGTCACATCGGGACATCGGTAAGATGCTGGGAATCGTCCAATCCACGGTCAGCAGAGTACTAAAACGATACTTCGAGAACCTAACCATCGACTGGAAGGTGAAGAACGGCAAAAATGGATGCTCCGTCAGTGAAAAAGATTACAAGCACGTAGTTAAGCAGTTAAGACGTGATCCGAGAAGTTCGGTCCGGGATGTCGCCAATAAGCTGAATTTGTCAGGTTCGTTCGTCCAGCGGACCAAGCAGCGGGAGGGCCTGCGTACATACAAGGTTCAGAAGGCTCCTAACCGCGACGAAAGGCAAAACATGGCGGGGAAGACGCGAGCCCGGAAGCTGTACACCGAAATGCTGACGAAGCCGCATTGCCTGGTAATGGACGATGAAACCTACTTCAAAGCGGACTTTCGTCAGCTGCCGGGCCTGTTGTTCTTCTCTGCAGAGGACAAATTCAGCGTTCCGGACGAGATTCACAAGCAGAAACTATCCAAGTTTGCCAAAAAGTACATGGTGTGGCAAGCGATCTGCTCTTGCGGAAAGCGGAGCGGCCCCTTCGTGATGACCGGCACGGTAAACAGGCAGGTTTACCTTAAGGAGTGCCTACAGAAGCACCACTATTGAAGCAGCACGAGGGCCCGACCATCTTCTGGCCGGATCTCGCTTCGTGCCACTATTCAAAGGACGTGTTGGAGTGGTACGAAGCCAACGGGATCACCTTCGTGCCAAAGGAAATGAACCCGCCCAACGCGCCGGAGCTTCGCCCAATAGAGAAATATTGGGCGATTATGAAGCAGGCCCTCCGGAAGAACCCAAAAGTTGTCAAATCGGAGGCGAACTTCAAGAGCAAATGGATTTCTGTTAAAAAAAACTACAACCTGACGTTGTACAGAACCTTATGGACGGGGTAAAGAGGAAGGTGCGAGCATACGGACTTGGGCTCGAAGAATGAATAAAAAGAAAATGCCAAAAGTTAGTTTTTATTTTACTGTCTAAAATTTTCAAAAGGATCGGTCTACTGGGCGAATTTCTACAGCGTTTTTTCCTTGATGCAATTTGATGTGACACACCCTTTAATGATAAAATATATCAAATCGTTTTCAACAAAAGCATTTTTTCAATACTTTTTAGAGACCTATATCACCAATAACATGCCAATCAAATTCCTATAAGGGCGAATGGCCCTGAACCTATAGTAAAGGCCATCAACTAGCTTTCCGTACACCAAACAATGATTGAACGTGGCATGCAGACAGAGACTGGAGTCTCTTGAAACGACGAAAAAGATTAAAGAGGTAATGGATTTTTGCATTGTTGTGTGACCGATTCGTATAGAAGCAAAAAAATCAATGCTGTAGCGAAAGCGTATGTCGGTACGGGGGCACGAGTGAATACCCGCTCCGCTAAGCTGGTGCTTTTTTCCGGTATTTGTGTTGGCAATGATAGACAATGCAATGAACCAAATTTGGCATGTGAAGGTTTAAGGGGGCAATAAATGTTTCTAGGGAGCTATTACACGTCAAATCAGCCAAAAAACAGCAAATTTAGACCCGACCTTCTCCGATTTTTTTTTAACATGGCACTTATGATGGATGCTTCCCAAAAACACAATTTTCATTATCATATGACCAATTTAAATTACGACTGATTATTAAAAGGGCGTAATCGAAATCATTGGTCTTTCTTTCAAAAAATCGTACCTCGAAATCCAGATGTCTGATTATAATATGGTCGGTGTTAAGTCAGACCGGACCATGTGACATTATTATGATTTCGAGAAAAACGAGTTTGAAGTTTAGTGCTATAAGGGGTTTTCATTGAACGTTCAAAACAATTTCAATAAATTATCCCTGCTTTACGCGTAATTTTCCTGATCTGACTAATGTGAAAGGTAGCTTAAAAAATACTTAACCTAATGTGATCAATATCTCAAAAATTTCTATTTTGCGACTGACTTAACACCGACCATATGATGTTCGACAAATATGTTGTAAAATCAATGAACTATTTAGGTTTAAATAACGTTACAAATGCACTGCTAAAAAATCTTACTCAAAAATTGAATTTAATATTCAAAACATTTATATCTCAAAACAATCGGGGCAGCCGGGAGTTGGAGAACTGCAGCCATGGATCGGGTTTATTGGCGAAATGTAGTGAATCAGATCTAATCTCATTGGGATGTAGAATCATAGTAAATAAATGAATATCTCAAAGCACCCCCTTTCGATATTTTTTTGTATATTTTTATAGAAAAGCCCTTCCAATTTAACAAAGTTTGATGTACAGTGGTGCCGTGGTAAACTCTCCTAAATAGAGATACAAAAATGAAAATTTATGAAATGTCAGTACTTTGGGAAATTTTAGTTTTACAAGGAAAGCAATAAACCGATTCTATACGCAGTTTTTGATGAAAAGCTGTACAAAGTTTATTTTCCTAAGACTGACCATTTCCGATATACACTCGACAAAAAAAAATAGAGGAACATTGTGCGAAGTCGGAAATTGTAAGTGATTTTTGACATGCTATAATTTCGTGAAAAATCAACGCACATTGATGGGATGTACATCATTTTGAAGCTTTCAGGTATTGGAATATTTTACGTACATGTTTTTATCCTGGTATGCGTAGGTGTAGTGAGCAACAATATCGGGAATAAATGAAAAATCGATTACTCTCTGTTTTTCTCAAAGATTTCAGGACTAACACATTTTTTTTGCTAACCAAATCAACAGCAAATCCAATCAACCTTTTCAACCAGCTTTCATTTGGTTCCTACAACGTTTCTGTAGGACCTTCCCATACACAACCATCACACCGCAAATCGAAAGGCAGTTTTGGAAACTTCAATGAATTCTGTACAAGGATATAGTTTTTTTGTGTGAATTGAAATGATGTATCATCATTTAAAAATAAACTTTCAAGTTCAATCAGTTGAATGTTAATGTTATAGAGGTGGCTTTTGAGCAGTGGGTGTCAACTGATAGATGTAAAATTGAATTGAATGAAATGCCTTCTGAAGAATTACGCTCATGTTTTGTGAAGAAAGTTTATTAATTGATTCATCACGATTTCATTAAAAATGAACAAACAAGATTTTCAAAAACAAGAACACAATGTTTGGCAGAAGAAGAAGTTATTATAACATGTGATTTTTTCCGAAAATTATACTTTCGTTTTACAAGATGAGGTACAGAGCTGTCATTGGAATAATTCCCAGTGCACAATACATCCGTTTGTAGTTTATTGCGATGATAATGGTACACTACAGAACTTAAAGTCAGAAAACACCTATCTCACATGAAAAAAAAAATATCCAGATTCTCTCAGGAGGTGATAGACGATCATATTTGATGAAAAAAATCCTCCTACGCATATGTTCGAATTTCAACAATGACAGAGTTACAGAACTTTTTTTTTTGTTTCGGACTCTGTTGCTTCAAATTGGCTCTACATTAAAAAGTACGCTACGGAAGACGATTCTGATGCTTTCATTTGAAAGATGAGAAAATTTAGTCCAGGATATAGTAGTGGAACAACCAAATTAGCGAATTTTAATAACATTTTGAAATTGAAACACTTAAAATTAATAATTTTTAATGAGTTATTATCAATTTTATCCCAGAAATTTATATTAAACTAGACTGTTTCTATCAATTAAAATTAAGTTTTTTAACCGCTCCACAATTTGTTCTTTGACGCACAACTTCTATCTTTCTTAATTTGGCTGCAATATCGATATAAACAATTCCTGGTGAAAATTCAAGCAAAATGTTCAAAAATTACGATTTTTACCCCACTGTACATGTAATAGCCACTTAAACATCACCTTAACGTTGAAAGGTTACATTTCTTCATAAAATAAGCCATATTTGAAATAAAAAAAAATATTTTTTTCCAAACTGAATATAATCCAGTCCAAAATTGTATATAATCGAATCACATATAATCGAGTCCGAATTGTACTGTATTCTAAGAGTCAAATCATTTCATTTGATACCAATATTGAGAGGATTGCAAAAAATACATAGTCGACCATTTTGTGGCGGCGACCTTTTTGAATTTATGTTGTTCATAGCGTAGTGTATTCTCCAAATCAAGCCATTCAGCCATTTTTTTGCGGCGGCCAAATTGCATTTTTCAAGATCATGGAATACGCAGTTTTATAATGACAGTAGAATTAAATGTATGTTCCAAATTTCAGATCAATCATTCAACAGGAACGGGATCAGTTTTCTATTAACCCAACAAACATTCAAACATACATAGAAACAGGTCAAGCTGAATGAAACAATTCAAAAAGTAATTAGTTGTTTCGGGATTGCGGCCATCTTAAAATTGGATTTTTCATTATCTGCTATGTTCTACTAGTCGAGATCTTTCTTTTGATACATTTTTGGGCATTTTTCATAAATAACTGTATTCTACTAGTCAAGCCTTTTCATTTGATACCCATATTGATGGGGTTCTGAGAAAACAGCTAATCCGGCATTTTGTAGTGCCGCCTTTTTAGATTTGCATTTTTCATAAACAACTGTATTCTACTAGTCAAGTCCTTTCATTTGATACTCATATTGATGGGGTTCTGAGAAAATATGAAATCCGCCATTTTGTAGCGGCCGCCATCTTGGATTTGCATTTTTCATAAATAACTGTATTCTACTAGTCAAGCCCTTTAATTTGATACCCATATTAGCTATTCAATATAGAATTATTATACAAATTATTCAAAATTTCAGAAAATCAAAAATAAAGTACTCCGGATAATCGAGTCTCCGGATAATCGAGTCCGATCTGTAATTACAACAAAAACCCATTTTGAGAGAAACGAAGTTTGCAGAGTCAGCTAGTATTTATGTATAAAAGGTGTTTGTCACGTACATGTAAAATATGTAAAATATTATCACAGAAGAATGGCTGATCAGATCTGTGTCGTCTATATATCGTTGAGTTTGTTTCCATCCAAATTAGAATGATAGAATACTTTGGAAAATATTTGAGATGATTAGAAAAATAAAAAAAAAATGACTATGCATATCTAATTACATAAAAGAAGGATAATCAAAATAAAAAGGGAAAAAGCTAAAATAAGAGGTACGTATTTGTATGTTTCGAAGTGATGACATTTAGATCAATTTTACAAATCTGAACGATAACATACACACTCCCTTGAAATATACTCGTTATTTTTCCCAACCAAAATATTCTCTAGAAATAAATTATATGGCAGAACACCGTTTGCCGGATCAGTTAGTGTTATGTAAATCTCCTCAGCTTTCTTTAAAACTATTTGAAAAAAAATGCGCACTTGATCCAGAGACCATAAATTCACAAAAAGCAACAAATACAACCAAAAGTAACGAAAACAAAATATAGTTTTTTTTGACAAGCGTAATATTAAAAAAAAAACAACCGATATCTATATAAATTAGAAGACAATGTAGCACATTGATGCTTGGCATCAATGGCACCACACGTAGGTACAGCGTGCTCACCGAATTAAATTTGGAAGTGTAAGCAGGAGACAAATAACACTGAGTTGAGTGTGTAAGAAAAGAAAGATCGATCCAATGTAAATAAATATTGGATCGATCGAACGCTAAATGTCAACAAACTAAATAGGTCACGAGTGAGGAAGAGATGATTTTTATACATTGTGAATTTATTTTGCACTAGCTGACCGGCGAACTTCTTTCCGTCTAAAATTGATTTTAGGTGTGTGTATATATTCGAACATTCACATTTTCTTTCTAAGCACAACCTTGGATTCAAAACGAAACCATTCATTAATTAATCTTTTTATTGACCTTTTTACAATTTTCTCTTTTTATGTATTTTTTTAATATTTCTAGCAAAACTCGTCATTATAATATTAATTATTATCAAACACAGGTCTGGAATAAATATTAGGCTGTCAAAAAAGTCCTGCGGTATCTCCGCGAGGTGTCGTTGTAAGCGCGTAGTTCTAGTTGTATTCATTGTATCGAGTCATACTATAGCTTGTTGGAAAGGTATTTTTGCGCGCTATAAAATAGTCATTGACAGTGTTTGGTTAAGTCGTTCGTGAGTTATAGTGTCGCAAATATGGAGCAAAATAAAGAGAAAATCCGATATTTTACAGTACTACTATGACAAAGGCAAAAATGCATCTCAAGCTGCCAATAAAATTTGTGCAGTTTATGGACCCGATACAGTTTCCATTTCCACCGCACAACGATGGTTTCAACATTTTCGTTCTGGTGTAGAGGTCGTCGAAGATGCGCCACGCTCCGGAAGGCCTGTCGTCGAAAATTGCGACAAAATCGCTGATTTAGCCGAGAAAGACCGGCATAGTAGCAGCCGTAGCATCGGCCAAGAACTGGGGATAAGTCATCAAACCGTTATTAACCATTTGAAGAAGCTTGGATTCACAAAGAAGCTCGATGTATGGGTGCCACACACGTTGACGCAAAAAAACATCTTTGACCGTATCGAAGCATGTGAATCGCTGCTGAATCGCAACAAGATCGACCCGTTTCTGAAGCGGATGGTGACTGGCGATGAAAAGTGGGTCACTTACGACAACGTGAAGCGCAAACGGTCGTGGTCGAAGCCCGCTGAAGCGGCTCAGACGGTGGCCAAGCCCTCATTAACGGCCAGGAAGGTTCTGCTGTGTGTTTGGTGGGATTGTCAAGGAATAATCTATTATGAGCTACTTCCCTATGGCCAAACGCTCAATTCGGACCTGTACTACCAACAACTGGACCGCTTGAAGGTAGCACTCATGAAGAAGAGGCCATCTTTGATAAACAGAGGCCGCATTGTCTTCCATCAGGACAACGCCAGGCCACACACTTCTTTGGTGACGCGCCAGAAGCTCCGGGAGCTCGGATGGGAGGTTCCTTTGCATCCGCCGTATAGTCCGGACCTTGCACCAAGTGACTACCACCTGTTTTTGTCCATGGCGAACGAGCTAGGTAGTCAGAAGTTAGCCACAAAAGAGGCCTGTGAAAATTGGCTATCCTTTTTTTTGCCAATAAGGAAGCGAGCTTCTATAACAGGGGTATTATGAAGTTGGCATCTCGTTGGGAACAAGTCATCGAACAAAACGGCGCATATTTGACTTAAAACAGATGATTATAACTAATTTTATGAACAAATGAAAATTAAAAAAAAAATTCCGCAGGACTTTTTTGACAGCCTAATATTTAATTCGAAAAAATAAAGTTTCATTAATAATTTTTATTTTTAAAGTGCGTTAACCCACCCGAAAATCCAACATCATTTACGCTTTACACTAACGCGATCACGAAGATCATTTCTATTAGTGCGAATTGCAATTGGACTAACAACGCCTTCTACGATGCTACTTCAGAACATATGAGAATGAAATTTTCCCATTTTCCTTCGCAGTTTTTAAAAATTTTCCGATTTTTCTCGACGTAACATTGATCTATGAGCACAGATGAATACAAAAAAAATAAAGACGGCTCAAATCTGACTATTCGTCCTTCGACTTTTGCGCTTACCAACCCATTTGACGATCCATTTTTCTTTATATAGAGAAAATTATGGGAGAGCGTTATTTCACCTTGAATTCATTTCAACGCTTATCATGATTTAATTGTAAAGCATATGAGAATTCAATTTTCCGACCTTCTTTCAGAGTTTTCCAAAAATGTTACGATTTTTCTCTCCGTAATATTGATCTACGGGTAGAGTCAAATACTACAATATACAGAATCGAATCGGAACTCGGCTTTCTCGGGTTTTGCACTTACCAACACATTTGGCCTTCCATTTTTATTTAAATAGATGAACTAGGTAAAACAAAAGTACACATAAAAAAACTGAATAAAATTGGATAATATTTCAAAAAGCTGGAAGATATTAGGATGTAACTGTTTGACTGGATCGAAAGAAAAAGTGGAAAAATCCAGTTTAAACTGGAACGTTGGCAACGCTGGGCCAAGCGATACTGTGCGGGTAAGGAGGAACACAATATCGCTTGGCTGTTGTGGATCGCATTCTCTAGGGATGTTCAAATAATTTTCGGCACGAACAGGGTCATTTCGGATGGATTCACCTGCTGCTGCAATATTTTCGTTGCTTCGTGCGGAGAGCTTCCCGTTGGCATGGAAACATCAAACAGCGAAAATGTAGACTCAAATTTGCTCACTAAACTATGGACAGCCTACCGGCTGGGATGATTATTATGGCCGAAAATTGGAGTGAGCGCTCTTAAAGTTGCATCCACCGATTTCATATTTAAGTAGTAGTTCACCATGATGAAAATGTTGATTTTGGCCAACGTTTTGACATTTTCGAATCATACAAATGTTTTAAGGGTTCGTTCACACGAAGATACAAAACTGTCAAGTCGCTTATGGATGACCTTTTATATGTTTTCCTTGAACCTATTGATCTTCGTGTGTGATTGTCCCTGTATCCTTATGCCCTCCTTTTCCTAAAGAAAATATGTCACCCTTCTAAACACGAGTCGACCGCGAGTTATGGGCTCTCTACCTTACTAATCATATAATTAAGTAAAATTGTTTATAAATAGTAATCAAATACAGTTAAGAACTCGGTTCCTTTAAAACTATGTAACAGAGCCTGTAAAAAAACGTATTATTGAAAAAAAAATTTGGTAAAATTTAAAAGAAAACGAAGACAACAAAAACACATTTCAGTTGTACAAATCTCGTCTCAAAAGTTGCACTTCATGGGGTCCCCCTAGTTTCAATGTAATCTCATACCTAAACCGTAGATCCTCTAGTCGAAGCTTAGTGCTGATCTCAAAATTCTGCAGAATCCGTACCAGCATAATTTTCATCGAATTCATCGCGTACCTTGCGCCGATACAGTTCCTCTGCCCACCACTGAATGGAAGGTACACATAGGGATGACGATCCTTCGCATTCTTTGGTCGAAAACGGTCCGGATCAAACTGTTCCGCTGTCTCACCCCAGAAGTCCTTACGACGATGTAGGGTGAAGAAGTTCATCGCGATTATTTGTCCGGCAGGAATTCGCTCGCCATCCAGATCAAAAGGAGTTGTGGATTCTCGAGCAATAACCGGTCCTACTGGAACTAGGCGGAGGCATTCCTTGAGAAAAACATCCATGTCTTCCAACTGCTTTAAAGTATCACAATCAGCGATGGTATGGCGTTCCACGAAAAATTCTCGAATTTCCGACACTAATTTTTGCTGCCACTCGGGATACATAGCCACGAACAGACATGCATACGAAATTGATAACGCAGTAGTGTCGTGTCCCTGTTGATTGGAAATAACGGATGTAATTAGCATGATCTAAGGAACGTTTGAACACTTACTGCAATTAACATTGTTACAATTTCATCGCGAATATCGCCGTCAGAAAAGCCGGAGCCGTCCCCAAGATTAATTGTCAGCAACTGGTCCAAAAATGTCAAAAAGTTTGAGCGAGGTCCTTCGTTGTCTTTCTCAATCTCCAGTCGCCTTTTACTGATCACCTGTAACAACGGTATGCAGTCGATCATAAGCACCTGAACTAATTACAGTTGAGTACCGATTATCCGAGAGTGGATGATTAAAAATTATCCGCGAACACGAATTCCACAACAAAAAATTAAAATTGCAATCATCGAAAGAACAAATTTTAATGCAATCATCAACAACAAAGAACGTACAATAAGCCCTATTATGCGAACATTAAAAAGTACTGACAGATTCTTTGCACATCAGAATTATATAGCGGAATTTGTCGACGAGTGGCAGGCTCTTGATCTTCTGTTTCGGTTACGGCTTTCACATTATCCGATCACTGGTGCACACGACATAATTTTTATGCATAGTTTTCATGCTGAAATATCTATTTCGTGTTTGCACCTCATCTTTAATCTTTTATCGCGCAACGCACGGTTTTCGTTATCTGCGATGGCCTTGCCACCCTATTCAGCAGATGATCGGGACTCTACTGTACTCAATTGATCCATAAACTAACCTCTTCTGCGAAATCGTAACAAAACTTAGCGTATGGCACAAACCGACGGCAGATCTTCGTCATTCGATAAATGAAGTCCGGATAGTGAACTACATTGAGGACACGTCTTCCTATGGCAGTAAATATGCTACAATGAATTAGTTCTAAATTTCGAGAAGAAATTCCTGCATAATATATAAATATCTCACAATTCTATGTTATGCAAAAATACTTCAAAACCGCTCCACCCTTCCATTTGACAGTTCATCGTGGTGCGACAAATCATTTCGAGCGTGGTTCGACCGGTATGGACGAAGATGTCCACATCGGTGGCTCCATCTGCCAGAGATTCGAGTTGCTTGACGAGCTTATTGGCACAATCATCCATGATCGGCAGGTATCCGGTAAGAATTCGGGCATTGAATGTTGGATTAATCAAACGCCGGGCGCGTTTCCACGCTATACCGGCTAGTGAGCAGAATAAGTGTTGAAAGTGTTAAAGTTATTATTCTAGGAAAAGCAAATGGAGGGTGCAAGAATGCAAGAAATTGTTTGAATCATGCCGCACAAAATCAATTAATTATGTGCAGTTCGCTGAATATTGGCCTTTGTGTGGTAATAAATCTTACATCTTTGCGAGAGGAGTCCATTTCCAAGTTTAATGAAGTCGTAGAAAAACGGCTTATCATATAGATCGGTCCGAGTGAGCAGTTGTTGCACCAGATCGGGATGGTTTACCGCCAGTATCATCTTATGTGCAAGAAACAACTTTGCCATCCGATCCACTCCCGAAAAAAGGCCTATCAAACGTAGGAAAACTTGCTCCGTTGATTTATTCACAAAGTAGGGTGTGTGACCTAAGATTGGTACCACCGGTTGCGCCGTCGGAATATTCTTTGCAAAGCGACGATTCAGGAAAAATATTTTCACCAAAAGCACTAACAAAGCCGACCAAAAAACGGCCAGGATAAAGGATAACACTACTCCCATTTCGAAATAAAACAATTTAATTGCTACAACCAACTGATTTCTCCAGGTGGACACACCTTCAATTCCTTGACTGTTCTCTATGACCGATTCTTGAAAACTGTTTGTGGATTAGGCGTGTGCTTTATTATTTAATGTTCGTTTAAAGAATGAACTTATTCTTCATCATTTTCATTGCTCATGTATCGCTCTTATACACCCATAAACAAATTATAAATTATGACCAGTGCATCTGGTGCAATGGTAATCCGCTTTGCGCGGGCAAACATGCGAACGATGATTTTTTACTTTTTACTTTTTACTTCATTAGTCATTTTTCCATTCACATTTCATACTGCGAAAATTGGATTTAAACTGTAACTTGTAAGTGCCATTAAGTACCTAACATAATCGATGAATGAAATGTATGTATGAACCTATTGAGAAAAAAACGCATAATCGCATAAAACGACGAAAAAGATGAAAAATCTTTACTGTAAAAAAAAACAACCTTTATTGAATTCTTGCTGCGCATTAGAGGAATTTTGCTTCATAATCCAACCGATCAGCATGGGAACAACAAATTGAATGCTGAAGCGAAGATGCATTATTTTTAACCCTAGCTTACGTGGGTACGGGGGTACGAATAAATAAAAATTATTTCATTATGCTAAGTTAGTGCTTCATTGTGATGTTTGTGTTGGGATAGTTGCAAGGATCGTGTCGATGGACCAATCAGAAGGTGGAATTTTTAATTGGACAATGCAAGAAATGATCGAGCTTAAAATGTTTCAATGTCATTCATTTTGACGTAGGACTACGTCTAACCGGAAGATATAGGGGTGAAATGGAAATCTAGGCACTGGACAAGTAGGAAAAAATGCAAGATTTGGAACGCTTAGGTGGTAGCGCTGAAGTAGAGTAGAGTAGAGTTTTCAAAGGGCCTTTCTCAAGGCTAGAGACGAATGAACTGCAAAAGTTTAAAGTCTCTATAATACAAGACCTTCCTTCCTTCCGTAACGATCATGCTCATCGAAACCGTACACCACATCATTTCGCATCACATCACATTAACAAACCAACACAAGCAGCCATGTCTGGATATGACAAAATCCCGCTCGAACCGTGTTAGCCTGCGATTCCCCGTAGGTGAATTCGCCAATTACTCCGCAAGGGTAGCTAGGCCGAGCGCGTTAGTTCCAGTACACCAGTCCACCTAGCGTTATAAAGTTTCGGCCGCCGAAGTGATCGAGTTGGCTGGCAAAGCTGCTCGCGACGATAAGAAAACCTGCATTCAGAACAGAACACATTCGGTTCGGCGGACATCACGACAACAGGCAGTTGCAGCGAGTGGCGAGTGGCAAACGCAATCGCAAAACGGCAGCAGGTAGCAGAAGAAAAAAGTTTGTTCTTTATACAATCTGCTTTGGTGGCAAATCCAGAACAAGGCGGCATCGAGTGCGTTCGAAATGGTTTTTTTCAAAACCACGAGTACTAAGTTTTCTAAAATTCCATAAAACACGGCGCTTATCAGGGCCATTAAACCTTTCAAAAAAGAGTTTACGAAATATAGTTCAATGCTTTCTATAATAATATCCAAAATAATAATTAAACACAAATTGATTTTTTCATAATTTGTTTGCCAGGATCTGATGAGTATGTGGATTTGGCAGTTGTTGTGAGCTTGTTGATAGTTGGGGACTTTCCTGATTATTTAATTTTCACCAATTCTTAAATTGTTTCCAGATTGAAAATACAGTAATTTACAATTAGTTCGACATTTAACTAATTGGACGGTCATGTAATGCGACATATTTAGTTGGACATTTTTGTAAACATAGATCCAAATCATGACCCCACATTGAAAGTCGACACTTTACCACTGTCATCGCAAATGTTCAATTGCAGGTTAAAATCGCCTCCATTGCGACACTGAGTGGTGTTTCGGCACGTCGCATTAAATATAATTTACTGTACAACTGTGAAAGCTGTGGCGAGTGGCAAACACAATCGCTAAACAGGAAGGTTTAGCCGAACAAGATGGGGATATCGAGTGATAACAAAACAATAAACTCTTTAGATTAAAGATAATTTTGTGATCTCTATCCTATGAGCGTGTACCGCTAGAGTACAAAAGGCGCGGATCCGCTGAAAAATATATCATTCTCTTTCAAACCGTAAATCAGTGTGGTTGTATGGCATCGTTTCACATCACATCGCATCAACGGATTGGTGCCGGAGCACCAGTATACCTAATAGCGGTTATAGAATTTCGGCCGCCGGAGTGCTCGAGTTGGCTTGCAAAGCTGCTCACAACAATAAGAAAACCCGCCTACAGAACAGAGCACATTCGGTTCGGAGGCAACAACTAGTTTCAGCAAGTGGCAAACGCAATCGCAAAACGGAAGCAGGTAGAAGAAGGAAAAAGTTTGTTTATACAGACTGCTTTGGTGGCAAAACCAGCCACCGTAAAACACGGCGCTTTTCAGGGCCATTAAACCTTTCAAAGAAGAGTTATTGAAAGTTTTTCACAATACCAATGCATTCTAAAGTGACATAATATGACATATAATATAAACTGATTTATTTTGTTTATGCTTGTTCTTGAACTTCTTGGTGGTTGGGGTCTTTTAAATTGATCATTCAGTTTACACAAACCCATGCATGGTTCCCGAATTGAAAGTGGCTTCAAATTACAACACATTGTATGCAGGATGGCATTCACGAATTTTCTCGGTAGCAAGAACTGCTTTCTTTGGTTGATAACTGATGTTGAAAATTGACTGACGTTACATCTGCATTGTATAGAAACATAACTAAGGAGCAACATGATGAGCTATGTATTTCCTGCTGCTCTGTTCTTATTTTAAAGGACTTTAATCCGAAGGTCATCCGTCCCTGTATTTACTGTTGGTTTTTCAGAACGCTTATAGCTCGCTTATTTCTCGACGGATCGTAGAGTTCGTCTCCAAAACCTCGGTTCTTTTTCATGTTTTATTTACTTTGTTTGCGGAAACTACAAATCTTACAATTCATTCGTCTCCGAAACACGGAAACAGTTTAAGGTACGGTAATGTGCTCAATAGTGAAATATATGATAGTGAATGAGCTGATGACCACCTATGCAGCCATCATTTTGATTGTACGATATGTGCATACGCCGAAAGATGCCCGGCGTTGAACATTTAATAAGTACAAAGTCTTCGGAAAAAAATCAAGAATCAACTATAAGACAGTGAGAAAAAATTGAGAAAGTTTGTAAAAAAAACGCAAAAACACAACACCAAAGATTCTTTTCAGAACCCCCAACATATTCATAAAGAGTAAACAGTAAACTAATCCATTTTTCAGGTAGATAGGTAGGTATTCACGTAGGTGAAGAAAATAAAACAATATATTTAAAATATATATTTAGCAAAAGCTGTCCCTTTTGTACAGTCCTACGTCACTCCGGTTATGTCCCCGACATTACCCACCCGTCTTTTTCCTCTCATTTTTAACTAATCGTAGTCCATAGAAGTGAATTTTTTTTTTCCTTTATTGATTTATTCAGGCTCAAGTGGATAAAGAGTCACCATCAAGCAATACATTTTAAAACTATTTGAATATATTATTACTACATAATTATTAACTTAAGTCTAATTAGCTAAAACTACAGTGCAATTTATTCCTTCGTTGCCTCGTCGGTATTATCCTTGTCTGG
The DNA here is from genome assembly GCF_029784135.1 of Toxorhynchites rutilus septentrionalis. NCBI lineage: Eukaryota > Metazoa > Arthropoda > Insecta > Diptera > Culicidae > Toxorhynchites > Toxorhynchites rutilus. The sequence continues at coordinate 286,611,812 of NC_073746.1, read as the reverse complement.
AACAGTGCCTGTGGTGGGTCGTAACAACTATGTAATTATGTAATGATCTTATCTCAACGGGTACTAAGTTCTGCTTGTGTAATAGAAAAGGAAGGGAGAATGCACAGTGGGAATAGGAGATGCGACCTAAATAATAACATTAGCGCTTCTTAGGAAGACATATATGGGGAACATAAAATTAGGGTCGCGAGTAGCTAAGATATCGCGAACTGGCATGCGTGAGTGTACTCCTTGAGCCTCTAAATCGGCAACCAGTTTAATTCTTTCATTGCAAAATTCATTACATGACCAAACAACGTACTCGATGTCATGATATCCTTGACCACAATTGCATAAATTGTTAGTAGCAAGACCTGTGGGGAAGAGATGCGCATTTAGCGCGGACATCAATCTGGACATAGTTCTAATAAAATTTCTGTCAAGATCTAACCCTTTAAACCAGGCCTTCGTTGAAACTTTGGGTATAATAGAGTATAGCCATCTCCCTAGCTCATCTCTGTTCCATTGGTTTTGCCAACTGGTGAGTGACTGCTGTCGGGAAATGGAGAAGAATTCCCGATACGCTATTTGTCTTTCAAAAACTTTTTTGCCCTGCATACTACCCATCTTTGCGAGTGTATCCGCTTTCTCATTACCAGGAATAGAGCAATGGGAAGGAATCCAAATGAAAGTGATTCGAATACTTTTATCAACAAGAAAATTCAATGCATTCCTAATTTCGATAAGAAAATATGATGCTTTCGTCTGTTGTAGTAGAAGTGAATAGACAAACATTAATTTTGTTCAGTCACTTTCAACACATTACGTACCGTCGATGAGGGTGAAAAATGGGTAAAAAAAGTAGTTTTCGAACTTTTTGTTAGATAACTATCGTAAATTAGAGTAAAACACAATTGTGATTACGTAGAAATGTTCTCTAATGAAGAAAACTCGTAAGTTGTCAAGGAATTGTTGAATAATATTATTTTTTCACTGAACTACGATTAAATGAAAGTTGACCCAATCTCACCCCTTAGAGGGGGTGACAATGGGTCAAAGTAGTGAATATTACTTTCTATTAAGAATTGTGTATAGAAATCAATATCTCAATAACTTCAAGATAATTTAACAACACGTAAGTGTCTTGAATGATTATTTTAGTTACGAAAATAGTGTCAATCCGCCTTGAAGTGCGATGGAAATGTTTATATACAACCATTCCATGCCAAACCGATATAGTGGTTCTGAGATTTTCGTGAAAAGTGGTAGTTTTGTTCTTTATCACAAAACATTAGACCCGTATTTTTTATCATTAGGGTGATCATTTCCATTTAAGGGATGCCCAAAAAATCAAATTTTTCACATTTTTTCCAAAAATGTCTTTTTTTTAAATTCATAACTTTTGAACTACTGCACCGTTTCAGATGATCGACATATCAAATTGAAGCCAACTAGCTAGTCTCTTTTCGAAAAATATTATACTTGCAAAAAATTTGGATTTAGGTCCTGTAATTATTTATTGTATTTTTTTATAGTTTCAATTGTCTCGGAACCAAGGGCGCTATATTTTTTATATTTTTTTTCTGGAAAACTAAGATTTTTTTATATACCATATCCAAAATTCTGAGATGCGTTATTTTGTTTTATTGAGTTTGGAGTTTTCAAAATTAACCGATGGTCCGAATAATCATTTTTAAAATAACTTTTTTTTAAATTCATAACTTTTAAACTACCGGGCCGATTCAGATGATCGATATACCAATTGGAAGCCACATGAAATACCACATACGCATGCATAACAATTGGAATCTAGTCGCATAGATGTTGTCCAGTCGCATAGGAATATCGAACGCAAACTGAAAACATGGTAACTTTGCAAAATCACTCATAAACAAAAAAAACACTCTCTGATGTTCGGACATGACTTTCAAGAAAAAATAGAAAAAATATGGTGACATTAAATCCGGAACCATGTAAGTTATGAAAAACAATTACAATCAATAATTACGAAAACAAAATCTGGTTTTTTTCAAGTGTGTTTTTCAAACAAAACTAGCTCATTGGCTTTAATTTGATATATGGATCGGTCCAGTAGTTCAAAAGTAATGAATTACTTAAAAAGGTCATTTTTGGAAAAACGGGGGAAAAGTTGATTTTTCGGACCACCATGAAATGGAAATAGCCACCCTGATGAAAAAAATAAAAAAAATATAGGTCTAATATTTCACGATGAGGAATAAAACTTCCAATTTTCATGAAAATCTGACAATCACTATATCGGTTTGGCATGGAATTCAATTTTGCGCTTAACCCATTCTCACTCCCACTCAGTGTATATAAGAGATTATTTCGAAAATATTGAAATTCGAATAGAAAAAAGATCAGTATAAATCAGGATAGCTCATTTTGGGTTGTCCGAAAAGTTAATGTCGATTGTTGGGAAAACAAAAACAGCATTTTCGATCAAAGCATTATAATTTAATTTTATATCCATGGTTCTGTTTCACAATATTTCGCCATCTTTCACACAGCTTAAATATGCTATCCTCCCAAAACATGTTTGCTTTCTCGTCAAAAACTGCTGCGAGCCATAAATGTGAGAAACAGGTTGCTTGGTAGTAGCTTATAATACAGAATTCATTCCAAATCCCACCAGAAACAGAGCATATCTTCCTTTGGGCGAAGACCGGATATGTGAATGAATTAATAAGCATTGTATAAATCATCACATAAGCGGAAATGCTAGTTTTTCGCCTGACTTTTTGATCGTGTATATTTTTTTTCGAAAAACCTAAAGCATCACTACAGTCAATTGCAGAGAAATCAATATTCAAATTTTCACTGAATTCATCATCCATGCATTGGAATAAATCTTTACTCAACAAATGAGGAAAGCATGTCAGCAGTGGAAGACTTGTTGAATATTTCGTAATTTTTTCTTATATTTAGTACGGTTATAGATATATCTACCATAGTCGCATCATTACAGTTTATTCTACTTAGAATCAGACGAACAAATTACATATAAAAACTATTTATATTGACCGTGGATTCAAAAATTTTCTCTGGAGTAATTTTACACTCTGAAACGTATTCCTACATTAATAACTCTGGGGATACATTATCCATTACAGAATTATCCTCAATAAAGCAATGTTGTTTCTCAAGCTTAATCTCGTTGTTATTTCATAAATTCGTCACACAGTCTGATTTCATGAAATTTTTCAGCACTGTTCTGGGAAACCACGAAACAATTGAGGGTAGAGAGTCTGGGAAATCCTGAAAAATCAGGAAGGTTGGCATCTCTGCTCACACGTATAAAATAGCGTGCAGTGTGTGCGTTATTTTGCACGCTATTTACTAATACGAACGCGAGACCTTTATAGCATGCTTGATAAATGTCTATGTTCGTTGGTTTGAGTTCACGACGGGTAGACAATAAACCGTCCGTTGATGGGGTAACTTCTTTTTTACATCAGAAATCATGTTTTAGTTCCTCTTTATATGGACGTAAAAATAACATTGTGTACGCGGGTTTAAAATTATTGTCAGGGGAAAATGGAAGTGTGGATTGAAGTCAGTTGAATGAAGAGACAGATTTGTATTCATTGGTCGAGTCAGTTCAAATAACCTACCTTAAGCCTAAATTATGAATGGATCAATAAGATGACAGTAAACTCAAGTAATAAGAAATACAACATCTACTTGGAAATTCAGTTTTTTTCATTTAAAAATTATAAAAATTTATATTAAAAACCGGACAAACCATGATCATTTTTTGGACAAACCATGATCAGAGGTGGAGAAACGATGATCATAATTTCTCTATGAGGAAAATCGTTAAAAAACATAAAAAATTGAATAGTTTCAACGCCTTATGGTAGTATTGACAACTAGAGACTTGGAGAATTTCAATAAACCCGAATTCACATCGATCATATGAGATTTTCATGAATCAAAATTGATTTGCATTTACTAGTTGCATGAAAACACCCTAAATCAGACAAACCAAGATCATTTATCCCAGGTAGTTGAAATCGAGTCGCTTCCGGTTAACATTTTTTGTGTGTTTCTAGTATGAAACGATCTAAGTCAACGCAAAAGACCATATTCACGCAAGTTATTGGTGAGCGGGAAGGTAGATTCATGTGCATTGCCGGTAACAAACGCACTTATGAGCAAAAAAATTTATATTATGGGAACTTTAAGCGACATATTAAAAACTAACATCCAATTGTGTATAATAGGTTGGGGTTGCAAATTTTGCTGAACGTATTTTTCGATATTTTTCATTTTTCCGAAATTGCTCTTCAATCGTGGTGTACCGTTTTCCCTCAGTGTAGATTCTGCGTACAATTGAATGAAGTGAAAGCTATTTTGAGCTTTCCGGTTGCACAGAGTCCCGCCCAAACCATACACGAGCCTCCACCAAAATTCCTGGTTGAAAAATACTGTTCCTTCTTCCGTAAATCATGCCAGCACCCGTTGAAACCATGAGGACCATCCAAATAGAACTTTTTTCGTCAGTGAAGATAACCTGTCGGTTCATGTGAGATTTGGCAAAACTCAGATATCTTCCGATGTGAGATAGTGTAAGATGAGGAGTTTTAACCTTTTAAGCCCTCTTTATGTGAGGATTTTTTACCAAAATTTGACGAATTGTCACCCGAGCAGTTGAGTAGTTGAAATATTGCTTTATTTGCACATGCGATTTTGAGATATTCGAACCTGTTCTAGCTATTTCCCGCTTATCCCGGTCAGAGAGCTTAGATTTACGTGGAGCTCTCTCCTTCTTACCGTATCCTTGAGGATTCGCCAGATAATTGAGCACTACTTGATGGGATCGTCCAATCCGGCGAGAAATTTCTTTGATACAAACATTTTCTTGATGGAATGCTTCGATTTGTCTTTCTTCTCTCTACAAGAGGATTTTTCCCTCCGGCATTTTCCAAATTTAATTGACCCAAACAACTAAAACAACGGAAAATGTAACTGGTATTATAGAAACTTGACAGTTGGAAATGCAAAAACATTCGTTTATGCTCAGCGCTTGCACGCACACATATGAAAATCATGCAGTGTATGGTAGTCACCAATACCTATACACTAGAATATAAATTGAAGCAATGTTTGATTACAATGACACAAAGCAGCAAGATTAGACTAGTCTAATCGAATTTGGACAAAGTGTACAATTATGTGAATCAATTAACTCTCTATCAGAATAGCATACCCAAAGGCAGAGTAAAATTGTTAAAATTTGAATGAGAATTATTACTTGATATTGTTCGAATACTTATTAGTCCTACCCACTACTTGATCATGTTCCTGTATGGTATATAATATTTCTACAAAACCTTGTCATAAAAATATAACATAATGATTAGGCATAATTTTCATTATTTTTTTTCACCACTTCTTACAAAAAAGATCATACTAATTGATCTAGACATTTTTACTATAAATACTATGAATAAAAATTAACCTTCTCGTATCAAATTATCATTCATCATTAGCGATTTCTATCCTAACAAACCTTACATCTTTGCGAGATGAATCCACTTCCGAGATTGATAAGGTCATAGAAAAACGGCTTATCGTACAGATTCGTCCGGGTGAGCAGTTGTTGCACCAGATTCGGATGGTTTATCAGCAGAACCTTTTTGTGCACAATGAAAAATTTTGCCATCCGTTCCACTCCCGGAAAGAAGAGTGTCAAAAGCTGGAAAACATTCTCCGTAGATTTACTCAAAAAGTACGGTACGTGGCCCAGAATTGGTACTATCGGTTGCACCGTCGGAATATCCTTTGCAAAGCTTCGATCCAGGAAAAATATTTTCAATAAAATCACCAACAAAGCCGACCCAAGGGCGGCTAGGATAACCATGAATACTACCAGTTCCAAATAAAACAATTTCACCGCTACTGCCAACCATTTTTTTTCAGTTGGACGCACTCTCAATTCACTGACTGTTCTATTCGACCGATACTTGAAAACTGCCTATGGATCAGTCGCGTGCCCATTGTTTGATGTTCTTTTGAAGCATCACACTTATCATTCATCATTTTTACTAATTTGCTTCGACCTCATATACTAAACTGACCAGACGTCCCGCTTTACGCGGGACAGTCCCGCATTTCAACAAAATGTCCCGCGTAAGATTCCGTAACGCGAAACGTCCCGCATTTGGCAAAAGAAACGAAAATGTCCCGCGATATCAATATATTTCAATATCACAATTTGACCATGTTGATTTTCTTAAATGGATGAACCTCAAAAAAAAACTTTTATTTGGCAGACTGTTCAAGAGCGCTTCTAATGCATCTAAAGATTAATACGTTGAGCTGGTTTCATCGCACCGACATTGGGTTTTTTATTTAGAGAGTGTCAACTGGAAGCGGCAGCAACAAAATTGGGAAATGATTTTTATAAAAGGCCCCTATTGATCCGCAGGGACCAACGTGAGTCAGACGATAAGTTCATCTTTGGTTCCCTAGCTCGGTCAGGTCTCAACGTTTTAAATAACCCGGATGAACTAGAGTATACTCGACACGAAGAGGAAGAGTTTTTTGATGAAGTATCGTAAATGAAGCGCTGGGCGATCTTACGGAAGTTGACCGGAACCTGAACCATGGCCGATGAAAAGATGTATATCGGCATGTTATTTTACTTTTTCGTGGCTTTGGTGGTCGTCTGTCTCTCTATTTTGGCCATTCGCCAAGTTTTCTATCGGGCGCAGCTGAAGAAGAACTCGAAAGAAGAGCGGCTTGGACATTTCCTTCACGTCTGTCAGAGAAGGATCTTCTTTGAGAACTTGATGTGAATGATATATTCGACGTCATCGCTTACCTGGGGAACGTAAAGTACCCGGTCCCCTGCCATTCGTTGAATTCTAGCATCAAGTACGTCTCGTCTTTCATTATGAGTACGAAAAGAAGTTTTTCACTTCTTTCGCCGGAAAGAAGTTTTTCACCGGCACCTCAAGCTACTCCTTCTGGGTGATTGCATTGATTGATTGCCTGCTGCTCAGATACGACCGGTCTCGTCTGACGCTTCCGCATAAAAATGTCCATTTTGGCCAGATTCTTCTCCACCGTTTGGCCGGTTGCTTCGATCTTCCGGCTTAAGGAGCAAAGAGATGATATTGTAAATACCAGATCGACTATATCTGGCGGACACAAAATGCCTTTGGATGTCCAACTCCTTCGAAAAATCATCAAGTTGCTTGACAGTGCGGCTGCTACGAATCAACAGCCTTGAACCATTTTTATTGTAGGCTTAATAAAAGTAAGATTTAAGGAAAATCTGGTTCATTAAATTATCTTTCATCGCCATTCGAAATTAGTCCATCTTCTTGAATGCATACGTTAACACTAAAATCGATGAAAAATGAATTGGAATTTTCGAGCATTCCATTCGGTAATTTGAAGAAAATTGTAGAATTTGAAACGTGCTTGCCGGGCGTTGATTTTCGGGCGCGAACAAAATCTAAACCACCGAAAAATCACAACTGAGTGCCAATACTCAGAAAGAAATAATACTGATCAGTTTAGACTCGCTAAACTATGGTTTATGTTCACATAACGTATATACATAACGTTTTGTTTTTTGTGTCCCGCGTTAGACCTCTGACCATCTGGTCACTTTATCATATACGCATAACCTAATTAACGATCTACGCAATGATTATTGATTTGTCGGATCAGAAATGATGTTCTCAGTTCATCCGGTGTAATCATGCTGTGCCTTGTTGCTGTTCAACTACAATGCGAACGATGTTCTCTACTGTTCATCATTTGCTCTCCACCATTATTATGGTATTATTCAATGATAGAATACATCTCTGTATCGAATCTCGAATCTTTTCCGGCGAAGTCATTATATTGATGCTATTCTAGAAACTTCAACCATTAATAACGAATCATAAACGTATGAGATCGAAAACATATAGGGGAGAGTGGTCTGAGGCCGACCACATATATTGCAAAGATCATTTAGTGTGTGAAATATTTATGTTTAGTGGCTCCCGTATTCCATTGCATATCAAAATGCTGAAAAGTAGATTTGAGTTTTAGCGCCATCTTGTGCGTTTTGTGTTCTTATTGCTTCAATCACCGTGTGGTGCTCGCAAATTGTGGGATTTAGAACAGCTTCCTGAGCAAAAGTTTTACACGGACCAAGAATATTTCATTAGGAAGGAACTCAACCCACGCAATTACCCTCGTTTGGAAAAGTAGTGATTTTATATTGTAACTATAAGATTTGAGTACAAATGTGAATATTAGGAATTTCATTAAAAAAAGTTGAGCAAGGTTCAGAACTACGTGGTTAATATTTAAAAATATGAAGTATTTTTATTTCATTTTTTTTTTTATTCTAGAAGTTTTAGTGATTTAACAATCTTGTCGAAACTTATATTGGTTTAAATTCTGAAGAAATGACCTCAATGATGCTATTTGCTCTACGAAAAGGCAAATGCGCAGGAGAATATGCAGAAAATTTTGTGAAGTTTAAGGCACGGATGCTATAAGTGATCGCAAAGTACAGGACAGTAGTAGTTTGTACGACTTCGTTCTGAAAATTTTGAATTCAAAGATAGGGCTAAATCGGTCTTCGGGCCACTGAAAAAGAATTACTTTACGCTTATTACGCTTATTCCTGAGCTAATCTATTCTTCGATGCAATAATATCCATGTGCACTGTATAAATCAACACTATCAAATATTACAAAATGGAATGACATATACTTCAAACAATATCTAACATTTACTAACATAATTTTTTTGGTAAAATTATCAAATAACGAAGATTGACTACTATACATTTCAACTATACAAATCTCGTCTCACTAGTTGCACTTCATGGGGTCCTTCTAGTTTCAATGAAATCTCATACCTGAACCGCAAATCCTCTAGTCGAAGCTTAGTTCTGATCGCGAAATTCTGTAAAATCCGAACCAACATAATTTTCATCGAATTCATCGCGTACCTTGCGCCAATACAGTTCCTCTGCCCGCCACTGAATGGAAGGTACACATAGGGATGACGGTCCTTGGCATGCTCCGGTCGAAAACGTTCCGGATTAAACTGTTCCGCTGTCTCGCCCCAGAAGTCCTTCCGACGGTGAAGGGTGAAGAAGTTCATCGCGATTATTTGTCCGGCAGGAATTCGCACGCCATCCAACTCGAAAGAAGTAGTGGATTCTCGAGCAATTACCGGCCCTACTGGAACTAGGCGGAGGCATTCCTTGAGAAAAACATCCATGTCTTCCAGCTGCTTTAAAGTATCACAATCAGCGATGGTATCGCGATCCAAGAAAACTTCTCGAATTTCAGACACTAATTTCTGCTGCCACTCGGGATACATAGCAACGAACAGACATGCGTAAGAAACTGACAACGCAGTTGTTTCCTGTCCCTGTCAATTGAAGTTAGCGATGTATTAACCATGATCTGGAGAGTGTTAGTATACCTACTGCAATTAACATTGTGTAAATTTGCTCGCGGATATCGACATCTGAAAATCCGGAACCGTCGTCAGGATTAAGTGTCAGCAACTGATCCACAAATATTAGAAAGTTTGAACGAGGTCCTTCGTTGTCTTTCTCAATCTCCAGTCGCCTTTTACTTATTACCTGTAACGACGGTACGTAGACTATGGAACTGATACTCAATTCATCCATGAACAAACCTCTTCTGTGAAATTGTTACAAAACTGAGTGCATGTTACAACCCGACGGTAGGTATTCGTCATCCGATAAATGAAGTCTACATAGTGAGCTACATTAAGGACACGTCTCCCCACCGCAGTAAGAAGGCTACAATGAAATTGGTCTCACTACCATGTTCCTGCATTATATAAAAATATCTCACAATTCTAAGCTGTGTAAAAATTCCTCAAAACCGCTCTGACCATCCATTTCACAGTTCATCGTGGTGCGACAGATCATTTCCAGCGTGGTTTGACCGGTATGAATGAGCATGTCCACATCGGTGGTCTCATCCGCCAAAGATTCGAGTTGCTTGACGAGCTTTCTCGCACAATCATCCATGATCGGCAAGAATCCGGTAAGAATTCGGGTATTGAAAGTTGGATTTAGCAAACGCCGGGCGCGTTTCCATGCTGTACCGGCTGGTGAACAGAAAAAAGTGCTGGAAGTATTACTCGGAACTTATTCCATGATGCACCATGCGATTAAACTTTCGTCCTAATTGAAAAATTGAGGACAGGTGCACATTTTACGATTTAAATTCTTCTAAGAAATATTTTTAGGAAAGATATTATGTCACAAAAGCAAATGGAATTGTTAACGTTTGTGTTGTACAAAAATCTTACATCTTTGCGAGATGAGGCCACTTCCAAGGTTGAGCATGTCGTAGAAAAACGGCTTATCGTACAGATCGGTCCGGGCGAGCAGTTGTTGTGCCAGATCCGGATGGTTTACCAGCAGAACCATTTTGTGCGCAATAAAAAGTTTTGCCATCCGGTCCACTCCCGAAAAGAAGAGTGTCAAAAGCCGGAAAACTTGCTCCGTCGAGTTATCCACGAAATACGGTGTATGGCCCAGAATCGGCACCACCGGCTGTGCCGTGGGAATGTTCTTCGCAAAACGATGATCCAGGAAAAATGTTTTTATCAAAAACGCCAACAAAGCTAGCCCCAGTACGGCCGAAAGAAACACTGCTACTACCATATCGAAGTTTTTTTTTCACTAGCTCTTCCAACTATTGAAACACTTTCAGTTCTGTGGCTGTTCTCTAAGACTGATTCTCGTTAACTGCTGTAGGATCAGCCGAACGCTTCCTTATTAGACGTTTTCTTTCAAGGATTGTAATGTAGATTTATGAGCGTGGAATTGATAGGTAATGCTATGTTTAATAGATTTACGCCTCGAAAAACAATGGCCTTGTTTCTCTTTGAAGATGCCATCAAGTTCGTCGAATCATCATACATAAGTTTATTACGAGTTCCCATATACTCTATCTCTATCGTTGAGGTAGGTTCATCGTATTTCCGCGACACAGTGATCTAGAATTGTTTTTATGTGCCCAACATAAGGAATGGTTCCAAGCGCGTCGTTCGATTCTCGAATCTGTCTGAACCATCAATTTGCACATTTTTCTACAGTAAGTATTTTGGAAAGTTTTAAATATTATATTTATTATTTGAAACAATAGTAGAAGAAACAAAAAACGATCTGAACCACAGTGCATTGGTGAAGCTTCCGTTGAATTTTTGCTGTTTTCTATCTGGTTACTTTCATCCATCGGCCTTACCGTTCAATTTGGACGGCAGCATTGATAGCCATTATTCAATTATCGTTTTCTAAAAACGATTCCATGGTTTTCTATTGAAGTTGTGTATTGTTGAAGCTATCGGTCTTCTCACCTATCCATGGATGCTACCCAGTGCTCAATGGGACGGAAGCATGTGCGTTGTTCGTCATGCTCTTCCACTGTTAGAGTTAGTGATTTGCATTATTTCGTTTGGCAATAATCAAAAAAATGTTTTTTCCACCGATTACCGATTTGTGAACGCAGGTAAAGTTTGGGTTTTTTCAGGCCAATGGCCAATAAGGTGGTGGTAGATAACTTATGACTATAATCTTGAACCTTATGAATATCAAATAATTTTGTGATAATTTACTGAGTTTACTATTTTTACCGATCAATGTGTACGTGACTGATGTTTTGATATGCATTTAATTCGTTGTCCATAAACTGGAACCCAAATCAATCCAAATGTTGTTCACTAAGCGCTCATAGTATCAGGCGACTGCGCAACGATATTCCGTTCGAGACTCTTCGCTTCTGCCATATTGTTATTTTTTAGTTCGACGTTCGTTGGTTGATTGAGTTTAGACCAATTCCAAATGAAATCGACAAATTACAAAACATGAGTATTTTTGATTCGAATGAAAGTTTGTTTTCCGTTTGAGTTGGAGAAAATATGAGTTTTCCACAGCATTTGAGAATTTTTGACTCAAGTGCTGCCGTTCTACGTATAGTTGTCCCATGTTACTTTTTGACGATTTTCACTTTTTTTCATAAAACGTTGTTTTTATGCATAATCTTACGGAAAAAACACAAAAAAAACATATAGTTTGTTCCCAGTTTCTTAAAAAAACAACATCAAACTCAATTGTCCCATGTTGATATTCTATTCATAACTATCCCACCATGTATTTTTTGTAGATCCATATCGAATAAATCGGTTCAAATGCAATAATTCCATGTTACAATTTCAGCAGGTCTAATGCACTCATTTCTGGTTTGGAAGAACGAACTAATTCTCAAACAAATAAGCAAAAGTCGAACAGAACACGTGTACACCTTGTAAGCGAATGCCTAATAACAATGAGATTTATATTCTGCGAAGGTGTTGCAGATCACTCATTTCTTCATAAAACGTTGTTTCTATGCATAGTCTTTCGGAAAAACACAAAAAAAAATGTTTGTTCCCAGTATGTAAAAAAACAATATCAAGTTCAATTGTCCCATGTTGATATTCTAGGCACAACAGTCCCACCATGAATTTTTAAACCCGTAATCATGCTCGATTGATTCAGTGATGGGATCTCATCAAATTTCATTAAACAATAGTATAGTGCTTCTGAAAAACCCGAGGTATTGCTCAATTGAAACGCTAAAAGCTTTTGGATGGATAAATATGCGAGAAAACTTTGATTGCGTTTTTCTCAATTGCTGATTTTGAAACATGGGACAACTATGCGTAGAACGGCAGAGTGTAACTTGTAACTAATCTTTGATAATTTATATCTCAAAAACTATGAGTCCTACCGAAATAGTGCCTTAGAAAGAGTTATAGAGAATTGGTGTCCAAACGTGAAAAAAATATACACGGAGAAAAAAAAATAGTACTTTTTTCGATTTACAAAAAAAACTTTAATATATTTTTTTCAAATAAAATAGAAGTCATGTAGGGAATTTAAAAAATGGGTACAAGATGGTAAAACTATTTTTGATGAATTTTCGAAACTTCGAATTTTTGTATGTTAACAATCATTTTTAGCCACAAATTATGAATCTTGATGTGATTTAAAACAAACAAGATCTTTACCAATCTCCTCCTAAATGCAGCCGTTCTCGAGATATTCAAAAAAAAATATCTCTAAATTATGGTATTTTTATCGTAAATCTTCTTCTTCTTAAATGGCACTAACGTTCCTAGAGGAACTTCGCCGTCTCAACGTAGTATTACTTGCGTCATTTTTATTTGTAAATTAAAATAGATTTTTTGATTTGAATACTTTCAAACATCCACGTTTTCATACTAAGTGAACGTGAGTGAGTCCATTCACTGAACTTTTCACTGATTGATTACCCCTTTACAATTTCCTTTTACTATAAATTGTCTAGTACTTCTACGAAAATTCGTCCTTATAATATAAAATTATTTTTAGACACAATTCTCGTTCAAGATTCTTCAAGCAGTTGGAAACAACATTTTTCTCCGTTGCATGGAATACATGTTTGATACAGAGAATATTACATAATATAGACAGCTCAAATCGGACCATTCCTTCCTCGGGTTTAGGGCACACCAACACATTTGGCCTTCCATTTTTGTTTATATAGATTAAAGATATAGGAATGCGTTATTTCGTTTGAAAATCCTTTTCCACTTTCGAACAAAAATCAATTTCGTTAGCGCCAACATCAAATGAAATAACAACGCTTAGCTAATTGTAGAACATATGAGGATTAAATTTTCCGAATTTTCCGATTTTTTCTCCGCTACATTGATCTACGGGAAGAGACGAATACAACGAAATATAGATGACTCAAATTGAACCATTCCTTCGTCGGTTTTTGCGCTTACCTACACATTTGGACTTCCTTTTTTATTTATAGATATAAGATATGGAAATGCGTTATTTCGCCTGAAAATCCATTTTCACTTACGAACAAAGATCAATTTCGATAGCGCAAATATCGAATGGACTAACAACGCTTATTATGATGTAATTTTCGAACATGTGGAAATTCAATTTTCCGAATTTTCCGACCTTCCTTCAGGATTTTCCGAAAATTTTCCGATTTTTCTCTCCACTATATTGATCTACGGAAGAGACGAATACAACAAAATACAGGAGGCTAAAATCGGACCATCCCTTCTTCGGGTTTTCCGCTTACCAGCAGATTTTACCTTACATTTTTATTCATATAGATTAGTTGAGATTTCTATGCCGAATAACACGCCTTGAATGTATTCTGTAGTGGCAAGCTCTAGAATACGCGTGACCACAGTGCAAGTCGGGGGAAATTTCTTTGACGAAAAATTCCCCCGACCAGAGCGGGAATCGAACCCGAACCCCCGGCATGTTAGGTGTAACGCTAGCCACTCGGCCACGGGAGCACCGTAAATAGGCTCTTTCAATATGTTTGTTTTGTTATACCGAAATGAAATCTTATGAATTTGTAAACATATACATAAGCATAATACATAGCATACATAGCATAAACATAAACATAATAATAATACAGTTAATGTACTAAAAGCTAGAAAATAATTAGGCAAGTAGCAGTTGGCAGTTATCATACCTCTTCTTTCATTAATCAAGGACATTGATGAGACTAAAATAAAATCGCGGGGCATATGATGGAACCATTAAATGCGGATAACGGAAATTCAACGTGCCCCACGATTTCATTTTACTCTCATCAATGTCCTTGATCAATAAAGGAAGGGGTATGATAACTGCTAACTGCTACTTGCCTAATTATTTTATAGCTTTTAGTACATAATTTGTGTCATTAACATATTTCTCTATAATAAAACCAATCAACTTTTTTTTTAATTTTTTAATTTTTTTCGGAATATCTTTATGATGTACTATATTCTATTAGTCAAATAATTTCAAATTATTTCTTCAAATCAAATAAATTATTTCTAGTGAATATTTTGGGTGTTGAATAAAACACACTAATGTATTGTAAGTGTGTTTGAATATTTTAACGATCTTTAAAATAAAACGAATGTGACCGATAAAAAAACGAATTAAATGATTTGAACGAAAGGTTATATGATGTTTCTTGGTGTATTTCATTAACGTAACTGACATGTTTGATCTCTTAAAAGTTAAACGTCAACTGAAAAAAGTAATATAAGTTTGTCGTAAAGTAGAAAAAATGAAATATAGAAAATCAATATTTATTGCTGTCTCCTTGTTAGAAAATACGTGCATGTGATTTTCAACATGGCTTAGTTTATAACAGCTTGGTCTCGTTCATAAATTGGAAAACAGCGATACGCCAGCTAACTTCAATGGAGCTGATTAATCGGCCTGTTTGAAATCGCGTTATTTTATCGTTGTCATTCAATCGAGGTGAATACATTAGTGTGTTTTATTCAACACCCAAAATATTCACTAGAAATAATTTATTTGATTTGAGGAAATAATTTGAAATTATTTGACTAATAGAATATAGTACATCATAAAGATATTCCGAAAAAAATTAAAAAATTTAAAAAAAAGTTGATTGGTTTTATTATAGAGAAATATGTTAATGACACAAATTATGTACTAAAAGCTATAAAATAATTAGGCAAGTAGCAGTTAGCAGTTATCATACCCCTTCCTTTATTGATCAAGGACATTGATGAGAGTAAACTGAAATCGTGGGGCACGTTGAATTTCCGTTATCCGCATTTAATGGTTCCATCATATGCCCCGCGATTTTATTTTAGTCTCATCAATGTCCTTGATTAATGAAAGAAGAGGAACGATAACTGCCAACTGCTACTTGCCTAATTATTTTCTAGCTTTTAGTACATTAACTGTATTATTATTATGTTTATGTTTATGC
Organism: Toxorhynchites rutilus septentrionalis; assembly: GCF_029784135.1. NCBI lineage: Eukaryota > Metazoa > Arthropoda > Insecta > Diptera > Culicidae > Toxorhynchites > Toxorhynchites rutilus. The sequence continues at coordinate 286,596,003 of NC_073746.1, read as the reverse complement.
TATGTATGCTATGTATTATGCTTATGTATATGTTTACGGTAATCTAAGTTTGAACCACAGCCATATTGCTTCCTTCATTCATGGATGTTTTTATTACTCTTCACCGATTTGTAGAACTCAATATTCATATATGCATATGAGTGATCGGATTTTACAATTCGATCGAAATCGACTTTTACACTCTTAAATTCGTTCGCCTTGTCGCGAAACAATGGTCAAAATAAATCATCCGTATTTGTGGTTCAATTTACTCTCTATCTGATCGGCATAATTCCGGAAATAATTCTAAATTGTTGAAATTTGAATGAAAATTATTATTCGATTTCGTTTGGATGCTAAATTTGTTTTGAATGTGTTTGAATGCTAAATTTTGCGGGTTTATTCCAAACAACCCACCACCCCACCATTACTATTTTTGCTTCATAGAAATGGAACATGGAGACCAATGTTGTTTACGTCGAATTGCGTGGCAAGGTTGTGACATTTGCTCAACTCGATTGGACTTGAGCTTGAACAGAATGAAAAAATTGCGCTTTTTCCATTCAACAGAATACAACCAACAATATGTGGGGACGAATACGATCGAACTTCATTTTGTGTTTGAACACACGCGTAATGTCATGACAATGCATTGCGCTTTGGCCTGGCTATAACTAAAGCTGTGTCGGCGTTGCTCATGATAGTGTCTCGCAAGTGAATGTGTTATTCCTCGCACCGCTTTTGTTGATTGTGTAGTAAGAATTGCAGTCGTTCAATCTCTACCTTCGCGTATATGTCATAGAAATCCTTCGAGCGCGCCCTCTGTTTGTTTCGTCGCATGTTCATAAATATTAAATCAAAATGAGAAATGGTGTTCATAATGAATTAAGTATCTGTGACGGGGTCTCGTTGGTCTAATGTTTATGCAAGAAATTTTTCGTAAAAGAAACCCTTCTGACTTGCACTGTAGTCACGCGTATTCTTGAGCTTGCCACTCCAGAATACATTCAAGGCGTATTGTTCGTCATTGAACTCTCAACTATTTACTAATAAAAATGACGCAAGTAGTACTATGTTGAGAAGGCAAATCTTGGGAACGTTAGTGCCATTGAAGAAGAACATAGCGAGGGTCGTATGAACGGTGTGTGTCAGCGATGAATTCCAGATTATTGTTTTTTCTTCGCATTGAATTTCTCGTGTCACCGTGCTATTATGATTCCAGCAGCGCTTGTGCTTTGGATCTACACACGTGCTCTCCAGCTGATGTTTTATCAGGGTTGATAGCAATAGCGCTGTCATTTTGTAATCCGAGCAAATGTGATTTGAAGAATTTCGATAACTCATTGTGCTCATTCAAAAAGGCTTCCAGATCGTCGGAGATGCGTCCTGCTTTAGATGAATTGATGTTACTTTTGCATTTGTAGATGGATGTTCAACGAAGCGGGCGTTACGCCATCAGTCATTGAACAACTTAAATGAATTCGTTCTGTTGAAAAAACGAACCACTGTTAAATTATTTTGGGGTTAAATTATTCAAAATTGAAGGTTATATGTATGGTATGAAGTCAAATTTTTGAAAAAAAGTATCCAGATCTTTTTTTTTTGCATAGAGCCACCCTATTCGGTATTAAATGTATGGTTATCGGTATCCTACCTGTATCATATATAGTTTACAGCCTATTCTCATACCTACCAAGTATTTTGAGTATAATTTCATCAAAATCGGTCGAACCGTTTCGGAGGAGTTCGGTAAGAAACACCGTGACACGAGATTTCTATATATATATATATATATATATATATATATATATATATATATATATATATATATATATATATATATATATATATATATATATATATATATATATCAAACCATTTTATTTGATACCCAATATTGATGGAGTTCTGAGAAAATATGTGATTCGCCATTTTGCAGCAGCCGCCATCTTGGATTTACATTTTGTATGAATAACTTTGTTCTACTAGTCAAGCCCTTTCATCAGATACTCATATTGATGGGATTTTGAAAAAAAAGATATATGGCGCCATTTTATGGTGGCGGCCATTTTGGATTTGCATTTTTCATAAACAACTGTTTCCTACTAGTCAAGCCCTTTCATTTGATACCCACATTCATGAGGTATTGCGAAGATATTTAGTCCGCCATTTTGTAGCGACCGCCATCTTCAATTTTCAAGATTACGAAATACGCATTTTTAATGTGACTGCAGAGATACAGGTGTGTAACAAATTTCAGATCAATCGGTCAACAGGAAGGGGGTCAAATTTCTATTAATGTGGGACAGCGCTACAGAATCGTTAAAAACATACAAACATACAAACAGGGCAAGCTAAATAAAACCGTTAAAAAATATAGTAAAAATATAACCATAATGATGTATTTGGAAAAGTTGTTGAAAACTGTAAGCAAATTCATAAAATTTCATGAACATGGCGGTATAACACGACATACATATTAAAAGAGCTTATTTACTATAAAAAAGACAATAAATTCAAAATACTTTTTTAAATATCTCAAGAATGGTTGCATTTAGAAGGAGATTGATGAAGAGTTTTTTTGTTTTAAATTACATCAGAATTCATAATTTGTGGCTCAAAATGATTGTTAACATACAAAGATTCTAAATTTCAATAATATTTCTACCATCTTGGACTTATTTTTAAAATTTTTTACATGACCTATTATATGAAAAATAAAAAAAAATCATATAGAAGTATAAATAAAATTAAAATTGAAAAAAACAATAAATCAGAAATGTTTTTTTCAAGCAATCTCGAGAATGGCTGTGTCCTTGGAAGGAGATTGGTGAAGAGCTTTTTTATTTCAAATCACATCAGGATTTATAATTTGTGGCTAAAAATTATTGGTAACATAAAAAAATTCGATGTTCCACAAAGTTTGTCAAAAATAGTTTTGCCATCTTGGACTCATTTTTCAAATTTTCTACATGACTTCTATTTTATATGGAAAAAATTAAAAATATATATTTTAGATATGGCAAATTATAGTTTTTTTGTAAATAAAAAAAGAGTACTAATTTTTCTCAGTGTATATTTTTTCACGTTTTAACATCAATACTCTATAACTCTTTCTAAGACACTATTTCGGTACAAATCATAGTTTTTGAGATAAAACTTATCAAAGATTTCTCATACTAACATCGATACGCCCTTTCCAAAAGTTACACTTGAGTTAAAAAATTCCCAAATGCTCTGGAAAACTCACATTTCCTCCAACCCTAACGCAGTACAATCTTTCGTTCGAATCAAAAGTAGAAATTTTAAAAATTTGCATGGTTAATTCGAATTCATTTGGAATTGCACTTAAACAAAATGGTGTGTTAAATGAATAAAGGATAGTTATTGAGTAAGTTTTTCTATATGATGTTTTATAAAAGTCGTCAACAGGGTTGCGAACTCTAATTTTTGAAAATCAGGAAAAATGATAATAAAAATCAGGAAGATATCATGATAGTTCATATTGGTTATCCGAGAAGTTCGTGCCGATTTTTGGAGATCAAAAGAATCATTTTTATAGGCACACATATATTTATTCAATTTTTCATGCACAGATTTGTTCCATCCTTCAAACTAGCTTGAAAATTATATCCTCCCAGAGCATGTTTTCTTAGTCATCGAAAACTGTTGAAGGTATTTTTATACTCTCTTTAGTGTCGTTGACTAATTCTGGACTTTTGTCCTTTTGTCCGAGGATTATTCTTGATCAGTGTTCCGATTTGGTCTACATCAGAGGTACGAACTTTCCGAACAACTTAATATATTTTTCTTTTCAATGACAAATAAATTCTATATAAAAGAGATCCTCACATTTTCTTATTTATATAAATGATATACATAGATTGGATGTATTTGAATGTTATTTATTGCGAAAAATATAACGGTACCTGTGTCTTCTTTATTTTTACATAATTCTTAGTGGCCAATATTCTTTTCATTATTTTTGTTCCCAGTATATTTATAATTTTGATTTCATTGTCTTTATCACTTTGTTTCCAACTGGAGCAAACTTCCATTTGCAGCTAGTGCCTATCCCTTTTTCATACATGTTCGCAACTGTACGTTATTAATAGTAAGTTTCCGGTAAGTTTCTTGGTTTTTTCGAAAATAATGCTTTATTCTGCAAAAATGGTTACAAATTTAATATTCAAAGTATTGCCCATCGCTACTTTTTCACAACTTTTTCCCATCTTTCTGGCAATTTACGGATCCCTTTGCGGAAATAATCGGCCGGTTTGTCGGCTAATCACGAATCAATTCAATTTTTGACTTCATCAAAATTGGAGAAGTGCTGGTTAACCAGGCCATGTTGCATCGATCGAAAAAGGTAGTAATCGGACAGAGCAATGTCTGGAGCTGGCCGAGCATTGTCGGGCTGCAAAATAACTTTATCGTATCTTTGCTCGTATTGTGACCGTTTTTCCTTCAATGCACGGCTCAAACGCATCAATTCTTCTTCGGTAGAGGTCTCACGTAATGGTTTCATTCAGTTTTAGCAGCTCAAAATGCAAAAATAACCCTTTCTTTTATGCCGTTGGAGCAGTTGTTCGCACGTGAAAAATTAGCGTTCGACGTCTCGTGGCTTCAATTCATACGGTAACCAATGTCCTATCTTTCGGATCTTTCTCATTGCTTTTAAACGATCGGATATGGTTTGCTGACGTACTCCAAGTGTATCTGCAAGTTCTTGTTGCGTTTGTGACGGATCTTGATCGGGTAAAGCACCCAATTATTCATCTTCGAACTTTTTTGGCGATCCGGAACGTTCTCCGTCTTCCAAGTAAAAATTACCACTTTTAAACCGTACAAACCACGTTTGACACGTTCGCTCAGCTGGAACATGATCACCATAAAATGCGATGACTTTCCGCCGCTTTTTTCTTCATATTGAAGTAATGAAGTAACACTCCCCGCAAAAACACTCTCATTGGTACGAAATTCGACATATTCGTAGTGACAAAAAACTATGTTGTTTGTGCTTTAACTTTTTGACATACACTGAAAAAGACGCGCAATGACAGTAGCTTTCCAACGAATGTCTGGAATTTGATTCACTGGAATAATAATCATGTTACGCCATATGTTGTAAAACCGAAGAAACTTACCGGTTCACCTAATAGTAATATGATTTGTGGCATTATAATTACGACAATTGAAAACAAATTTTTCAATGAAATTTACTCCAGCGGTGATTTTATTGCTATTAACAAAAAATTTCACGCAGCGTCTTTTCATGAAGGTTCTAGAATAATGGTTGAATTTAGCTACGAGATCAAAGAAAGATTATGGAAAAACATCAGGCTTTTTTCAAATGTCTGAAATTCAGATTTTGGATAGTTGCATTTGAGTGCGTACGAGAATATTACATATTCAGCCATTCCATGTCAATCCGATATAGTGGTTCTCATATTTTCGTGAAAAGTGGTAGTTTTGTTCCATACTGCAAAATATTAGAGCCGTATTTTTTATTATTTCATTAGGGTTCCCTTTTCCATTTCAGGGTGGTCTGAAAAATCGACTTTTTCCCCTTTTTTTCTTAAAATGACATTTTTCAAAAATAACTTTTTGATTACTAAACCGATTCAGATGATTGATAAATCAAATTAAAACCAATTAGCAAAACTTTTCTAAAAAATACTTGAAAGAAAATTGGGTTTTGATTTTGTGATTATTGATTGTATTTGTTTTTTTATAGTTCACAAAGCCTCGGGACCAAGGGCCCCATTTTTTTTCCTGAAAGCTAAGGATTTTTCACATAACATATCCAAAAATCAGAGAGGTATTATTTTTTTTCTTGAGTTATGGTTTTTCAAAATTAACCAATGGTCAGAAATTTTTAGCTTAGTTTAGAACTACTGAACCGATTCAGATGATCGACATATCAAATTGAAAACAATAAGCTAGTCTTGTTTGAAAAAATATTACCCTATGAACAAAGTAGGATTTTGTTTCTTGAATGCTGGCTTTTTTCACATTACATAGTTTTTGTGAACTTGAGTTTGTCATCAATAATCACGCCAAGATATTTGATCTCCCGAATGCGATCAATTATTGTTTTACCCGCTTCACTTCCCTTAAATCACGTGTTCGTTCTCCATAACCTTCTCTGTAAATAAGCAGAGCCTAACACTCGATGAGATCAATTTACTGCAGCAGCTACATGAACTTCCCAAGGAAGCACTTACGGCCATAAGATACATCATCTGGCTTGAAATTTATTACAACCCTCTGCATGCGATCAATTATTGTTTGCCACGGACAACGTCGCATAGTAGGAGAAAATGCTTTTTTCATCTATACTATATTTCTGTAGTTATTGATTGATTAGACTTAGGTTTATTTATATGTAGATCTAACTTATTTAGATTTGGTTTCAAAAATGCATTGATAAATGATGACTCCTTGTACTCTTATGCACAATTAAATAAATAGAAGAAAAGGGGTGGTAATGGCTTTAATGGTATTGTATGCCCATTTTTGAACATCGATTTAAAAAAATAGTGTAGAGTTCCCCGTGCTCACGTTAGAATGTGGTTCCGGATTCTACCTCATCCTACCCGTTTGAAGGATATAAGTTAATATAAGAAATAGTTCTCCAGGACCTACATTTGATGTATCAAAAGAGTAAAAATTACAGTTTTCTGAACAATGAACAAACTGAATTCAAATATAATTACTACAGACCATCACAGTCTTCCGTTAAGCTCCCGTTCGTGCCCCTATGCCCAGACCCATCTACTTTTTCAATTGGTAAGTATTTTGTATGAATAGGAAAAACTTGGGATAATATTTTTAATGAAATTTGGTTATAGCAATCTGAGGTATTAAATCATTCTGGAAGAGGGGTATTCCGCGAATAACTTGAGAATCCTTGACCTGACCGAAACCAACACTGACCAAAAAGGTTGCGGCTTCGACTGTATACCATATCCTAAGATCCCCAAGAACTACTGGCAAGCAAAGAAAGACAAACTTTCAGCCAAAATTATGGACGCACAAGACTTAGTTCTCTTTCTCGTGTCTTCAACAACAAGGATTCACTGAGCCAACGGGATGCCGCAAAAAAGTTCAACTGTTCTCACCAGTACATCTACTAAACATTGGAAAGAGTCAGAATAAAATGCCGAAATAAAACAAGCTCCATGTGCATTTGGGAATTCGCAATATGCAGCCAGCTTATATTCGTCCGAGATTGATTAGCTACTAAAATAATTCTACTAAAAACTTAATTTCGTTTGATTCTAAAGGTTCTAAAATCCGAAGTGACAAGCAAGCGAATTGAAATTGAAATCATGTTGTAGATCTACGTCAACAATGCGGTTGTGTCTCGAACGCCTTTTTTCCATTGCACGCATTAACAATATTTCTTCGGTCCTCTTTGGATAATATGTATTAACAGGGCAAAACAGTAATGATTGTAGGTAAAAACAACAAAAAAAACAGAGCAATAGACTTGGTGGTTACGTCAACTATACAATCATGGGCAGACAGTAGCAGAGATGAGTAACCGCCATTCTACAGAATATGTGTTGGATTTTGGCGCAATGATTTTTATTTTAAGCACTCGAGAGTCATGGACGAAGTTGATAGGGTATTTTCGGTTGAAAATATTTGGATATCATAAATATATGCTATTTCAGGTAGCTCAAATTAATCTTTACTCATGCATTTTTTGAACTCATTCACGCACTACTATATAAATCCCGTTTCACTAGCTGCAGTTCATGGGGTCCAACTAATTTCAACGAGATTTCATATTTATACCGAAGATCCTCTAGTCGTAGTTCAGTTTTGATTTCGAAATCTTGCAAAATCCGCAACAACATAATCTTCAGCGAGTTCATAGCATACCTTGCCCCGATACAGTTTCTGAAGCCGCCACTGAATGGGAGATATGCATACGGATGACGATCCTTGGACGCTTCCGGCAGAAAGCGTTCCGGATCGAACTGATCCGCTGTCTCACCCCAAAAGTCTTTGCGGCGATGGAGAGAATAGTAACTGATCACTATGATCTGCCCCACTGGTAACTGTACCCCATCTATCACAATTGGACAAGAGGTTTCTCGTGCACTCAGCGGAACGGCTGGCATCAATCGAAGGCATTCCTTGAGAAAAATTTCCATCGTTACCAGTTGTTTGAGGTTTTCGGGATCAGCGTCAATTGAATGGTCAGTAAAAACCTGACGAATTTCGTCAGTTAGTTTCTTCTGCCAGTTGGGATACATCCCAAGTAAAAGACAGGCGTACGAAACTGATAATGCGGTGGTCTCCTGACCCTATAAAGAGTAAAAAGTCGCAACTGGTCTGTGTCATGTGATTTACTTTTTACTTACAGCAAAAATAATTGTGTAAATTTGGTGGCTTATTTCTTCGTTCGACAATCGAGAACCATTCTCTCGTTTCATTGTTAGTAGCTGGTCCAAAAATATCGTTACGTTTGATCGGGGTTCTTCCGGAAGTGTCTCAATTTCGTGACGTCTTTCGCTTACAACCTGAATTGTCAAAACACAATGTTAACATCTTCTAAATAGGTCGATATTAACACCTAAAACCTCATCCATAAAAGCGAAAAGCGCTAATAATTTTTTCCAGTACTGACGGTAAGTGCCCGTTAGACGATAAATCCATTCCGCGAACTGCTGCACATTTACAAGACGTTCTCCAACAGTGTTCATAACGCTGCAATGATATTGTAATAAATAATTTGCAATATTTTTTTTTCTATATGGTACGGAGTTGACTCACGATTCTAGGTTTTGACAGTACTCGCGAGTACCACTGCGTCCTTCCATCGTGCAGTTCATTGTGGTACGAAAAATCATTTCCAGGGTCACTTGTGCAGCATGGGTAAAGATATTTACGTTAGTTTTTCCGTCCGCCAGAGGCTCGAGCTGCTTCCTATAGGTTTTTGCGCATTGGTCCATCAGCGGAATGAACGCGTTGAGGATTCGAGTGTTGAAGGTCGGGTTTAGCATTCGCCGGTTGCGTTTCCAAGCTGTTCCAGCTAAAAAAACGCATATTTTTTTCATCAATAAATGTTTGAATGTATAACTGGTTATCGAGGACATTCGATTTATGCTCTCCTAGGCATGCGTTTGATCTAGATCAATAATTATTTGGCTAGAAACAGAACATAGTGTTCAGTTTAATTCCAGCCTTCTGAAAATAAAGGCCATCCCAAGCAAAGTTATACGGCTTTATTTTTATAGCGTCCAAGAAGTTCCAAGTGAGCAAGTGAGAACCGACCTGCCCATACAGCGTGTAATATTATATTCCATAATATATTACATATTACATATTACATTTATATTTATTGATATTTTACATTTTATTTAGGTGGTGTTCAAACGCGGTCCTAAAAATTTGACTTCCTGCTGACGAGATTTTTGACTTTAGCTCAAACCGTGGAAGAGGCAGGAGTAGAGAATTATATTTTTACTAGCTGACCCGGCAAACTTCGTCCGGCCCATAATTTATGTTTTGTTTTCAATACCTCCAAACATTCACGTTTTCTTATTAAGCACACGTTCATGGATCCAATCGCAGAACTGTTTATTGATTGATGTTCTAATCAAACCGTTAAAATTACCTTTTACTTTACTTTTATTTTTAAATTCCTAGTACTACCTAAAGTCGTCATTATAATATCAGATTATTTTCAGACACAATTCTCGTTTGATACAGAAAATATGATAGAATGAAGACAGCCCTAAATCTGGCAATTCTTTCCTCGAGTTTGCTCTTATCAACATATTCGGTGATCCATTTTTATTTATATAGATAGAAGAAGATATGACAGTGCGTTTTATCACATTAAAATATATTTCCACTTTCGAACAAAGATCAATTTCGTTAGCGCAAACTTCAAATGGTCTAACAACGCTTGTAACTATGTAATTGTAGAACAAATTTATGCTTCGCTGGTATGGCAGGCCCTCTTAGTGTCTATTAGTGTCCATTTACCATAAAAAAGTTTCATGCTCGCTAAAATATTAACATGCCAAATTTAGTTTTGTTTGCTTGACTAATTCTCGAGTTAGGCAAAAATTTGTGTTTCATTCGTATGGCAGCCCCTCTTAGAGAGGGGGTGGAGTCTCGAACTATATTAAGAACATTCCCCGGCCCCAAAAACCCTACATACAAATTTTCACGTCAATCGGTTTAATACAATCCATAAGCTTGAGCTTGAGCTTGAGCTTGGGTAGACTGTACTATTCGTAGTTGCTCTCCGTGATTGACCTGAGCGGTTTAATACAATCCATGAGAATCAGAAAGACAGAAAGACAGACATATTTCAAAAAGTACAAATTTTTCGAACTTTCCCCTTTTTCTTCAGATCTTGGTTGGGATATGTTTGGTTGAAATATGTGTAATATTTTTATGGGACGCCCTCTCCATTGCAAGGGAAAGAGAGATGTCATACTATCATAGAAACATTTCTCGTACCCAAAAACCCTCAAATCTCAATTTCCATTTACTTGATTAGTTCTCGAGTTATGCAGAAGTTTGAGTTTCATTTGTATGGCAGCCTCCTTCCCCTTGGTATAGGTAGGTGTTTCGAACCACTACAGAAACGTTTATCGCTCCCTAAAACCTTCATATTCCTAATTTCTATTTGCTTAATTAATTCTCGAGTTATATCTGTAAGGAGAGGGGGAGGAGTATTAAACCACCATACAAACATTTATTGCCCCCAAAATCTCCATGTGCCAAATTTGGTTCCATTTGATTGATTACTTCTCGAGTTATGCAAAAATTGGTGTTTCATTCGTCTGGCAGACCAACCCCCACCCCCTTCCCTCAGTGAGGTGGGAGAAGTGTTGAACCACTTTAGAAACGTTTCTTGCCTCCTAAAACCTCTACGTGCCAAATTTGATTCCGTTTGCTTGATTAGTTTTTGAGTTAAGCAGAAATTTATGCTTCGTTTGTATGGCAGGCCCTCTTAGTGTCTATTTACCATAGAAACGTTTCATGCTCCCTAAAATATTAACATGCCAAATTTAGTTTTGTTTGCTTGATTAATTCTCGAGTTAGGCAAAAATTTGTGTTTCATTTGTATGGCAGCCCCCCTTAGAGAGGGGGTGGAGTCTCGAACTATCTTAAGAACATTCCCCGGCCCCAAAAACCCTACATACAAATTTTCACGTCAATCGGTTTAGTACATCTCGAGTCCATAAGAATCAGAAAGACAGAAAGACAGACATATTTCAAAAAATACTTTGAAAGGTAACCAGTAACCCTCATGTTCTAGTTTTGCACGAATAATAAAGTTTTTACATATCCCAGTATAACGATAGGATAGTGAGATTATTCAAATCGCCAAAGATAAATTTTTGAAATTCTGTGGTATGTGATTTGAACTTTTTTGAGAGTGGAAATCTATTTCACCGAATAATTATACTATTTTAATCAAATTTATAATTTCTCATAAATAAACCCAATTATCAAATTTATAATTTTCATGAATTTATTATCATTAAGTTACCATTTCTGGCCCCGCGCTTTGAATTTGAGGCATTCTGGAAATGCACACATCAACAGATCAGTCTGACATCAGTAATACCGTGAGTACCCCAAATACATGCGCATACTCAAAACGTTTCGTTTCCGATTTCGGGCTTCTTGTTTTGAGTTTTTCATCCAAGTGAGATCCATCATGATCATGAGGAAGTTTTGAACCTGCTACCTCCCGGGAATGAGGAGCCATTCAACGTTCAACTCAGTTGAAAGCACTGCATCCTGGAGCATTTGTAGCATTGAATATTGCATCAAGTTTCAATTGATAAAATGATAAATCGGGAGTGTATGGGATCTTCTCCTGCATCCGCATTATGAATTATGAACGGGCCTCATTATTCCTTGATGCCGAATGCTCACGAATTCAGGCAGCTCGCGCACCCTTTTGAAATCGAGCGCACGAGAAAATACGTTCAAAGAACAGAGTCTCCCTGAACGAAATGCAACGTACCTTGGAATTCAGTATTCAACTGCTTCAGCATGACCAAGGTGTCCTAGAGATGCATTAACCGGTGCCTGCTTGCTGGCTGCTGTTAAGCCCATTACAACACGTGTTTTATCATCTTGGCTTAGGAAACACACACAGTCCCAGAATCGAAACCAGTTGCTGGAATTTTGATACGTAACCTTTACAGCATTGATAAACGTTGGATAATGTTTATAGTCGTATTTGAAAGTCCATCAAATCCGCGAAACCTTATCCCTTTTTATAACTTGATAAAATATAGTACGCAACGCCGTTTTTAAGTTATTGCTCTACCTAACATACAAAATTTGGATATCAGCGTATGTATACAATGATTGGCATAAAAAAGCCCACCTTGCACATCTAAAAGCTTTGTGCTTGTGCACAATTTCACGGACTGCTCCCCGGCTTATTCCAAAACACACTGCAACAAGATTGCTGATTTTATTGTGTCGACAACAACAGCTGACTTCTATGTGCCAACGCAAACAACACTTTGTTCATATCGCGTCAACTAAATCACTGAAAGGTTGTAAATAATATCACTCAGCTCTAACTATCATAACATGAAGAAACGAGGGGTTACTCAAAGGTTTTTAGTGATTTTAATATTATTTTTTGGGGACGGGCTTTTATTTTTGTCAACGCATGTTTGCACACATTAAAGAAAGCATGTAATGGAATAAACGAAGTCTAACAAAAATGGCAAAACTTGTTAATTACTTGAAAGAGTAATGGTTAACAAACAATACTATAAAATTGCGATAATATTCTTTGATAAAATAGTCTAGAAATTGAGAAAAGTTTCTGTATATCCAAGGTTGGCTTTTTATGCCTATTACTGTAGATGTGATGAAATGAAGCGTTGTTAACACTTATCAGAAATAATTTTAAAAAATACCCTGTAGTGAATTTTTATTTGTAAATAGTTCGTTCGGGTAAATGGTACTCCATAACATTCAATGTTACGTTCGGGTAAATGATACATTCGGGTGAATGTAGCATTCGAATGAAATGAGAATTCGGGTAAATAATGTATTCGGGTAGATGTTACACTCGGAAAACTGTAGTATTCGAGTAAATGGCATTCGGGTGAATATCTTTCAGATAACTGTCTTCCAGTTGAATGGCTTTCCAAATAATGTGACAAACCCCACTTGAATATCCATATAGAATGAACTTTTAAGTGCAAAGCCTCAATAGAACGATCTAAGAAAAAGAAGAAAAAGAAACCAAAAGAAAGTGAGAAGGAATTGGAACATTGTGTAGACATGAAATAGAAACTTATCAGAATACATCGAAAATCTAATCCAGCAACACAATCACCAGTACCCAACTTATGATTCAGCAACACAAACGACAATGACAGCACCACAAGTTTTCTTGAGAACCACCAGAATTTTCATAAAGAGTTATTTTTTTCAGTCAACTAATGAAATTTCCGGGTTATTACTTCATGCACAAGTCACATTATCATTTTAGAAATTCGAACAAATGAGTATAAAATAATAGACCTTGGTGGGATTTGACAGACCTTGGTGTATCCTTACGTCTCACCGTTTATGTCCCCAAAATTACCCACTCATCTTTATCGTCAAAGAAAATTCTTCTCAATGATGCATTGAGATGGCGAAGTTCATCATGGAACGTTAGTGTTCTTCTGCTAATAACGACAAAATTATACAACATTGAACGTATAGTTTAGTCGTTCAAGATTGAATATCATTTAGTTCACTAAGAAAAAGAATACATTTTGAAATCTTACATCGTTGCGTGATGAGTCCATACTCGAGGTTGAAAAAGTCGTAGACAAACGGCTTATTGTAGAGATCGGAGCGATTCAATATCTGTTGCAGCACATCGGGATGATTTGTAAAAAGTACCACTCTATGTCCGAGTAACACTTTAGACATCCGGTTCACCGAAGAAAATAAAATGTCTGTTAGTCGGAATGATTCCTTTGACGATGTCCCAAGGAAGTACATAGAGTGACCCAGAATTCTATTTACCGGCCGTGCCACCGGAATATGCCTAGCAAAGCGGCGATCGAAATACAATATTTTTATCAGAAGCACTAGTAACGACGCCAATAAGTACACTAGCACTATTTCCATGTTGATGAATTGCACTTTTCACACAGTCTTCCTCCGGGGGGCTTTCTTTGAACTCTGAACTGTCCTGCTCTGCGACTGACTCGTACACAATATTATATAATAATCCTAACAGTGTTTTTCCCTTTTGATTATAAATATATATCTTGCTCATCGGCACAGCGAACTATAACTAAAACATCGGAGATTTGCCATTTTTTCTCATGAAACCTAATTAGATCAGGTCGGTTAACCAGCATCAATATGATATGTGCTTTAATTTCGATGGCAATGTGGTGGGGCAAGTGAATGATATAAGTTTGAGCCAATAGGGTGTGCTCATTGGGATCGGCTTTTTTCTGTGCAGAGAGTTGTGTATTGATTAACGGCGAAGACGCGATATGTGGGTATACATTGTTATATATAACAAATTGGAAATGTGTGCGATTTTGTTGGGAAATTCAATGATTTTGTTGGAAATCTATGAAAAAAATTTTTTTTTTCTCCTCGGAATAATAGTTAGTTAGCGCACTTGAATATATTTTTTGTTTGCTGATTTTGGGACACAATTGAAAATTATTAGCTCCAACACAAGTCCCACGCACATCATCATTGTGAAATTACAATACGGTACCATCTTTTCATTCACCAAGTGCGTTTATGCAATCATCTGAAATGAAACTCGAAATTAACCTAAAGCCGGGTCGTGTTTTCCGAATGATAAAATAATTGTAAAAGATAGAAAATTGGACGAACGGTGTAAGGGAAATATAGGGGAAGGTCGGGAAGATGTACATCTATCATCTATGTATGAAACTACATTTTTATTTTAAACAAGTCATCCATACATGTTTATGATTTTTTTTCAGAATTTTTAAAAAACCCTTTTTTTAGAAAAACAAATTTTTATTTAAAAAAAATGTTTTCCAGTATATTTTTTATTAATTTGTTTTATATTTTTTAATGAACCTTATAAGAAAGTCTTCTAGATTTTTATTTAAGACCAGCCCCCTCCCCCCCACTCACCTTATCAGCGGTAAGTTTTCTCATTTTTACTCCAGTAATATTGAATACTAATCAAGTCGATTACGACGGACATTCCACCGAAGGGAAAGATAAACATCTTTTGAAAATAAATTGATTATCTCCTTCTTTTTAAAACAGATGCCCACTAGCTAAGTTTGCAAGAGCAACCAGATATCATGGAAGAATCAGCAGAGTGGATTTTAGAACGTAATCCGAATCTGTCATTCGGAATGCCGGAAGCTTTTTTAGACATGAGAAAATGATAAAAATTACAAGCCTTTCTAGGTGATTTTAGTCAAGCCTTTTTGCTCGATCATTTTTCAGGCCTATTCGAAGACCTCCAATACTTATCGAGTGCATAAACTTGTATGTTCAGTTAGTGTCCGTCTTTCACGACTTTTTCTTATTTTTTCAAAGTTGCCGGACACATTAACTTTGCAAAATTTCTACCTTAAAAACAAATGTAACAATTTTTATAATAAAATGAAACCTAGACTATCGATTCGTGGTGAGATAGCTCTATATTTTTATGGAATTCACGAAAAAATTAACTTTCACTTGAGGTGTCCATCTTTACCACCCTTCCTCTACAGGCCTGAACATTTTCGATATAAATATACTAAACCAAATCCATGAATATTTATTTTTCGGTAGATTTTTTATAGAATTGTTGAAAATCAAAAACAACAAGTCTGTTCTGTAACTAAAACAAACAATTAAAATAACGTGTAGAAACATGAATTTAGAATCAATCGCACTACTAATTTCGTTGGAGACATCTCACTACCAGAGATCGTTAGATATCTATCTATCTAACTATCTAGATAAATACATAAGTAAAATAACAAACAATTAATAGAGCTTTTCTATACCTTGGTATTCGATACAAATATTGCAAGCATAGTGGTGTACTGATTACAAAATGATCCTGAAAACCGTAATTATTCCCGAGGAGCTCAGTCAATCAAATATCACAAGCATGGATAGTATGGAACACGCTTACCAAGTATGGAACACGCTTACCACGAGAAACCTTAAACATTCAGTTCAATGGAAACATGTAAAAATCCTACATCCTTGCGAGATGGAGCCATACTTGAGGTTGAAAAAGTCGTAGAAAAATGGCTTAATGTCCCAGTAACATTTGAGCCATCCGGTTCACCGAAGAAAATAAAACGTCTACTACTCGGAATTCTTCCTTTGAAGATACGAGTATACCAACGAAGATGGAGAGTCGACAAGAATCGGCGTTGCTGGTTGTGCGATCGGAATATTTCTAGCGAAGCGACGACTGAGATAGAATATATTCATCCCAAGCACTAATAACAACGAAACGAGGCTAGCCAGCAAATACACCAGCATTATTTCCATGTTGATGGCTGCACGACACTTTTTACAGTCTTTCTCTCCGTCTACACAGTCTACAGTCTACAGTCTACAGTCTCCGAGTAAATAGTTTTGAGAAAGACTGTAAAAACTGGTTCGAACTCTGTTGTACATTGATACACGAATCGTGGACTGCCTCACTACCTACTATTTAATATTGATCAAAATCATTTTTTCCGATAGTTGAACATCGTGCCCATCAACACAATCAACGATGAGTAAAATATCGAGCTTTCGAAAAATTGCATCCTTTTCTCATGAAAACCTAATTAGATCAGTTCAGAAAATGAAGGCAGTCTGGCAGTGTAGATGAGTGTTATCGATTTGCCACAGTTTTATGTGCTCATTGGGAATTCCGTATGTGCGTTGGCAATATACCTTTTCTTGTGTGGAAAGTGTCAAAACTTTGTTATCCACAATCAATTCAACGCTGAACAACATACTGCATATTTATTCGCCGCAGAGGCGTGAATTTGGGCCCCTTAGACAATGTTTCTTAACGACGAGTTGAGCACTATTGAGCCACGATTAGCTACCCCAAAAATTAGTCTTCACCCGAAGAAAGTCATGCTCTATGTCTGGTGGGATGGAAAAGTAATTCTGTATTACGACTTCTTTCAAACATTTATTTATTGACTAGCTGACCCGGCAAACTTCGTCCCGCCCAAAATTTGTTTTTTTTTGTTATCAATACCTTCAAACATTCACGTTTTCTTACTAAGCGCAAGTTCATGAGTCCAATTGCAGAACTGTTCATTGATTGATCTCCTAACCGACCCCGCTGAATTTACCTTTTACTATAAAATTCCAAGTACTTCTACCAAAACTCATCATTATAATATCAGATTATTTTAAGACACAATTCTCGTTCAAGATTTTATAATATGCTTCTCCGTTACATGGAATAAATGTTTGATGCAGAAAATATGATAGAATGAACACAGACCCCTCCCCTCTTCTCCCCTTAGAGAGGGGGAGGAGTGTCCATTCATCATAGAAACGTTTCGTGCCCCCTAAAATCTTCACATTATAGAAAATTAATCAAGCAAATATAGCCAAATTTGGCTCTATTTGCTTGATTAATTTTCGAGTTATGCCGAAATTTGTTTTTCATTTGTATGACAGCCCACACTAAGAGAGAGGGGAGGAGTGTCGAACCACCTCAGAAATGCTTCTTCCCCATAAAACCTCCACACGCCAAATTTAGTTCCGCTTGCTTGACTAGTTTTTAAATTATGCGGAAATGTGTGCCACATTTGTATGGCAGCCTCCCTCCCCCCTCAGAGAGACGTAGAAGTGTATATTCGCCATGAAAACGTTTTGTGTCCCCTAAAACCTTCGCATGCCAAATTTGGTATTTTCTTGACTAGTTTTCGAGCCATGCAGAAATTTGTATTTCATTTGTATGGCAGCTCCCCCATAGAGAGGAAGTGGAGTGTCTAACCACCGTGAAAACATTTATTGCGCCATAAAACTTCCATATACCTAATTCGGTTTCGTTTGCTTGATTAATTCTCGAGTAATGGAGAAATTTGTGTTTCATTTGTATGGCAACTTCTCCTAAGAGAGGGGGAGAAGTATCTAACCACCGTACAAACATTTATTGCACCCTAAAACCTTCACATGCCAAACTTGGTTCCATTTGCTTGATTAATTCTCGAGTAATGCAGACATTTGTGTTTCATTTGTATGGCAGCCCCCCTTAGAGAGGGGGGAGGAATATCGAACCACCATAAAATTATTTATTGCACCCTAAAACATCCATGTGCCTAATTTGGATACATTTGCTTGATTAATTCACGAATAATGTAGAAATTTGTGTTTCATTTGTATAGCAGCCCCCCTCTAAGAGAGGTGGAGGAGTATCTAACCACCATAAAAACATTTATTGCACCTTAAAACCTTCAAATGCCAAATTTGGTTTTGTTTGCTCGAATAATTTCCGAGTAATGTAGAAATTGCTGTTTCATTTGTATGGCAGCACCCCCCACACCCCCACCACCCCTTAGAGAGGGGGGCTGTCAACCAAAGCGTCATATCGTTAGTTGAATGTCTACCATTTTACAATATGGATCGTTTTAGCATCGCACTATGTGTTAATTTTGTTAAATTATACTATACAAATGATGAAAAACCGGCAAATGTTTTTCGAGCATTACGGACGGATTTTGGTCGTCATGGACGGCCTACAGAGCACACAATCGCTAATGTAGTGCGTAAATTCGAACAAACTGGATCCGTGGCGGATATTGTGAAACCTATGCATCATCGTAATGTGCGTTCGGCCGAAAATATTGCTGCTGTTGCTGCCAGTGTGGAGGATGACCCGAATGTTTCGATTCCACGGCGTGCTCAGCAATTGGGCTTGTCAAACACATCATTGTGGCGAATTTTGCATTTGGACTTGCACCTACATCCATATAAAGTCCAACTGGTACAAAAATTAGAGCGTGGTGACCATGGAATGCGTCGGGCATACGTCGATTGGGTGAACGAACAACAGCAGCAAAATGCTGAATTTTCGCATCAAATTTTCTTCAGCGATGAGGCACATTTCGAGCTCGGTGGCTATGTGAACACCCAAAATTTCCGTATATGGGGCTCAGAAAATCCACACGTGATTGTTGAGAGACCATTGCATCCGCCAAAAGTCACTGTTTGGTGCGCATTATGGTCTGGTGGAGTCATCGGCCCGTAATTCTTTGAAAATGAGGACGGCGAGACGGTAACTGTGAATGGTGAGCGCTATGGCCGCATGTTAACCGATTTTTTTTTGCCGCAAATTGAAGATATGGATACGAATGATATGTGGTTTCAGCAGGACGGCGCCACGTGCGACACAACCCGACCGAACATGGCCATATTGCGAACAAAATTTAAGGGACGCATAATTTCGCGTTTTGGTGATGCCAATTGGCCGTCCAGATCATGCGATTTGAACCCGCTAGACTTTTTTTTTGTGGGGTTATGCGAAAGACCGTGTCTATGCCAACTCTCCGCAAACTCTTGAACATTTGAAAGACAACATTCGTGAAGTTATGAACGAGATACCGCCCCATATGTGCTGAAAAGTCATCGAAAATTACCTGTTCCGGATCAAGGTGGGCGAGGTAGCCCTAGGTGGATATTTGAATGATGTTGTATTTCACACATAACTTTAAAATTTGAAATAAAAGTTCCATCGAAATTCGAAGTCTAAGTGTGTTTTATTTCAATTTACTTTCGGAATTTAAAGTTGAAAAACCCTGTATATCTAACCACCGTAAAAACATTTATTGCACCCTAAAACCTTCACATGCCAAATTTGGTTTCGTTTGCTTGATTAATTCTCGAATGTAGAAATTTGTGTTTCATTTGTATATTTGTATTTTTTCGAAATTTCATTTTTTATAACATTATTTCAATCTCGTAGAAAATCGTCTGTTTAATACACCCATACCTCGCTATACGGCCGCTCTTTATGCGGCATTTCGCTATAACGGCCCTCGTCAAGTAAGGCACGTTTTCGACTTACGGCCTAAAATGACACTCGCTATAACGGCAAAAATAACTTTTTTCGATGTGGATATACAGAAACACTATATCGGTTTGTAACATGTAACATGTAGCGTGAAGTTGTTTAATTCTTATTTATAGATTATTATTGGTTTTCGGAGTATGTTATTATTTTTTGTACAAATATGTGTACTTGTTATGTATGTATTTTTGATTTAATAGAAATAAACAAAATGCATTTTGAATGATAAGCCATGTTACATATTAATTAAGTTTGGAACCGATCCGATTGAATTTATATGAATTTGTATTAGAATAATTGATTCCTTATACGGCTTTTCGCTTTGCGGCCAAATTGTGGAACGAATCTAGGCCGTAAAGCGAGGTATGGGTGTAGACATAAATTGATAAATTGTAATTAATAGAATAATACAAGCAGTGATTTATACTATGGGTCGAAGTGTCCTACTATGTATTGAGGCCAGTAGAAAACGAAAAACACATTAGTTTTAACATAAAACGTGTCTTGTAGCGCACGCGTTTAAAACTTTGAAAGATTTTGCGTGTGCAGTGCCGCACTCATGGACCCAGCGGAATAATTTTTGAGTGCAGTACGGCACTCATGGCCATTAAAGTGTTAATGAATCGTTACATGCCTCATGCTCGATGTCGTGATAACCTTGGCTGCGTAGATTAGTACCGGCAATGTTGAAACGAAAGAGTAGCGTGTCTACGAACAGTGATTAGACATGAGTCGGGAGAAGGTGTGAACATAGTCCCGACTCAAGACCATACTTTGAAGCTACGGTTTGTGGCTCACATTAAGGATAATTGAGTTGAGCCACCGGTCCAATTCAACTTCGTTCCATATGCGCTGCCAGTTAGCGATAATATTTTTACGGACTAAAGAATAAAATTCTTTGAAGGTGATTTGCCGCTGATAAATATCGCCTCGAATCGCACCCACCTTTGCTAGTGAATCAGCCTTCTCATTGCCTGGTATTGAGCGATGTCAAGGGACCCAGACAAAGGTGATGACATAACATCGCATCGATGATATAAAGCACTCAAAATTTCCCATATAAATACTGCAATTGCTTATCGGCTTCACTGAACGGAAAGCTCCAACAGAGCTAAAACTATCTCGTCAAAATTGAATTGTGGGCAAAATACTTTACATCGAATCAATCGTTGGAACGACCTCCGATCGATGATAATCTGCCATGGATTTCTTGCTTCGTGGACAGATCAAAAAGCACAGAGGAATTGCCTGGAAAGCAACCACTTGGGGTTGGGAATATACGATGAACGATCCACCAGCATGAAGATGTACTCATGGTATAATTTCATGAATCACATGGAAACTAAGCTCGATCTGCATGATCTACACTTATTGATCGCTAGTAGTACCCCTCCGTAGTATGAGTCGTCACGATCCTAACGTATGATATTAAAATCGTGGGAAGAGAGATCAGTTCGTGAAGAAAGCCACGTTTCGGACAGAGCAAAAACATCAGATTTACTGAAATTAATTAAAAAATTAAACATATTAACTTTTGAAACTACTAGAAACTAGAAACTACTACGAAAATTCCACTCTAAAACGGGGATATCTCCGACCCCTCTGTCTAGATTAGACATCGAGAGAAATAATCATTGCAATGAAGAATCATTTGCATCAATTGCAGCAATAATGTCTTTACTATTGGAAACAATGCGGTGACAATGGGCCTGTTGGAGTCGGAAGCATTAACGAACGTGAATATTTCATCCACAATGTCAGACAACTTCATAAAGCCCGATTGGAAAGTTGTTATTCGTTCGGTCGTTCGAAGGTGAATTTTTCCCACCGAAGCCAGGAGGAACCTAATTTTGTTTGTCCGCTGCACTCGGTTTTGTAGGCAAGTTACCAGAGGGCTCCACTGGGTGGGACTTGTCTTTCATCTTTGGGAGTGGGCAAATTTGGAACCGGAGACTCCCTTGGAAGATAAACAGTGTACCCTGTAACGTGGTTGTTGTTTGTTGAACCAGAGGGATAGCGCTATTTAGGATTTTCACGAAAGTTCTCTTGGTTGGTTCCCTTCGA
Source organism: Toxorhynchites rutilus septentrionalis (assembly GCF_029784135.1). Lineage (NCBI taxonomy): Eukaryota > Metazoa > Arthropoda > Insecta > Diptera > Culicidae > Toxorhynchites > Toxorhynchites rutilus. Next base: position 286,573,913 of record NC_073746.1, on the reverse strand, counting down.
AGAGCACTTCAATTTATCCCCACTATTTTTGATTGTGAAGTGATGCCGATAGATGTGATGCCCCCACAATATCCACACTTATTTTTAGTTGCACTGCAGGGTTTGTCCACATGTTGCTCCGCGCAAGTGGAACAACGTACCTTGTTAGCGCAATAAGTCACCGTTTGAAATATTGACTTGCACTTTAGGCAAGTCATAGGTTTAAGTACTGGCTCACAAATACCCCCAATGATTCTAACATTACGTAGTCACAGAGAGGGGAACCAGGAAAAGGGACGGTATTCCATAGTGAAATGCTCGTCGACAACAATCTGGTTTGCGTGCTGCCGGTCACCAACTCGCAATTCGGTTGGTCTAACCTTCTAAAGATCATTGACGATATATGATATATATGCAAGCCTTGCCAGATAATTCACGATATGCATGACTTTGAGAGATTTTTCATTTGGTTTAGGTCTAAAGAAAACACACGGGAGGGTGTTTAAAACACGTCTGGTCTTGTTGAGTAGTGGAGACAAAAAAGATCGATTTATCATAAACTGAGAGAGCGATAATTACAAAGGTGGAATTCGAGGTCGAAGTGGTTCAATGGGAGCGTTAGAGGAATTTTTTTTCAATATGGGTCAACCTTTCTTCGGAAGATTTTTTTTCCGATGGAGGAAATCGCTTAATCGATTTTCTAGCTCCAGTTTGAGTAAACAAAGGATAGTCAATAGGTTCATTGTCTGTGATCTTTGTATGAGGAGATAGCCCTCCTTCTGTCAAGGTATAATGTGATAAATATGGTATGTAATTACTTATTCTTATTATAATTATTTTCTAGTTAGCAAACTAATGCGAACGAACCGAAATCGGTTGCTACTCATCTCCATTCGATCGGATGACCACGTCTTACACGATCAACATGTCTTCACAGAGTCGTCATTGAGTTAGTATAAAATCGATAGCGATCATACGGAAATAAAACCAAAATATTTTATACCATCAACGGCTTAGCTGTCATGGTCTCTTGAATGCAGTTATTTTATGCACTGAACTTTTCCCATGGTACAGATAGTGCGCGATAAGTAAACAATTCACCAACTTGGCTTTGTATCTATCGAATAAAAATTAATCGGATACTGCCAACTACTAACCCCTTCGCGTACGATTTAATTTTAAAAAGAGCGGACCGAATGCAAACGCTTCGACGGGTTACGCATCGAGTCATTTCACGACTCTGCTTAGCGTCTTAGCACCGTGTAATATGCAAGCACACCACGAGAAAGACTCGATGTTGTACGTGGAAGGGTTAAAGGACCTCGTCGCAGGTGCACCTGTTACATTGATTTGCGATACTTTTTGACGTAGAACTACGTCTTTCATTGAGAGTGCCAAATCAGAAAACTGGTCACGTTTTTGTGAAATAAAGTTAACGTTGATAACTATTTTTGCCGTGAACGGATTCTGGCGATCTACATACCAAACGAATAGGAAATTCTCTAAGATTTATTTGATATGCTATACATTACAATCCCATAGTATGTAAATGGTTTGAATTGATGAAAATTGGAAGCATTCCCATTTCCTCATACACTTATTCTATCCGTTTGTGTACTTTCCCGAACAGACAAACATTCAGTCTTTTTCCAAGCAGTTAACATTATTTGTTTTCTGTCATCATAAAGACTTCGTTGGTGCCTTTGACATTGGATCAATGCATTGAACTGACGCTATGGTGAAGCAGGTGTTAAGGTTGTGCACCAAAACAATATTTGGGGAACACCAAGTCATTCAATAAGTTATAATAAGTCATTAATTTATTTGGATTCGCGTGCAGATAGAGTTTATTTCGCTTATTTAGTCACCAAGAAAGTAAATTTCGTTCTGGAGTTTTGTATGTGATTTGGTTTAGCTTGCCAGTAGCAAAACTTTCTCCACTAAGGATGACAGCTGCGCTTATCTCGAATATGTATTGTTCTGCGACCACAAGAATGAATCCAACAATTATCGTCAAATTATTCTACAATGAAAAATAGATTTCAAGGCGACCAAACTGGTAGAATGGTTATTTCAAATTTTTCGTAGCATAATAAAATAATATCCGCAGTTATAAACAAGCGACTTGAATTAAACTACAGCGTAGTTCTACGTCAACAATGCGGTCATGTCTTGAACACAACCTCCTATAATTTTTTTGATGTTGGTTTACGTCTAACCGGAGTATATGAGGGTGAAATGAAAACCTAAATGCAGAACATGCAGGAAAAAATTAATGATTTCGAATGCTTATAATTCGAATATTTCTTAATTGATCGGAAAGATGTTTGCCTCAATTGATAGGTCTACGTGTCTATCACAATTAATATAATGTTATTTTTCATTAGATAAGTAATTGAATCACTGTAAAATGTTAAGCGTTATCTAAACGCCCTAACAGCCAAGTTTTTGTGATGTATTTCCCTAACACGGACTTCAAAATCAATGTGCCAGGAGAAATCCGCGTTGCAAATATATGCAAGCAGCGAGTACTTTTGTACTCGCTTGTTTTGTGCAGACCGGAATACTTAATAATACAGATAATGTACTAGAAGCTAGGAAATAATTAGTCAAGTAGCAGCTACCAGTTATAACACCTCTTCCTTCATTATATGTGGAGAGTGGAAATCGGACGCTACAAACATGTTACAGGTCAAGCTAAATAAATCCGTTTAGAAATCACTAACAACGATAACTTTTTTTTTCATCATAATTTGTATTTCATTCCATAGTATTTACATCGATTAATTCAACACAACTATTCCGAAAATCTTCATATTTTCGTATGTATGACAGATGAAATAGTTGCGCTTGGTATATGATACCAAAGCCTTTTGCCAATGTTTAACAAAACGGAAAGGTGTTTACGTAAATCTATACGAGTAAAGGCATAATCTGACGTAAGTATTAATCAAATGACATATATCTTCACATATGCTATTCAGTTTTCATTATTATTTAAACGCATTCATTCATTACTATATAAATCCCGTTTCATTAGCTGCAGTTCATGGGGTCCAACTAATTTCATCGAGATTTCATATTTATACCGAAGATCCTCTAGTCGTAGTTCAGTTTTGATTTCGAAATTCTGCAAAATCCGCAACAACATAATCTTCAGCGAGTTCATAGCATACCTCGCCCCGATACAGTTTCTGAAACCTCCACTGAATGGGAGATATGCGTACGGATGACGATCCTTGGACGCTTCCGGCAGAAAGCGTTCCGGATCGAACTGATCCGCTGTATCACCCCAAAAGTCTTTGCGGCGATGAAGAGAATAGTAACTGATCGCAATGATCTGTCCCGCGGGTACTTGTACCCCATCTATCACCATTGGACGAGAGGTTTCCCGTGCACTCAACGGAACGACTGGCATCAATCGAAGGCATTCCTTGAGAAAATTTTCCATCATTTCCAGTTGTTTGAGGTTTTCAGGATCAGCGTCAATTGAATGGTCAGTAAAAACCAGCCGAATTTCATCACTTAGTTTCTTCTGCCAATTAGGATACATCCCGAGTAGGAGACAGGCGTACGAAACTGATAATGCGGTGGTCTCCTGGCCCTATAAAGAGAAATGAGTCGCAACTGTTTTTTTTTTATCTGTATTATAGTGATTTTAAACTCATTTGGCTGGTTCGTCACTTTTTACTTCCATTTTTGGAAGAATGTCGGGAGTGAGAATTGAACTCGTGACCTTTAGCGTGAGAGGCATGGATGTTACCACTACGCCAGATCGCCTCCACGAGTCGCAACTGATCTATGTCATGTAGATTGCTTATAACTTACAGCATAAACAATCGTGTAAATTTGGTGACTTATTTCTTCGTCCGATAATTGAGAATCATTCTCTCGTTTCATTGTCAGCAGTTGGTCTAAAAATATCGTTACGTTTGATCGGGGTTCTTCCAGAGGTGTTGCCATTTCGTGACGTCTTTTGCTTACTACCTGGATATTCAGAAATCAATGTTAACATCTTTGAAAGCGGTCAATACTAACGGCTCAAACCTCATCCATAAAATCGACAAGCGCCCTTCGTTTTTTCCAAAACTGACGGTAAGTGCTCGTTTGACGAAAAATCCATTCCACGAACTGGTGCACATTTAGAATACGTTCCCCAATAGTGTTCATAACGCTGTAATGATATTTAAATAATTAACTTGCAAATAGCTGTTCACAAATGGTACAGAGTTGGCTCACGATTCTAGGTTTTGACAGTACTCGCGAATACCACTGCGTCCTTCCATCGTGCAGTTCATTGTGGTACGAAAAATCATTTCCAGAGTAACTTGTCCGGCATGGGTGACGAAATTTACATCAGTTTTTCCGTCTGCCAGCGGTTCGAGTTGCTTCCTATATGTTTTAGCGCATTGGTCCATCAGCGGAACGAACGAGTTAAGGATTCGAGTGTTAAAGGTCGGGTTCAACATTCGCCGGTTGCGTTTCCAAACTGTTCCTGCTAAAAAAAAACACACGGATTGTTCTCATGAATGATTATTCCAATATATAACTGGTTAACGAGGACAGGCGATTTGGCATGTGTTTCATCTACATCAATAATTTTGTAACTATAAACTAGACCCACTTAAGTATAACTCAATCCCTCTATTATAGGGACACAGAGTTCAGTTTAAGTCCAACCTATTAAAAGTATTGCATTTATTTCAATAACATCCAAGAAGTTCCAAGTGAAGAAGTGAGATCCGACCTGCCCAAACAACGTGTATTGTCATATTACACATTCGACTGAAACGCTGTCCTAGAAATGAAAGAAAAATGTGACCAGCCATGGATATTACTTTGTACTCCGCCATCCAAAACACCCACGGCCATTGAACGTTTCAGTACAAAGCCTCAAGAAAACGCATCAAAAAGAAGATGAATAAATCGAAACGAAGTGGAATTGAGAAATTGTGTACCTGTACTGCAGTTCTACGCATAGTTGTCCCATGTTCAAAAATCAGTAACTGAAAAAAAAACGCAATCAAAGTTTTCTACCATATCTGTCTACCAGAAGCTTTAAGCATTTCAGTTTAGCAATACGCTGGGTTTTTTTTCATAAGCAGACAACTATTGTATAATGAAATGTGAACAGATCCCCTCTCTTGAATCAATCAATCTTGGTTACGGGCTTAAAAATTCATGGTGGGACATTTATGCTAAGAATATCAACATGGAACAATTGAACTTGATTTTATTTTTTGAAATAGTGTAAAGAACAATAAGTTTTTTTTGTGTTTTCCCGAAAGATTATGCACAAAAACATCGTTTTATGAAGAAGGGAGTGAAAATAATCAAAAAATAACATGGGACAACTAGGCGTAGAACGGCAGTGTAGTACCCGGCATGCCTTTATTTGAAAAAAGTCGGGATGTCCTATACCGATCCGCAGTTTTTACATCATGATTATTTTGGCGTTTACCATCAATAGCTCGCACAAGCCTAGCTCATCGAGCGGCGGTCACTACGGGGGGAACGCAACTGATTTTGCTATTAGAAACTTTTGATTTTGAGAGTAGACGTTTGCGTGTTCTTCGCGCACCCGTGGATAAATGCTAACATTATCATTCCCGATCGTATTGTGGGATTTCAGGATATTTCCGGTCTTTTAGATCCGTTTTTGATGAACCGGATGTCACCATCCTCGATTCCAAAATAGTATCGGAATACGATATTCGACTTCCGCTGGTAAAATATTTGTTCCCTTTACCCATATCATATGGTTTTTCCACATTATTTGTTATGTAATATCAGCAAACCGGAAGTCGAAACAAAATTATATTCACAAAAGTATTTAACAGACAACAAGCCAATCTAACTCTGAAATATTCTCCAACTAATGATTCTTGTAGGAAATTTTCTCTATTTTACTATAACATCGTTTAATTCTGTGTGATTTATACATGAAAACGTAAAAAAATTGTCAGGTCACGCAAGAATGGATCGTATACTTTTCTTGACGTGACAACAACATCTTGAGACAGTTGATACTCCTCTATTTATAAACCGATCTTAATCAAATGTTGACCCTCATTGTTTGCCAAGTGAAACTGATGAACTTCTGATAAACTAAAAAAATGCTAAATTTTTGTGAACTGTCAACGCTTTAGAATACCTGTTTTTCAAATCATTGTTTCTCATAAATTACAAAATGAAACCTAGGTCTAGCAACGGCTCGTCAAACATTCAATTTGAAGTTTTGAAGTTTGAGTAATCAAGTGCAGAGATATCTTAAGAAACATGAAAATAGTAGAAACCTAAAATGTAGTTTTTTTAAACTCGCCCAGCTCCAAGGTTGATGCATAAAATTCAAATTCGTTTCAAAGCTACGCTACGAACTTATACTCCAACCCAATAAATACTGATTTAAAATGATGCATTGAGACAGCGATATTCATCTTGGAACGTTGGTGTTCTTCTACTAAAAACGTTCAAAATTCAATATCATTCAATTCACTAAGAAAACGAATACATTTAGGAATCTTACATCTTTGTGAGATGAGGCCATGCTCGAGGTAGAAAAAGTCGTAGAAAAATGGCTTATCGTAGAGATCAGTGCGGGTCAATAGCTGTTGCAGCACTTCTGGATGGTTAGTAATAAGTATCACTTTGTGTCCAAGGAACACTTTAGCCATCCGGTTCACCGAAGAAAATAAAATGTCTTTTACTCGGAATGCTTTCTTTGACGATATACCAAGGAAGTATGTAGAGTGGCCCAGAATTGGAATTACCGGCTGTGCCACCGGAATATTCCTCGCGAAACGACGATCGAGATAAAATATTTTTATCAGAAGCACTAGTAACGACGACACAAGGGTAGCCAACAAGTACACTAGCACTATTTCCATGTTGATGACCTGCTTGCTGAATTGCACTTTTCAATGTCTTCCTCCGGGGAGCTTTCTTTAAACTCTGAACTGTCGTTCTCTGCGACTGACTCGTACACAATATTACATTCAGGCCAACCAACGACGTTTTTCACTTTTGATAGTAGGTATACGTCTTACTCATCGGCACAGCGAACATTAACTAAAACAACAAACTATCCGAGATTTGACCTTTTTCTCATGAAATCTAATTAGATCAGCTCGGTTGACCAACATCAATATGATATATGTTTTGAAATTCGATGGCGTGGTGGGGCAGGTGAAAGATATAAGTTGGATCCAATGTACCCTTCTGGCCCCATCACAAACAGCGCAACGTCGTTCGAATGAAACGATTTGGCTTTTCAATGGATGAGCCGGCTTCACCCGATGCCATGATTTTTTGCGCTTAGGGTTCCCGATTTTTGGTCAAATGAAAAAAAAAACAAAAGTAGCGAATGCCGTATATGTTATTTAGTCGAAGCTTTCAAGCTCGACATTTTTAATATGCTGAACAATCAAGTTACTTTTCTGCAGAATGACGCTAACATATTTTTTTTAGTTTAATGTCAAATGAAAAAATCACATATATGTCAAATAGAGGGTATGCATACAACCCTGCTAGAAACATCTTAAAACGTCAACGGAACAATTTCAGCTCACGCACATGGCAAAAACTGCTTAAGATGAGAATATGCAGAATACGTAGCAGGTACCGATAGAACTTATAACTATTATGTCATTCGAGCAAAAAAGGAAAATCTAACGAAACAATGCCAATTGGTAGTGCTAGGTATCCGTTATCGTTCATCATTTAGATCTAAACATCATCATGCTCACATTTTTCAATCAATCTTCGATTGGCTGTTGTAAAACAGCACATAGGGTTATAGAATTTTTGAGTGGTTGTTTAAGGAGGTAATTTAAGTACCTTATGCGAACAGTCTTGGTGTGCTCCCGTGGCCGAGTGGTTAGCGTCAAACCTAACATGCCGGGGGTTCGGGTTCGATTCCCGTTCTGGTCGGGGAAATTTTTCTTCAAAGAAATTTCCTCTGACTTGCACTGTGGTCACGCGTATTCTAGAGCTTGCCACTCAGAATGCATTCATGGCGTGTTATTTGGCATAGAAATCTCAACTAAGTACTAATGAAAATGACGCAAGTAATACTACGTTGAGACGGCGGAGTTCCTCTAGGAACGTTAGTGCCATTGAAGAAGAAGAAGATGCGAACAGTCTTAACAGATATGTTTTTTTCAAATTTCACATTTTGACTCTTTATTTCTATTTGCAAGTCTGTTTTATTCTCAACTGCGATTTATGTAATAAGCTATAGAATCCCCTAAAGTGTAATAAATAATGGAAATCCAAAAAGCAATGGCATCGAACGGGCAATGGTCGGCTCTGCTCTAAAAATTTTTAAAACCCCAATCACCGAGTTTGATTTGAGTCTTACTCGTGTAAATTCACCGAATTCATCGCATACCACCTTCTACACCGCTACATTTCAGCATTTCATTACACTTGATGAGTGGGTAAAACGTCCACGGTTTTGGGGGGTGCATTGGCTGTTTACTTCTTCTAGATCGTCACTGTATCTATGTCCGATTGCCGGCCGCCGTTTGTCTTACCAATGGTAAATGGAAGCTCATGTGACCATGTCTACAACTCACAATCAGTTTTGCAATTCGAAAGATACGTGAATCGATGCAAGACGATAGTGATTCATTATTCAGCTCTCTTCTAATTGGGCATAATTATCGGTTAGTCGGCTAAAAACTGATATTACGCAGTCGTAATTGTGAGCTTAACGAAATAAAATAGGTTACGTAGGAATGATAAACAGATAAACAGGCTCTATGAGGCATTAATTGGTCAAAATGTTCGTATATTGCCTCAATAATATGTATAAGACTGGGAATACCCGTTTAACCATTGCTGCAAATTTTTTCATTGCTGGAAATATCGGCTTTTTATCAACAAATGATGATAAAAAATTGATATCTTCCAATAATACGTCGAAGCTAAGTTTGATAGTAAAATCTATTTCACCTTGGATAAAAGACGAGATGGAACTCAATGCAGGAAATGTTCAAGCGATTCAATAAACAGAACAAAGTTGTTTGACAGATATAACCAAAATTCAGAATGTTATTGATGCATTGGAGCCAGTGGAAGCTGCTGTTGAACAACTTTGCTGCAAGAATGTTTCACTACACTCGGCCAAAAATTAGAGGAACAGAGTGTGAATTCGATATTTTCGTGAAAAATAAATACATAAAAATGGGATGTACATCATTTTAAATCTCCAAACTATCAAGTATTATAATATTCCACGTACACATTTTTATCTTGGTGTGTGTAAGTAAAGTGGACAACAGTATCGGAAAGGCAGAGATGAACAAGTCTTCAACTGAAAATCTCTTTAGTAATGAAAGAAAAAAAAAATATCGGGAAGAAATAAAATATCGATTTCTCTTTATTTTTCCCAAAAATTTTGTGGATTAACACAATTTTTTGCTAACCAACTCAATCGAAAATCTAATTAACCTAATCAACCAGCTATCATTCTATTCCTAGAACGTTCCTGTAGGACCTTTCCGTACAGAGATACTTCTGTTTGAATGGAAAACTACTCCTTCGTCTTTGATTATTAATTATTCATTAAACATGATCGCACAGCAAACCAAAAAAGTAGTTTTGAATATTCCAATAAATTCTGTTTAAGTAATTTGCAATCATCGTATGTGATATTTAATGTTTTGCATCGATTTTAAAAAAAAGTGCCTAAAACAGAGTTTTTATAGTAAAAAATTTGCTGTTATAGTTTTTATAGAAAATATGCTGTATGTAGGGGAAACGCATGTAAAATGAAATGCTTCAATTTTGGTAATTTGAGTAAAACCCAATTGATACTTCTTGACCACCTAATTCTTAGAACATATGAAGCTATTCGTTTATTATTTCTAACATTTGACAGTTTCAAGTATAACAGGGTGTTATGCTGTTGTTATGCCAAATGTTAAAAAGAACAAACAAAATTAGAAATTGCTTTTTCGGTACCCATTCGGATGTAGTTTTGTGCGCATCGTATTTAAGAAATTTCCAGTAAAATTTAGTTTATTCGAACTGATTAATTAAAAAATAAATAAAAAAAAGTCACAGGAGAGTTGTGTCTGAGACACAACCGCATAGACGCAGGATTCCGTTAGGCTGTTTATCTGTTTATTTTGGATATGTTTGAAGAATTAAACTCTTTGATAATGATTTGGTGGTTCTGAAAAGGGCCGTTTTGTTTGGTTGTTGGATATTGTTTGTTCACTCCACCACTGTTTACAACCGAGTGATGATGATAGAAGGATGATAATTAGTCGTTAGATAGTGCGTATCAGATAAAAGATGCCGAATTGGAATGATATATGATGAAAACTGCCCTCTGTGACTCTAGACGAGATGCCTCCTGTGTTATATATGGATGAAATAATGAAAAAAAAACTCAAAAACTCAAAATCAATGTAATATAAGATAATTATCAATATCGAAAACAATTAAAAACATGTTAGATCAATGTAGCGAAAACATATTTGAAATGGGAAAGGTAATTTTCTTCTATAATTTTTACTTTCTGAGTGTTTATTCAACCCAATGCGAATTTAAATTGGACTAACAACACCTAATACTATATGTAAAGCAAATGGGAAATCATTTTTTCGATTATTTCTTTACTTTTTCAACTTTTCTCGCTGTATGAACTTTCCTTGGGTGAAAATGAACACAACTTTACAGCTTAAACAGCTTAAACCGAACGACAAGTTCTCGAGTGGGAACACGCCTTGGTTTCTATTTAGGAAAATAGAAGTAAATCGTTTCATATATCAAGTAATTTTTAACACAAATGCCACCATATACAATTTTACACTTACACGGATCAGTCATTGATTAGAAAATTCACGAAGCAACCAACATTAAAGTTTCAAATTCACATTTTATTTGCTAGAATTAATCGTGTCACTCAGTGAAGCAACATAAAATTGCCCACAACTTGCATATATGTGCAATGCCGATTTCTCCCGGGCACCTTGGTTTAGATTTCTCTGTTAGGGAACACATTTCGGTGACAACAAAAGCTACCCCTACTTTCATGTATTTCCAATGCTGATTTCCCCCAGGCAGCTTGGTTTAGATGTCTCTGTTAGGGAACCGCCGCATGTGTCGTCAATTTCGACCAATCAGATGTGGGTACTTCCGTTAGGATAGGGGTTGAGATTTTTCACTTGTTCGATAGTTAGTTTCATGACATATATTATTTTATTCAATATAAAAATTGTTATGGAGTGCTGAAATCGATTGACGCAAAAATTTCATCAATCCATCATGAAGTGACTGAGCAATACGCGTTTGAAATTGGACAATTTTTAAGATGTGCTCGATTTTCGATTTTCAATTTGTACCCCAATATGTTCCCGAAAGACGTAATCCTACGTCAAAAATAAAATCGTGGAACATATGATAAAGTCGCTAATTGTGGATAAAGGAAATCCAACGTCCCCCACGGTTTTATTTTAGTCTTATTAATGCCCTAGACTAATGAAGGAGATGAGTGATAACTGCCAACTGCTACTTGCCTAATTATTTTCTAGCTTTTAGTACATTATTATGTTCAATCACAATTAAACCGTTTAACTTAAAAAGTTACATACAAACATACAAACATACAAACATACAAACATACAAACATACAAACATACAAACATACAAACATACAAACATACAAACATACAAACATACAAACATACAAACATACAAACATACAAACATACAAACATAGATATGCATGTGAGAAAGCAGCAAAGGTCGCAACAGGGATGGCTAGAATTATGCCGAACAACGCAGGGTCATGTAGTAGCAAGAGGCGCCTTCTGGCCAGCGTATCCACATCGATACTCCGTTACGGTGGTCCGGTCTGGGTGGCAGCGCTCGAAGTAAGACAAAATCGGACGCTGCTAAACAGAACGCTCAGAGTAATGGCGATGAGAGTATCGAGTGCATATCGAACGATATCTGCAGAAGCGGTATGCGTGATAGCGGGAATGATTCCCATCGACATTATCCTGGTTGAAGATAGCGTACGCTACGAGGAAAAAACAACGGACGTGCAAAATAACAGAGAACTGCGAAAAAGATCACGACTAGAGTCAATACGGAAGTGGCAACAGGTGTGGAACAACACACCTAACGGTCGATGGACCCACCGACTAATTCCGAATATCACGAAGTGGATTGGGCGCAAGCATGGAGAAGTAAATTTCCACTTGACCCAATTTCTGTCTGGTCATGGATGTTTTAGGCGGTACTTGAACAGGTTCGGACACGCGAACTCACCATCCTGTCCTGAGTGTGGTCAAGTAGAAGAAACAGCGGAACACGTGGTCTTCGAATGTCCTCGATTTGTCCAGCAGAGAAGAGAGTTGATCGCTGCATGCGGACTCAATTTGAATGCCGATAACATCGTACACGAAATGTGTAAAAGCGAGAACTCGTGGAACGCAGTGAATTGTGTCATAGTCACAATAATGACGGAACTCCAACGAAAATGGAGAGCAGACCAAAGAATGAGCGTAGGAAACACAGAGCAATGAGTGCATAAGCACAGCCTCCTCCCGAAGTAATACCAAACGGTGGTTCCGGGAGAGAAACGGCATGAAGAAGGAGGTGGTTTTTGGTGAGTAGGAATCTCACACTATCCGGTCAACATGGCGACTGGGTGTCTATGCAAGATTTCCACCTTCTACAAAAAAAAAAAAAAAAAAAAAAAAAAAAAAAAAAAAAAAAACATACAAACATGCAAACATACAAACATACAAACATACAAACATACAAACATACAAACATACAAACATACAAACATACAAACATACAAACATACAAACATACAAACATACAAACATACAAACATACAAACATACAAACATACAAACATACAAACATACAAACATACAAACATACAAACATACAAACATACAAACATACAAACATACAAACATACAAACATACAAACATACAAACATACAAACATACAAACATACAAACATACAAACATACAAACATACAAACATACAAACATACAAACATACAAACATACAAACATACAAACATACAAACATACAAACATACAAACATACAAACATACAAACATACAAACATACAAACATACAAACATACAAACATACAAACATACAAACATACAAACATACAAACATACAAACATACAAACATACAAACATACAAACATACAAACATACAAACATACAAACATACAAACATACAAACATACAAACATACAAACATACAAACATACAAACATACAAACATACAAACATACAAACATACAAACATACAAACATACAAACATACAAACATACAAACATACAAACATACAAACATAGCCCTGAATGAACAGTTTGAGCTGGGAGAAGTCGCCATATCAATCAGGCTGAGGAAAGCATTTGGAAATACTCAAATAGCAACCTTAAGACTGCCAAGAACCGCAGCTAGCAAGCTATTGGAGGTTGGTAAGATGAAAGTCGGATGGACGGTGTGTTCCCTGAGAGTTATCCAGCAAGTATCTAGGTGTTGCAAGTGCATGGACTTTGGCCACCAAGCAAAGTATTGTAAAGGACCTGACAGATCGGAGCTCTGTATAAGATGCGGCGACAAGGGGCATTTGGCAAAGAATTGTACTAAGCCCCCAAGGTGCATGCTCTGCACGACGGAGGAAGAAAAAGACCACGCCACAGGGGGATCGAGATGCCCGGTCTATAAAAGGGCGATGGCAGCAATAACCAAATGGAGGTAACCCAGATAAACCTGAATCACTGCGACACGGCGCAACAATTGCTATCGCAAGCCGCATCAGAAACCAAATGCGATGTGGCGATCATAGCAGAGCCGTATCAAGTACCTCCAGATAACGGAAACTGGTTGACCGATAAAGCTAGAATGGCTGCACTATCGACGATGGGAAGATACCCCATCCAGGAAGTGGTATCCAATACATACGAAGGGTTCGTGATAGCCAAAATAAATGGAATCTTCGTATGTAGCTGCTATGCCCCCCCGAGATGGACAATAGAACAGTTTGATATGATGCTATATAACCTAACAGAAGAGCTCATCGGACGGAGTCCCATAGTCATCGGTGGAGACTTCAACGCCTGGGCAGTGGAGTGGGGGAGCAGATTTACCAACGCGAGGGGTTTTAGTCTACTGGAAGCCCTGGCGAAGCTGAATGTGAGACTGGTCAACGAAGGCTACACCAGCACTTTCCATAGAAACGGTCGAGAATCAATCATCGATGTTACCTTCTGCAGTCCGATGTTGGCAGTAAATTGGAGAGTATGTGATGATTACACTCACAGCGACCATCAAGCAATCCGCTACACTGTGCGCTGTCAGAGTTCATCTAAAACAAGAAATATAAAAACAAAAGGTCGCAGGTGGAAGTCGAAGAAATTCGACAAGAATTTATTCATTGAAGCACTCCGAGAGGAGCGAACAGTCACCAGTCTTAGTGCCGGCGAACTAACAAATTTGGTAGTGAGAGCATGCGACGTTACCATGCCACGAAAACTAATACCGAAAGGCGAACGTCGCCCAGTTTATTGGTGGAACGAAACGATTAACTCCCTTCGGTCGAACTGTCTCCGAGCCAGGAGGAGGATGCAAAGGGCCAGAAATGCTATCGACAGAGTAGAGCGCAGGGAAGAACTCAAAACAGCAAAAGCCGCCCTTAAGCATGAAATAAGACGTAGTAAGATAAACTGCTTCAGAGAACTATGCCGCGATGCCGATGCGAACCCTTGGGGCAATGCATATAGGGTGGTGATGGCAAAGATTAAAGGTTCATCGACACCCAGTGAAAGCTGTCCGGTGCGGTTGAAGAATATTGTAGAAGGGCTCTTCCCGCAGCATGATCCAACGAGCTGGCCAGCAACACCATATAGTGAAAATGAAGAACACGTCGAGAGAGTGTCCACAGAAGAGCTGCTGGCGGCGGCAAAAGAACTGAAAGTGAATAAAGCACCTGGCCCCGACGGAATCCCAAATGTGGCCCTCAAAGCCGCGGTTGAAGCGTATCCAGATCTTTTCAGAGCAACGATGCAAAAGTGTCTGGATGAAGGATGCTTTCCAGATATTTGGAAGAAGCAGAAACTGGTACTGTTGCTGAAACCAGGAAAGCCGCCAGGGGAACCCTCTTCCTATAGGCCCATCTGTCTACTGGATACCCTCGGAAAACTGCTGGAGAAGATAATTCTGAACAGGTTGACGAAGTACACAGAAAGTGACAACGGACTCTCGAAGACGCAGTTCGGGTTCCGGAAATATAAATCCACGGTGGATGCCATCCTGTTAGTTGCCGAAGCAGCCAGAAAAGCCTTAAAACAGAATAGACGCGGCGATCGATACTGCGCTATAATAACGATTGACGTGAAAAATGCTTTCAACAGCGCCAGTTGGGAAGCTATTGCCGAAGCACTGCACCGAATGAAGGTACCGAATTATGTGTGCCAGATCCTCAAAAGCTACTTTCAAAACAGGGTTCTGACTTACGACACAGAGAAGGGACAGAAGGCATTGAATATAACAGCGGGTGTCCCTCAGGGCTCCATCTTGGGACCAACGCTGTGGAACGGGATGTACGATGGTGTGCTGAGGTTGAAGCTTCCTACAGGAGTGAAGATTACCGGCTTCGCCGATGATATTTCCCTGACGGTGACAGGCGAGACTCGTGAGGAAATCGAGATGCTGGCTACAGAGGCGATAAAGATAGTGGAAAATTGGATGAAAGAGGCTAAGTTGCAGATAGCACATCACAAAACCGAAATGGTGTTGGTCAGCAATCACAGAGTTGTAAAGCAAGCGAAGATCAATGTTGGGGCGCATACTATCGTCTCCAAACGTGAGCTGAAATACCTTGGGGTGATTATCGACGACCGACTAAATTTCAAGAGTCATGTTAAATACGCATGCACGAAAGCGGCCAAAGTCATCGCGGCGCTAGCTAGAGTTATGCCGAATAACGCGGGGCCTAGCAGTTGTAAGAGACGCCTCCTGGCCAGTGTAGCAACATCAATAATCCGATATGGCGGTCCAGTTTGGACAGCAGCGCTTGAATGCCAACAAAATCGCAAGCTGCTGACTAGAACATACCGAATAATGGCGATGAGAGTAGCGAGCGCTTATAGAACTATATCTGCGGATGCGGTTTGTGTCATAGCCGGAATGATCCCGATCGATCTCACTCTGGCCGAAGACGACATGTGTTACAAACAGAGAACAGAAAGCGTTCAGAGTAACAGAAAAGTGCGGGTAAGAGCAAGGGCTGGCTCCATGAGAAAGTGGCAGCAGGAGTGGAACAACACGCCTAACAGTAGATGGACCCACAGCTTGATCCCGAACATCACTACGTGGGTAGAAAGAAAACACGGAGAAGTGAGCTTCCACCTGACGCAATTCCTATCCGGTCATGGTTGTTTCAGATGGTACTTGTACAGATTCGGCCATGCAAGTTCGCCGCTTTGCCCAGAGTGTAACACAATAGAGGAGACAGCAGAACACGTGGTTTTCGACTGCCCCCGTTTTTCTATTGAAAGGGAAGAAATGTTCCTCGCTAGCAGATCAACCCTAAATGCTCAGAACATCGTCCAAAAGATGTGCGAAAGTGAAAGTACGTGGAATGCAGTGAATCGTGCAATAACAAAAATGTTGACGACGCTCCAACGAAGATGGAGGGACGAGCAAAGATTCAGCATAGCAAATCTAGAGAGATGAGTGCATGAGCACAGCCCCCTCCCGAAGTAATACCAAATGGTGGTTCCGGGGGGTCCAGGCATGAAGTACAAGGAGGTGGTTTTAGTGAGTAAAAATCTCACACTACCCAGTCAACATGGCGACGGGGAGTCTATGAAGATCTCCACCTCCTTGCCAAAAAAAAAAAAAAAAAAAAACAAACATACAAACATACAAACATACAAACATACAAACATACAAACATACAAACATACAAACATACAAACATACAAACATACAAACATACAAACATACAAACATACAAACATACAAACATACAAACATACAAACATACAAACATACAAACATACAAACATACAAACATACAAACATACAAACATACAAACATACAAACATACAAACATACAAACATACAAACATACAAACATACAAACATACAAACATACAAACATACAAACATACAAACATACAAACATACAAACATACAAACATACAAACATACAAACATACAAACATACAAACATACAAACATACAAACATACAAACATACAAACATACAAACATACAAACATACAAACATACAAACATACAAACATACAAACATACAAACATACAAACATACAAACATACAAACATACAAACATACAAACATACAAACATACAAACATACAAACATACAAACATACAAACATACAAACATACAAACATACAAACATACAAACATACAAACATACAAACATACAAACATACAAACATACAAACATACAAACATACAAACATACAAACATACAAACATACAAACATACAAACATACAAACATACAAACATACAAACATACAAACATACAAACATACAAACATACAAACATACAAACATACAAACATACAAACATACAAACATACAAACATACAAACATACAAACATACAAACATACAAACATACAAACATACAAAAAATATGAATAGTTGCAATAACACACCAACAAACGATGGAGAGGAGAATGTGTTCGCGAGAAGCGGACGAATGCTGAGGTCACCTGTCACTCGAGTAGCCACAACGAGTACAAGCAACACAAAACCACAAGAAGTGTTTGCTGCCCAAGCATTCCAAGGAGATCTTGGCTCCGTACAGAGCCAGTTGTTTACGCTGACCTCAAGCGCATCCCAAGAAGGGCAACTTGGGAGGCTCAGCATCACGGACGTTAGGAAAAAGGTCAACGAACTTTACGAGTTCGTAAAGGACAAAAACAATGTCCACTTAAAAATAAAACATCTGGTGACGAGCATCAGATCGGTCGTCATGGTTGCTGAACGCGAGCATAAGGAGCTGCAGATGAGAGCAGAGGGTGCTGAAAAGGCTCTGCTCGAGGCGAATGAGAAACCCGTCGAGATACTTGAGACGCCGAAGGGTCCTCTGAACACACGATCGGACAAGAGAAGGAGGGACACCCCAGGAGAAGAAGAAGAGCTGAAAAAGGCCAAGAACGATCTGAGTAACGCGAAAGGAGGTGAAAGCAGTGAATGGCGTACTGTCGATAACCAGGCAGAAAAACGCAAAAAACAGAAGGAGAAGAAGAAAAAAGTTGAGCAGGAAAAGAAGAAACTCGGACCTCGAGTGGAGCGAATCAAGGGCGATGCTTTGATCGTTGAAGTGTCAGCAGGAGTATCGTATGCAGCTATCCTTCGGAAAGTGAGAGACGATCCGGAGTTGCAGACACTGGGCGAGAACGTCGTGAAAACTAGGCGCACGCAGAAAGGCGAGATGCTCTTCGAGCTTAAAAAAGATCCAGCGGTTAAGAGCTCCGCTTTCAAACAACTCATTGAGAAGTCACTAGGGGAGGAGGCGAAGGTGAGAGCTCTCTCTCAGGAATCAACCATCGAGTGCCGGTATCTGGACGAGATCACGACTGTTGAGGAATTGAGAACTGAGTTACAGTCACAATGTGACCTTGGCGATGTGCCAATGACAATCCGACTGAGAAAGGCATACGGTGGGACACAAACGGCCTCGATACGGCTCTCGAAACAAGCTGCGAATAAACTGGTGGAGAAGGGTAAAATAAAAGTGGGGTGGTCCGTGTGCCCGATGAAAGCTCCCCCTCGTATGGCCAAGCAAATGGAGAGATGCTTTCAATGCATGGGCTTCGGTCACCAGGCGAAAAACTGCGGTGGTCCTGACAGATCGAAATTGTGCAGGAAGTGCGGGACGGAAGGTCACGTTGCTAGAGACTGCACCAAGCAACCGAGGTGCATGTTGTGCAAGGAGGAGGACGGAAACGACCACGTCACAGGTAGCTTCAAATGTCCGGCGTACAAAAAGGCGATTGCGGGTTCGCAGTAATGGAGGTTACCCAGCTCAACCTCAATCATTGCGACATAGCACAGCAATTGTTGTGGCAGTCAACAACTGAAACTAAATGCGACGTTGCAATGATCGCAGAACCGTACCGAGTTCCTCGCGATAACGGAAAATGGGTGGTGGATAAAGCAGGGATGGCTGCAATACTAGTGATGGGAAGGTACCCCATCCAAGAAGTGGTGGAAAGCTCACAGGAAGGTTTCGTGATCGTCAAAATCAACGGAATCTTCATGTGTAGTTGCTATGCACCCCCAAGATGGTCAGCGGAGCAGTTTCACGAGATGTTGGACGTACTCACGGATAAGGTCAGCGGCCGCAAACCAGTCATCATCGGAGGAGACTTCAACGCCTGGGCTGAGGAGTGGGGAAGCAGATGCACCAACGCCAGGGGGTACAGCCTACTAGAAGCCTTCGCAAAACTAGACGTCACACTTCTGAACGAAGGCACTAGCAGCACCTTTCGAAGGGACGGCCGCGAATCCATCATCGATGTAACTTTCTGCAGTCCATCACTGGCGGCTAATACGAAGTGGAGAGTGTCGGAGGGATACACACACAGCGACCACCAGGCAATCCTGTATAGTGTCGGCCAACGGAATCCCGCAGCGGTACGGAATACAAAAACCTTTGAGCGGAAGTGGAGGACAAAGGTTTTTGACAAGGAGCTTTTCGTCGAAGCACTACGCATAGACAGCAGAACTCTTAATCTGAGCGCCGACGGGCTAACAGGAACATTGGTGAGGGCATGCGATACAGCGATGCCGAGAAGACTGAACCCGACGAATGAACGACGTCCAGCCTACTGGTGGAACGAGACACTCAGCATCCTCCGCGCTAACTGTCTACGAGCCAGAAGAAGAGTCCAGAGGGCACGAACCGATGTAGAGAGAGAGGAGCACCGCGCGTCTTTCCGAGCGACCAGAGCCGCCTTGAAACGAGAGATACGTAGGAGCAAATCGAACTGCTATAGGGAGCTGTGTCGTGACGTCGACGCAAATCCTTGGGGTGAAGCATATCGAATCGTGATGGCGAAATTCCGTAGTTCAACGACTCCCATGGAATTATGTCCGGAAAAACTCGAGGTCATTGTGAATGGACTCTTTCCGCAGCACGACCCACCGACGTGGCCACCCACACTGTACGGTGAGGACGAAGCAGAGAACGCACAAGTCACCAACGAAGAACTCATCGCGGTGGCAAAAGGTCTAAAGTTGAAAAAAGCACCCGGCCCCGACGGAATCCCCAATGTGGCCCTGAAATCGGCGATCCTTGCTTTCCCCGACATGTTCAGGGTGGTGCTGCAGAAATGCCTGGATGACGGTCTCTTCCCTGCGGAATGGAAGATACAAAAGTTGGTGCTGCTCCCGAAACCAGGAAAGCCACCTGGAGATCCAGCGTCGTATAGGCCTATTTGTTTGTTGGATACTTTGGGAAAGCTCTTGGAAAGGGTTATTCTCAACAGACTGGTGAAATGCACGGAGGATGACCACGGATTGTCGAAAATGCAGTTCGGGTTCCGGAAAGGAAAGTCGACAGTGGACGCTATTCGGACAGTTATCGAGAAAGCTCAGGTCTCGCTTAAACAAAAACGAAGAGGCGACCGTTACTGCGCGGTGATTTTGATTGACGTGAAGAACGCCTTCAATAGTGCCAGCTGGGAGGCCATCGCCGAGGCGCTACACAGATTGAAGGTCCCTAGCTACCTGTACAGGATACTGAGGAGTTATTTCCAGAATCGGATCCTGGTATACAACACAGACAGGGGACAGATAGTGAAGAATATCTCGGCGGGAGTTCCACAAGGCTCCATCCTAGGTCCTACGCTTTGGAACACGATGTACGACGGTGTTCTAAGGCTGAAGCTACCCAGAGGTGTGGAGATCGTGGGCTTCGCGGACGACATCGTAACAACGGTAATCGGCGAGACGCTTCAGGAGGTGGAAATGTTGGCGACTGAGGCTGTAGACATGATCGGTAGTTGGATGGACAGCGTAAAGCTCCAGATGGCACATCACAAAACCGAGGTGCTGTTAGTGAGCAATTGTAAGGCAGTGCTGCGGGCAGAGGTATCGGTCGGAGGACATACCATCGTTTCGAAGCGGGCGGTGAAGTACCTCGGAGTCATGATCGACGACCGGCTGAACTTCAACCAGCACGTCGACTATGCATGTGGGAAGGCGTCAAAGGCCATCAACGTGGTGGCGAGGATCATGCCAAATAGCTTTGGCCCAAGCAGCAGCAAGAGGCGTCTCTTGGCAAGTGGATCTTCGTCGATTCTGAGGTATGGTGGCCCTGCTTGGTTGGCGGCTCTGGATACCCACCGAAATAGGAGGAAACTTAATAGCACATTCCGACTCATGGCCATGCGAGTCGTAAGTGCTTATAGGACCATTTCGACAGAAGCTGTGTGTGTAATCGCCGGAATGATTCCCATCTGCATCACTCTGGCGGAAGATAGCGAGTGCTACAAGCGACGGGAAAGCAGAGGTATCCGGAAATTGATGAGAGCGGAGTCGTTGGACAAATGGCAGTATGAATGGGATACGGCAGAAAATGGTAGATGGACGTACAGGCTGATACCGGTACTTTCGACCTGGTTGAACAGGAAACACGGTGAAGTTAACTTTTACTTGACGCAGTTTCTGTCTGGGCATGGCTGTTTCAGGCAATATCTACACCGGTTCGGGCACGCAGTTTCACCCCTCTGTCCGGACTGTGGAGATATGGAGGAAACACCGGAGCACGTCGTTTTTGTCTGTCCCAGGTTCATCGAAAGGCGCGAGGGGCTGCCTGCACTTCATGTCGAGAATATTGTGGAGGAGATGTGTCGCGACGAGATGATCTGGAATGCCGTGAGCAGTGCAATCACACAAATCATGTCGGAGCTGCAGCGAAGGTGGAGGGCTGACCAAAGTGCTGACAACGTCCGACGGTGAAAGGTGAACAACGGCGACGGCTGTTGCAAGAGATGGTACCTCACGAGAGTAGCTGTGACGGGGTGCGCGTTGTGTTGGAGGGCACCACCTAATCGGCTCTCCGCTGGGAAGAGAAATCCTGCGAGGGTGACTGTGACGGGGCGCGCGTCAAGTTGGAGGGCGCTTCCTAATCGGTGCACGTCTCGACAGGTAAACGGATACTGCCGCGGAGAACAGCAAAAGGCCTACCTGACAACGCCTGATCGTGGCCTGGATGGAGGAACACCGCGAACATTTCGAAGGAACGAGCATCAAGGATGAAGCCACGATCAAAATGGTGAATACCCCACGAGAGTAGCTGTGACGGAGTGCGCGTCAGGTTGGAGGGCACTGCCTAATCGGCGCTCCGTTGGGAAGAGAAATCCTGCGAGGGTGACTGTGACGGGGCGCGCGTCAAGTTGGAGGGCGCTTCCTAATCGGTTCACGTCTCGACAGGTGAGAAACCCCGCGAGGGTGGCTGTGACGGGTTGCGCGTCAAGTTGGAGGGCAATTCCTAATCGGTTCACGTCTCGACGGGTAAATTCAAAATGCCTGCGAAGAGGACATCAGCGCAGTGGAATTGATAACGAATGGAAAGAAAAAAATATTGAGAAAAAGGGAAGGACAACGCTAGTTTGCGTTGAAAACTCGAGAAGTGCATGAGCACAGCCGCCCCCTGAAGTAGTCGCCTAGATGTGGTCCCAGGGGGAATAAGGCAACGAGTAGAGGGCTTGGTTTTTGTGGGTGCGATCCCCACTCGACGTCTGGGTTAACCCTTCCCAGGTAAGGCTGGTAGAGCGTTCCTCACCTCTTTAAAAAAAAAAAAAAAAAAAAAAAAAAAAAAAAAAAACATACAAACATACAAACATACAAACATACAAACATACAAACATACAAACATACAAACATACAAACATACAAACATACAAACATACAAACATACAAACATACAAACATACAAACATACAAACATACAATCATACAATCATACAAACATACAAACATACAAACATACAAACATACAAACATACAAACATACAAACATACAAACATACAAACATACAAACATACAAACATACAAACATACAAACATACAAACATACAAACATACAAACATACAAACATACAAACATACAAACATACAAACATACAAACATACAAACATACAAACATACAAACATACAAACATACAAACATACAAACATACAAACATACAAACATACAAACATACAAACATACAAACATACAAACATACAAACATACAAACATACAAACATACAAACATACAAACATACAAACATACAAACATACAAACATACAAACATACAAACATACAAACATACAAACATACAAACATACAAACATACAAACATACAAACATACAAACATACAAACATACAAACATACAAACATACAAACATACAAACATACAAACATACAAACATACAAACATACAAACATACAAACATACAAACATACAAACATACAAACATACAAACATACAAACATACAAACATACAAACATACAAACATACAAACATACAAACATACAAACATACAAACATACAAACATACAAACATACAAACATACAAACATACAAACATACAAACATACAAACATACAAACATACAAACATACAAACATACAAACATACAAACATACAAACATACAAACATACAAACATACAAACATACAAACATACAAACATACAAACATACAAACATACAAACATACAAACATACAAACATACAAACATACAAACATACAAACATACAAACATACAAACATACAAACATACAAACATACAAACATACAAACATACAAACATACAAACATACAAACATACAAACATACAAACATACAAACATACAAACATACAAACATACAAACATACAAACATACAAACATACAAACATACAAACATACAAACATACAAACATACAAACATACAAACATACAAACATACAAACATACAAACATACAAACATACAAACATACAAACATACAAACATACAAACATACAAACATACAAACATACAAACATACAAACATACAAACATACAAACATACAAACATACAAACATACAAACATACAAACATACAAACATACAAACATACAAACATACAAACATACAAACATACAAACATACAAACATACAAACATACAAACATACAAACATACAAACATACAAACATGTGTAGTTGCTACGCACCCCCGAGATGGACAACTGAGCAATTCCACCAGATGCTAGACGCAATGACCGAGGAACTAATCGGTAGAACACCGATCGTCATTGGAGGCGACTTCAACGCGTGGGCGGTGGAGTGGGGAAGTAGATGCACCAACATCAGAGGGTACAGTCTACTGGAAGCTCTAGCAAAGCTGGAAGTAACGTTACTAAACGAAGGTACCACTAGCACTTTCCGGAAAGATGGGCGCGAATCCATCATAGACGTTACTTTTTGCAGTCCGTCGCTGTTGGCGAGTACGGAGTGGAAAGTGTGCGAGTCGTATACGCACAGTGATCACCAGGCGATCCGGTACAGAATCGGTCAACGAAACCACGTGCTAGTTCGGAGGACAACAAGCGGTGAGCGGAAGTGGAAGACGAATGCTTTCGACAATGACCTTTTCGTCGAAGCACTTCGTCTAGCAGGCGGAGCTTCAGATTGGAACGCAGAAAAGTTGACAGATCTACTGGTGAGAGCATGCGACACTACCATGCCGAGGAAAGTTGTACCAAAAAATGGAAGACGCCCAGCTTACTGGTGGAACGACTCTCTTCGCAACCTTCGCGCTAGCTGTCTTCAAGCCAGAAGACGCGTTCAGAGAGCACGAAATAGCGCTGATAGAGAGGAACGAAATACGGTGTACCGAGCAGCTAGAGCCGCCTTGAAACGGGGAATTACACTGAGCAAAGCGAACTGTTTCAAGGAGCTGTGCCGAGATGCAGATGCCAACCCATGGGGCAACGCGTATCGAGTCGTGATGGCGAAGATCAGAGGACCTGTGACGCCCGTCGAATCGTGTCCCGAGAAGCTGAAGGTCATTGTGGAGGGTTTATTTCCGATGCATGATCCTACGATATGGCCACCGACACCGTACGCCGAAATAGCTACCGAACGTTCTCAAGTTTCCAGTGAAGAACTGGTAGCAGTGGCGAAGAGACTGCAGGTAAACAAAGCGCCCGGCCCCGACGGAATCCCCAACGCGGCCTTGAAAACGGCGATTCAGGCGTTCCCGGACATTTTCAGGATAGTGCTACAGAAATGCTTGGATGATGGTCACTTTCCTAAGAAATGGAAGATCCAAAAGTTAGTGTTGCTGCCAAAACCAGGAAAGCCCCCGGGGGTACCAACATCCTATAGGCCTATATGCCTGCTGGATACTCTTGGGAAACTCTTGGAAAGGATTATCCTCAACAGACTGACGAAATGTACGGAGAGTGACCATGGTCTGTCAAAGATGCAGTTTGGATTCCGGAAAGGTAGGTCCACCGTTGATGCTATCCGGACAGTGGTTGAAAAGGCAGAGAAGGCGTCACAGCAAAAGCGGAGGGGCGACCGACATTGTGCTATAGTAACGATCGACGTGAGGAATGCTTTCAACAGCGCTAGCTGGGAAGCCATTGCCGAGTCCCTACACCGTATGAAGGTTCCTGGGTACCTGTGCAGAATTCTAGGAAGCTACTTCCAGAACCGCGTCCTAGTCTACGAGACGAGCACGGGGCAGACAACGTTGAATATAACGGCCGGAGTACCACAAGGCTCTATCCTGGGCCCAACGCTCTGGAACGTAATGTATAACGGAGTACTGAATCTGAAGCTTCCCAAAGGCGTGGAGATCGTGGGCTTCGCGGATGATATCGCTCTCACAGTGGCAGGCGAGACACTCGAAGAGGTGAAGATGCTTGCAATCGAGTCCATCGTCTCAGTAGAGAACTGGATGCAAGCAGCGAAACTGCAGATTGCTCATAATAAAACGGAAGTATTGTTGGTGAGTAACTGCAAAGCCGTGCAGCGAGCGGAAATCACAGTCGGGGAACACGTGATAACTTCTAAGCGTAGGTTGAAATACTTGGGAGTTATGATCGACGACCGGCTGAATTTCAACAACCACGTCGACTACGTCTGCGAGAAAGCAGAGAAGTCCATTAGCGCGATAGCGAGAATAATGCCGAATAACGCAGGACCTTGCAGTAGCAAAAGGCGTCTCCTGGCTGCTGTATCCTCGTCCATACTGCGGTACGGAGCACCAGCCTGGTCGGCGGCTCTCGAAACCCACCGGAATCGTAGAAAACTGGACCGTACGTTTCGGCTCATGGCGATGAGAGTTGCGAGCGCGTATAGGACGATCTCGTTGGAGGCAGTCTGCGTTATCGCCGGCATGATCCCTATTGGCATCACTCTGGCGGAAGACAGAGAGTGCTACAGACGAAAGGAAATCAGGGGTATCCGGAAAACAGCGAGAGTAGAATCACTCTTGAAGTGGCAGCAGGAATGGGACACGGCGGAGAAAGGCAGGTGGACGTATGGGCTCATACCGGTACTATCGACCTGGCTGAACAGGAAGCACGGGGAGGTGAATTTTCATCTGACACAGTTCCTGTCTGGACATGGCTGCTTCAGGCAATATTTGCACCGGTTCGGGCACGCAACGTCGCCACTCTGTCCGGAGTGTGAAGATGTGGAGGAAACACCAGAACACGTGGTATTTGTGTGTCCCAGGTTCACCGCAAGACGCGAGGGGCTGCCTGCCCTTCATGCCGGGAACATAGTAGAGAAAATGTGTCGCGACGAGGGCACCACATCATGTCCGAGCTACAGCGGAAGTGGAGGGCCGACCAGCGTAGTAATAACCCCTGACCATAGAAGAGGAACAAATGCGAGGGCTGTTGCAAAGTGTAGTACCCCACGAGAGTCGTTGTGACGGAGTGCGCGTTATGTTGGAGGGCACTGCCTAATCGGCGCTCCGTTGGGAAGAGAAATCCTGCGAGGGTGGCTGTGACGGGGCGCGCGTCAAGTTGGAGGGCGCTTCCTAATCGGTTCACGTCTCGACAGGTGAGAAACCCCGCGAGGGTGACTGTGACGGGTTGCGCGTCAAGCTGGAGGGCAATTCCTAATCGGTACACGTCTCGACGGATAAGCGGAATCTGGAGAGCAGGGTCAAGAAAATGCTGGCAATGCCTGTTGGTGGATTGAGAGAGGAACATTGCGAGGGTCGTTTCGGCGGAGCGAGAGCCTAGGAGAGCATCATCAAATCGGTGGGTACCCCCACGAGAGTTGCTGTGACGGAGTGCGCGTTATGTTGGAGGGCACTGCCTAATCGGCGCTCCGTTGGGAAGAGAAATCCTGCGAGGGTGGCTGTGACGGGTTGCGCGTCAAGTTGGAGGGCAATTCCTAATCGGTACACGTCTCGACGGGTAAAAGGAAGCCTGTGCTGCGGATGTGCGTGGCGGAGTACAACGGAAACGTAAATGAGATGTATAGAGAAAAAGGGAAGGATCAACGCTAGTTAGCGTTGAAAACTCGTGAAGTGCATGAGCACAGCCGCCCCCTGAAGTAGTCGCCTAGATGTGGTCCCGGGGGGAATGAGGCTACGAGTAGAGGGCTTGGTTTTTGTGGGTGCGATCCCCACTCGACGTCTGGGTTATCCCTTCCCAGATAAGGCTGGAAGAGCGTTCCTCACCTCTATAAAAAAAAAAAAAAAAAAAAAAAAAAACAAACATACAAACATACAAACATACAATCATACAATCATACAAACATACAAACATACAAACATACAAACAGATTACAGGGCAAGCTAAATAAAACCGGTTAAAAAACGAACAGATTTTGAATAAGTAAAGATCGCACGAACCTCGGGCAAATCAAAAACAGGTTTTTTTGACAAAATAGCGACCGTGTGAAAAAAAAATGCAGTTGAAAATGTTTTTTTTTTTTGCTAGAATGGCTCTAACTCGGTGAATAATGAGATTTTCGAAAAGTCGTTCCTATGGTATGTTCTTGATACCTCAACTTCAAAAATATGAAGAAAACAAGTTTTTTATTTTATTTTCAAATTACTGCCTTAAGGGGTGTAGTACACTATGGAAACATGAAAAAATAAAAAAATAATCTGGCCTGGGATGTCTAGTTTCCTGTAGTTTTTGTCCCAGGTTTGTCCGTTGTTCGCTTCCAAAGTTACAAGCCAATTAGTGACCTAAATCTTTGGGTAAGGAGCGCGGATCCAAAATATAAATCGCGTTTCTCTCGGAACTAAGTTTTGCAAACCGGTGGGAGTTCTACCTCCGGAACGGTCCATCCGATTTTGATGAAATATTTTTTCCCGGATTCTGCACTAAACTTCATGTCATCGTACGTAGGATTTTTTTTTCGATATTTTGAAAAATAAAATTTTGCTGAATGTTTTTGTCTCGATTTTTGAGGCAAAAACGCATTTTTTTCACTAAAAATGTCGCCAATTCGTCAAACATCTATATTTCGAAAATATCCCAGGGACGATGACAGGAAATATTTCCAAGATCACGTAAAAATTCATTGGTTGAAATCGGTCCACTAGAAAAACTTGTAGAACTCCCACCAGTTTACAAGGTTTTGGCTGCAAGGGGTCAGCAAACCGGTTGCGGTTATTCAGGGGACAGGGGATATTGACAGCAATACATTTTTTGTTTGTTAAGTAATATATACCTAATAAAACTGTGATATTAGATTAATCATAGTAATTTATTTTCTCGTTGAAAAAAATCGCGAAAATCACATACTTTTTATGGTGTTCATAGTGTACTACCCCCTTAAGCCATAATGTATGAATTTACAGAGTGTAAAAAGTTCAAAACGCTTCAACCGTTCCAATGCCAAGAACATGTTGACCAAGCACTTTCCACGCAGACAAAGTCAGCCATGTCGAGGGCTAAATGTTTAGCTCATTTTGTTTTGTTTATTTCTGTTTCACACGTTTACCCTTGATTGTGCAAAAATAAAATGCGTGCGAACAGCATTTGAGACTTTTAAGAATCATTCCAAACCATGAAAATGTTTTTTTTATTTACTCACCACAAGAGATAATGCTTGTTTCGAAGCTTTCGTGGAAATAGTGGAATTCTTATCTTCCATTGTGATTCTGAGTTGTTATATGCCTCTATCATCAACGGCTTCTGTTTCTGGAGTTTATTTCCAGTTGAGTTTTTATTTTCACTGAATCACCATTGCGTGGAACACACACATCTCGTATTCATTTTGAGGTGGCTCTGTTATCTTTCGGCAAGTGCCTTTGCGAAAACAGTACTAGCTGATAAATAAAAGAGCGTTTACAAGATTAGCATATATTTTTGTAAATCTTTGTTGAAAAGATATCGCTACAGTAAACAACTAACGAATTTTCTTTCTTTTCTTCTTTTTGCCAGGTAAGCCTCGCTGGAATCAACTCCCACAGAGACGTGCAACAGGTATTTTTGGCATAACGTGGTAACAAATCGCAATCATTGGATCGGCAGAATCGAATCAAACTCCCTCCCGCGGCGGAAATCCCGAAAACCAAATCCCAACAAATCCTCCC
Organism: Toxorhynchites rutilus septentrionalis; assembly: GCF_029784135.1. Taxonomy (NCBI): domain Eukaryota; kingdom Metazoa; phylum Arthropoda; class Insecta; order Diptera; family Culicidae; genus Toxorhynchites; species Toxorhynchites rutilus. The sequence continues at coordinate 286,544,347 of NC_073746.1, read as the reverse complement.
CATTCGCAGCTTTTTGTACATATTTAGGGAGAGGGTGCCCGCCCAAATCGAATCGCATTTTATTATGCACACTCACAAACTCGCACCTTCCACCGGAAAAAAAAGCTCAAACTGTTTCCCATATTTGACTTCCCAGCCCAGCCAACGATTTCGCACCCGCTTCGAGTAAACTGGCTTCCTTCTTTCGGCACGAGGCGGATGGCTTTTGTGAAAATGTGTGCATGTGTTGATGATGCTTATAGTAAAAATCTTATCGGATAGATAAGGAACCCGAAATTGGATGGATTTCCACTACCGGTACAAATTTAAAAATTTAGGATCTATTTTTAGAACGCGCATTTTGAGGTGGAGATGTAGTCAAACTGCTAGGCAAAAGTGTGAATTGTCTTAGCAACATCGATTGTCATTTACCGGTAATACAAGGTCTGCCTTGTAAGTAGGGTCTACCGGAAGGTATACTTCAGATTGCGAGGATTTTGTTCTCTGATTGTCTCATTGAACACATTCTACACTGAATGGGAAGATCAACGAACAAAATTGTTGCGCAAGATTAAACGAAAGTCGAAGTCAGATTCAGGAGCAATCTCTCCACGCTCAAAAACAGACAGCTCGGCAGCGCTGTGGTCGAAACTGTCATAGGCTCTTACTTTTTCAAGGCGTAATTGTTACCAGAATAATCAGAGAAACCGCGATATCCAATTACTATTTTTCATCAAGCTTTATTACCTAAAAGATTTTTTCTACCACGTGTTTTCATTAATTCTTTGCAGATCATATTTTATGATCGTATGAACGAGTAGGTCATTGAAAGTTGCGCGGAATCAAACGATTTAGTTCACTTTTAGTTGGGTTATTTTAAATATGGAGTCTACGCGGAGAAACCAGCCACATCTCATAAAACAAAACAAAATCCGAGATGTAGAGTATTGAAACTATAATATAGAAAATTGCGACCGAAAATGTTAACGACGTTCGTGAATTGAGCCATGACTCGAAATGAACCAGTGCGAATCGAGTCCAATTGGTCGTTCTTCCTTATCCCGAATGGTTAATTGGAATCGGTAAAAAATTCATTAATTACATTTTGGTCGGCCGCCAGCAAAATGAATTAATGATGCGAAGACTAAAAAACAAAGATTCGGGACAGAATCGATTTGTGAAGCGAACATTATTTATTGAACAATTAATCATTAAAGACGAAGGGGAAATTTCGAACATTCGAACAAAAATATCTCTGCATTGAATAATCCTACAGGAACGTTATAGGAATCAAACGAAATCTGGTTGATAAACAGAAAAAACGTCGATTTTTTATCTACACACACCAAGATAAAAATTTGTGAGAGTCGCTACACGATGCTACGAACGCCCTCGAATGCTGGACGCTCGATGATTCGACGCATCGTGTAGTCGACTGACGAGCTACGAGCCTCCAATGTCGAGCGTCGAATATTCGCGTTGGAAGGTAATCCGTTCGTTGTGGATTACCTTCCAACGCGAGTGGCACGAGTCAAAGAATTTTTGTCATTCGTTGATTCGACACTCGATGACATTCGATACACCGCTACACGATTCGTTCTAATCTATCTTTGACAGATTGGTTTGTTTGCAATTTTTAGATGAATGAACTATGAAATTGGTTCATAAAATTCAAAATATTCGGCAAAATATTGCAGTTTAATAATGTTGAGTTCAAGCATTTTTAATTTACAGTCCGATATCAGTACAATTGCTACGGCAGCAATTTCAATACTCGCATCGTCATCCAGTTTCCTAACGTTTTTGATAGTAAATAAAAACAATAAACATTCGATCCAAATGCTCGCCGATTGTTTGGACCGATTGCATTGAATCGAACATTCACTTCACCGTGTAGCAGCACATTCGTCACAACATTTGTCGATTCATCGAGTCAAATGTTTGAGTTCAACATTCGAGTGAAACGTTGGACGAATCGTATAGCGCCCGCATAAGTATTAAAACGATGTACATCTCAACTTTTTGTGTTCAGTCTATGTACTAAAAATATATTTTATTTGTAATGAAAAAAAATCGGCAATTACTTTTCGGGCAACCCAATACATTGAAAGGGAAAGTATGATTTCAATTCAATTAAACGTGAGCCCATCGCTGCTAATAATATATTCTTCTGGAACGAAACTGCAAAATGACGGCGAAGAAAAAGTAATTTTGTTCAGCCTCCCCTGCGAACGCATTTCAACTTTCCGATCCATGTTGTCACTTTGTTATATCACCGTTTTAATCGAAGTCGGATGCAACCTGTTAGCACCCCCCATTTCCACACGTAAATAGTGAAGCGTGTAGTTCGCCACTTTCGCCATCCGTTATCCGTGATCACCCGTGCGTGAAATGACACGATAAATGCTTATAACAGGTTCATTAGAGGTATAATTGACACCAGCGCAGATTATGACAGCGCGTATCAATATTAAAAGATTTGGGACCGTCCGGGGTCAATCATAGTTACATCAAATGAAAGTGAAACAGAGTCTTGCTGAGAAAAACAATTTCGATTGATTGATAGCGTTTTTCGTCTATTTTCAATTATAAGTTAGAAATTCGATGATAGTTCGCAAGACATATACGTTTTATTTTAATTTTAATTTTTTTTTTTTGAAAGTACCGAGATCATTGATGATGAAACGGTTACTCTTTTGCTTTGTCACAGTTGATCGTCGTTCCAAATTTGATAACGTTCCAAGAAAGCCGATTATATCAGGTAGGGGAACTGGGAGGAATGTGGTCATCATAGAAAACATGCCCATTTCCTGTGTCCACATACCATTAAAGTTCCCGTTCTTCATAGAATATTGTAGCTCAACTTATTGTAGTTCAAGATAGTAAGCGGTTTTCATTATGAAAATTGAAAATAATGCATTTTTCATTATTAGAAAAAAGGTTCCTATGGGGGGCAAACGGGTCATTCGCACATATCACGCTAGAAGAAATAGATTTATGCGTTTTTTCTGGCCAAATTTATTTAAATCATTATTGAAATAGTAGATACATGTATGAAATGAGTTAGACCTATTCACCTAGAATCGTAATTGAATTTTTTTTCATACGTACAAAAATGTGGTAGGAAACACATAACGTTTTTCAAAATGAGGCTTGGTTTTGGTTGCGGTGGAATATTTTTCCTGGGTCGAACCCATAAAAGGGACATCTTTAAGAGTAGAAGGTGATAAGGTATATCAGCTTTTGGAAACAGAACGTTGTCAGTAGTAATCCTCCACTGACCACTTTGCCCCCTAAACAACGAAATGCGAAATAAGCGAAATAATCGCTGAAATTGAACAAAATATCTGTTCACCTCCCCTAGAATATGTGAACAGTCTTCCAAACTGTTAATTTGTCGCAAATATCAGGTCAAATAAACTAAATTTCATTAAACATTCTTTCAAATCGAAACACGCAAAACTACGGCCGAATGGCTACCGAGAGAGCGTTTTTTGTTTTTATTCATATCTTGACACGCGACAGCTGTACTGTAGTACATGGTGACTCAAAAGTAATTAAATTCTTCAAACATAAGATGACTATCAATACGTTGTCAATAGTCAATAGTTATACTACCAAACAAGCCGGTGACCATTTTACACCACGTGACCACATTACACCCACTACCCCTAATCATGAAGTCTTATAGCAAATTCGTTTTTAAAACTGAGTTAGTACCAAGCTGACTCTGTAATAAAAAAACGTTTTCAGTTTCATGAATGCGTTGATTTGTATAGAGGCGAATGAACTGGAAAGTTTAAAGCCTCTTTAAAACAAAGAAGAAGAAGAAGTCGGTTTATTGGTGTGTGTTATATAGTCTGATTTGTTTATATTTGCGACGACAAATGTACAATGTCGACGTCTGGTGGCGATATTAGTGCTTGGGAGGTAAAAAATTTCTGCTTCATATTGTTTGATTACCTAACACATGCAGTCCTGACACTCACTTAACCATTTGTCGATGCATTCCTGTTTGTTCCACCAATAATTAGCCCATAAAAATCATCATCAAACACAGTTTTCGTTCAATTAATTCTTGCAATTTCGGAAAAAAAAACTTTATCATCACATCTTTCATCACATAAAATAAATATTCGATACGTGAAAGTAAATTTTCATTCATAATTTTGATTTTCAAAGCATATTTATTCCACCTGAATATACATTACCATTTTCGCCTCCCAATTGAAGAACACGAAGCTTAATGCAGTCTACGCAAATATACTACTCATAATCAGAATCCGAACTGGATTACGATTCCAATATTAAAAATGCAAAAGCAGCAGGTTTTCCATTTTCATAGTCTTTTTTTTTAGATTTTCCAAAACAATACTCGGAACTTGACAGTTCAGTATAGTTATATTGGTGAACCCGAGTGCAAGCCCGTGAACCATCTCAGTGCGAAACTAACAGCTTTCGGGATGAACCTAGTGCGAAACTGGGTTGAAACTGAGTGAACAAAAAAGTAGAAGGGTCTGAGCCTAGGGGCACGGACGGAAGTTTGACGTAGGACACACTTCCGTGTTCAGAACACTTGGTTATTTGAAATGTATTTTTTTTTCATTGTTCAGAAATCTGTTAGTTTAACTCTTTTGGGACTCTAAATAGTAGCGCTAAAAAGAGCCGTTTGTTCTGTGTACTCATAACCTTCAAACGGTTTATAACGAACAAAAAAAGACAATAAGCTTCTGGCAGGAAGTTCAACTGTCTAACTGAAAATGGTTAATGAATGGTGGAATGGTAGATGAAGTATATGTGAATCGGTAAACAAAAAAAATATATCGTCATTGATTACATTGAATATGAAATTTATGGGGAAGAAACGAAAAAACAAGTTGAAAATACTCACGATTTCGTAATATTTTGAAGTAAAATACACATGAAATCACGAAGTTGCTTTATTTTTAATGGATAGCTATGTTATTGTGATTTATTTCCATTGTCTTATTCTTATTATCTTATTCTTTCCTTTTCGGTTAAATAATGTTCGTTTGCAGACTATCACAACCAAGTCGTATTGGTTCTACTGCTCAATCTATCCTAGAAGGAATTGAGTCATTGAGAATTATGAATATGAGTCATGAAGAATATTAATATTTCATTTCGTTTCATTTTTGTGTTGCTATGTAATGCAGATCTCAATAAGTTTTCGCATAATCGCTGCCTCCTCCTAATTAATGAACGATCACTGTATGGGTAACACTTTCCTCTTTACTTTGATTAAATCTTGCATGAAGTTTGAGTGATGCATGCCATATTGCATATGATTACTTTAACATCTTGCCTATTTGTTAGATAGAACGAATTATTGCACGCAATTTTATGTTACATACAACATTCATGGGAACGAAGTTGGAAGAAAGAATGCATAATACATGATTTACCTTCGCATCCACTGGTTAAAAATACCCCTTGTTAAATTGCTCTCTTGTTTTATTATTTCCACTGTTGATGTCTCAGGCGAAAAAAATTGTGGATAAATTTGCCGTCTAATGGTATATATTATAACATACATCGTAAGAACGATTCTGTGTAATATGCATTAGAATACTCTTAATAAACGTTACATATATTATAACATACAACTCTTAATAAACGTTAAATTTTTCGTAGAGTGGCCCCCCTATATAGAAACCAAAGACGTAGTCCTACGTCAAAACGTTTTGACAACGGTTAGTGTGCCACTGGGCATTATTGGAACTGAACAAAAACGAATTCACTATTAATTTCAAATTCAAACATCGGATCTAGAATCTTGATTCGATACCAGCAGTGTTCAATCTGTGTTTAGTCTTCCCAAAATTGAATTTAATGCTCATTAAAACATTTACTCTTAACTTACAAATCAAAAACTTATAAATAACACTGCGGAAAAATTACAGCGTTGCATGGAACGATGAGCTGTAGCAAGTGATAAATTACATTATTTATTAGAATTTGTTATACACAGTGCAATCAAAGAGTTCCGAGACTACCGCGCGCTAAAATCGGGAAGTGGCGCTATCTCTGCTCCAACGCGCGAACTATTTTCTGCCAACTTCTGGCCAGCTACCGTTTCTACCGTGAACCGCTATCAGTAGCTAGTTTTGGCTGATAAGAATAACGCAGTGATTGTTTTTCACGTCTCAATTTTAATTATGGAGAAGAGAGCCGCCATGCGGTCTTCTACAAAAGTATCCTGGAACGATTATTGGCACGGATATGCGATCAGTACCGATCTGGAGAATGGTTTTTGGTTCATGCCAATGCGCCCGCGCACACCGCGATTTTGGTAGCGCAGTTCTAGCCAACCGAAAGGTGACTCTCACCACTCATCCCCCTTATTCTCCGGACCTCTCCCCGGTAGACTTTATTTTATCCCAAGCTAAAGAACGGTATTTAAAGGGACCGTTTCGACGATGTTCAAGACATTCAACGAAATGTGACGCGTATTATGAACTCCATACCGGCTGAGCCGTTCAAAAGCGCCTTCCGACACCTCTACGAACGTTCAAAAATTTGTGTGGAAAGATAAGGCTTATATGTAGAAAACTAATTTCTAATCTTTTGAGTATCTTGTTTTTTCTTTGTTTTAAAAATTAGTCCAGGAACTTTCTGAATTCACTGTTTATGTCGAGAACGCTTAGCTCTAGGATAGAATGCTACACATGGTTTTATGCAGAATCGTAAATACACTCGACCAAAAAATTAGAGGAACAATGTGCGAAGCCGGAAATTTTTTGTGTTTTCGACATGCTGTAACTTCATGAAAAATCAACGCATATCGATGGGATGCATACCATTTTGAAGCTACAACTTTCTGATATTAGAATATTTTACGTACATATTTTTATCTTGGTGTATGTAGATGCAGTGGGCAACAATATTGGAAAAAAAATTAAAAATAGATTTTTCTTTGTTTTTTCAAGAATATTCTGGACTAACACAATTTTTTGCTAACCAACTCTACAGCAAACCTAATTAACCTTATTAACCAGCTTTTATTTGTTTCCAATATCGTTCCTGTAGGACCTTCCCATACCGAGATATTTCAGTTTGAATGAAAAATCACCCCTTCATCTTTTATGATGAATAATTCAATAAATAACCATCGCATCGCAAATCGAAAGACAGTTTTGAAAACTTCAATAAATTCTGCATAAGGATAAAATTATTATTTATTACTTTGAAAAGAAAAGAAAATATTTAATTTTTTTGCATCGATTTCGAAAAAGTCCCAAAAACAGAATTTCTATAGCGCTTTAAAAATCCACTGTAACTCTGCAAATATCGCAGTAACTTCTAATGTATGCAGGCAAATTTTTAGCCTTATTTATTTCCTAAACATCAACACGAAAGTTACGAATCGTTCATTCTGAGAGTCACGTATTATTTTATACTTCCGGTACGATTTGCGATTAAATGTTCCTCTAATTTACTCCAAACTTTGAAAAATCGGCTAAAAAAACCGCTGAACGTATTAATATGAAACGTTCACGAATGTTTAGGCTATAAAATTTGCCTGCAAACATTAGAACTTACTGCGATATTTGCAGAATTACAGTGGATTCTGTAAGCACTATAAAAATCTTGTTTTGGCACTTTTTTGAAAACGATGGCAAAAATTTTAATTTTTTTTTCTTCGTCAAAGTGATAAATTATCCTTGTGCAGAATTCATTAGATTTTTCAAAACTGCCTTTCGATTTGCGGTGCGATGGTTGTTTATTGAATTATTCATCATCAAAACGAAGAAGTAATTTTTCATTCAAACTGAAATATCTCGGTGTGGGAAGGTCCTACAGGAAGGTTGATAAGGTTAATTGGGTTTGCTGTAGAATTGGTGAGCAAAAAATTGTGTTAGTCCAGAATATTCTTGACAAAACAAAGAAAAATCTATTTTTTATTTCTTCCCGATACTGTTGCCCACTACACCTACACACACCAATATATAAATATGTACGTAATATATTCTAATACTTGAAGCTACACAAAACGATGCACATCCCATCGATATGCGTTGATTTTTCACGAAGTTACAGCATGTCAAAAATCACTTAAAATTTCCGACTTCACTCTTTGTTCCTCTATTTTTTTTTGTCGAGTGTGGTTCAAATTTCGAGAAGCATTGAAATTTCACAATTTTTAAAATAGAAGTTGTTACTTCGCATTCGAACGCGATGAATGTATTGAGTCGGACGAATACAAATAGTTCATTTTCACGACCATGACTTTCCGTATCTCTCAACTAAACTCTGAGTTACTAGACAAAGCACAGAAGGTTCGATTCAAAATCCTAATTCCTTCGACTGCATTTAAAACAGTTACCTAGTTATCGCTTCAATAAAATATAGGCTTCATTAACTTGGTTGATGAAATGCATAGCTCAAGAAGCATAACAAATGGGAAAAAACATACTGAATTTTTCATCAAATTTTTAGAACTTTCAAAAGTTTCAATTTTATAAATACGCCCTTCTTAAAACTAATATTAAATAATATTAAATAATAATATGCTTGGTGGTTATTTATATGGATAATTTTATTGGTCAAATTTATCGTGTGATTTTTTGTGTTGCAAACCAAATTTCTTGTGCCGAAACGTTTTAAATGTTGCAAAATAAATTTGGTGACTAAACTATGTCGGAAACACGGGTGTATGACTGGTATAAAGCATTCAAAGACGGCCGAGAAAAGATAAACAATTTGACACGTAAAGGATGACCATTAGGGTGCCAATGAAAATGGTCATCTCGAGTTTCAGAAAGTTATCCCATAGGAGAGTGGCGCAACGCGGTCAAAGTTTGAGTTTTTTGAAAATCGAAAAATCACCCAAGGAGGGAGTAAGGGAAATTGGGGTTTTGGAAAAAAAATTGGTGCCAAATGTCTTAAAACTGCATGAAACGTCGAGATCTAGTGTCATCTTGAAAATTATCAAAAATCGGCACTCTCGAACTTAGTGTTTTTTCGGAATACGAAACGAAAAGTAGGGTTTTGGGCGGCAATAAAAATAGTTATCTCAATTTTTCATTCGGAACTTGCTACGAAATGTTGATTTGCACGTTAATATATCCTATGCAAAATATGAGCTCATTCGGACTTCACTTACTGGTGTCACAAACGTTAAAATTTGAGTTTTTTTGAGAAACGAAAAATCATCGAAAATCGAGGTTTTTAAGAAAAAAAAATGATGCCAAATGTCTTAAAATTGCATGACACGTTGAGATTTAAAGTTATCTCAAGACAATTTTTTTTTCAAAAACCGATTTTTCAGACGGAAAAACGACCAAGCGCCAATAGAAACATTTTGACACTAGATCTCGACGTTTCATGCAATTTTAAGACATTTGGAATCAATTTTTTTTTCGAAAACTACGATTTCCTCTGCTCCCCCTTGGGTGATTTTTGGATTTTCAAAAAACTTAAACTTTGATCGCTTTGTGCCACTCTCCCTTAAGTCCGATTGAGCTGAAAACTGGCATAAGGTGTTTTTTCGAGATGGTGAACATTTTGTATAGGGTAACTTTTTAAAATTGGAGGGTCGATTTTTTTCCATACATTCATTGGCACCCTAATGACCATCCACCTCTTCGAAATAAAGGGAATGGTGCTCGGAAATTGTCCTTTTAGTTTGAGCGAGCTAACCCCTGAATTAAATATCTCTCACAAGACCGTTCGTGATATTTTGGTTGAGAAAAGTCAATTTTGTTTATTTTGTCACTTCCGTCACCTATACAAACAGCCATGCCATGCCAAACCGATATAGTAGTTATCAGATTTTCGTGAAAAGTGGTCGATTTGTTCTTTATCGCAAAATACTACACGCGTATTTTTTTTATTTTTTTATTGGGGTGCCCATTTTCATTTTAGGGTGGTCCGAAAAATGAATGTTTTGCACTTTTTTCTAACAATGACTTTTAAAAAAAATCATAACTTTTGAACTACTTGACCGATTTAAATGATCGACGTATCAAATTGAAGTCAATTATCAGTTAACTCTCTCTTGCAAAAATATTGCAATTTACAAAATTTGGATTTTGGTTTTGTAATTATTGATTGTATTTGTTTTTCGTTGTTTTCATGGCTTCGGACTAGAAGGCACTATATTTTTAAATATATTTTTTCTTGACAGCTGAGGTTTTCTTACATGACATTCCCAAAAATTAGGGAGGCGTTTTTTTGGTTTTGAATTATGATTTTTCAAAGTTAACCGATAGTCCAAAAAAACAAAATTTTCCCCTTTTTCCACCACAAAAAATAACTTAAATTTGGTATATTAATCATCTGAATCTGTCCGGTAGTTCAAAAGATAAGAATTTTTGTGTTGGAAAAAAGGGGGAAAAATATTTTTCGGACCATCGGTGACCGGAAACCGAAATGGATGAAGTGAAGAACTATTCAAATGTTATAACAGGAAAACCTATCAAACCGACAGACTTTTATTTTCATCCTGTTGAACAAATAAAATGAAATGAGAAAAAAATGTGATGGAAAAAAGTTCAAGCTCTATAAAAGTGCATGCAGACTTTGATTGAGTCTATACGAAGTAAGGTCTTAAAGCTACAGTTCTTTTGCGAAGTCACCTGTAGCAAAGTTTGTGTTGTTTTACTACGCAAGAAGAAACACTCAGCTCCAGCGTATAAATTTCTGTAATAAAGCACAAATAAAACTGTTTTATTTTTCATCTGCCAGAAAAAAAATCATCGTCATCGTCAAAATCTTTTTCACCGCTTCCAGTTTGCTTCCGTCGTCGTTCTTGTTTTATCCGGATAGTTGCCTCTCGAGAGTTCCAAAAAAAAATAACGGTGACACACGCTACTAGTCCCGAAGGTAGCGCGGAGATAACCGGAACGGATCGTAAAGTTTATACTGACGAGTAAAAGTGGCAAACTGTCAGCGGTAAAAGAGCTCCATATTTTTCGCCCGGTGGGCCACGCTTGAGCAACTGTTATACGACACGATGAACGGGAGATGAGTAATGATAGTGATAGTCAGTGTTGCATTTTTTTGGGTTTCACGTAGCGAATGGTAGTCATCAGTGCAAAGTGGTTCGCTCCTTTACCACTAGACGAAATGGGGGAAGTGATTTTGATTGGGTCATAAGTCCAGAGACTTTGCGGGGATACCTGGAAGTTATGCATTGATATGCAGATTTATGTTCCCATCGTGTTGGCTGTTGGTTGAAAACTGGAACTAAGAATCAACAACAACCCCACGAAACCCAGCGATTGACGGGAAAAAAAAGAAAATGATCTTGCCTTGTTCGCAACCACCAGTCCTCACAGGTTTAATATCCCCGCCGTTTTGGTTTTCAAGCTTGAAACAATAAAACTTTCCACGCCACGGAAAGCTATTAAATCAAAACTAGCAAAATATGCCTTTCCGAGCGTGGAATTAAGTTAATCTTCCGGAAGAACCACGTTTCCCCGCTGAGCCGAGCACGGATTGCCATTTTTTGTGCATTAGGATAACGCATTCTCACGCGAAACCAGCGGGTCATAAAAAAGATCTCTTCTCGGCTGACTTTGGTCTAATGGCTTTTTCGCAGAAAACTTTCTCCGCCGAGTGAATTCTCGTTGTTAATGATGATGGCGATGATGTCGAAGGCACGCAACCAGTTCCCTGATGATGAACTCCCAATAAATTGTTTGTCCGGAATCCTAAACGTGATATTTGGCTGCTGTCGGCCATAATTTATTTTTATTCGCAGGCACGTTGCTTACGATGATCTCGTTAGTGACAGTGGTGTGGTAGTCACTAGGCCGTACCGCAGAATTTGAACTTTGGAATGTTCATTCGCAAAAAAAAATCAAAACGGAAAATATTTCATGTTTGTGCGATGATTGCACGAATCCAGATTTGCTTTCTGAACATTTTTCCATTCGCCAAAGCTCGTAAAATAGCTACCTATTTGCGCCACGCAATACAGACGAAGTCTTCCCATAAAAACTCGTATGGGAACGAATAAATTTTACTTTTAAAACATAGTAATCCCCACCCCCAACTGTCCTCGTTTGGTGAACCCGTTTGGCGGAGATGTGCTCTAGCGATGTTCGCTTAGCAGCCATCCCCGGTATGAGTGCAAAAAATCGCTTACCAATGCATATCGTAGCACCGTAAAAATGGCATACACACGTGTGAAGTGTTTAGAATCACCAACCATCGCCTCTTTCCCGCTCTCACTGCGTAAGTAAGGTTATGCTCGCAGAATGGGATGCCAATCGTTTCGGAGCAGAAAGCAACGAATAAGCGAATTTTTGCCACCCGCGATTCGTAATATGTGAGATGTTAGTAATATTTGATACTCCACATTTGGTACACTCTATTATCTCTGGATTGAAGCAGCCACACAGACGCGAGCTCACGACTCGTCGTTTTTTTCTGTTTTTTTTTTGTTTTTTTTTTCTTGCGTTCACTGGCGGCCCAGTAATAAATGCTTGCCGTGCGAAGTGCTGCATAAAATCCAAACAGAGCCCGTAAAAAGCAACCGTCATCGTCATCATCGGGGAATATAACCTTCGACAGCTAATCGAGCGGTGAACGATACGCAGCCTTCCGGTGGTGTTTCGAAGCCCCGCGTTGGAATGGCAAGAGTTTACGATCGATTTATGGCGCAACCGATATCATGGTTCTATCATCCCACGCATTCGACACTCAGATGAGCGGTGGCTGGAATTGGTCGACTAGTGCAGGAAAGGAATGTTGGTCAAGGCCAAGGGACATGAGTGAAATGGGTACAATCGCGTATATGTGCACTTGTTACACTAAAGCTTTTGGGAATACCATCTGTGGAAACAAAGAAACAAGAAATGGCTCAGTGAGGGTAATGTATTCTCAAATATACATCGGTAATAATCGTTATTTAAAACTTGAATTTGTTTGTATTAACCCTTTGCGGTCGTATTATATTTGGGCATGGGTGTCGTACTGGTCGGAATAATTGTTCCTTGAAAAATCAGTGATATATGCAAGATTATGTAAATATAAACATTTTTTGATTTTTTTTTTTTTTTGAACTATATATTAACAATATATTAATTTAACAATGTATTTTAATGTGATGTCTTTATATAAGAATTATATTTAATAATTCGTTTTCATGTGAAATCTTTGGAAACAGTCTCCAAGAGTAAATCATATGAAATATTCTCAATACATAATTCTATTTTTTATCCGTTGGATATGATACATTTTTGCCATCGATGCAATTAATGTGTATTTAATGCCAGCAATGTGTATCCGGAAATATCAACACTTTTCACTTTTAAAAAACAAAAACTTTTTTAACTTGAAATTATTCAGATGACATAAGACACTTATGCAACAATTATTCTGCTCTTAAAGACAACCTCAACATAATTTGAACCAGTTAATAATTCCAAAATGATCAGAACTTCTCACTTTAGATGAAAAAAGATTTTGTCGCTTGAGGCACTTATGCGATTATTCGAATAACATGAGACATTTATGCAAACAGTAGTTCTGACACAATCTTTTCCATCAAACCAAAGTGTTAAAATGGCTAAATTCTGCAGTTATGATTTTTGTCCGACGTTCCTATGCATTCTACGAACTGTGCGTTGTCTTGTGTGGGTGAATACTTTGTTTGATACTGAGTACCTCAATCCGAGTACAATAGTACATGAGCTTGCATCTAATTTGCTACGCCAATTTCCCCTGGCTCCATGGTTTTGAAGTCTGTGTTAGGGAAACATTTCGATTTCCGGAAACACAAGCGAGTACAAAAGTACCCGCAGCTTAAATCTGTTTTGCAATGTTGATTTCCCTCAGGCTCCATGGTTTCGCAGCCTGTGTTAGGGAAACATTCCAATTTCCAGATACGCAAGCAAATACAAGAGTACCCGCTGCTTACATCTATTTTTCAATGCCGATTTCCCCTGACTCCATGGTTTTGAAGTCAGTGTTAGGGAAACATCCATCCACTCCAGCGATCGTACCTCAATCGTTGCGCAATTATAACTGAGCGGATTTCCGAGCGGCACTCGCTTATATACCGATTGGTGTGATTTCAATAGCCTGTTTTGAAAGCAATTTTAGGGTAATTGGAACAAATTTTTTGATCAAAAAGTAACAAGTATATAACGCGCAAACATTTTATCTTTCGAATGAAGTGTTTATCATACTATTTCGTTCATTTGTTTAGGAGCTTTTCTTTATCTGTATTATAGTTAAAGGGTGTGTCACATCAAATTGCATCACGGAAAAAACGCTGTAGAAATTCGCCCAGTAGACCGATCCTTTTAAAAATTTTAGACAGTAAAATAAAAACTATTAAACAACTTTTGGCATTTTCTTTTTATTCATACTTCGAGCCCAAGCCCGTATGCTCGCACCTTCCTCTTTACCCCGTCCATAAGGTTCTGTACAACGTCAGGTTGTAGTTTTTTTTGAACAGAAATCCATTTTCTCTTGAAGTCCGCCTCCGATTTGACAACTTTTGGGTTCTTCCGGAGGGCCTGCTTCATAATTGCCCAATATTTCTCTATTGGGCGAAGCTCCGGCGCGTTGGGCGGGTTCATTTCCTTTGGCACGAAGGTGACCACGTTGGCTTCGTACCACTCCAACACGTCCTTTGAATAGTGGCACGAAGCGAGATCCGGCCAGAAGATGGTCGGGCCCTCGTGCTGCTTCAATAGTGGTAGTAAGCGCTTCTGTAGGCACTCCTTAAGGTAAACCTGCCCGTTTACCGTGCCGGTCATCACGAAGGGGGCGCTCCGCTTTCCGCAAGAGCAGATCGCTTGCCACACCATGTACTTTTTGGCAAACTTGGATAGTTTCTGCTTGCGAATCTCCTCCGGAACGCTGAATTTGTCATCTGCGGAGAAGAACAACAGGTCCGGCAGCTGACGAAAGTCCGCTTTGACGTAGGTTTTGTCGTCCATTACCAGGCAATGCGGCTTCGTCAGCATTTCGGTGTACAGTTTCCGGGCTCGCGTCTTCCCCACCATGTTTTGCCTTTCGTCGCGGTTAGGAGCCTTCTGAACCTTGTATGTACGCAGGCCCTCCCGCTGCTTAGTCCGCTGGACGAATGAACTTGACAAATTCAGCTTATTGGCGACATCACGGACCGATCTTCTCGGATCACGTCTAAACTGCTTAACTACGCGCTTGTGATCTTTTTCACTGACGGAGCATCCATTTTTGCCGTTCTTCACCTTCCGGTCGATGGTTAGGTTCTCAAAGAATCGTTTTAGTACTCTGCTGACCGTGGATTGGACGATTCCCAGCATCTTACCGATGTCCCGATGTGACAACTCCGGATTCTCGAAATGAGTGCACAGGATTAATTCACGACGCTCTTTTTCGCTCGACGACATTTTTACAAATTTACGAAAAGTTGACAGTGAAGCATGGCCAACGTGATCTATACACTCTTATCTGATTATAAGCGAAAGCTAGATATATATTTCCTAAAAATTAAATTTCTACAGCGTTTTTTCCGTGATGCAATTTGATGTGACACACCCTTTATTTTAACTCATTTGGCTGGTTCGTCACTTTTTACTTCCATTTTTGGAAGATTGTCGGGAGTGAGAATTGAACTCGTGACCTTGAGCGTGAGAGGCATGGATGTTACCACTACGCCAGATCGCCTCTCTAGTTTAGGAGCTATTAACGCTCAAAATCTCGTTCTCCGGCGTAACGCTTTCGTTTTCGAAAGTTTGAACTTACAACCCAGTATAGAAATGAAAGACGAAGTCCTTCGTCAATATCTCACAATTCAAATGTATACAAGATGAAGACATGATATCATATCTGGCATCCTTGTGCAGGGCGTGTAGAATGGAGTGGAATGAAACCTCAAAAAACGCGCGATCAAAGGGAACAGTATGTCATAACACGCGATGAGCTCCAATAAACCGCTCCGCATCGCATCGCACCGCACCGCGTTTGCTATTGTTTGTTCCCAGCTTTGAAAAATTTTTGATATTCTCGACACAATTGTCCCACCATCTATTTTTGTAGATCCATACTAAATAAATCGGTTCAAGTACAAGAATCTTATGTGCAATACTGTAATGATAATATAAACCGCTAGGACTGCTTTTGAAAGAAAAAGGTCATCCATGAGCCACGTATACTTTTAGGAAAAAAACGAGGATTGGTCAAAGCACAATATTTTTTTAAAAAAAATCAAGAAAATGCATGAATCAAGCAAGAGAGAAGAAGAGAAGGACTGAATTCACTGAAAGTGAACTTATGGCAGTATGCTTTTGGAAGAACCAGGAATGAGTGCATTGGAAAGAAATAAATAAAAAATAAGTTTAACAGAACATGTGTACACCTTGTTAGCGAATGCCTAATAACATTATTTTAGACTCAATTTTTTATTTGAGATTTTAGTATTAATCTTCCATTCTACGCATAGTTCTCACATGTTACTTCTAGGAAAATTTAACTTTTCTTCATAAAACAATGTTTTTATGCATAATCTTCTGGAAAAACACGAAAACACTTTTTTTTGTTCCCAGTATTCCAAAAAACAACATCAAGTTCAATTATCCCATGTTGATATTCTAGGCATAACTGTCTCACCATGAATACTTCAGCCCGTAATCAAGCTTGATTGATTAAAGTAAGGGAAATCTTTCAAATTTCATTAAACAATAGTTCACTACCTACAAAAAAAAACGATATATTGCTAAACTGAAGGGCTTAAAGCTTCTGGTAGACAAATATGGTAGAAAACATTGATTGCGTTTTTCTCATGTAACAGTTGGCACAACTGTTATCGTCGTGTGATGTTTTCAGATTATTTATTTACTTATTTATTGTTGGTGTGCATATTTATTGAGTGTTGTTCATTTATTTCTAAATTTATTTATTTACAATATTTTGGTGTATTATTTATTTATTTATTTATTTACTTATTTATTTATTGGTTAGGATAGTTAGTAATTATTGAAAAGGTCAGATCCAAATATTTAAATTCAAATATTCACACTGAAACGTGTGACGGGTGGAAACCCGGTCCGCTACACTCAGTTGCTGATTTTGGAACATGGGACAACGTAAAACGGCAGATTTCCACGCAGAATAATCCGAAAAACACTCAATTCTAACCCAACTCTCTCAAATTTTTCTAGCTTTGTGCGTACTTTGGTGGATAACCAAAATAACAGTGTACATCCACTAAATCACATTTGAAAGTAATCTTTAAAATACTCCAGAAAGTATACTTAAGAGCTTAGATTTCCACCATTCCACCTCCCTGGAGCAGGGCGAAAGCTCAATCGCCAAAGTTGTTCGGCCAATGAGTGTCTGTTCGCGCAGCGCTTACTTTCGTGGCCTTGAGTTTGGGGAGGGGAATGAGGAGGTCGTATTCAAGGACGGTTAGTTAAAGCAAGATGCACACACCCTATGCAAAATTTCAGCTCAATCGGACTTAAGGGAAGGTGGTGCAAAGCGGTCAAAGTTTGAGTTTTTCGAAAAATCGAAAAATCTCCCTAGCGAGGAGCAAAGGAAATCGTAGTTTAAAAAAAAATTGATGCCAAATATCTTAAATTGTCATGAAACGTCGAGATCTAATGTCATCCCGACATTTTTTTTGTTAACAACCTCTGGGACTTCGTTTTTTTTGGAATACAAGGCAAAACGTATGGTTTTGGGTGCCAATCAAAATAGTTATCTCGATTTTTCGTTCGGAAACTACTGCGTAATGTTGATTTGCACGATAATATACCCATTGCAAAGTATAAGCTCAATCAGACTTCATTTATTAGTATCGCAGATGTTAAAATTTGAGTTTTTTTAAAACCAAAAAATCACAGGAAATCGAGGTTTTCAAAAAAAAAAATTCAAGTCAAATGTCTCAAAATTGCATGACACGTCGAGATTTACAGTTATATCAAAAACTGTTTTTCTGTCGTCTTTGCAGATGGAAAAATGACCGAGTGCAAAAAAAAATTTTTTTTAATAAATTCTTTTTTTAAGATAACAGAAAATATAGATGTTTCGTGTAATTATAAGACACTAGCTGGCCCGGCAAACTTCGTCCCGCCCAAAATTTGTTTTTTGTTATCAGTACCTTCAAACATTCACGTTTTCTTACTATGAGCAAGTTACCAAACTCATCATTATAATATCAGATTATTTTCAAAC
Organism: Toxorhynchites rutilus septentrionalis; assembly: GCF_029784135.1. Classification (NCBI taxonomy): domain Eukaryota; kingdom Metazoa; phylum Arthropoda; class Insecta; order Diptera; family Culicidae; genus Toxorhynchites; species Toxorhynchites rutilus. Next base: position 286,526,227 of record NC_073746.1, on the reverse strand, counting down.
ACAATTCTCGTTCAAGATTTTTCAACCATTTGCAAATAACATGTTTCTCCGTTACATGGAATAAATGTTTTGTACAGATAATATGATAGAATAAAGACAGCCCTCAATCGGACAATTCCTTCCTCGAGTTCTGCTCTTATCAACACATCCGGCGATCCTTTTTTTGGTATAGATAGAAGAAGGTATAGGAGTGCGTTTCATCACATTAAAATCCATTTCCAGTTTCGAACAAAAATCAATTTCGCTAGCGCAAACATCAAATAGACCAATAGCACTTGTCACTATATAATTGTAGAACATATGGGAATTAAATTTTCCGAATTTTTCCTTTTTCCTTCAGAGTTTTCCGAAATTTTCCAATTGTCATGTTTGGAGGGGTGTCATACCATCATAGAAACATTTTTCTTACCCAAAAACCCTCGAATCCCAAATTGTGCTTGATTAGTTCGTGTGGCAGCCCCTCTTAGAGAGGGGGGAGAAGTGTATTCACCATAGAATCGTTTCGTGCCCCGTAAAACCATCACATGCCAAATTTGGCTCCATTTGCTTGATTAGTTTTCGAGTTATGCAGAAATTTTTGTTTTATTTGTATGACAGCCCACCCTTAGAGAGTGGGATAGAGAGTCTAACCATCATAGAAACATTGTTTGCACCCTAAAACCTTCACATGCAAAATTTTATTTCATTTTCTTGATTAGTTTCTCGAGTTATGCAGAGTGAAAAAAAAAATCCGAGATGACAGTAGATCTCGACGCTTCATGCAATTTTAAGAATTTGGCATCCATTTTTTTTTTCTAAAACCCCGTCGTAGTACTATGTCAAAAAAATTTATTTGTGACTGTCGAAATAATAAGGTCCACCGAAAATAAAAACAGAATGATTTTGAAATTACGTTTCATTCCGAAATAATATCCAAAGTAATAAACAAGTTAATTGGATAATATTATTTTATAACCCCACGTCAAAAATACGGGGGTGGCGTCCAAGCACCCTCTATATTTTTTTCGTATGATCACGACTTTGAGGTTAAGCTTATAAATTTGAAAACAAGCCAGGTAACGAAAATTAAAGAGATATTGAACGCATACGCATACTACTTTTTTGAATATGATTTCCACTAACTGACCTTAGTTGACTCGGAGGAGGTCCATTCATCGATCACGTTTTACGGCAATGAAAGCCATAAGGTAAGTGCGGGTGAAGAGGTCAGTTTCCTGTTTGGTAGTAAAACTGTTGAATATTGATGTCGTATTGATAGCCACCTCGTGTTTGAAGAACTTCATAATTTTTGAGTCACTCTGTACATCAGTAGAGCTGTCGCAATTCGAAGTATAAACAAAAACAGGAATCGCTCTCTCGGTAGCCTTTCGGCTGTAGTCTCGTGCGCATACACTCTGTCCAACTCCTTTAAGACCACCCTGATTCTATTTCGTTGCTACAAAAACAGTTAGAATTTCACCAAGATACATTCATACATTGTTGAATGCTTAGAATAAAGTATATTCAACGCCAATTTCGTTTAAAAGAGTTGTTTGTTCATTTATTGTACTTAAATACGATAATTTCAGCTGTCCAGTTTCTATAAGACAATTTTAAAATTCATACGTATAATCAATGAAAAATTCAAAACGATCGGCTGATTTACATGTCAATAATTGGCAACCTTACCATTTCGGCTAATAACCTGTAAAATTCGTGTTGGAATAATATTTATCCAATTCTGCTGAACCGATTTCTCGATATTTTTCCATGTTTCCAAAATTGCGACCTTGAGCACTTCAATCGAGGTGTACCGTTTTCCCTCAGTGTAGATTCTGCGAGATTTTCAACAGGATTCAAGTCTGGAGAGCGAGCCGGCCAGTCCAAAAAAATAATTTTTAGGTCCTTAATCCATTGCTTAGTTTCCTTGCTAGTATGAATAGTAGCATTAAACAATGCTGGAATGTGAATTTTTTGTGACGATATCCACGCAAAAACAGAAGGAGAAAGCATTCCAGAACATGTATTGTTGAAAAATACTGTTCCTTCTTCCGTAAATCACGCTTGTACCCGGTGGAACCACCAGGACCATCCAAATGGAACTATTTTTCGTCGGTGAAGATAACCTATACATTGAAAAACTTTTCATTATGGTATAGAGCAAAATATATTCTTTTGGAAACATTCTTTGCCACAACATACCATGTCCCTCAGTCGGTTCATGTGAGCTTTGGCAAAACTCAGACGTCTTCCGATGTGAGATGGTGTAAAATGAGGAGCTTTAACCATTTAAACCCTCTTCATGTGAGGACTTTTTACCAGAACTACCCGAGAAACATTTGAATTCAAATATTGCTTTATTTGCATAAGCGGTTTTGAGGTATTTGAAGCTGTTCTAACAATATCCCGCTTACCCCGGTCAGAGAGCTTCGATTTACGTGGAACTCTTTCCTTCTTACCGTATCCTTGAGGATTCGCCAAATAATTGAGCACTACCTGATGCGATCGTCCAATCTGACGACAATTTCTCTGATATCAACATTTTCTTGGTGAAATCCATCGATTTTTCTTTCTTCTCTCTCCGTGGGCCCTTTTCCCTTCAGTATTTTCCAGATTTTATATATCAAAACAACTAAAACAACGGAAAATGTAACTGGTCTTATAGAAACTTGACACTTGAAAAATTCAAAAAAATCATTTACGCTCAGTGCTTGCATATACACATACGAAAATCATACAATGAATGGTAGTCACCAATGCCTACACACTAGAATATAAATTGAAACATTGTTTGTTTACAATGACACAAATCAGTAAGATCATCACCTGGTCTTATAGAAGATGAACAGAGTGTAGTATAACTTTTTTTTTCCTGAAATTTAGTTTGTTCGACAAATATTTTCGACAAACATCTGTTTGGGTGACTGTTCCCACGTTCGAAGAAAGGTGAACAAATATTCTGTTTAATTTCAACGATCAATTCGCAAATGAGGGCAAAAATGAATCATCAATCATCCATCTTCATTGCTTCTATAAAACCATACAAATAATCAGACCTTTTTCAAGGCCACTAAAACTGCACTCCTAATGGCTGAAGTTTTTGTACGACCGGTACCAACGTCGCTTACGTGCGGTATTTTTGAATGAGCGCCCAGACAGAATACAATAGCGCTTCACAATATTGAGATTTATGCTACACACTGGCGGCGATATTCTAGCTTACATATCGCCGAACTTTCATGCTCTGTGATAGAAAAAGAATCCTGCATTTGTACCTTAGGATTGAAGTTCCGAGATTGTATAAAATCTTTCAGAAACATGATTTTCCTTTCATAAAATTAGTTATATCGGTTGGATGTAAAACACTTATGTTATGTTTATTGCGAATAATAAATCTGTGTAATGAATACGGAAAGGATGGCCAGAACCGACCACCTCTTGGATCTCGGGGATGGCGATACCGTTTTCGTATCCGTTTCCGTTTCCGAATATTCCGACAACAATCTATGTGAAAAGCTAAGTTCCGTTTCTGGAATATTAGTTATTCCTCTTATGACGTGAGAGTCTTGATACGGTTAATTTAGTTTTAAAAAATCCAAAATTCAGTATCATATTGTTTTAAATATGCACGAAAAAGTCTTTGTTTTGACACTTCATCATTTTTATTCATTTTAATTTCAATTGAATCGAAATTCACCTTCACAGTGTTGTAGAATTCTGTTACAGAACTAAGCTTGTGTCAAAGCGGAGGATAAAACATTGGTTACTTTACATTGCTAGGGATTATCCACATGCGAAAAAGTTAACAACAACTGTTTCGGATTATTTCATCTGTTAGTTTCTACATGATGTATGAACTCATCATTCCGTTTTAGGAATACGTCTGTCATCTTCGTGCTACGAAACAGAATCCGGTTCTAATCACCCCTAAGGGGGCGTTGTGGGTTCATCTTTCCGACCGCTCGTTCATTCTCCGGAGCTTTTCTAAAGAAGGACCCAACGGGCGAATGTTGTTTTTAAACAAAATTAGAAGTAGTCAGAAACATCCATGCTAAAACATCAACATCAAACATCTCTTCCGGCAATTTTCATACAACTGCTGAAAATATTCGATTGAGTGAGTATTATAAACATTCACACAGTCCATTGTGATCGCGTATTTCTTTAGTGTTCTTCCTCCTTGGCAGGAGCCCCCATCGTCCCCAAAACAACATTTTGCTCCATACATTCTTCTCGTCCAGCAGCTGCTGACCAGAGGGCTTGTCTTATGCATGTCAGAGTTTCCTGTATCTTCTGAATGTGCTACCACTCTCCAGGGAACGAGAAACGGAGGATGGTTTTTGTTTCCTAAAATTACACTGTCATTCCTTCTTCCCGGGACTGGAGTCGGTCTTTGCAAGTAATTCCTCACTTTGCTCTCGAACAGGTGGTCTCTTGAGGGGACGATTTGCTCACGTAATAAATTTAAAGCATATTTTCATGCGCTCCGTGGGGTTGCTTTCATGCTTCCTCTCGTATTTCTCAGCAAGTTCGGGCTGCGTGATAGCGATGAATTAGTAATAGACAACTGAACTGAATAATTTATGTGTTCGAAGCAGGGCAGAGCATAGCTTAAAGTCGTTTTTAAGTTTACTTCGTTACATCGAGCCGACTTAATTTGAATTAATATCATTCAAATGCCTGATGGGGAAATTACAGTTGAATACGAGATTCGGTTAATTCTATTTGACTCACTTTTTGTAAAAGTTGTATGTACGAATCACTGTCTAAATCATTTCCAGCAATTCTAATTTAATCTGGATTCTGTTTCGTATTGAGTTGATCCAGGCATAAAACTTTTGTGAGCACTGGTTAACGTTTCATGTGGTTCGCACTTTCCCCGCTAATGCCTACTCGCACTCTCTGATGCCCGGTGAAGCAGAGATAACATTTTTTTTTATGTCGAAATCCATTTCGCCACTGGAAGCCACAAGAGAAACTGGAAATGTTGGAACATATTTTTAAATAGTTGGCTTCGTGGCGAGGTGGTTTGTTTGATTCTATTTTCCTAGTTGACCACAGTTACCGGGGGAAGATTCGTACCGTGAATATCTCGTGGTACTACTGAGTCTTCTCAATGCAATATGTGGAAAAAATATTACACAAAAATGCCATTTACAGGATAGATTGCGACAAAATGGGTCTGCAGCGTTAGATGAGTTATTATGCTCGAACAAAATAACAAAATAATGAATAATGATCTTTTTTCTAAAATATTTCATTTATATCAATCACTAGCTGACCCGGCAAACTTCGTCCCGCCCAACATTTGTTTTTTGTTATCAATACCTTCAAAATTCACATTTTCTTACTATGAGTAAGTGCATGGGTCCAATCGCAGAACTGTTCATTGAATGATCTTCTTATCAACCCCGTTGAATTTACCTTTTACTATAAAATTCCTAGTATTTCTAACAAAAATCATCATTATAATATCAGATTATTTTCAGACAAAATTCTCGTTCAAGATTTTTCAACCACTTGCAAATAACATGTTTCTCCGTTACATGGAATAAATGTTTTATACAGAAAATAAGATAAAATGAAGACGCCCCCTGTAATTTGTGTTTCATTTGTATGGCAGCCCCTTCCTCCTCCTTAACACTTTCGACGCCCCGTCACCCAGATATGGGTGACACTTCCATCGCTCGAATTGAGTAGGATTTTTAGAAGTTATTTGATAGAATAGGCACCTTAATGTAACTATAGGATATGAAGAAAAATAATAAAATCATAACCATAATATTACACTGTTTATACTATACTTTTTATTAATTTATAGTACGAATGGTTTGTACTGCAGTTTTTTGCAAAACCTCCTATACTATGACTTTGGCATGTGTTATTGTCATAAATTCGTCTTCAATTAAAAACAAACATTGCTAGATCATGTAAAAGTTATCTATAAACTAAGTTTGATCTTCATTTAATAATTTAATTGCAAGTTGGGCTCTGCAAGAAACTCGTTGGGCGTCGAACGTGTTAAAGAGGAGCGGGGAGCTTAACCACCATAGAAACATTTATTGTATCCTAAAATCTCCATATGCTTAATTTGGTTCCATTTGCTTGATTATTTCTCGAGTAACGCAGAAATTTGTATTTCATTTGTATGGCAACCCCCTCTTAGAGAGGGGGATGGAGAGTCCAACCACCATAGAATGATTTATAAAAATAATGAAAATATGAATCATATTACATTGCAAAACATTCCCAAAGTGAGTTTTATTGCAAATTGCATGATTCGAAAGCTACGATATTTTGTAGACATCGCTTACTGCTCAAATTTACAACTTTTCTACCTCGTTTCCAGGGTTTCAAAAAATCAAATGACAGAAGCCAGAACAGTTCGCTTTTCCGTCGCCAGATTGATTCAGTATTATCCATTATTTTAATTGAATCCATAGTTTGTTTAGATTCCACCCTTGACCCGTTTCGAAAATAATAAAAAATCTCCCGATATCTTCATAACAGAAAAACCGCTTCATCATTTCTATTGCCATAATCCATTTTTCTCGTTTCACAGTTTTTTTTACTTATATTTTTCAGATATTCTTCCCTCGTTCTTGTTTTCTTCGTCTAAGCCGGTGTTGAATTATTTACGATCTTTTAAATTACATCCTGTTAACATGACAGCGGGTCTCTCTATTGGCTCCCCCCGGGGGAAGGAAGGAATCGATTCGTTCGGTTCCCAACTCAGAATGACAGCCCTTAATCATCTTTCAGTACAATTGTCACACGCGGAACGCAGATGTTCACTTTTATCGCCTGTCGTTTTCTTCACTCGGGTGAAATAAGGTTCGCAAATGGGTCGGCCTTTAAACGTAAAACAGGCCATGTCCGGGCGGATGCTTTGTTTTCCGTTCTGCGGATGGGAAAACAAAGATACTTCCCTTTTCGCTCCTTCAACCGGGAAAGTGTGGCATGCCGGAAGAAAAACTCTTCTATTTGTAGCCGTCGCAGAAATCGCGATGTCCGGCAGGTCCTCCCACCCCGGCCAGCCGTGTCGAATTACCTTCTTCGTAACAAAGAAGAAAAAAGTATCACGGTCAATAGATAAGGAACAAATTTAATGATGCTGCTTTCCGGATCCTTCCGCTAGGCCACAAGACACAAGGATAACAGCTCCACTGGAGCTACTAACTTCATCGCTTATACACTCGGACGAGCGTTTATAGAATAGAAATGGTCAGTTTTAAGTGGGAAGACACGAGACGACGTATAATCCGATTCAAGTTCAAGGGAAAGAGAGAATGTAGGGATTGGATAGTCGAAAAAGTCACAAGAGGATTGTGTCCGAGACGCGACCGCATAGTTAACGTAGGATTCCGTTCCGTTTTGTTCGGTTGCTGGGTAATGTTTGTTCACTCCACCAGTGTTTACAACCGAGTGATGATGACATAAGAACCGTGATTAGTCGTTGGGTGGTGCGTATCACGATAGAAAATGCCGAAGAGGAATGAGATATGATAAAAGTAACCGTCTGTGATCCTGGGCGAGATGGCTCCTGTATTTTGTATGGATGAAATAAAGAAAAAAAACTCACCAATGGGATATAAGATAATTATCATTATCGAACATAATTATCATCTCACCACAAAAAAACATGTTACTTTGTTATAGAAAAAACATATTTGAGATGGAAAAGGTTGGACTTGGACTAGTAGCACCTTTGTTTATTTATTAGTTTATTTGTATATTTATTCATCTAACTTTTTGTTGTCTTAATGAATTAAGATGAGCAAAAGCCAAAAAGAGAAGGCCTAAAAACCCCATATCTTTTCATTCACATGCAAAACATATGTATAAAAAAGCAGCTCATTTTGCAGCTAAATAGCATAAAACTGATTGAGAACTGGGCTCTCGTCCATTGTTATCGTCGTTGTCAGTGGTTCATCCTATCCAGTTCTGTGAGTCTGTGTTTGATTGCGGACGCAATAGAGCCAAAATCGAAGTGAGCAAAGACATTGAAATTTTCCGACATGAATCGCACAGGGTCATGGAGGCCGTACAAAGTATTTCGGGGCTTAAGGAGCAGAAAGTTCCATTGGCGAAGCAATCGTTCAGGAGCGTAGATGCTAAGTTGTCCTAATAATTCCGGTGCGTCAGCTTCTCCGTTGAAAATTTTGGCAACAAACACATCTTGGCCGAGTGGTTAGCGTCATAACTAACATGCCGGGTGTTCGGGTTCGAATCCCGTTCTGGTCAGGGGAATTTTTCGTCAAAAGAAATTGCCTCCGACTTGCACTGTGATCACGCGTATTCTAGAGCTTGCCACTCAGAATACATTCAAGGCATGTTATTTGGCATAGAAATCTCAACTAAGTACTAATAAAAATGACGCAAGTAATACTACGTTGAGACGACGGAGTTCCTCTAGGAACGTTAGTGCCATTGAAGAAAAAGAAGAAGACATCTTAATCAATACTCCTCTTCTGTTTTATTGTCTGCAGTCCAAGCAATCTGCATCGATCTTCGTATCGGAGAAGGTTCATCGGATCTCGCCACGGAAGACGTCGGCGGGCATATCTAACGAATTTCCTCAGTATTGCTCTGACTCTTACGGTCCATGTTGACTGGTATGGGCACCAAACTAGAGAGTTAAATTCCAGAATCGATCGCACCAGAGTTCAGTATACAGACCGGAAGCAAAGTGGGTCGTTAAACTCTTGGGATATTTTAAACATGAATCCCAGTTGGCGGTTAGCTCTAGAAATAATGTCGTTGTAGTGTGATCGGAAGGTGAATGCTGAGTCTAGGATGGTGCCAAGATCACGAACTTGAGAAACACGATCGAAAGACTGCGTAATCGTATTCTGTCGGATTGAGCTTGCGGTGGAACGTGATAACGTTGCATTCATGAATGCTTATCGTTAGCATGTTCCGTGTCCACCATTCAGTGAAACGATTCAGCAGCCGTTGTAAAGCGCTACAGTCCTCAATACTCCTCATGACCATGTAGATTTTGACGTCGTCAGCGCAAAACAGTCGATTGCCGGTGGCAGTATGACAGATAGCTCATTAATGAATATTGAAAATAGCAAGGGACCCAGATTGCTTCCTTGTGACATGCCAGATAGATTCGAGAATTGTTCTGAAGTTACCGACCCAATGCTAACAGTGAGCCTACGATTTAAGAGCTGATAATATCCACGGAGACACCGATTCCCCCTAATCGTTCCAACAGTATTCCATGGTCAACTCTATCGAAGGATGACTTCAAGTCTGTGTAGACGGTGTCGACTTGGGCACCAGCATCAATTTTTTTTCATACAAAAAGAGGCGAACCGAACTAGGATCGTGGAAGTTGACCTTTTAGAATAAAACCCGTGCTGATCCATGGCAATGTAATTTTTGCAAGAGACGAAATTTGTGTCGTTCATAAGAATTTCGAAAACCTTGGAACAGGCACAAAGTAAAGTTATTCCTCTGTAGTTATGATACGTTATGTAGAGCATATGGGTAATCACTTTTTCGAATATCCCTTCACTTTTCCAATTTTTCTAGCCGCATGAACTTTTCTTTGGTGAAGATGAACACAACAAATCAGACAGCTCAAGTCGGACGATCCGTTCTCGAGCGAACGAATGAACGAACGTGGTGAATTAAAGATGCTTTTTCAGTTTTTACAATGCGTGTTTTTCAGTACAGGACAATATTTTCCATAGCGCTGGTGATATGTTTTTGGGGCACTTTTAACGAGTATACGAATACAATAATATCATAGATATTAGGAAAATACAAAAAAACGCAGACGGTAAAAAAATTTCGACGGGTTGTATCCGAGACACCACCGCCTAGGACGTAGGACTACGCAATATTTTTTTTGAAAGTTGTTGATTTATCATTTCCGATATTATTTGCGAATACGTCGAAATTTCATACATAACTCTTTAGTAAAAAGTTCCGGGGACCCTGAAAAGGTTTAATAGCTTGAGTGGTTTTGTAGAATCATTTCGAGAAGCAACGATTCTTTGTTGCCTTTGCGAGAACAATACAATAATTGGTCATATGTCGCAATTTGTTTCTTTATATCAATGCACGCATTGCACTGAGTATTTAACCAATTCGCTGCCAAGCCTAAATTATACGAAGTCATTCCCATTACCATTTATATTTTGAGTGTTATTGTATACCAAAACTCTGTTATTTCTTGATCTTTCTCTATAAGAAATAAAGTATGACTTTTGTAAAAAAAAATAATTTGAAGTATTTTTTCAAGCCGCATCAGAACAGAGCCGATGCGCACGAGAGCAAATACGAATGGCAACTAAAAGTATCGAATGTGTGCTATTCATGAAACACAAAACGAACAGAATAAGCGATCTTTGTTGTTTCGGGCACAGAAAGAATTTTCCTCAGAGGAGATGCAATACTTATACGTTAGCGACAGTTTACTTACTATGCAAGGGTGGAGTTTATTTCGCAAATATTCTCTTTTCGCTATCCCCTCTTCGTTGTTTCTATTATAGCGGCTGCATAAGTTGCGCGTAATTGACAGCTCTGTTCGGGAAAGCACACAAATGGACAGAACAAATGTATGGGGAAATGAGAATGCTTCCAATTGTCTCCAATTTAAACCATATACAGACTATAGGATTAAAATGTATAGCATATCAAACAAATCCTAAAAAAATTGCGATTCGATTGGTGTACAAATCGTTAAAATCCGTTCGCAGCAAAAATAGTTATTAACGTTAACTTTATTTTATCGAAACGTGACCTGTTTTCGTATTTGGCACCCTTAATGTAAGACGTAGTCCTACGTCAAAAAATGGAAAGATACTTAAATTATCCGAAAAACACATACCACCGAGAAACAACCAATTTTTTTATACGGCGAATGAAACACTGGAATGGATCATTTTTTCTCAAAATTTTGTCACTTTCTTTTCTTAATTGAGCAGCGGTCTTAATGTTTTGTTCAACACTGTATGCTGAACTTTTTTTTCGAAAAATCGTGACTCGAAATCAAGATGTCGCATTAATATTTTTAAATATATTTTCATTGGAAAACTTTTTAATTCAAAAAATTTCGACATATAGTTGTGCAGTGTCGGACTCTTCAAAACGGAGATATGAATTTAAAAAATCAATAAAATTTCAATACTTATTATTTTTGATTGCTGTGCAACGTAAAAACTTCACAACACTTACGCGAGGCGAGACAAGAAATAACACTGATTGTTCTCACTTAATTAAACGAATTTAAATTTACCTTATGTCGACTGGTACGTAAAAATTTCAATACTTTGGGAAATCGTAGCCATTTAAAAAAGTAACGTGAAAAATACATGAAATACGTGCAACTCCACATGAAAAAGTATGTATAAAATTTTATCTTAGGACTAACCGTTCTCGAGATATGATTAATTTCATATAATGGAAATGATGTTTCTGAAATTTCTATACTGTGTCGGAACCTTAATCGTAATGTCTAGCAGCAGTATGGATTCTCTATTATTTCACGAACATGATTTCCATATCGATCATATCTGGAGAACGGTTAGTGTTATGATAAAACATAATGTATAATTTTTCATGTAAAATCGCATATTCATTCCATTTTTCATATTACTTTTTTTTTAAATAAATACGCTTTTGCCATGTATGGAAATTTTATTTTTTTTTCTAATTCATGTTTCCAATTTGAAGAGTCCGACACATCACTACTATACGCTGTAGTCGCCTTCTACGCGGGGGATACATGCCGCATATAAAAAACCGCGTAAAAGAATTCCGCGTGAATTCCAAAATACGGATTAGAAGAACCGCGTAAATTTCTAAATCCGCGTAAATTTCAAATAAAAATTTAAAAAAACAGTGAATTATTAGTTTAGAATGCAACCCATATCCTAACAATTGATTAACTGATTTTTTTTGCATGCTAAAATAACAGATATCAAGATTCACCTTTTATTTCTCAGTTACCAATCAGTAATACAATACAGGTCGGACTCGATTATCCAGAGTATTGATTTTTTTTCACTCCGGATAATCGAATCATAAAAAAAACGAATTTTCTTTCAGTAAACGTAATATAACTATGATTGCACTTATATTTAGTTATATTAAACGTAATATAACTATGATTTGCACTTATATTATATTATAACTATGATTTGCACTATTATTTAACGGTTATTGACCCGTTTGTATGTTTGTGACCTTGTAACTTTGTAACTTTGTAACTTTGTAATTTTGTAACTTTGTAACTTTGTAACTTTGCAACTTTGTAACTTTGTAGCTTTGTCTGTAGCGCTGTACCACATTAATAGAAATTTAGCCCCCTTCCTGTTGACCGATTGATCTGAAATTTGGAAGACACCTTTAATTCTACTGTCATTATAAAACTGCGTATTTCATGTTCTTGAAAAAATCAATTTGACCGTCGCTAAAAAATAGCTGAATGACTTGACTTGGAGAGCTGAAATGAAATGATTTGACTAATGGAATACATCATGAAAATATTCAGAAAAAAATTACTTTGAGTACTTTGAGGCATCCCTAAATCATGTCCGATCGAGCTGAAACTGGTGGCAGCCATTTTGGATTTTTTTTTCATAAATAACTGTGTTCTATTAGTCAATCCCTTTCATTTGATGTTGATATTGATGGGGTTATGTGAAAATATGTAATCCGCCATTTTGTAGTGACCGCTATCTTGGATTTGCATTTTTTCATAAATAACTGTGTTCTACTAGTCAATCCCTTTCGTTTGATATTGATATTGATGGGGTTCTGTGAAAATATGTATTCCGCCAATTTGTTATGGCCGCCATCTTGGATTTGCATTTTTCATAAATAAGTGTGTTTTACTAGTCAAACTAGTCAAGCCCATATTGATTATCCAATATGGAATTATTATACAAGTTATTCAAAATTTTCGATCTAAAAATAAGAAAAATTTAAAATAAAATAGTCCGGATAATTGAGTCTAAAATTCCGGATAATCGGGTCTCCGGATAATCGAGTCTCCGGATAATCGAGTCCGACCTGTACTAACTTGTTTCGTAAAAAGTCACATCTATTACCACATTAAATCTGTTTGCACTGGAGTCACTTTTTACGCGGTTAATACGTGCCGCGTAAATTTCGAGATCCGTGTTAAAAAACCGTGTAAATTTCGGAATCCACTTTGAAAAAAACCGCGTTAATTTCGAGTACCGTTCAAAAAAACCACGCAAAAATACATAAACCCGGGTAAAAAAGTCGCATATAAAAAACCGCGTAAAAAACGACTTCAGTGTATGTGAAATATTGTAGAACTGTAAAGGTTTTCTAATAAAAATATATTTAAAAGTATCGAAGAGAGGCTGATTAAAAATATAAAAGTTTTAACATTAAATTCAATTTTTGAGTATTTTTTTTCAACGGTTTGTTTAAAATGTTATTTCTCCTAAATAGTTCAGAAATTTTCCAACAACTTCTCCCTACATTATATTTCAATTGGAAATCTGGATTTTGAATCACGATTTTTTCAAAGAATAATGATTCTGCATACGCCCTTTTAAAAAATCAGTTGTGGTTGAAATCATATAATCAATTTGAAATCATATGGTAATTTTTTTTATCTTCGCTTATTTTTAGTCAGCCTATTTCCGCCACTTTTAGTGCCAATCACTACTCCAACTTGTTCCTGTTTTATTTTCTCTATTAAAGTGACTTTCAACACATTTCGGCTGGTTCGTCACTTTTACTTCCTTTTTTGGAAGAATGTCGGGAGTGAGAATTGAACTCGTGATCTCTGCCGTGAGAGGTATGGATGTTACCACTACGCCAGATCGTCTCCCTATTCCTACCTGTATCTATCGACTGTATCTACCGGCTCAACCTGTTCCTACCTGTCAGACTCAACAACTCATGAGCCGGGACAACATCTTTACTTCCCTTGGCGCCGTCCATATGGTCATATAATAATGGAAATTGTGATTTTGGGTATGTGTGGAAGATTTAAAAAAAATCGGGGAGTGTCGCGTAAAAATCTCCCGTTTTCGGCTGATTTGGCGTGGAATTGCTCCATAGTAAGATGTACTTTCAGCATTTCTTTAAAATTTTCTCCTCGAAACTATTGAGAATGGCGTGCAAAAAAAATTAAATATACGTTTTTCACCTCAGATCCTAGGGTGAACCATATTAGAGGTCCAAGAAATTTGTAGAAAGTGGAAATATACACTCTTTTTGCCACCCTATACTATATTTTTCATAGAGCTTGTGGTTTGGTTTGGGGACACTTCTTACTTCCTTACCCAGCCAGGTCCTTTGATAATATTTCTACAATAACTCGTCATTAAAATATAAATTTTTACCAGTTCCGATTCTTGTTCAAGATTTCTTAATCACTTGTTACTCTATTACATGGAATACATATTTGATATTACTCGATTATATACCGATTTCTTTTCACTGTATATGATCGAATCCTGAGTTAAATTTTTTTTTATTCGTTTATTATGCACATATTTTTCTTTTTTTGAATGAAAAAGAAGATTTAAATTTTTGATTCATCCCCTTAAAGTCAGAAAACACATTTATCACATGAAAAATATTAATTTATCCAGAATATCTCAAGATGTGATAGATAGATGTGATTACAGAGTTATAGAACTTTTTTTTAGTTTCGAGCTCTGTTGCCTCAAACTGGCTCTAACGTTGAAAGGTTACATTTTTTCTTGAAATAAGTCATATTTGAAATATAAAAAAAGGATTTTTTTTTCCAAACGAGTCCAAAATTGTATATAATCGAATCATATATAATCAAGTCCAACCCGTAGCTGGAAATATATGAAAGCTAAAATAAATGATTTAAATCTAGCAAAATTAAAATCAATCGCACCAAAAGTTTATTCGCGCATAATTCGAGAACGGATCGTCCGATTTGTGCTATTTGGTTGTGTGGAGTCCGATTGAAATTCGCTTTGACACATTCAGCTTCTTGCTCAATACTTGTAGCTACAATACCCAATAATCGCGCAAAACGGTCCTTTTCAGGGCCGTCAATATGTTTTTTCAAACATATCCAAAATCAATATGCAACAAATAGCTTAACGTAATCCTACATCAACTTTGACGTCGTGTCTTAGGAACGACACTCCTGTAACTTTTTCACAGGATGTATTTGCGGTATACTTGGGACTGGGCATCGCAACACAAATTTCATCGGTCATCGTGCAGTATGGTTCGTGTTTGTCAAAATTAAACTGGAAGACCCTGTTCTTTTTTCGTTTTTTTTTTTTGTAATGCTAGTCACATTAATTTATCAAACGATTCTACGATGTTTTTTTGCTGTTGACTGGAAATTGTTGACAGAGCAAAATATATCTCATGAACGGACGTGGACAGTCAGTGTACTCAGTCCAAATCCCTTTGAACGAAACATCCCCATTCGGAACATTTTGCGATTTTGTTTGTCAATCACAACCAACAAGCTTGAAGATCCTCTGAGTGGAATTTATCCGGAACGAGTCAGTAACGAATGCCGAAAGCCTTTTGACGAGTATCTAAATATTTATCGAAAAATCCTTCCCTGTAGCGATAAAACATCCTACTTTCAGCGCAAGCCATACTTACATTCCAACCTTCCGAGTTCGAAAAGCTTTCACATGCTCCCTCTCGGATATTCATTGCCGAAACGAATTGATTTCCCCCAACCATCCGTAAGATACCGACATAGGGACTCGAATCCACCCGGAGTAATATTTGTCCTTGCTTGAGCGCCCCCGGAAGTCAAATTTCGACGGTATCCTTTTTGTCGCCAGAGCAAAGCGAGGGCGGTTGTTAATACTACTTGGGAACTTTGTTACGAAATTATGGCCTGCTGCTTTGGTCCGAAGGCTCTACGGACAACTCGACGTAGCTTAAATCAAACGAAAGTAATGAGTGTGTTGCCGAGTGAAATCCATAAACTCCCAGAAGGAAAGTGATTACACACGAGTAGGTTGAACGAGTAGTAACATGGCGCAACGAGGAGAGCCGATTTTGAGACCGAACAACGTGTCCACTCATGGCGAATAAAATGCCGTTGTCAAGCGGACTAAAGATGTTATCAAAACTAATGGCGCCACTCTACGTTTCTTTCTATCTCCATTCCTACTGACGAGAAGATATCAATAAAGTGCAGACAATTGATATGGGGATTGTTAGACTTGGGGACCACAATTTGTCCCGTTGAGATATCTCGGTGTTTGTAAGAGATGCTATAAATCAATGACCTTACGGTCCTCCGAAGGGCGACTTGAGATGGAATGCAGGATAGACAATATGGGTGAATAATCTTTCAGAATTAAATTTGCACCAATAGCTATGTTCGATTCCGTCATTATCGATTTTGCATCGGTGTTGGATGAGATAACATTCCCTACAAACTGGTCAGCATGGTAATAAGAACCAATCCGTTTGTGGGAACCCAAACTCAAATTAGCATTCGTAAATTGACTTCTCTGGCGAGCCCCAAACAGGGCCATTCCAATGCATCGGATAGAAGGAAAATATTTTATCCCGTAAACGACAGCTCTCCCTTCTTGCCGCTTCCCAAAGGCAGTAAATGCGGAAGCACGGACCAGAAATTCAAAAGCTCTCGAACTTCTGCGCGACGGTGCGGACAAATAAATAAGGACAACATAAATCTGCTGGGAAGCAAGGAAACTACCTTAATACGAAGCAATCTGGCGGGGTGGAGAAAGGATGGGGAACTGTTTGCTCCTGTTTTACGTTGCTATCTTATGCCACAGCTTTCGGTCGTTTGTATGTTGGTTCGTCGAGCAGGAGAGGTGCTGAATTTCATTATCCGTAATAACGAACAAAGCGCAGAAGGAATTCTTGAATTGATAACAAGGACACCAGAGCGGCGGCTAAGATTTGACAGCTTAGTGAACCAGGTTGAATTTAGACGGTGTAGCCAGACCAGAAACGAGTTTATCTAAACGTACATTTCACGGCGATCGAGAACTTTTCCAACAGCAAAAAAAAATGGGATTTTCCTATTTATGAAGGAAACCCTTACAGTGAGTTGCAACCATTGAATTTAAAACTTGAATCTGTTCCTAAGAGCCACCTGGATTGAACCCTGCAGCGTAATGTAGAACTATCTCCGCATCCTACAAAGCCACGTAAACTACGATACAAGCCTGATGGTAAATTTGATGATAACCACCCGAACGGATAGAATAATATTCATGAGACAAGGTGGTGGGAAAATTTGTATTTTCGTCAGTGCTCGCTCGGACGGAACGGGGAAATTGTTGATGAAAGAGGACTATCTAATATATTCATCACGTCCCACTTGTTCTGGCAACGAGCGAACGAAGCCTGTCGACACGCTGCTGGATGCCAAGTTTCCCAAGCAGCATCATCGGTTCGGGTGTCCTTCTTCTGGCGGCATCGTTGCATGGTTTCCCGCAATCGGTCCGGAGATGATGTGCGCAAATATGGGGAAGAATTGTTCAATTGCATGTCCATGCCAATCGAGAAAAGTGGAGAAAATAAGGTTCGGGCGTAAACGAAGCAGATATGTTATGCTGTGTGGGAAAGATAGTCCAAGAAATGCAATAATTCTTTCCTGCTCGTGTTGTTTTTCATCCAACCGTGAACCTTGGGCAATGGTTTGGGGGCTGCGGCAATGGATGTAACAACACCAGACGACACGTAGCACACATTCGTCTTCCTTCGCACGTACAGCGGCACACGAAGACATCGGTGGGCATCATGTTTTACAGCCGCGTTCGATTCCTGAACTGCGAACAGGCGAATGTTTGACGACTATAAATTCCTCGTACAGCGAATGTGTTTGTGGAATAACTTTCCGGAATCGCTCTAAAATAGACGTCCCTGAAAATATGGCACGTTTTCGATCAGGGTTAAGTTGCCACATAAATCATCCTACCGTTGGCTCTGCTGTCATCCCCGTTCCAATTTCATGACTTCTGTGACTGTTTCGACACTTCAATAGCGAAATAGGAGAAAGTTTCAGTGAAACAAATATCCTGAGAGCGCTAATTAACACTTCAGTATGAGACGTAGCATACTAGTGTTTCCTTCCTTTCGTCATATAACGATGCTGGATTGTCACAGAAATCAACCAACACAATGGCTCCACTGCGTACTTATAAACTTTCACACAAACAAGTTCGCGATAATGGGTGCAAATAAAAGTACCACCGTGCTAATCATAATTATCCGCTAACTTCAAAGCTTCCCACAGTCCTACTAATTTGTATGTGTTCTCTTCTTGTCTATTTCCCAGGTAAACAACGTTCGACACCACTCGAAATTGTACACGAGACAAAGGGGAACATTTTACCGGAAACTGAAAGGCCACTGAAACAGTGAGCACCATCTTGAAATTTTAAGAGAGCGGAACTAATCCAGTTATTATGTTCAACGAACATGGCGAAATCCGCTTAAAGATAATGATATGCGGTAAAACTTCCACACTACGTATCACCAGAGTGAAGCGTAACAGATATCGGTGCCGTTATGCAGATAAGTTCAACGGAACTATTCTAGTTTTGCGAGAAGTCCAACTCGAATTATGGTCGCTCAACCCATTGCCTTTTTTGATGTTTTTTAACATTGTCTTTCAAAAAGTCGTAACTCGAAATCCAGATATCCGATTGAAATATGATGTTTGACAAAGTTGTTGTAAAATTAATGAACTATTTAAAATAAACATTTTAAACAAACTGTTAAAAAATTTAATTCAAAAATTAAATTTAATATTAAAAACATTTATATCTTTAAACACCCGTCCCTCTTCGATTTTCTGTATGTTATAGTTAGGAAATTTTATTAGGAATTTTTATTAGGAAAGTTAATAAAGATTGGCGTATAGCGATGCCATGTCGGACTTACCAAAATGGAGATATGAATTTAAAAAAAAATCAATACTTTGTGAAATCCACCCCATTTAAAAAAAGTAACATAAAAAATGGAATATACTATATATTTTGTTTTATTATAGGACCAACGAGATATAATTTTTTATGCCGTTTTCTTTCATATTCCGAACAGTCTCAAATTCCGAACACTTCATCTTTAAATATAAATGTACTAAACTTTTATGTTATAAATAATTGAATAATCAAAACACAGACATTCTTTGATGTTTAGGCTTCATTTTGACATAATTTACAGGTATCGATACAATCTATGATTTATAATGTTAGACATTTACAAAAAAGTGACAATCAAAACCAATGATAAAATATTTGCGTTAGCAAATTCCGTAAAAAACAAGCATCGTTCGTTTTTTAGCTTTCGTTGTTGTTTCAATTATTGTGTTTGTTGTTATGATATTAAGTACTAGAGAATGTATGAACCTACAATAAATGGGTGAAAAAAATGATATTTTTTATGCAACAATCTTCATTAAAATTAATATTGAAGAAATGTTCGGAATATGAATCAAGCTTCTACGCATGACACAAATTCCGAACACTTCATTTTCAAATGTAAATTTACTGAACTTTAATGTTACAAATAATTGAATAATAATAACCCTGAAAGTCTTTGGGTTATAGCCTTCATTTTAACATCATATACAGGTACCGATACAGCCTATAATTCATAATATTAAGCATTTGCAAAAAAGTGATAGTCAAAACCAATGATAAAATGTTTGTGTTAGCAAATTCTGTAAAAATCAAGCATCGTTAATTTTTCAGTTTTTGTAGTTTTTTCAACTATTTTGATTGTTGTTTTTTATGTTAAGTGCTGATAACAATATACAAATTAAATTAGATTAATTAAATAAATAGATGAAATACATAATATTTTATGCAGAAATCCCCATTAAAATTACTGTTCGGAATATGAATCATGTTTCTACTCATGATTCAAATTGCGAACACTTCATTTTTGATTGATACTTTACTAAACTTTAATGGTATTAATAACATGATATTCAAAACCCTGACATTCATTGAGTTATAGACTTCGTTTTAACATTATTTGCAGGTACCGATACCATATGAACTATAAGAAACAAATACTATCAATTATTACAAAAGCAAAACCCCTTTTTTGCGAGCTTAACATTTTTTCAAAGAAGACTAGCTAATTGACTATAATTTGATATATCGATCATATGAATCAGGAAAAGTAATCATAAAAGCGTTATATAATTACAGATCTAAATTTCGCTAGAGAATAAATAAGAAGGGTGGAACGATCAAAATTTGGTCGAGAAAAATGTGTTTGGTTTGAATGATTTTTTTGTGTAAACAATTGTCCTATTTTTCTTTTAACAGTTCAATCAATATTATACAGAGAAAAATTCGCTATCCATCGTATTTTGCGTCTTTTTCAAGTTCCGCTTGACGATGTCTCGATATAACGGGTCTTCCATTAAGGACTTGCCAACTTTTCTTTTAATAAATCACAGGTTTTTTTTGAGATATTCAGTTCAAATGTATCCTGGTTCACCATCACCAAAAAATGGCCGTAATTTTGGCAATTTTTCGAATTTTCAAAAACCCTTATGTAATGCTTTAGGTTTTGTCCTAATTATGTTTGATTGTGTCTATAAATATATACATTACACAATAGCCAGTTTCATGCGTAAGAGTATTCCTTCTGTACCATTTTTTTCCCCCAAAATATATATTTTATTAAGGCACATGTGGCGTTAGCCTGACGGGGCCGGGAGTCCAATATTTTGACAATTTTTGTCTTACAACTATGTTAGTAATATGTAACCGATTACTCGCGGTTGGCTCGAGGTTAGTATTACAAGTGTTCTCATTATTGGTATGTTGCAGTCTTCGATGCTCTGTACGTGTGCCCGACACGGGATACTTCCTATTGGGATGCAGCTGACCATTAATCAGCAACGCCCCCCTAGTCTGTACCCCATATCTAGCGTGGTGCGTCTTTCTCGACTCGAGGAATCCAGGATAGAATGGTCACTAGCCGGCGCAAACATCAGCTCGTGTAGAGTTGTCATGAGCGGTACAACCTTTGGCTCTTGTTGAATGATCAGTGGACTGCACAACCTTCGGCCCGTGCATCTGTAAAGAGTGTGTGTATGTATTGCCGCGACTAAGTAAAAGTTTATCGATCGGATAGGAGGGATATGAAACGGGGACACAACGAAGGAAACATCATTAAACGTTGACATCGGCGTTCCTGAGGAACAGGTATAGATGAAGCAGAAGATCAGGATCCCGGCTACCTAAGATATCCCGGACAGGGATATCCGATTATCTGCCTTGTGCTCTCAGTGCTCTAGAGAGCTGAGAGCGAGCAGCATGGAACCGGATACACGACCAGACAACATGCTCGATGTCGTGTTAGCCATCGCCACAATCACAAAGATTGTTTGCTGCGAGCCCAATGCGATAGAGATGCGCGTTTAGGTTGTAGTGATTGGACATAAGCCGAGATATCACGCGAATGAAATCACCACCTACATTCAATCCCTTGAACCATGCACTCGTCGAGACCTTAGGGATAATCGTGTGTAACCAACGACCGAACTCATCACCACTCCACATGCGCTGCCAACTTACGAGCGTATACTGACGAGGAATGTGGAAAAATTCATTATAAGCAATTTGCCTTTCAAAAAGTGTGCCTTCTGAAGCGCCCACCTTAGCTAGCGAGTCCGCTTCCCCGGAATCGAGCAATGAGAGGGAACCCATGCTAAGGTAATCTTGAATAATTTTTCGACCAAAACACTCAATAGTTGTCTTATTCTTGTTAGGAAATAAGATGAGCGTTTATCAACTTTCATTGAGCGGATTGCCTCTATTGATCTGAGACTGTCTGAAAAAATAAAATAATGGTCGATGGGCAATGTTTCATGATCCCTAGTGCGTAGTATATCACACCCAGTTCAGCGACATACACGGAACAAGGATCTTTGAGTTTGAAAGAGGCACTAGAATTTTCATTGAAGATGCCGAAGCCAGTGGACCCGTTTATGAATGAACCGTCAGTAAAGAACATTTTATCAGATCTAACTTTCCCATATTCTGTCGAAAATATCGGCGGAATAGAATCGGAGCGTAGGTGATCGGGGATTCCAAGGATTTTTTTGTCGCATGGACAGATAAAAAATGACAGAAGAATTGCAAAAGTATGGGAAGCAAACTTGGTTGGAGATGCCTGGTGAAGGGTGCACGTCATTGGTAAGGTACTCATGGTATAAAGACATAAAACTTGACTGAGGAATCAGTTGGAGTAGATTTTCGAAGTTATCAATAACCAATGGTTTCATGATCTTGCAACGGATGAGAAATCTGTAGGATAATTCTGTGAACCGAAGAGTAAGCGGGGGTACTCCTGCCAAAACTTCGAGACTCATCGTATGTGTCGAATGCAAACACCCCATGGCTATACGCAAGCAACGATATTGTATTCTCTCCAGCTTGAGAATATGAATCTGGCAGCTGATCGGAAGCAAAAACTGCCATATTCTAACACTGATAATATCGTTGTTTTGTACAACTGAATGAGGTCTCCTGGATGGGCACCCCACCATGTTCCGGTAATTGTTTGGAGAGAATTCGATACCCAGCTTGAGGGCCCACGTGAACAGATTGTTCATGGTATCTTGCAACGACTTTTGCAGAGCGACGGGATTAGTATCCGTGATGGAAATAACTCCATCGTCTGCAAGTTGTCTCAGCGTGCAGTCTCTAGTTAGACAATCATCCATATCATTGACGTAAAAACTGTACAAGAGGGGGTTTAGGCAGGAGCCTTGTGGTAGGCCCATAAAACTGTAACGAGAAGATTTCGAGCTGCCATGAGAGAAAATCATGTGCTTTTCTGACAGTAAATTGTACAGGAAATTGTTGAGAATTGGTGAAAGTCCACGATTATGAAGCTTCTCTGAGAGAATTTCCATGGAAACTGAATCAAATGCCCTTTGGATATCGAGAAAAACGGAAGCCATTTGTTCTTTGCGAGCAAATGCGATTTGGATTTCAGAAGATAGCAGCGCGAGACAATCATTTGTCCCTTTACCTCGGCGGAAGCCAAACTGCGTATTTGACAGCAAATTGTTCGTTTCGACCCTCTTGTCCAAACGAAGTAGAATCATTTTCTCTAAAAATTTACGAATACAGTTATCACATTGCAATCGGCCTATACGAGTTGTGATCGCTAGCCGGCTTGTTGGGTTTCCGTATGGAAACCATTATTCTGTTCTGTACCATTATTGCATGTGATACATTACACAATAGCCATTTCCAGGCGTAAGAGTATTCCTTCTGTTCTTCCATTGTACAGTTAGCCGGACAGCGGAGACAATTGATATGTTATGCTATTTATACCACAACAGTCCGATATTTCTTGCAGAGCAGAGCGGTTGTATGGATGAATTGATCTTCATTCATCCGTTGATCGATCTCGGTCGCTGATGATTGTTGCGTGGACGTAGTTATTCTATAACAACACAAAGGTGTTCGATTAAGGGCACTGAGTTTTGAAGACACAATCGATCGCTTCGTAAGAGAACGCGCAACCAATGTGGCTACGTTCACTCAAAACACTCGTAAATCTATCAGAAAATGTTTGAGCAATGATTGAGAGTACAAGAGAAAGCTTTTATCTTCCATTTCGACCGATCAGAACGAGGTATTTCCGTTTGGATAACAGTTGCGATTTTTTAATTGTTCGATAATTGGTTTCATGGCATAAAATGTAAAAAATTGTTATGGAGTGCCGAAATAGATTGACGCTAAAATCTCAGCAATTCATCATGAAATGACCGAGCAATAAGTGTTTGGAATTGGTAATTTTTCACGATGCGAACGATTTTCGTTTATCAATTTGTACCCCCCACTATGTTCCCGAAAGACGTAATCCTACGTCAAAAAAACTAGGAACGTAACTATCGTCTCAGGTTTCACACATAAAAGGCACTAAGAACATGACACGTGTGTCTGAAGTTGTGCTTTTTATAGCTTGAATAGTTCTAAAAGATATTCCCAGTAACCGAGTAACCCCACCTGACGCATAAAGGTATCTTAACCTCATCTGTTAGAAAACAACGATAAATTATTGAATCATTTCGACGTGATATGCAAAAAAGGGATAATCGCCCACTCTAATGATTCGTCAGAAACTTCTTCTAACGCTTAATGGTACAGTCCCATCCATGAACTTGCTGTTCCAAACCAACAAAATTTTGCTGCTTGAAGGGTGATGAAGGATGTGCTGAAAAATGCCCCAAGTGGCTCTTGGTTGAGATTACGACAACAAATAAGATGACGAAGACGTTGTGAATGTTAAACAAACTCATGCGTAAAAATTAGAATTTATCTAAAAAACGCAACCTAGTCTAAAACCTACTTTGAACTCGTTCACCAATCTGGAATATCTTACGCTTCATAAGTAACATACGAGTATTACCTCAGGCAAATACGCTCTGTACTTTAAGACATACGGCAATCTTTCGAAACGATAAAAAATCGTTCACCCGCGAAAGTAGATGATAACACTTGCTGCGCTCATGCAATTTGCAGTGGAAAAATAAACACCCTTACCATTCTTGAGTTTTTCTTTTCTTTTCCTTAACTATAAACTGTTCCACCAAGCCACTACTGATACGGTGCCGAAGCTGCTTGGCACCACACACAGGCACCAAAAATCCCCATATTTGCTCACGCAAGGAGTGCCATTAGAATCAGTTGTGGGTTTAATGGATCGAACACGCTAGAAGTGGCTGGCACAGAAAGAGTTGCGCTATCCCGGTTCCAACGGCATCATCTTCCAACCCGTTTAGCTTACTGAATGAGTTCCGCGTTTGAATATTGTGCTCCCTGTGGGGGAACATCGATTCACATTCACCACCTTAATCCACGCCGAGATAGGATGAGAGAATATCGATTGTCATGGCATTGAGACGAGTAAGATGCGAATTGATGTTCCACCTAAGGCGGGATTCATTCCAAGATGTGTTCATTCTCATAAATTGTGGAATTCCATCAGGCTTGCCTCCGAGCCACGGTTGATGGCACTTAACAAACAGAACCACCGTATCGACATAAAGCAGTCAATTTACTTTGTGGTTTATTAGCCTTTTCTTGAATTTGGTTGTCACCACATTGTAATTCACATTTCGTAGCATTTATAGCCTCTACAGACTTTTGAGTTTCATCATGTTATAACTGTTATGATACCATTTCCGTTTATTAGAGATTGGACTCGGAAAAAATGAGACATTCTGTTTTGGATGTAACTTTTTATCGCGTGGGTAAAAATTGATGAAATTTTGGGTAATACTAGTTTAGAGTGTTATGTTTATGTGTGCAAAATTTTATCACGATCTGTCAAATAGTTTCCGAGATGCATTCGAAACAAGAAGAGCTACGCCAGCAAATCTTGGGCGCGGTAATCGATAATTCTGGTCAGTCGCACAGATGGATCGGCGAAAGGCTTGGAATCCACCATTCCACCGTGTACCGCGTTGCTGAAAGCGGCCGAAAACGGAATAGCCAGAGACGGCGCGAAAGATAAGGCAGTACTTTAAGAAGAACCCGAACCTAGTGTAGTATTGATACGAGATCGACGGTAAACATGCTTTCGTCGGTGAACAGGATTTTACCGGATTACCGGAATTCAAGATTTTCCTACATTGCTCGACTTGTAGAATCCGAATTCGGTTGCTAATTATGTGAGTTTTTTTCAGTACCCTCGACTTTACGATCTTCCGGACCGCAGAGTCGCTGATCCCGTGTTCCTTCGCCCTTTTCCTCATTGAACGCGCTAGATTTGCCCGAATTTTTCTTTTGATTTTCTTTTGAGCGATAACCCTCGAAATCCGAGCTGACCTCGGACAACCTGTGGCCACCTTCGCGGAGAGTTGTCCTTTCTTTTCTCGGTCTAAGACCCTTCTCAAGGTCCACCGGGACACTCCCACGACAAATTAAATGCCGTTTTGGCGACATTTACGCGTAGGAAAAATCACGAATGCGATGCCGCTTCGTCATGATGCAACTGTCGAACTAATGAAATTCTTCTTTTACACGTGATATGATATGATATGCACGAATTATAGCTTACGTGCCTGCAAAAAAAACCAAAATATTGAAACGGGAACCTTATTTTTTATAAGATGCAAACATTATCACGCATACGGCACAATCTTCATTAGTAGGGGAAAAGCGGTTAAAATGAACACCCTAAGGAATATGCTCATTTACTGCGTCCACATACTGCTACAATTTCCGTTCTTCGAAGAATATTATAGCTTAACTAACTGTTGTTTAAGATATCAAACGGTTTTTATTATAAAAAATAAAAATAGTTCATTTTTCGTTAAAAGAAAAGAAAATGTAAAATCGAGCATTTTTTATCGTGCGGGTAAAATGATCACATGGTGGTGGTAAAATGAACAAATACACATATCATGCTAAATGGGAAAGATTTATGCGTTGTTCCTTATCTAAATTTGCTTAAATCATTATTGAAATAGTAGGTACATGTATGAGTCAAGCTAAGCTTATTCCTCTAGAGTAGTAATTAAAATTTACTCATACGTGCGAAAAAGTAGTAAGAAACACATAACGCTTCACACATTGAGGTTTGGTTTTGATCGAGGTGGCATATTTATTCAGGGTCAGAGCCACAAAAGGAACCACTTGGAAAGCAACATTTGATGAGTTAGATCAGCTTTGGAAAACATGACATTGTTAGTCGTTATCCAGTGGTGGCTCATTTTGCCCCAAACAACAAAGTAATTCCGAATACGAATTAATCACTCAAACCAAACTAAAAATCTGTTCACTTCTCATTGAATTGTGAACAGTTGTCCAAACTGATGATTTGTCGAAGATATCAGGACGAATCATTTAAATTTCACGGGAAATTCCTTAAATACGATGCGCACAAAATTACATCAAAATGGCTACCGTGAGAGAAATTTCAGTTTTATTTATTATTTTTACAGACTTATCTCACTTCTTAACTAGGCGAACCTAGCCAGAATTTTCACCTGCCCCCGGGCTTCTGAATGCCAAAGGGGGACTAGGCTCTGCGGAATGCACGTATCTGCATGCTCGTGCTGTTTCAGTCCTGACCGAGAAATTGTCGGACAATCGCGCAGGTGCTAAGGATGACCGACTTTTGGATGCCGGCCAATTCCTTCTCCATGTTCAACACCTTTAGCGCTTCCAGAAGTGTCTTCGGGACAATTCCAGTTCCAGAGAGAACGACTGGAACAATTCTTGGGACCTCCCTTAGCCCCCACAGTTCCTTGAGCTTGCAGATTTTGCGACCGTGGGTCTCCTCCAGATTCTGGTTCAGTGGAATAGCGACATCGATGATGGTGACTTTGCGGTCGCTCTTGTCGTAAACCATTATATCTGGACGGTTGTGGTGGATCGAGAGGTAGGTCAGAACAGTGCGATCCCAGTACAGCTTGAAACGGTCATTTTCATTTTTTTTATTTTTTTTTTTTTTTAAGTATCAATTTATTTATATCTTAGTTATCGAAGTTTAAGCACTGGTTCATTTTACCAACTCTGTTCATTTTAACCTCATTTCTCCTATTATGTTTGCAACACATTTTAAACCCAATTTCACCCAATAATTCAATTATGGCAGGCATTTCAGAAAAACAAATGATTCCATCGACCCATAATACGCTTCGAACAGTCTTTCCAGAATGCAACGGTGTTTCGAAATGCCACGAGAATTCTCTGCACTCCAATTGCGACAGTTTCACTTATTATTCGTATCCGTTTAATAGGGGGACCCTACTCTGGAAAGTCGAAAAAATAGTTTTTTTTTTGCATTTTCGGGTGACTTAAATTATCTAAACTGTTATGTAGCCGTTTATCAATAACTTAATTTTAATTTTTTTTATGATTTTTCAAATAGCGATTTTCGTTGAAAAAACCGCTAATTTTTATTCAAATGGGCGCCGTTTCGGCAACTATTGTTCCACGCGCTAAGCTCCAACAGCATAATAATCTCTATATTGGCGTCCAAAAAAATAGAAAATATATCTTCATATATCTTAATCAATGATGAAAATGTTTCAACACCCAACTTTATGTAGGAAACACTTATAGTTGTCGCCACTTTCTAGGCTAAACTACGAGATCAGGGTACTTATTTTCACCAGCAAATGATTCAATGATGCTGACGCTAGAAATTGCCTATACGAGGCCGATGCTCAATCAGCTACCAAAAACACTTTAAGGCTCGAGCTCAAAAACTTTCCGGTATATGGAGGCTGACACTATAAAAAACAGTCGGGTGGTCGGAGTTATAGATTAAAACACGTATTGATTTGGTAAACTCACTCTGCGAACTTAATCTGCTTCATTCCACGTCTGTACTTCGTCTTCGTTGTGTTTGTTTTATTACTCCCAGACCTTATATCCAAACTTAATCCTACACGCTTATTCTACATACCAAATTTTCCTAAGAGACGCTTGGAGTTGCTTTGAAAAAATACCTATCACAATCGAATTGGCTATGTTAAATTTCCCCGCTATTCCTGCCGATAAATAGTTATTCGGCGAGTAATCAAAAAATGTTCCGCGGAGGAAACTTGAGATTTGTATCACTCGCACAAAAATAACAAAATTAAGGTCAGTTCAAAAAATGTGAACCCGACAACAATGGTTGGCGAATAAAAATGTTTTTTTTTTATTTTGGACATGGTGAATGTACTTTCGGACCCCGTCATTTTTCGACCTTCTGGAGTAGGGTTCCCCCTAAACTGTTCTGATGACCATTTGAAGAGAGCGTTTTTTTTTGGGAAGAAATATCAAAAAACATTGAGTGAAGTTGAGATATTGACAAGTTCTGCATCGAAAAATGTTTGTATTAGTAAGCTCTCAAAGGCTTCCGAAGACAAAATATGAAAGTTAGAGCAAAAAACCTGTTTTTTATGGTGACCCTAGCACAACTTAGAAAAAAGGCGCTATATCGGTTTTTTTAAGAGATAGAAAAAAAAACTTTATTGTACAAAGATGTCTCAACTAACTGAAACTACAATATTGTTGAACTATGTTTACCTCTATCTATAAAGATAATGAAGTTATATTTTTTATTTCATCGACAATTTTGGTCACCCTATTTTTGATAACATAAAATTAAGCGCTTTATCATATGTAACAACTTTGTCGTTGTTGTTGTTTTTGTCTAGAGAAAAACTGTCGAGCTCTAAATGCTAATTCCCACTTAAATGCATCTCCTGGAGCATTGTGCAATGGAAGAACAGAAGGAATACTCTTACGCCTAGATGGCTACTGTGTTATGTATCATTTGCAATGGTATAGAAGAAATAATACTGTTACACCTAATTACACCTAATATAAGGCTGTCAAAAAAGTCCTGCGGTATTTTTTTTGAATTTTCATTTGTTCATAAAATTAGTTACAATCATCTGTTTTAAGTCAAATATGCGCCGTTTTGTTCGATGACTTGTTCCCAACGAGTTGCCAACTTCATAATACCCCTGTTATAGAAGCTCGCTTCCTTATTGGCAAAAAACTCGGATAGCCAATTTTCACAGGCCTCTTTTGTGGCTAATTTCTGACTACCTAGCTCGTTCGCCATGGACAAAAACAGGTGGTAGTCACTTGGTGCAAGGTCCGGACTATACGGCGGAACCTTCCTGGCCGTTAATGAGGGCTTGGCCACCGTCTGAGCAGCTTCAGCGTGCTTCGACCACGACCGTTTGCGCTTCACGTTGTCGTAAGTGACCCACTTTTCATCGCCAGTCACCATCCGCTTCAGAAACGGGTCGATTTTGTTGCGATTCAGCAGCGATTCACATGCGTCGATACGGTCAAAGATGTTTTTTTGCGTCAACGTGTGAGGCACCCATACATCGAGCTTCTTTGTGAATCCAAGCTTCTTCAAATGGTTAATAACGGTATGATGACTTATCCCCAGCTCTTGGCCGATGCTACGGCTACTACTATGCCGGTCTTTCTCGGCTAATTCAGCGATTTTGTCGCAATTTTTGACGACAGGCCTTCCGGAGCGTGGCGCATCTTCGACGATTTCTACACCAGAACGAAAACGTTGAAACCATCGTTGTGCGGGGGAAATGGAAACTGTATCGGGTCCATAAACTGCACAAATTTTATTGGCAGCTTGAGATGCATTTTTGCGTTTGTCATAGTAGTACTGTAAAATATGTCGGATTTCCTCTTTGTTTTGCTCCATATTTGCGACACTATAACTCACGAACGACTTAACCAAACAAAACACTGTCAAGGACTATATTATAGCGCGCAAAAATACCTTTCTAACAAGCTATAGTATGACTCGATACAATGAACATAACTAGAACTACGCACTTACAACGACACCTCGCGGAAATACCGCAGGACTTTTTTAACAGCCTAATATGTAATGTAATATGTAATATGTATTTATAAATAGATTTATCGACATGTGACATATACATGATTAAAATCCGGCTCTGTTGCAGCTAAAATGCTAATGAGTCTAAATAAACACAAAAGGGCCAATTTTTTTGACAAAAAATTATAACTCTAAAATAAAAATACTACCAAATTTGTGGTCGAAAAATGAAATGTAGGAAATTGTTTAGATTTTCATGAAAAAAAGATCATAATTTTTTTAAAAAGAAATTACACTGAAAAATAATGATTTTAAAAAAATTAAATTAATTTTTTTCATTTTTCATTTTTTGTATGAAGACTCCTGAAAGAATGATGTTTTACTCGTAACTTATTTGTGTGAAAACTCTCGCTTTTCGTATGTACTTGACATGTTTCTAAATAGAAAAAAGTTTTCAAAACATGTCTTTCGAGATAATATACATACATGTATGTTATGAGGTAAACATTAATAGTATTTTTTCAAAGAAAACATTCAAAAAGTTGTTGTTCCGAAGTATGGGTCCGATGATTTTCGTCCAGAATTTAAAAAAACAAGATTTTGAGAAAAATTAATTTCAATTTTTAAAATAACTTTTTAGTGCAGTTTATTGAAATTTGTGTTTGTATTTTTTATGAAAGATTAATTTTTTTTATTAGTTCAACGTTAAGGTGAAATTATTATAAATCCTGATTTTTATTGGTATACTTTTACAATTTACTTTTACTATAAATACTTCTAGTACTTCTACCAAAACTCATTATAAAATGTAATTATTCCCCTTCAAAATTCTTCAATTGCTTGCAAATAACATATTACATGGAATACATGTTTGATACAGAAAATGAAGACATGAGGACAGCTCAAACCGGAAAATGTTGCGCTTACCAATACATTTGGCGATTCATTTCTATTTATATAGTTTGAAGATATATGAGAGCGTTTTTGACGTGGGACTACGTCTAACAGGAGAACATGGGGGGTAAAGTGAAAATCTATACACAGAACATGCAGGAAAAAATGAAAGATTCCGAATGCTTATTACTCGAACATTTTTCACTGGATCGGAAAGATGATTGCATCAATTGATAGGGAATATTTATACGCATCTATCGCAATTAATAAAACGTTATTTTTCATTAGAAAAACAATTGAATAACTGTAAAATGTTGGCGTTATCTAAACGCCCTAACTGCCTCGTGTTGATTGGCCCGATTCACGGTTTCCCCAACACAGCCATCATAATCAAGCATCCTTGGGGAAATCGGCATTGCAAATACATGGAGATATGGGGACTTTTGTTCTCACCGAAATGTGTTCCCTAACACAGACTTCAAAACCAAGCAGTGTTGGAGAAATCAGCATTGCAAATACATGAAAGTCAGGGGTATTTTTGATCAGACTGAAATGTGTTTCCCTAACACAGACTTCAAAACCAATGTGTCCGGGGAAATGGGCTTTGCAAATAAATGCAAACTGCGAGTACTTTTGTAATCGCTTGTCTTTGTGCAGACTAGAATATTGTTGATTCATGCAAGGCGGAGGTACTTCTGCACCCGTATGTTTTTTTTGCTCTCCGCAAAGTGTTTTCCTAACACAGATTACAAAAGCGGGTACGAACAGAACGCTTTGGCTCGGTTATTCAAGATTTTTTTGAAGAATATGCCTTCATATCTTTTGCTCACTGAATGTCTACGCATACCATTTGATGATTAGCGATAACGCCTATTGATTAAACAATATGCGTTCGAAGTACATGTCAAAATCGAAACTGAGTGCCTGAAGTTCATCAAATCTAGCAAATTCGTGGTTCGAGAAGTACGTACACTTGAGAAATGCAAACTTCAGAGGGAAATGTAAAATAAAATAATCGTTTGATCATTCTTCCGTTCACATATTTTGTCCAAATATACACCAAACGTAAAAGGGCTGTCATTAACATTACTTGTAATGAAGAACATAATGTATCACAATGCATGAAATATGACATTTATTCAATCTCTTTACTCACAAAGCAAATATATTGAATTCAATTGAATTCGGAAATTGTTTCAATCAATCAACAATTTAATCAATGCAAACAAATAATTGCTAAGCTAAGGTAGTCCCACGTAAACCTTGCGGTTATGTCATAGATATAACCCACCCCTTTTTTTTCATCAGAAAATCAATTTCCACTATCGAACAAAGATCAGTTTCGTTAGCGCAAACATCCAATGTACTAAAAACGCTTATCAAGATGTAATTGTGGAACATTTGAAATTTAAATTTTTCTGGAGAGTTTTTCGAAAATTTGCAATTGTCATATTTAGTTGTTAATATGATTGGTTGAAATATATCTATATATATATATATATATATATATATATATATATATATATATATATATATATATATATATATATATATATATATATATATATATATATATATATATATATATATATACATATATATAGCAAAACTCTAGAAAGAATTGTCCGATTTAGGGCTGTCTTTATTCTATCATAGTTTCTGTATCAAACAT
Organism: Toxorhynchites rutilus septentrionalis; assembly: GCF_029784135.1. Taxonomy (NCBI): domain Eukaryota; kingdom Metazoa; phylum Arthropoda; class Insecta; order Diptera; family Culicidae; genus Toxorhynchites; species Toxorhynchites rutilus. Next base: position 286,493,370 of record NC_073746.1, on the reverse strand, counting down.
TTATTCCATGTAACGGATAAACATGTTATTAGCAAGTGGTTGAGAAATCTTAGACGAGAATTGTGTCTGAAAATAATCTGATTTAGAAGTTTTTGGTAGAAGTACTAGGAACTTTATAGTAAAAGGTAATCTTAAAGGGTAGATTAAAAGATCAATCAATGAATATTTTTTGCGATTGAACCCATTAACGTGCGCTTAATAAGAAAACGTGGATGTGACAACGAAAAATAAATTTTGGGCGAGACGAAGTTTGCCGGGTCAGCTAGTGTGTAATATTTTTATTAGACCCTCCTTCTCCTTCCAGAGGATTTACATTACATTTATTGTGCTCTTAAATCCTCACATTCCAATTTTGGCTCCATTTTCTCTTTTAGTTCTCGAGTTATGCAGAAATATGTATTCTGTTTGTATGGGAATTTGTATTTTTTCATATCTAATGAAAAAAAATCCTTCTACGCATATAGTCGAATTTCAACAATGACAGAGTTATTGAACTTGTTTTTGCATCGGGTTCTGTTTGCCTTAAACTAACTATAGTTCAAAAAGTACGCTACGTAGAACGATTCTGTTGCTTCCATTTGAGAGATGAGCAAATTCAATATGGGATACAGTTGTGAAACATCTTAATTAGTGGATTTAAGTAACATTTAAGAAATGAAAAACTTGAAAGTTTGTGGTTGTAAATGTGTTATTCTTATTTTGTTCATAAAATGTACAATAAACTTGAATGTTTCCATTAACCAAATTAAAGCTCTCTAACCGCTCTACAATTCGTTCTTTCACGCCAAATTTATATTTTTTTTAAATTTCGCCACAATTTCATTGTAAACCATTCCTGGTGAGTGTTCAATTAGAACCTTCAAAAATTACGATTTTTACTTCTCTGTACTCTTAATAGCCAATTAAATTACACATTAAAGTTGAAATATATAATTTTCGCTAGAAATAAGTCATACATGAAAAAAACATTGTTATGTGTATATAATCGAATCTCAAATTGTATGTAATCGAATCGTATATAATCGTGTCTGTATATGATCGAATCCGACCTGTATGAGTTTTATTTGTTTTTCATAAAAAAAATCACCGCACAGAGCTAATGTTGCAATTGTCCTCATCTGAAACAGCACTACCACACTACTTATGATTCAAGCTAAGGCAAGGGATACTCTCAAAAGCTTTTAGAATTGAAATTGTGTAGAAACATTATGTTTCAGAAAAATAATTCATCCTCATTACATTTTCACTGCAATACGTAAACCTAAATCTTCAAGAAAATTAGACCGCCCCAAGACAAACTTAATTTTCGGAAATTGTACAGAAAGGAAACAAACCTGCAGCTAATGGCCATCGCATTACAACAAACAAGAAAATTTCCGCCCTGGCTTGTGGAAACTGTGCCGCTTCAAAACGAAGAAATAAATTGTTGTTGTTCGCAGCGCCAAACTCGTACCCCACATCCTCTAGTCCACGTAAATCGAGCAGGACAACGAACGCCCCCATCCCGCAGCTGGTGGCTTCGGTGGGTCGGTCGGTCGGTTGGTGGAAGCGAGAGTGGACCAAAATTTGTGTGTACTTGTTTTCATTGCGGAGAGCCATAAACAATGCTAATTCTAGGCGAAATTCTTCTCAGCTCGACCGAAAATATGCTATTCTTCGCGGGTGCAATTCCAACGTTTGGAGACAAAGCCCGAAGAAAGGGATGTTTTTTTTTTGCTTGGGAATACATAAATCGCGAAACCAAATTAACGATGTCAAGTCATATGAAGATTAACGATCTGACGGGATTATTCTCCGCGACCACTTTGCAGTGCGGGACCTTTGATATGAGAATAAAAATTGAGATGTATATCGCGTCGTGGAAAATGTGCGACATTTAGCCTATTTTGAATAACATTTATTGGTCGTCTGCTAAAGTTTTGTTATTCTTGCTCAAGGATAACAATTTGAAACTTGAACAATATTATATATAATCTGCTCTTCATGGAAGTAACGACAATCTGTTTAAAAGTTTTTTTATCGAGGACGAAACTGCAAAATTTTATCCCCCACAATTCACAAGTTGTTAATTATCATCAAGCGCGAAAATTTCAGACTCATGCAATGGCGGACAATGTAAAATAAATCGATCCCATGCGATAAGTTAGCAGTTTACGAAAAGATTATTGGAGGGCGATTTTTTCCGTTTTTCCTATAGTCGTAAAGCCAATAATGGAAAATTAAGTCGGGGGAAAACGACCAAGTCATGTTCCGAGATTCGGGCCGCTTACTCGTCGTTCACTGCTGAAGTTGGGTGGAAAGCTGATTTTCCTCTTGCATAAAGCCAATGAATTATGTAATAAGACTAAAAGCTTCCTGGCCAGAAATAGGCCCAAACGCCAACGCATGCACTGAGGAACCAACAGAACGATGAACCGAAGCGAGCCATAAAATATAAGCGTAACATAAAAAATGTGTTGTTTTCGAAGAGTCGATCGGGCGTTGCTTCTGCCTTCCCTTGCGAGACTGATTGATGGAGCTTTGATGGTTTTTTTCTTCGCATGTATGACAGCTCCAAACATTGGCACGTTATGTGTAGCGTCTTCCAAACGCACATGTACCGTAGAAAGTTGCCGACTCATAATAACTCGTTCCAGTCGTCAACGCTTTTGCTTATACTCTTCAGAAAAGTTTTCTGGATGATATGATTCCAGACCCTAAAAGTGAGTGAGGGAGAGCATGAAAAAAAAACAAGAAGCCAGCTCAGGTTGCACAACACAACTTTTCCACATGACTATAAGCCTTTTGTCGTCTAGACAGAACCAAAATCAGGACCGTTTCAAAGATGATATTCGATCGTACTAGAAAACGTACCGTTCTCCTGCATCTGAACTTATTGCATCGGAACTAGTTTCACAGAGAGTTCCTCAATAACGCTCAAAGTGTTTGTGTAGACCCAACACCGCACCATTCTCGCTCATGCTGTGTGTATTTACATAGAAAACAGAAAAAAGCAATCAATCTGTGAGTCCTGTGTGATTCTATCTGACAGTATGACATTAGGATAGCAAAGCAACTATTTGCAATTCACTGATATTGCTTTCACGTTAATGTACACAAAAACTATTTGTAGGAAACTTTACTTAAATAAGTTACGATTGTGAGTATAATTACAGGTCACATCATAGGGTAGAAACAAGTATGTAACTGTAACAAACCATCACGAATTCTCATCTTTTAAATTATACGTTATATTTGTGTTCATTGCGTGCAAGAGTGGAATGGAAAAAAAACGCAAAGAACAGATTCAACGATAACTTCAGCGTAAAATAGCTACTAATTTACTTAAATCTTCTGTACACAACATCCTAAAACTTGACATGATTCATTTTCGAGGCGGGAGATTTCATGCCGCAGTAATTTCTCCGACTTGCACTGAAGTCACGCATATTCTAGAACATCCAAAAACAGAAAAGAAAGAACAAAAACAAGAACAAGAACAAGAACAAGAACAAGAACAAGAACAAGAACAAGAACAAGAACAAGAACAAGAACAAGAACAAGAACAAGAACAAGAACAAGAACAAGAACAAGAACAAGAACAAGAACAAGAACAAGAACAAGAACAAGAACAAGAACAAGAACAAGAACAAGAACAAGAACAAGAACAAGAACAAGAACAAGAACAAGAACAAGAACAAGAACAAGAACAAGAACAAGAACAAGAACAAGAACAAGAACAAGAACAAGAACAAGAACAAGAACAAGAACAAGAACAAGAACAAGAACAAGAACAAGAACAAGAACAAGAACAAGAACAAGAACAAGAACAAGAACAAGAACAAGAACAAGAACAAGAACAAGAACAAGAACAAGAACAAGAACAAGAACAAGAACAAGAACAAGAACAAGAACAAGAACAAGAACAAGAACAAGAACAAGAACAAGAACAAGAACAAGAACAAGAACAAGAACAAGAACAAGAACAAGAACAAGAACAAGAACAAGAACAAGAACAAGAACAAGAACAAGAACAAGAACAAGAACAAGAACAAGAACAAGAACAAGAACAAGAACAAGAACAAGAACAAGAACAAGAACAAGAACAAGAACAAGAACAAGAACAAGAACAAGAACAAGAACAAGAACAAGAACAAGAACAAGAACAAGAACAAGAACAAGAACAAGAACAAGAACAAGAACAAGAACAAGAACAAGAACAAGAACAAGAACAAGAACAAGAACAAGAACAAGAACAAGAACAAGAACAAGAACAAGAACAAGAACAAGAACAAGAACAAGAACAAGAACAAGAACAAGAACAAGAACAAGAACAAGAACAAGAACAAGAACAAGAACAAGAACAAGAACAAGAACAAGAACAAGAACAAGAACAAGAACAAGAACAAGAACAAGAACAAGAACAAGAACAAGAACAAGAACAAGAACAAGAACAAGAACAAGAACAAGAACAAGAACAAGAACAAGAACAAGAACAAGAACAAGAACAAGAACAAGAACAAGAACAAGAACAAGAACAAGAACAAGAACAAGAACAAGAACAAGAACAAGAACAAGAACAAGAACAAGAACAAGAACAAGAACAAGAACAAGAACAAGAACAAGAACAAGAACAAGAACAAGAACAAGAACAAGAACAAGAACAAGAACAAGAACAAGAACAAGAACAAGAACAAGAACAAGAACAAGAACAAGAACAAGAACAAGAACAAGAACAAGAACAAGAACAAGAACAAGAACAAGAACAAGAACAAGAACAAGAACAAGAACAAGAACAAGAACAAGAACAAGAACAAGAACAAGAACAAGAACAAGAACAAGAACAAGAACAAGAACAAGAACAAGAACAAGAACAAGAACAAGAACAAGAACAAGAACAAGAACAAGAACAAGAACAAGAACAAGAACAAGAACAAGAACAAGAACAAGAACAAGAACAAGAACAAGAACAAGAACAAGAACAAGAACAAGAACAAGAACAAGAACAAGAACAAGAACAAGAACAAGAACAAGAACAAGAACAAGAACAAGAACAAGAACAAGAACAAGAACAAGAACAAGAACAAGAACAAGAACAAGAACAAGAACAAGAACAAGAACAAGAACAAGAACAAGAACAAGAACAAGAACAAGAACAAGAACAAGAACAAGAACAAGAACAAGAACAAGAACAAGAACAAGAACAAGAACAAGAACAAGAACAAGAACAAGAACAAGAACAAGAACAAGAACAAGAACAAGAACAAGAACAAGAACAAGAACAAGAACAAGAACAAGAACAAGAACAAGAACAAGAACAAGAACAAGAACAAGAACAAGAACAAGAACAAGAACAAGAACAAGAACAAGAACAAGAACAAGAACAAGAACAAGAACAAGAACAAGAACAAGAACAAGAACAAGAACAAGAACAAGAACAAGAACAAGAACAAGAACAAGAACAAGAACAAGAACAAGAACAAGAACAAGAACAAGAACAAGAACAAGAACAAGAACAAGAACAAGAACAAGAACAAGAACAAGAACAAGAACAAGAACAAGAACAAGAACAAGAACAAGAACAAGAACAAGAACAAGAACAAGAACAAGAACAAGAACAAGAACAAGAACAAGAACAAGAACAAGAACAAGAACAAGAACAAGAACAAGAACAAGAACAAGAACAAGAACAAGAACAAGAACAAGAACAAGAACAAGAACAAGAACAAGAACAAGAACAAGAACAAGAACAAGAACAAGAACAAGAACAAGAACAAGAACAAGAACAAGAACAAGAACAAGAACAAGAACAAGAACAAGAACAAGAACAAGAACAAGAACAAGAACAAGAACAAGAACAAGAACAAGAACAAGAACAAGAACAAGAACAAGAACAAGAACAAGAACAAGAACAAGAACAAGAACAAGAACAAGAACAAGAACAAGAACAAGAACAAGAACAAGAACAAGAACAAGAACAAGAACAAGAACAAGAACAAGAACAAGAACAAGAACAAGAACAAGAACAAGAACAAGAACAAGAACAAGAACAAGAACAAGAACAAGAACAAGAACAAGAACAAGAACAAGAACAAGAACAAGAACAAGAACAAGAACAAGAACAAGAACAAGAACAAGAACAAGAACAAGAACTTTTTCCTGCTCCCTTCATTCTAGCGTTTTGGCGCCGTTTTTTTGGAAAGGAGAATGAAAGAAATGGAAATGCAAAAGGACACTATACGGGAAGTGAAATGTTCTTTCAGATGTCGAAATATTACTAGACAGTTTCGATTGATTATGGTCTGCTCATCAAAACAAGGTATATGAATTAAATTTAAATGTCCCTGCCCTGAACTGAAAAATGGTAGTCTCAAACCGACCCTCTGTTTTTGCTTTGTTATTTAACATGTCACTCTGGCGCGTTTCATCAATGGCTCGCATGTGTGTACGTGTGTCCATATTCGCGTGTCTGTGTGGACGTTTGGGTTTGCGTGTTGAGCGTTGAGCGTTGAGCGTTAAGGTGGGACCAGAATGCTGCGTTATGCGTCGCGTTGCGACAATTGTGCTTTGACACTTCATTTTAAATATGTGTGTTCCCATTTAGTCGAACACAATAATGCGTTGCGTCATTAGCATCGTTGTACTAAACGCTAACATTTGTTTTAAACTGCTTGCGCCGAATTCACGATGACAGTGGCATGGTGTCGACGTCTGGTAGCAACTTCAAATTAGGGCCATAATTTGGGTCCCAAACTCGTTAGTGTAATCTCTATCATATTAGAAGACACGAAGCCGGTTTTTAAATTCTAAAATTTTAATGAAAATTTTCACATCATGTTATTTGATTATTAAAACACGTGTTTCTGACTTTCATTCAACCATATGGCTAAACAATTCCAACATTGTTGCTGAATTTCTTCATCATAATATAGAGTTGTCTTCGTAAACAATTTTCGTATTAGACTTTTTCACCACCTGCAAACAAAAATGATTTCATTTAAATAGAATACTAGTTTTATATGGAAAAGCTAATTTCCATTTCTAAATTTAATTTTGAAAACGTGTTCATTCCGACTGAAAATCAGCTATTCTTTCACGCTCCCCTAAACTAGTAAACGAAGCTCAATGCCGCCAGCGCGGATATGTCTATGTGTTGTTTTTAAAAACATTCAACTGATCCGTGGACACAACAAGAACCAGATTTTCATACGAATTTTATTTTGTTTTTGTTTACATGAAAAGTGGAGACGCGAATGCTAGATTGTGACTGCAAATCTACAGACTGCGTCGGGCGAATGTTTTAGTACAAAACGCAAGCAATGACAGCTGATGAGAAGCAACGCACAACGCGGCATTCTGTTTCCACCTTTAAGCGTTGAGCGTTGAGAGATGAGCGTTGAGCGTTGAGCGTTGAGCGTTTAGCGTTTAGCGATGAGCGTTGATCGTTGAGCGCTGAGCTTTGAACGCTGAGCGTTGGGCGTTGAGCGTTGAGCGTTGAGCGTTGAGCGTTAACCGTTGCATTTTGTTGACCATTTCCGTTTCCGTTGAGCCTTGAGCATTGGCTGTTGAATTTGGTTCCGTTTACGTTTGTGCATGTGTTCTTTTGCTACCTATATTTCACACTTTCTTCGTTTCGCTATTACACTTACTTTGCCTAACTCAACTTAATTTCAAGTCATTTAGTGCCGTTTTCCCCAAAAGTCACCATCTTCGTTTCCAAAATGGCATCGGAATATGATATTCGACTACCGCTGTTATAGTCCTTTCACACAATACCCATATCATTACTGGTCATTTAGAGCCATTATCAGCACACCGGGAGTCAAAACAAGATTATATTTGTTTTCCGCTCGTCATTTATTCTCACCTATCATCTATACAATTGGGGTTGTAACATTTCCGGTCCGGGAGTAGACTAAAAGAATAGAAAGTAAGTTCAGGACGATGGGGGGTCCAGTTTAGGACCACCATTTTTGAAGATGTGGAAAAAAAGGAATCTGATTACCCCTTCCTTAACACTCATGAACCCCATCGTCCAGTAGAAAACATGGTTGAGGAGTTATATATTCCAATGCCGAAGTCGCCAAAAATCAAGAATTTTATGTCATGAATGGCCGTTGCAATTTAGGGGGTCGTGTCAGAGCCACATTCCCCTATACTGATTTAACTTCCACACAATAAACTAAAATGAATCAATCAAATATGTTTCTGGCTAGAATGAAAAGAACATTATGTATTTATTCAGGGCGGAGCGCCCTCTGACACAACACATTTTGTTCAGAACTGATGCAGGGAAAATTTTACCGAAATTCATATAAAAGGCCTTCTAGTTTATAAAATCTTTATCCTTTAAATTATACGCTGTCGAAGACTGCTGATGTAATGGACTGACAGATGGCCACAGATGTGGCTTATGAAACTGCTTTTGGTTCGTGCGCCAATCACGGCACATAACTTTTCGTTTTGCGAATTAAATTACGCGAAATGATTTAATAGGATTGCTAGCCATAATCAGGGTGGCACATAAATCATGCAACGCTCTCTGAAGAGAAGAAAAAAATAACGATCGCGCTGCAACTATCGAGCGTGTTGGTTCCTAAGCGGTTCAGTTGTCGACTTTGTATCGTTTTTTATTCAAGAACTAAAATTTTGTATTGTGAGACATTTTTTATACGATTTTATTTTTGTGCCAATCGGTAGCGTGACTTATGCGCCATCCTATGTTGCGGCGATATTTCTTTTTTTTTTTGGTTTTCTACCAGGCGTGTATTAAAAGGAACGTATTTGACTGACGTTGATTGAAATTGTAATAAATTTTATTTGTGACCTTTGATGTGCCACCTGAATCGTAACCACCATTCATTAAAAAGGGATTAAACAGGATTGGGAACAATGTTCAGTTCGTGATCCGGGATTTAGTGAAAGCTAATTAGTAATATTTGATCAAAGCTAACACTTCAAAGTATGCAGCGGTTGGGGTTTTGATTGCATGGGCTTTTTCATTCTCCAGCACACTCTCCCAATTTGGATGATTTTTCAAGCGGAATTAATCCGTCCATGTACAATTTCTGGAGGGAATAAACTGCTAAATGGCAAAAAATGCCATGTTTTCTCACTGCCGAGAAAGGCCAACGAAATCTTCAAAGTGCAAAAATTAACAACATCGCTGCAAGAAATCTCAGCTTTCGACGGAAAATGAAAGCTAACAGTTGGCGAAAAGAGACACAGTCAGAAATAGAATTACATTTTTCTCATTTCCTCTCTGCCATTTTTAGCTTCGAGTGCAAGCCAGAAAGTAAAACACCGGGGGCAAAGAGGCAAAGAGCACTGCCAATCCCAGCGGATCGAGATGGCTCTATTTCGGGAAGTAAAGCTCCTGCACAGCAAACACAAACTACTCTCTATCTTCCTGCTGTCTTCAATCGGGTCCCAAAATGCTCACTGGCATTGAGAAGAATGGAGGGAAAGGCGGAGAGAAATGTCCTTAAAACCGTTGATAAATAGTTGCGACTTGAGCTTGGCGCTCTATCTCGAGACCCAAGTAATAGATTTTCAACAGTTTTCTTAGCCACGCCATTCCGCCGCCACCGCTCGTCTTTGATGATTGTACGACTGGGGATCGTCTGTCAGAGCGTACTGAAATGTTTTTCATTTCCTTTTTAATTTTCTTCTATTTAGTTACATAGCGCTTTATCAAGTTGCGCTCCGATGTTAGTCGATTGCCATTAGCAGCTCTGTCCGTTTCTGGAGGACAAACTCAATCCATTGAGAGCGAGTTTGTGTGTACGTGTGTCCTTTTATGCTTCCATCTTTTGAGAGAAATGTAAGGGACTGGTTTCCTGTCACTCGATTAGATGGCTGCCAAAAAGAATGATGCACTTATTACTACTGTCAAAATAGATGCTGATACACAACCATCACCTGATATAGACAAAAATTTATACTGTAGTAAAGCATGTACAGAAAACTATTAGGTGTACCGGTAAGTTTCTTCGGTTTTACAACAGAAGGCATAACTTGATTATTATTCCAGTGAATCAAATTTCCAGACATTCCTTGGAAAGTTACTGTCATTTCAGTATATTTCAAAAAGTTGAAGCGCAAACAACATAGTTTTTTGCCACTTCGAATATGTCGAATTTCGTACCAACGAGAATGTTTTTGCGGGGAGTGTTACTTCATTAATTCAATATGTAGAAAAAAACTGCGGAAAGTTATTGCATTTTGGTGGAAGTTTATGGGAACGTGTCAGACGTGGTTTGCACGGTTTGAAAGTGGTAATTTTGACTTGGAAGACGAAGAACGTTCCGGACCGCCATAAAAGTTTGATGAAGAATTGGATGCTTTACTCGATCAAGATCCGTCACAAACGCAACGAGAACTTGCAGATACATTTGGAGTAGCTCAGTAAACCATGTCCGTTCGTTCAAAAGCAATGGGAAAGATAGGACATTGGGTGCGGTATGAATTGAAGCCACGAGACGTCGAACGCCGTTTTTTCATGTGCGAACAACTGCTCCAACGGCATAAAAGAAAGAGTTTTGACATAGGACTTTGTCTTTGATTTCTATATTGGGGGCAACTCTACGAAAAATGTAACGATTGATTAAGAGTTTTCAAATACATATTACTCAAAATCGTTATTGAGGCATATGTTCTGTTGTATATCATTAGACAGGGAATTTATCCAGCATTTTTTTTTTTTGCTTAAGACATGAACAGTGAATATAGTAGAAAAGTTAACAATTTGACGATTAAAATGTGTATATGATTTCGATTTTACTTGCCACTCGGTTCTCCCCACAACGCAACGAGCAATACTTTTGCCTACAATTCGGCGTTAGCTCACAATTTGATTAGATGCGTATTATGAATTATTCTCGATTTGCCGATAATAGGCATTTACCAGTTGGCAGAATCAATTGAGGGATGATCTAGGAATGATCGTGAAGATGGTATTGGATGGTTTCATTCTATTCTCCCCAAAGATTTGACGAGAGCTTGGCCCAAAAGGTTAAACGATGATAGAGATTTTATTAGATTGCAGTTTATGTTGTTGTCCAATCAGTTCGTGCTCAATTCACGTTTTATCGTGTAGGTCTTGCTACTACCAGTTTATGTAATTGTGGTCCAGGATGTCATTATTTCGAACATGTTGTTATATTTAGAAGTTCGAAAGGGTATTCTCACGCATTTTCAGGGCCTCCATTTGATAATCAAAAGAGAAAAAAATACAGATTTCGAACAATGAAGAAACTCAATTCAAATGCAATTACTACACACAATCACAGTCCTATGTCAAGATCCCGTCCGTGCCTCTAGGTCCAGATCCATCAACTTTTTTGCATCGAATCGTTACTGGCGATGAAACGTGGGTCCATTACGACAATCCTAAACGTCGGGCAACGTATGGATACCCCGGCCAAGCATCAACATCGACGGCCGATCGGAATATCCACGGCCAGAAGGTTATGCTGTATATTTGGTGGGACCAGCTTGGTGTGGTGTACTACGAGCTGCTAAAACCGAATGAAACCATTAAGACGCGTCCACATTACGCCAATCGGCCTTGGCCGCCCGGTAAAGCCGACTAAATGTGGACGTACCGTCCGGGTTTGCCAACGTGCCGAAAACCGAGTCGAATCAAACCGAACCCAACCCGAAACAAGTGGGTCCGGTTCGAGAAAGTCGAACTAAAACAAAACCAAGTAAATTAGCGTTGACGACATTGTACTTCGTGTGTTCGTGACGGCTTCGTGCATCCGATGGGGCGTCCACATTACATAACGAACCGAATATGCCACCTGGTACAGGCCGATCGGCATCATTCGGCATAATGTGGACGCGTCTTTACGGGGGACCTCTACCGATGACAATTGATGCGTTTGAGCCGTGCACTGAAGGAAGAACGGCCACAATACGAGCAAAGACACGATAAAGCTATTTTGCAGCGCGACATGTCGCGAAACCGGTCAAAACATACTTGGAAACGCTGAAATGGGAAGTCCTATCCCACCCGCCGTATTCTCCAGACATTGCTCCGTCCGATTACTACCTTATTCGATCGATGCAACAAGGCCTGGTTGACCAGCACGATTCGTGGTTAGCCAACAAACCGGCCGATTATTTCCGCAAAGGGATCCGGGAACTGCCAGAAAGATGGGAAAAAGTTGTGACTAGCGATGGGCAATACTTTGAATATTGAATTTGTAACCATTTTTGCAGAATAAAGCATTCATTTTGGAGAAAAAAACCAAGAAACTTACCGGTACTCCATTATAAATATTCAGTCTACAATGAAGAACAGTTATCTACACCCAAGATTAACTTTCAACACATGTTTTGGCATCTTGATTTATTGCATTAAATTAGCTTAATAATGACAGAAAATATGCTACTCTCCCATACTGATATAGCATTTGTATAAGATGTATGCTATAGCAATATAAGAGCAATATGAGCGAGCGAAACAAAAGACAAAGCTTTTCGCATACTTTGCCATACACACGGCCCTGACCGAAAAGGATATAGATTCACGTTTATGCTCTCCTTTTTACTCTTATCCTTTAAATCATTCACGTTTTCAAACATTCACGTTTTCTTACCATGAGCAAGTTCATGGGTCCAATCGCAGAACTGTTCATTGATTGATCTTCTATTCGTCTCCATTGAATTTACTTTTTACTATAATATTCCTAGTATTTCTAACAGAACTCATCATAATAATATCAGATTATTTTCAGACACAATTCTCGTTAAAAAAAATTTTACCACTTGTTAATTAAATGTTTGTCCGTAACATGGAATACATGTTTTATACAGAAAATATGATATAATAAAGATAGCCCTAAATCAGACAATTCCTTTCTCGAGTTCTGCTCTTATCAACAAATCTGTATAGATAGAAGAAGATGTAGGAGTGCGTTTCTGTATAGATAGAAGAAGATATAGGAGTGCGTTTCATCACATTAAAATCCATTTCCAGTTTCGAACAAAAATCAATTTCGCTAGCGCGAACATCAAATGGACTAACAGCACTTATCACTATGTAATTGAAGAACATATGGGAATTTGATTTTCCGAATTTTCCCTTTTTCCTTCAAAGTTTTCCGAAATTTTTCAATTGTCATGTTTGGCTGGAGCATTTTTGGTAGTCCCCCTTAGAGAGGAGGGTTGAGTGTCTAACTACCATAGAAACATTTATTGCACCATCCAACCTGAGGTGTAATATTATTACGCATGTATGCAACAGCACCAGTGACTATGTGGATAGCGTGGTCGTGTAAAACAGTCTTGCTTTCCAGCCGGCTTGGTTGGATCCCCGTTGACATCGTTTGGACTTTTTTTTTTTTTGTACAATTCCAGGCTGATGTTCAGTCTGAGAAAAAGAGATGTCTGTTCCCATACATGCATACATTTTGAAGCTTTTGAAAAAGATGCTTTTATTTGTTCATTTCACCCTACAGCACACGAAAAAACATATTTTCTGCCGAAGATGAAATGTTTTCTGCCAACGCTAGTTTGGGTGTACCTTTGCAAATGATTGAGAGTTTAGATCCAATTCAGTTTCATTTTTCCGCTTCCAGTGATCAAATGAGTAATGCTATATAGAGCAAAAATATCGAAGGAGGATGTTAATATTACATTTAAAATGTTATTTATCCTAAATAGTCATTGGTCTTTCTACAACTTTGGCAAACATTATATTTTGATCAGATATCGATTTTGAATTACGATTTTTTGAAAGGAAGACCAATGATTTCGAATACGCCCTTTTAAAAAATCAGTCATGATTTAATTAAGACTTATGATAATGAAAATTGTGATTTTGGCCAGCTTCCATCATAAGTACGAAGTGTCAAAAAAAAACGGAGAGGATCGGGTTTGAACTTGCTGTGTTTTGGCTGATTCGGCATGGAATTACTCCTAAGCTAAATCTTGTATGCCATGGGTATCAGTGGGAATCTAATTGTACTTTGGCGAATTATTGGCACAGCGGAATACAAATAATGCATTGAAATGCGAAGTAGTGAAATAAAAACTAAAGTTTAGATCACTCAGAAATGAGACATTCACTTTTTGACTCCAATTGTAAGAACGGGAACTTTTTGATAGCGTTTGATTCTTTGTGAACAAATCTTCTTTGTCAATTGATTTTATAATTTCAAGATAAATTGATAGCAAGTTTTCCAATACAGAAGAGGAAAGAACAAAAATCATTGAGCTGAACTGACGAAATACCGATATTTCCCCAAAATCATCGTATGGCATGTTATCGTAAGCTGCACGGAGCGATCGAAGTGGAACCGTTTATAGTTAACTACGATTGAAGATTATCAGGCAGTTTACGGCTAATCCCAATATCTCAGATTACGATTACGAAAATACATGTTTCAATCAATACAAGATATGAGCTATATGTCGGTAAAGAAGATATCCGTTATTTCTGCACTCGACGAATTCTATTTTTTTTCGACACTTTTGACAAAGTGTCATCCAGAGCGTAGTGCATCTTTGACATCAAAATTTCCAAAACTGAATTCACGCAACTGAATTATGAGCATAGGGAAAGCCATTCGACAAAATACAAATGTATTCAATATGCAATTTGCAATTTCACAGTTTGATCGATTCGATGTGCCTTTCTCAAAACTTGAAACAAGTATTCCTCATCTGTAAACGCATGAATAAAACCGAACACAAAGTACTGGGTACTCTTCCAATATTTACACTTTCTCAAAATAAAATGCAGCTTCGTGGAAACTTTCCCGTAAACGATACAAACTTGGCAAATCACGACACAACTCTTACAGTTTGGGTGGAAAATGTAACTTTACAAAGTGGAATGCACACTTTGCCAACTTCATACGCCAAAATGCAACCTCTGCGAAGCGTACATTTTTGCAAAATACACTCTCCACTCCGGTTCAGGAATATTATATGGTCCACGGCAGCGCTCGCACAGTCCGAGCGCGTTGTGCTGAATAATAAATGTCACAGAATTTATTTCGCGAATATTTTTTCATACCTGAACACAAAACCGTAGCTCCCCACACCCAATGGGAGGGGGACAATCGCAAAGTCCCCTTGAAATTTGACTGCTGTGTGTAGTTCTCAGCAAAGATATCTGTAGACCGAAGCGAAAGGCATCCCAACATTGGGTAGCGGTCCATAAATTCACAGCACTTGAACCTGAGCAAACACGTAGCGGGCGAAGGAAAGCCAGAGAACAGCTTCCAAGCTTCCGTATGCATTCAAATTTAGGGGTTGAGCTGTTTTGAAGAATTATGCGACTGCATACATAATTGAAAGTGGAAAAATCAGGTGTGTAGACATGAATTGTTGGAAAGAATTAGAATTCATTCTGAAAGTTAATGCTGATACAGAAGAAAACGTTGCTGAGGCTGATATTATGTGTCTGATGAAAACTATTTATTTGTCCACAAGCGTTAACAATCTCTTCTAAAATTAGGGGGTTCAAAAAAATCAATAATTATTTAACACTGCTACTGAATTTTACATACAATTCAATCATACATTGTGAAGTGCAACAAGATCCCACAAACCGAACGTTTCAGTCTAACGTCCATGGAGCATCTATCCCAACCCCAATCCCCAGATTGAAACCAGCTACGCTTTCATATGTGTGTGCGTGTGTATGTGTGTGTGTATGTGTGTGTCATAGCTAACGAACACCAAGTGAACAAAAAAAAACTGTCGTGAACAAATCCGATTGCCGCCCTCGTTTTATTCCAAGCGTAAAAGAATAGTGGTGCCAAACACGGATATTTCCATTCCGACAAAAGCCACGGAAGGGAGTCGGAATGCCGGAATTTTTGGATAATGTGGCATTAATTGCATAATAAACATGTTCATTCCAGTCAACCCGGATGTGGTTACGGATACCGATATACGAGTGAATTGTGTTGTGGATGGCATGTTGTGGTGCTGTGAGGCAAAACGTTCGCTGGAACTATTTTGCTCGTGGTTATCGCATGTTATTGGTTAGAATATTACATTTTTATGGTAATTGTAATTTTACCTGTCAAGTCTATTTACTTCCAATCAACACTGCGAACGCAAGACAGCGAACAATTTACTGTGCAATTATCAACCGACTGTTCTAACTTCTACTATTTATTTTGGAGCGTGTGTGTCTCCGCCTTTTCCCGTGAGCAGCAAACAGTACCTCGAATTTTTCCAATTTGAGCCCATCATTCCCAAGCCAACAATATATTCATCTCGGCGGCATACAGCCGAAAATGAGTGTGAGCCCTCGAGCGCTTCCGCTCAGTCGTAGCCCAAACCAAAATCGGTAAACGTAATCGCTCCTTCTAGAATCAGAACACAAATAACAATTTTGACAAGTCCCACAACCCCCCTATCGTGTAGAAATCCGGTGCACTCCAAGCGACCGACCGTCTTCAGCTCACTCACCCACGGACACAAGACAGTGTTGAGATTGACATTGGTACATATTTATTCTGAGACTACGAGTCGTTTTGTGTTTGTTCTTTTCGTTAGGAACTCCCCATCCAAATTGAAATTGGAAGAACGCCCTTTTCCCTGCCGTCTACGGAGACTAAACAGGCCTGAGGATAGACTTAAAGGAGCCTCCCACGATCACGTGCGGAATATTAACAGGATGTAATATGTATCCTTGCGTAGCGCTTCCGTTCGTACCTGGGCGGGTTGTTCACATCCAACACACATCGGCTGGTTCCCAGCGGAGGCGAGTTAGACATAAGACGTCTGAATTTATTTCATTTACCTACTTCTAAATTTGCAGAAAACAATTGTGGGTTCAGCTTCCGTGGGAGTAATTTCAAGAATTAAAATCACCAAAAATGCACAACGAACTCAATCTGGCAGGTCGCGTATCATTTCGTGTTCTGCTGGGAATTTACACGAACAATATGTTCATATGTTTCGACATAAGGATAAATCGTAGACAGCAGGAATGTTTCGAAACTTTCAAAGTGTAGCGAAATTATTATTATTGGTATTGTGCCCTTTGTTCGAATTGAAACCGATTCATTGCAACATTAAATTTCTATCATAATAATTTTGAAAGGTCAATCATAGTTTTGACGTAGAACTACGTCTTTCATTAAGGGTTTCAAATTAGAAAACAGGTCACGTTTTTATGAAATAAAGTTAACGTTAATAACTATTTTTGCTGCGAACGGATTTTGACGATTTACATACCAAACGAATCAGAAATTCCCTCAGATTTGTTCTTAATGCTTTTTTTTTTTTTTTTTTTTTTATCTGTATTATAGTGACTTTCAACTCATTTGGCTGGTTCGTCACTTTTACTTCCATTTTTGGAAGAATGTCGGGAGTGAGAATTGAACTCGTGACCTTTAGCGTGAGAGGCATGGATGTTACCACTACGCCAGATCGCCTCCACGTTCTTAATGCTGTATATTACAATCCCCTGGTGTAAACGGTTTAAATTGATGAAAACTAGAAGCATTTTCATTCTTTCTGCTCATTTGTGAGCTTCCCTACCCATGCCGTTAAAAACGAGCAACTAATCGGCGATCAACGAAGGGGAACGATCAATAGAGACGAATGAACTGAAAAGTATAAACCCCCTTAAAGCCAAAAAGAAGAAGAAGAAGAAGGGGAACGATTTAAAATATCCATGAAAAAAGAAAAAAGAAGAAGAAAAACGAAGGGGAATATTTGCCTAGAGCATAAATATTGGATATCGCTGAGGCAAACTTTCAGTACCGTTCTAGATACGAAGCAATGAACATCGCTTGTTCTTTCTTGTTTCGTGTCATCGCATGTCTTCGTTTCGGATTGAGCTGTGGACGCGACCAAATTACATACTCGACGCCATTCCATTAAGGATCTGAACTACACAATTGTGTGGGGAATCATCAATCCAGGCTATCATCGGCTCACCAAGAAAATAATTGTTCAGGAATTTTGTGTGTGATTTGATTTCGCATGACAGTAGCAAAACTATATCCACCCAGGATGACAGTTAAGCTAATCGAGACCGGAAATATTAATAGAACAGGCTTCTGTTGAGAAGAGCGCAAAGCGGAGATAGTTGTGTGTATATTATATTTAGTTGCTTCAAGCCATCGATATATGGCTTTGTGTGCATTACACGTTTGCTATGCTTTGCTATGCTGAAACCCCTTTTGTGTCTGCTCCTGTGTGGATTGGTCTTGTCGCGAGCAGCAACCACCTGATATTTTGACGTTATGATGGACGATTGTTTGGTGATGCAAAATATGCAGCCGCGATAATAAATATAAACAAAGAGGAAAGCAGCGGAAGAAGAATATTCGCGCTATGGTATGAATCATGGATCTCTGCTGAGGCAAATCTTCAGACTTTTTCTTTATTCGAAGCAGCTAACATTGCTTGTTTCCGTCATTATAAGGGCTTCGTTGATGCCTTTGACATTGCATGAATGCATCAAACTGACGCTATGGCGAAGCAGGCGTTAAGGTTGTGCGCCACATAATTATTTGAGGAATATCAATCTAAACCATAGTAAATGTCGTGCTGGAATGTTGTGAGATATTTGGGTTTGCATGCCAATCGTAAAACTGCCTTCAACAAGGATGGCATTTGCGCTAATCTTGATCATAATAAAGCAATGAAACTCTTTTCGAGATTGCTGAGACTACCAGACAGAATTTATTTAATTTATTCATTCACAAAAACAAATGCCGTTTTTTACCAGTAACAAAACTTTCTCCACTAAGGATAACAGCTGCGCTTACCTCGAACATGAGAAAGTCATGCAACTTTTTTCGAAGCCAGTAATTTTAATAGAAACGTTTACACTGAGAATAGCGCAAAATGGTGAGAAGTATTTATATTCTTAGTCGCTTCGAGCCACCAATGTACGGCTCTGTATGCATGATATATTGAATGCTTGTTTGGTGCTGATTGGTTTCGTTGTACGTTTCCAGTGTTTTCAGTGCATTTGCACACTATAGAATCAAGAATACTGCACTGTGAAAAGAATTATGTGCGTTTGGATTGATTTTCTGCTGCGCTAAATTCCACGTTGTCCAATTTGTGTTCCCCCAGTTTCTTAGACAGAGAGACAGTTATATCCATATCCTCTGTGTAGCGAAGAGAAATTTTTTTTTTTTTTCTTTATTATAGTGACTTTCAACACATTTCGGCTGGTTCGTCACTTTTACTTCCATTTTTGGAAGAATGTCGGGAGTGAGAATTGAACTCGTGATCTCTGCGTGAGAGGTATGGATGTTACCACTACGCCAGATCGCCTCCCTAAGAGAAATTTAAATTTACCCACCTACTCCATCATCCTCAACGAGAGCGCTCTTCTTTGGTCTATAATCACCTTAGTTCTATATATGTGCAAGCGCATGATGATGGAAGTTCAGTTTTTTTTCACTCAACACTCGATCGCGCTAGAGTGTGGAGAGAGAGCGCACAAACTCTCTACAGTTTAGCGGAGAAATTCACTAGAGAGTACACTCTGATTTACTGAGCCGGCTCTTTATACATTCGCCGGTGAAGCGGAAAAGCGCATGGTTTCTCTTTGGTGGGTGATGACTGTATCCTCAGTTTAGGCATGAAACTTGCGCGTGGGTGTATCATTTCAGTGAAAATGCCATCACTGCACACTAAGATTCAAAGACTTCGTAATAAAAAAGAAGAAGAAGAAAAAGAAGCATACGTAGTAAATATTTCCGCGAGTTCAGCATTTTGAGGCGTATGAACTGAAAAGTTTAAAGTCAAGTAATGGTCAAAAGTCAAGTAATGATTTCAGTGTTTTAGTGTTTCTCCAGACAGCGAGGAGTACATGTTAATGCTGAGAGTTAACTTAACAACGTTGCCCACACGTGCTAGATTGCAATGAGAATGGATATAACTTGGAATTATGACGACGATGAAGGTAGCTACAATATTTTCGAGCACGAACAATATCGAATCGGTTTCATGCGTTGTTGTTATTTTCATATAAAGCTTGAAACATTTAGAATCTGGAATCACTGTGCAATTTATAGCAGCGGTCTTAGGCGTATCTGAAACCTTTTGACATCAAACTGTTGGAAAATCTGTATCGTTCGACAGTGAAAATTTGACACTGATCCGTTTTAT
Organism: Toxorhynchites rutilus septentrionalis; assembly: GCF_029784135.1. Classification (NCBI taxonomy): domain Eukaryota; kingdom Metazoa; phylum Arthropoda; class Insecta; order Diptera; family Culicidae; genus Toxorhynchites; species Toxorhynchites rutilus. The sequence continues at coordinate 286,473,282 of NC_073746.1, read as the reverse complement.
TTTTTAAATTGTTGTGCAGGATGGAGGCAAGCGTGCTCGGGTACTTAAACCGAGAAATCGCTGAAGGTGGCTAAGTATGATGTGCTGAAACGTTTCCGTGAATATAAAACTGTTATTCCAGAGGACGCGCCGTAGTTTAACTTACGATTGGAAGCTGAGGTTGAAGATATTGAAAACAATTAAGACAAACCCAGGACTCTCGGACTAAAACATCGCCAAAAAAACAACTCTAACAAAATACCATCTTGAGATCTGATATGCGAGAAGGTTATTGTAATTTCGGGTGCCTGCAAGCAATTAAACAGGACGCTGAAGCAAAATCTGTTGGCCAAAAGACGCGCTTGAAAGTTGTACAACAAGGGTTTAAATAAGTACGAGGGATGCATGCTGATAAATGACGAAACGTACGTGAAATTGGATTTTGGACACCTCCCAGGCCTGAAATTCTATAAGACCACTGACAGAGGAGATGCCCCAGCAAATTCAAGTTCGTTTTCGCCGATAAATGTACCAGGAGGTTTTTGACTTGGCTAGAGATTTGCGACTGTGGACAGAAAACCAAGGTTCTCATCACAAACGAAACAATGAACTCGAAAATGTATAGGGAAGAGTGGCTACAGAAAGATCTCCTTCCGTTCATTAAGGCCCACAAAGGTCCGGTGAAGTTTCGGCCTAATTTGACAAGCTTACATTAAAGTCGAGAAATGCTTCAGTGGTACCGGGACAATGGAATCGATTACATTGAAAAAAAAAGACCTCAATCCTCTCAATTGCCTCCTTTCCGATTGTCGAGCAAAGTTGAAGAAGAGTGCCAAAGAGACATGGGATGCTGCAGACATAAAGGGATCGTGAAATGAAATGACCGCTGAGGTTGACCAACAGAGAGTCCAAACTTTGATGAAGGGCATCCGAACTGGACATTTTTTTCTATATTTTTACTAAGTTATCTGCATTTTGATATAAAAAAATGTACCTTCAACCAATCCCGAAATACAACTAGTTTTCTGACCCCTCATTATGTACGTTTCAAACCTTATCAATACCATTGCGAAATCTGCTGTGCAAATTAGTGAGTTAGTTCGTCGGAAAGTCAGTGTAGATGCGAGTATTTATAATATGATTCGACTTATTGGTTTCTTCGCGAAATTTTGACTCACCCCGTACTTTAGTAGAGCTTTCAAATGTCAAAATTCAAATAAAAATTCAGAAATATTTGACGAATCATCAATTTGGACGACTACTCACATATGGTAAGGAGTGTATCGAAAAGCAGTCTTAAACATTTAACACGTTATTACACACAAACGGGTGAACTTTTTTGACGTAAGACTACGTCTTCCATTTCTGTACCGGAGTGTAAGTTCAAATTTTCGAAAACGAAAGAGTGACGCTGGATTGCAAGGTTTTGAACGTTAATACCTCTTTTCCGGCTGAACGGAGTGGTATGATAATCATATCATTCGAAAGACAAAATGTCCTCGAGTTATATGATTGTTAATTATTGACCCGAAAACTTGTTTCAATAGCTTTAAAATTGCTTAGAAAACAGATTATTGAAACCGTATATAAACTCGCATACGCTCTGGAAATCCATTCAGTTGATGCGGCGATGTGAGATGAGGACGGTCGCACTCAGACGCCTATGCATTATGATCTTCTTTTCCAATTTCATTTCTCTTCTGCAGTTGAACCGAACGGATGGCTATAAAACATAACGCTTCTTTTGCTTTCGTTCATTCCTTCCTCTACTCTCGCACCGTGAGGACTCGTTTCATTGGGACCAAGCAGACAGCTCGTAAATCTACCGGTGGTAAGGCACCACGAATGCAGCGAGGAAAAGTGCACCAGCCGCAGGAAGTGTGAAAAAGTCACATCGCTATCGAACGGGAACCGTCACTTTGCGTGAAATTCGTCGCTATCAGAAGTCGACCGAATTGCTGATCCGCAAGCTACCTTTGCAGCGTTTGGTTTGGGAATTCCCCAGGTCTTCAAAGCTGACTTGCGCTTCCAAAGTTTTAGAACGTTATGGCACTGCAGGAGGCAAGCAAGGCATATTTAGTCAGCCTATTCGAAGATACCAATTTGTGTGCTAAGCCACGCAAAACGCGTCACATCAAGCCCAAGGACTTAAACAGCCGCGCTTCCGCTTTCGTCATTATTATCTTAGTACTTTAGCATATCATCAACGGCCCTTTTCAGGGACACCAAATTTATGGATTAGAGTTCAGAAAATTTTTGCAGGCCGAACTGAAAGAAGCATTTAGCGAAAATGGTGGTGTCGATGATAATTCGACACCGATGGGCGCCATTGACTATGGATTTGATAATAACGAATACGAAATATATGAAAGTGAATATTTCATCATATCGAAGAAATCACTTTGATGAAAGGTGCGTAAATTATTATAAAAAAATTAAATTATTTGTGTACGAATGCCGCAATCGATAGTCGATTCTAATTTGCGCTGCGTATTTCCTTGGAGATGTTTTCTGCCAATCTCCTTTCAACCTCCAACATCTCTTTCTCCCGTTTGTCGTTTTTCAATTCCACTTCTCCTCTGCAGTCGGACCTAATGGAGCATTTAACGGAATCCAAGGTATCGATGATAATTCGATACCGATGGATTTGATAGTGAAGAACACGATATGATATGGTGTAGTGGATATTATCGAAGTGGATGTTATATTACATATCAATGTTTGTTTACGAATGCTGCAATCGATCATCGTTATCGGGGGTTATTGGGTATTTCCGAGGAGGAATCGATTCCTCCTTTGGGCGTGGATATCTCTTTTCCGACTAAAGGAAGTGGTATGATAATCACTTTATTCGAAAGATGAAATGTCTAAGATTTATATGCTTGTTACTTATTTATTGCTAAGTCAACGTTAGTCCTACGTCTACTTTGCGGTTATATCAAAGATATAACCCATTTCTAGTTTTTGTCGTCAAAAAAGCACGTCAGAGCACGCTCTGTTTACATGTCAAAAATCGAAATACAAGTCATTTAGTCGCAATTGGTGCACCGAAAAGGGTGTTACACACCACAAAATAGCAAAAAAAAAGTTTGTCCAGAAAGTGTTAAACGAATCGTCGCAAAGTTCGGTAATGATTGTTTTTTTTCGTGGATCTCAGCAGAAATGGACGTAAACCGTGACCAAGTTATCCCGAATTGGACAGAAAAGTTGTAAAATATATTCAGAAGAATAGGTCTGCATCTATTCGTGATTTGGCCAAGAAGTTCAAAACCAGTGTTGGGATTATTCAGCGGATTAAACAGAGACATGTGCGTTCGAAACATACGTCAAAGAAGATTCCAGAACGCTGCCGGGACCTCTATTTTATACCAAATAAATTGGAGAGAGTGTACCATTTGCGGATACGACTGTTGCGATGGAAAAAATTGGCCAAAAAGTGCTCGTTGGCAAGCCATTTGCACGTATGGCATGCGATCGGAAACTTTTTTCACAAAAGGTACCATAAATGCTCAAATGTTTGTGGAAGAATGCTTGAAGAAGAGATTGCTACCACTTTAAAGAAAGCACGAGATTCCTCCTCTATTCTGGCCGGATTTGGCATCGGCACATTATGCCAAATCCACTCTACAATGATTTTCGGAAAACAACATCATGTTCGTCGAAAAAAGCTTCAACCCACCTAATTGTCCGCAGCTGCGACCAATTGAACGTTACAGAGCAATTGCCAAGGCCATGTTCAAGAAGGAAGGTACAGTGTCTAAAAATATGTCAGAATTCAAGAAGAATTGGTCTGCATCGTCCATAAAGTGCACAATGACTGCTGTGCAGAATTTGATGAGTGGAATTAAATCTGAAGTTCGATCATTTTTTAGAAATCAACAATAGACTTGATTTCATTTCATTGCTATAGAACGTAATATTCTTTAATAAAATTCACTTTTGTAAACACTTTCTAAACGTTTTCAGTTTTATTATGATGTTTGAAAGTTTAAGTATCTTTCGATACACTCCTTAAAATTTTTTTTTTTTTTAAATGACAATTTGTTTCATTTCGGCGATTTTTTTGCATAGAAACTACTTGATTGTTCGGGGTAAAGTAGTCAAAGGGGAACAACGACTTTCAATCTTCTGTTCGCTCGAGCTGATAGTACCTCATCACATGCTGCTTTTGAAGAAGTCACTTTTATGGCTTGATCCTGAGAAAATAGAATATTCCAACCAAAACCAATCCTTATTATACGAAGCGTACTTAGTACGTTTTTCTACGTATGAGAAAAATACAATTGCGACTCTATAATAAAATAAAAAAATATAAAAAAATTAAATATAAAAATAATTTTAAAAAATCAATTTTGACGAATATCCTGCCAACTCGACTGGCCATTGGCCGCAATATCGCAGATTACAGTGAAACGTTGGCAACTTTGCATACTTGAAATATTCAAAAAAAAATTAGACTACTTTTTGAATAGGGGCAATGTTTTTATCTTAATATATTTCAAAAATGTATATCTTAAACACTATAATATCTACAAAATTTCGGTCAAAGAATAAATGTAGGAAATTATTCAAATAAAAATTAAAAAACACCAAGAAGTTACAAGTTACACTGAAAAAAAATTATTCTAAAAATTGAAATTCATTTTTCTCAAAAACATATTTGTTTTAATTCTAGAAAAATATATGAATATCCCTTACCCATACTGAAAAATATATGAATATCCCTCATCCATACATCAGCAGATGGGCATATTTACAAGGAAAAAGGTATTATAACAACAACTATTCATATATTTTTTAAATTTTTTTCTCAAATTCGTTTTTAAGTGAAATTAAATTTCAATGTAAACATTAAAGAAAAAATAATTTGGGGTTTTTTTAACATTGTAAACCTTTTTCGACAATTTCTGTCCAAAATTTAGAAGGTATTACAGTTTTTGGGTTATAAATTTTTGTATAAAATTATGGAAAAAAATTATAATATTTTTCAAAAAATTGTCCAAAATTATAACTCAAAAACGAGAAAGAATCCTCCCTGATTTTTTGATATGTTATGTAAAAAATTCTCAGCTTTCAAGAAAAAATACTAAAAAATATAGCACCCTTGGTCCCGAGACAATGAAAACCATAAAAAATAAAAACAATGAATAATAACGAAAATAACACTCAATTTTTGCAACTGTATTATTTTCTCGAAAAGACCAGCTAATTGGTTTTATTTTATATACCGATCATCTGAATCGGTTCAGTAGTTCAAAGTTTTTTTTGAATTTTTGAAAAAAGTCATTTTTGGAAAAAAAATTAAAAAATGTGATTTTTCGGACCATCCTAAAATGGTCACCTAACAAAAAAAAAACAATACAGGTCTAATATTTTGCGATAAAGAACAAAACTATCGTTAACAAAAATAAGCAAAATATATGAAATCTATAAAAGTATATAAAAGTATAAAATCTCCAATTCAGAGTTGTTATGTTGTATGAAACACAACTTTATTCTGCTAATCTCCTACAAGATCTGTGTTCAATTAACACCTGAAGTTTAAACCCGTACAAATTGCGTAATATTACGCAAGCGGATTTTATTCATCCCAAGGCGGTTGTACGCTAATCAGTACACGCACACAATGTCTAAAATACCTCCTCAAATTATCACATTTGTCGCGGGTGAAACATTTATCAACAACCACTTCAGCCTCTCGAACACTTGGTACTCATTATTCCACGCTTGTTATAGAGTTTGTAGCGATATATCCGGAACGTTACTAAACTGTTTATTATTCTCCCGACTACGCCACCACTAACATACGTATTTACAGACACACACATGCCAGCAAAGATACCCTGGAAGTCAGCTCTGGCAGTACCTCATTTGTGCTGCCAGCCCAGAACTAATCTGAGAAAATTTTCCCGCCAGCTCGTCGTTTACGCTTCACCGACAAATTCAAATATTAGTAAATCAAACAAATTTATACATCTTACTTCGCAGCGTGTCCCTGCTGCGAGTCGGGTGAGTCGGTAGGAGGCTACGGTATCCTGCCAGCATGAACAGAATACGCAACTCAGCCCCCGCTTCGCATTCCACCGTTTTAATATTACGGTGCGTGATTTTGTGTATATACATGTTCCTTTTTTGCCAAAGTTTACCTTTTAAGAATTTTCTCGCAGCTGTCTCGTCCCTTTTCCGAACCCAGCTTGTCCCGGGTTCTTGTTCGGTATCATGTTCAAGAGCCTCCAGTCGAAAATATTCCCCGAAAACAAACACATTGAAAATCAATCACCGTTCCTTTTCGCCGAAGATCATTGAAGCTGGTTATCGTTTGTTAAACAGGGGCCGAATGGCGTGTTGAAATTGTAACTCTACTATGGCTTTTGAACGAATGGGTATCATTTTGGCTTTGATGTTTCGCACGGGCACTGTTTTTTCGTTCGAAGAAGAATTTGAAAAGGTTCTGTTTCTAACATCTAACAACAATGTCTGCGTTCTTGGTAACTCAGGTTAGCCAAGAACGCAGACATTGGGGTTATTTGAAAAATCGTTCATAATTTGAGTAAACATCATAAACTCTTATAATTTTTTTTTCATTTGTTCCAATTACAGGCGAACTAGTGGTTGCATCACGCAAGTTCCGCACCGACTTCCTCCAAGAATGGCCAACACCAGGAACTGGGCCTTACTTCGATACTGCGTCGATTCCCTCCAACATCACCGGACTGGTCGGTAAAACCGTGCTGTTAGTCTGCAAGGTGAAGAACCTTGGGAACCGAACGGTAAGTTTCGAGCCAATAATTGTAAGCTATTAAATAGTTCATCCGGTGGCAAAAGGAGCCACGCACCGCTCTCGGTTGTTGAAATTAAATTCGTATTATTTTCTGTTGGCCTCGAGTTCAGTCTTCCGCCGGGCGCACAGTTTGCGTAGATAATCGTTCCCGATCAACCGGGCGGGGTTTGTATCGTGACTCGATGCTTGTGTAGAATGTTACTCCCACTAGTTTCACCGACTGCTCCACCCGTTCCCATCCCATCGGGGTATTTATACAGAAGAGAGAGAGAGAAAGTTTTTCTTCTGCAATGGGTTCCACAAAGTCTGTCGACTATGTCGTGCTTGGAAATTAACATCGGACTAAACCATTGCGTGGGATGAACCGGGGGGCAGTGGAGAAGCAGAATTTTATGGTTGGCGTAGTTGCAAATAAAATGAAACTTTATGATGGCTAAAAAGCGCTTCTATGAATGGGGTGCGGATGAAGCTAATAGCCAGGAACGTTCCTATGCTAACCAACTCTGGTCCGCTGCACGTGTCTTACAGTGTTGTATCCAAAGAAAGAGGCGATTATCTCGCCTGAGGTTTTCGTCCACATCTTCCAGTACATTTTTTTTCGGTTGACACGAAGGATGTCGGTATCCCCTGCACAGGAGCATTTCTCAGAGTGAACTTACGTCTTCACAATTTCAGGGCCTCGTGAAAAGGACATTGTCATTGTGCTAGGTTAGTCACTTATGGATAAGCTGGTCGTCCTTCCTGTTGTCATTCAGTAGAAGAGATTTTAGGGACCATATTATGCTCAATGATTCGACATTTGAATTCTTAATTGAATATACAAGAGATCAGGTCTTATGGTTATAAGAGAATTGGAAACAGTCGGCCAAACGAAATTGAATTCTTCCAAATTCACTTTTTGGCACAGAGCTCAACGTGTTCAATAAAATGAATCTCATAAAGGTGTTACACTTCGATGAAATAATCTATATATATAAAAATGGATTTCTGTCTGTCTGTCCGATGAAAATTGCTATGTAGAGATTTTTAGGCTCGGGGAAGGTTCTTATGATAGTTCGAGACCCCTCCCCCCTCTTTAAGGAGGGGGATGGGTGTCTGCCATACAAATTAAACAAAAATTTCTACATAACTCGAGAATTAATCAAGCAAATGAAACGAATTTTGGCATATGAAGGTTTTAGAGTGCAATAAATGTTTCTATGGTGGTTAGACACGCCACCCTCCCTAAGGGGGGGGGGGGGGCTGCCATACAAATGAAACACAAATTTCTGCATTACTCGAGATTTAATTAAGCAAAGAAACCAAAGAAACATTTCTAGGTTGGTTCAACTTTCCTGCCATAGAAATGAAACTGCTATGCTATACAAATGAGCAGAAATTTCTGCATCACTTGAGAACTAATCAAGCAAATGAAGCCAAATTTGGCATTTGAAGGTTTTAGGGGACATACAAATGGAACACAAATTTCTGCATAACTCGAGAACTAATCAAGCAAACGAAACCAAATTTGGCATGTAGAGGTTTTAGGGTGCAATAAATATTTCTATGATCGTTACACACTCCTCCCCCCTTTATAAGGGGGGCTGCCATACAAATGAAACACAAATTTCTGCATAACTCGAGAACTAATCAAGAAAATGGAATCAAACTTGGCATATAGATGTTACACAGTGCTCCCGTGGCCGAGTGGTTAGCGTCACACCTGACATGCAGGGGGTTCGGGTTCGATTCCCGTTCCGGTCGGGGGAATTTTTCGTCAAATTAATTTCCTCCGACTTGCACTGTGGATACGCGTATTCTAGAGCTTGCCACTCTTAATACATTCAAGGCGTGCTGTTTGGCAAAGAAATCTCAATTAAATACTAATGAAAATGACGCGAGTAATACTACGTTGAGACGGCGAAGTTCCTCTAGGAACGTTAGTGCCATTTAAGAAGAAGAAGGGGGCAATACACGTTTCTATGGTGGTTTGACACTCCTGCATTACTCGCTGCATTACTCGAGAATCAATCACGCAAACGGAACCAAATTTGGGATGTGAGGGTTATTGGGTACGAGAAATGTTTCTATGATGGTATGGCACCCCTCCTTCCTCTGGAATAGAAAGGGGGTTCCAAAAAATTAAAACACATATTTCAATCAAACACATTCGAAACCAAACATGACAATTGAAAATTTTCGGAAAATTCTGAAGAAAATTCAATTCCCATATATTCTACAATGTCATAGTGACAAGGGTTGTTAGTCTATTTGATGTTTGCGCTAACGAAATTGATCTTTGTTCGAAAGTGGGAATTGATTTTAATGTGATAAAACGCACTCCTATAGCTTCTTCTATCTATATAAATAAAAATGGATGGTCGAATGTGTTGATAACGGCAAAACTCGAGGAAGAAATTGTCCGATTTAGGGCTGTCTTTATTCTATCATATTTTCTGTATAAAACATTTATTCCATGTAACGGAGAAACATGTTATTTGCAAGTGGTTGGAAATTCTTGAACGAGAATTGTGTCTGAAAATAATCCCCTAATAATAATATTATAATGACGAGTTTTGGTAAAAGTACTAGGAATTTTATAGTAAAAGGTAATTTTAAAGGGTAGATTAGAAGATCAATCAATGAACAGTTCTGCGATTGGACCCATGAACGTGTGCTTAATAAGAAAACGTGAAAGTGATAACGATAAATAAATTATAAGCGGGATAAAGTTTGCCGGATCAGCTAGGAAATAATAAATCTTCTGCACCTAGTTCACGCCGGCGAAATATAGGGGAAAGTATGTAGTCCTAATCCGGCCGGTGGTCTTGAACCGACCCCTCCTTGGATCTCGTAAATGGAGCTACCTACAAAATTTTGAGAAGTGAATTATCGGAAATGAAATGTGTTACAACTCTGACAATTTGGTTGTATAGTGACCTTTTTCATGCTCCCTTCATTCTAGCGTTTTGGCGCCATTTTGTGTTTCCGAATCATCAAAAAAAAAGGTAGACTTATGACCTGTGATTCAATGTTCTTTTAAATGGCGACCAATTGCACAATTAGACAATTTCGATTGCTTATGGTCTGCTCATCAAAACAAGCCACATGAATTAAATCTACCTGTTGACTGAAGTACACGGCATGCCGTTATTAAAGTCAGGGTGGTTCTGAACCAACCTCAAAATGGTGGTCCTCAACCAATCCTCTGTTGCCTTTAAGTAACTCCCGACGGCCGTCAGCGGTGTATTTGCGTCTGTGTCGGTATGCATGAGCGCGTATCTAGATGTTGGATATCATGTTTGTGTTGATCGTTGAGCGTTGAGTGTCAAGCGTCGAGCAGAACTTGTCAATATCTTAATCCTACTCGAAGTTAATGAGTCAATTTTAATTTACTCAAAAACAAAAAAATAACACAGTATTTAAAATCACACATCATTTACAGTGAAATATGCTCTTTCAAATTCCGTCAACAAACATTTTTTATGCATTCCCCAACATGAATGACAAACAAATGAAAAAAGCGTAATTTTTGGGAAGAAATATCAATAACTTTGAGTGAAATTGAGATATTGACAAATTATGCATTCCAAAATGTTTGTATTAGCAAGTTCTAAAAGGTTTACCAAGACAGTTTGTATGTAGAATTTGAAATATAAAAGTTAGAACAAAAAAACAGTTTTTTTTCATGGTGACCCCAACGCAACCTAGAAAAGGCGCTATATCGAAAAAACCTTGTTCTATAAAGATGTCTCTCGTAACTGGGGCTACAACATTGTTCAACTTGGGATCGATATTGGTTTCTCAGGGGTCGACATAAACGAAACTTGATTTTGGGGGTCGACGAGGTCCAAAAATCGACCCCCATTAATTAACACAAGTTCGTGTTTGAAACTTTCAAGATACAGTAAAAGTTGTGTTACGTGATCCAACATGATTTCTAGTAGAAATTATTATTGTTGTACTTTTCAAAAACTCAACAAATAGATGAGCGTGTATAAGTTCGTATAGGATGAAAAATTTGGCAAGTGCATTTGGCATTTGCGTTCTGAAATTTGTTGAAACTTGAACACACTCGTTTACTGATTTAATTCAAGAGATTACATTAGTAGAAATAGAAAGGAAGTCATTAGGTTCATTTCATGACACTGATTTTTTAATTTTTTTTGAAGAATTGATTGCCTACTCCAGTATTTGTGAGTTATTTGTATTAACATATTTACAATTAAATTAATTTTTATATAATTTAACATCTATTTATTTTGTTGAATTTTGGTGAAAAAATGATGTCGTGTTTACATTTAGTCACATTTGACTTTATTGAGTTGGTTTGGAGAGCTAGTTTGTGCTAGTTTTATTGAAACGCTTTTTCAAAATGGCATCACTGATTTCACCGAAGGGATTGGGAGGCCAGACTGAGCTGGTTTTCTTAGACCACCGATAAGCATGCTGCTTTCTACAAAGTATGTAGCAAAGACATAAAGTGTCTTGGAGGATTGAAGGATTTCTTGAAGCACGCTGCAACTAAGAAGCACAAAAGTGACTGCTGTGAAAACGAATGTTCTCGGGGATGGTCAACACGAAGAGTCCATTAGTCATTCGCGAAGCCTTCCGTTCAGTTTGATTGCCGTACACGTTGATCAAATTCTATCTGTCAAAAGGAGTCAAATAGTTGGCTTCGGTCAAACAGTGTATGGGCATCCTTAGTAGTCAGAACTAGCAATTGGAAGGATGGTATACTATTCGTGAATGATTGTTTTTATGACCTCATACAGGTTACCGAAACGAATTCTAGAACGTTGTATGACGAAATTGTTTCTTTGTTCAAGAGAGAAAAATGGGTGGGTTATATCTATGATATAACCGCAAGGTTGACGTGGGACTACCTTAGCTTAGCAATCATTTGTTTGTATTGATTAAATTTTTGATGGAATTAAACAATCCCCGAATTCAATTGGATGCCTAGGACAAAACATATGAACGGAAGAATGATCAAACGATTATTCTATTTTACGTTTCTTTCTGAAGTTTGCATCTCTCAGGTGTACATACTTCTCGAACCGAGAATTTGCTTGATTTGATGAAATTCAGGCACTCAGTTTCGATTTTGACATGTACGTCGAACGCATATTGCTTAATCAAAAGGCGTTATCGCAGCAAATGGTTAACATTTTGCCTAATCATCAAATGGTATGCGTAGAAATTCAGTGAGCACAAGATATGACATATCCTTCAATGCAATAATCAATAACCGAGCAAAGTTGTGTTCGTTGTGTTCGTACCCGCTTTTGTAATCCGTGTTAGGAACCTGGGAAAATCACTAGAGACGAATGAACTTTCAAGTTTAAAGCCTCTATAGTATAAAAAGTAGAAGTTGAAGTTGTTGATTCATGCAAGCCGGGGGTACTTCTGCACACCCATTTTTTTGCACTCCGAAAAGTGCTTTCCTAAGTTTAGGCGACCGTGTTAAGGAAACATATTCTAGTTTGCACAAAGGCAAGCGAGTATAAAAGTACTCGAAATTTGCATTTATTTGCAGAGCCGATTTTCCCAGACATCTTGGTTTTGAAGTCTGTGTTGGGGAAACACATTTCAGTCGGAACAAAAATACCCCCGACTTTCGTGTATTTGGAATGCCGATTTCCCCATGCTCCATGGATTTGAAGTCTGTGTTAGGGAAACACATTTCAGTCGGAACAAAAATGCCCCCGGCTTACATGTATTTGGAATGTCAATTTCCCCACGCTCCTTTAATTTAAAGTATGTGTTAGGGAAACACATTTTAGTCGGAACAGACTTTCATGTATTTGCAATGCCGATCTCTGCAACGCTCCTTGGTTTTGAAGTCTATGTTAGGGAACAAGTTTTGGTGAGAACAGAAGTCCCCACACTTTCATGTATTTGCAATGCCGATTTCCCTAAAGGCTACCTGGTTTTGATGGCTGTGTTAGGGAAACTGTAGATCGGGCCAATCAAAATGAGGCAGTAAGGGTGTTGAGATAACGCTTAACATTTTACAGTTATTCAATTGTTTATCTAATGAAAAATAATATTTCAATAATTGCTATAGAAGCGTAGAAATATTTCCTATAAATTGATGGAAACATCTTTCCGATCCAGTAAGAAATGTTCGAGTTATAAGCGTTCGGAATATATCATTTTTTCCTGCATGTTTTGTGTTTAGGATCTCATTTTAACCCCCACCCCCGGGGGTCCCTAACAGAGACATCAAAACCAAGCTGCCTGGGGGAAATCGACATTGCAAAAACATGAAAGTAGGGGGAACATTTGTTTCTTCCGAAATGTATTCCCTTACAGAGACATCAAAACCAAGCTGCCTGGGGGAAATCAACATTGCAAATACATGAATACATTTCGGTAGGAACAAAAGTTTCGGTAGGAACAAAAGTATTTCGTAACAGAAACATCAAAACCAAGGTTCCTGGGGGAAATCGGCATTGCAAGTATATGAAAGTTGGGGGCATTTTAATATTGCAAGTAAGGTGAATGATAATAATCAAGGTGTGTTCCCGCTCGAGAACGGGTCGTTTGGTTTAAGTTGTCTGTTATGTTATATTCTTTTCCACCAAAGGAAAGTTTATACGGTGAGAAAAATTGGAAAGGTTAAGAAATATTAGAAAAAGAGATTGCTCTACATATAGTAATAGGTGTTGTTAGTCCAATTAAAATTCGCATTAAGTTGAATAAACACTCAGAAAGTAAAAATTATAAAAGAAAATTACCTTTTCCATTTGAATATGTTTTCTCTATATTAAAGTAACATGTTTTTACTGATGAGAAAAATTGATAATTGTGTTTGGTATTGGTAATTATCTTATATTACATTGGTGAGTTTTTTTTTTTCTCTTTATTTCAACCATAAATAACACAGGAGGCATCTCGTTTAGGAGCGCGGTTTTTACACAGAGCGCGGTTTTTATCATATCTCGTTCCACCTCGGTATCTTTCATCTGATACGCACCATCCAACGACTATTTACCATCCGTCTGTCATCATCACTCGGTAGACGCTGGTGGAGTGAACAAACAATACCCAACAACCAAACAAAACAGCCCTTCCCAGGAGGCCACCAAATCATTATCAAAGAGTTTAACGATGTAATTCTTCAAACATATCCAAAACCAACAGAAAGCCTAACGGAATCCTACGTCAACTATGCGGTCGTGTCTCGAACACAACCCTCCTGTGACTTTTTTCACAAAAGAGTTCATGCAAACGCTAAAAGATCTGAATAAAATTGCGTTTGATTAACAACATTACGATAGCTTGGAAAATGTGTGGGTTGGGACAACGGCTGAACTACTCATTAGGGAGTATGAAAATAATGGAAAAATATCTGTTGATCGGCTCAACGAATTTAAGGCTAATTTAATGCATCAACTTCAACGACTCGGTTATGATAAATATGACCATGTTGGACCCGTCCAATGTTATCAGAAGAAAACATCAAACCATTCTACCGCTTACAGGAAATTTTCCTAATGAGGTTCCCAGAGAAATGATTCAGCCATTTGATGAGCAATTCAGAGAGTTGATGTTGATTTTTCAGATTATTTTCCGGATGAACGAAACAATGTAGTCATGTTTTGGGGTGAAGTTCTAGCCACAACTACCCGTGGTGGGGAAATGGCATTCCCCCAATTGGGAAAATTGATCCCAAAAAAATTACTGAACACCGAAGAAATAGGTTTGGTGCACAAACTGTTAAATCATATTTTACACATCAGACGTAAGAGACTTTAAACTTTTGCAGTTCTAGTCACAAGACGAGGCCCTTGTGGAGAAAGGCCCTGAGAAAGACACTTCATTGTCATTGATCGTCAGCAAATCGTGTCCGCTTCCACAAACATCAAACGACGTTCTCGTGAATATATTCAATTAAATTCGCAATTAAATATAAAAAATATCGACAAAAATCCAGACAAATCCAGACTTCTGATTTTCCAACATCCAGATTTCTGTCCAATACACCCAGCAGCCCTGACTCACCCTTTATAAGACCGTGGAAACTAGGCAAGGAATCGATTCAAACTCCAGAGAACATAATCCTTACATGAGGAAGAACACATTTTCTTTGATAAAAAGTAAACTGTTGAAACAGTTGAAACAATTGATGGTAATATAGTACCCACTGTCCGCTAACCCCAAAAACACTGCTTGCTCATTTTATATCTCTAGTTATATATGTAGTGCAGCGTTTTTTTTTTTTTGTTATATAGACATACAAAGAACCAATATGAAATTTTAATTCTTCATTAAATGCTCAATTTTTTATTGAAGAAACTGCATGAACTTACACAGCAGATCCTAAATAGAATGCTTACAATGGAAAACTCATCATCTTGTTGCATGTTCAACAAATTAAAACAGAATTTACAGAAATTAGAAATAGATTTTTGTTCAAAAAAAATTGTTATAGGAGTCTGGGGTATCACTTAATTCTGGAAAAGGGGTCTATTGCCCAAAATAGATTGAGAACCCCTGATCTAGAGAATAACTGTCGAGCTCCAAATGCTAATTTCCACTTAAATGCATCTCCTGAACCATTGTGCAATGTTGCTGGTCATTCAGACCCAGTATCAGCAAACCGGAAGTCAAAACAAGTTTATATTCATTTTCTGTTCGTCAGATATTTGAGTGCAGATTCACTGCCCAAAAAAGGGTCAGTTCAAGACCATGGGGAGGTGGTTTTGGATTACCATTTTTGAAAGATTCAAACAAATGGGACTTCCGATTTGGTCTCTGTTTTCCCCTTTTTCCACAATCGTGAACCACACCGACTAGTAGAAAACATTATATATATATATATATATATATATATATATATATATATATATATATACATATATATATATATATATATATATATATATATATATATATATATATTATATATATATATATATATATATATATATATATATATATATATATATATATATATATATATATATATGTATATATATATATATATATATATATATATATATATATATATATATATATATATATATATATATAAGTTATCAACACAGTCAACCAATCTTCAGTATCGACCAACGCCAACATTACTTATCAGCAGGAGACAGAGCAAACATCACGCATCAATGTTCTAGCGCTTAAGTAAACACTTAAGCATAAATAACGCCATGTGGTAAATGCGACCGACGAACAATTATGCAGCCACAGATAAGGACTCGAGTCGACACCATAAAACGGTTAAACATTCTTTCTGAGAAGAAGGAAGAAGGGAAACATAGAGATAGGCAGATAGGGTAGATTATAAGCTAGCTTTGTACATGAAATAGAAAATAAAGACCAGTCTTGTCGTAACCTTAACAGGAGCAACATAGCTCACTAGTTTTAGTTTTCATTATCAGAAATTCTTTCGCTATTTAACTGGCGCAGTCGGTAGAATAGTGTTTTAAGTGTTCGCGAAACGTTAGTTTAATTTCAGCAATTGCGCCTGCGCGAACGAATATCGTGTAGTGGTGATTAATCTGACGAAACCGGACGCAACACTAGTTCCAGCTCTAAAAATCGTAAGTAACAAAATTTTTCTTTTTTCTAACTCATAAATCGGATCGGCGCTTTACTGAAACAAATAAAAGCCCGTCCCCGAAAACAAAAATTAAAGCAAGTACTAATTCAGAGTGGCGAGGCCCTACCCGAGGTAACCGGACCACTGTATATCACAAGAAACACACAAAGCTAACATAAAACAAAAATAAATTAAATTATCGAATTACAATTAAAATTCTAACCCTGAAAAAAGGTGATAGTGATTAGATAGTGATTTAATAGTGAAAAATGAACCCTGAATTGGCAGGTTTCACAATTCCTGTAAATACTCAGGATAGTGACTGCATTGCTCAAACGAACGAAATGTTCTGCAATGCAGAAAAAGTGCTGAAGGCGATGCAAACGCCTCAAGCCATAAATAATTTGCCATCCTTCGACGGGAATCCCGTCAAATTACATTCATTTATAAGGTCAGTAGAAAATCTACTACCTTTCTTAAATATTATGAAAGACACACCTTTCGAAGAGATCTGGCTGCAATCTATTCGTGCAAAGATCACAGGAGACGCAGACCAAGCTCTAGAAATATATGGCACTCCGCTTAAATGGAGCGAAATTAAGGCAAACTTGATTGCCTATTACAGTGACAAGCGCGATGCTGTCACACTCACAAGGGAGCTATTCCAACTCCAACAAACGGGCACCCTAGAAGAATTCTATGGGTCAGTCCAACAAATTTTATCGCTCTTAATTAACAACACGAGCATCTCAACAGCAGACACGAGCTTGCGAGAAGACCGTATAAAAACACATCAGGAAAATGCGTTGCAAGTTTTTCTAGCAGGGCTTAAAGAACCAATAGGGGGCAATGTTAGAGCCCGACAACTGTCAAAATTGAAAGAAGCATTTGACGCCTGCGTGGAAGAAAGAAATTTCCAAAACAGACATGGATTAAACAAAACTGAACATTATCGACCCGCTAAAATATTTCCACTGGCACCGCAACTTCCCCCGAAAACAAGATACACAAATAATCAAATTAGGAATCCACAATTTTTCACTACACGTTCCCACCAATCACGATCAATTCCACGTTTCCCACAACAACAATACCACCAACAACATTTTCAACAAATTTCCCCAAAATATTTCCACCACAATAGCAATAACATCCCTCCGCAAAATGTTTTTGCCCCTAGACCGATACAAGTGTCAAAACCCATTCCCATGGAAGTTGATCCTTCCATAAGATCAAGGCACGTTAATTACATGAATAGGCCAAAACAACCGTTCAATTATTCACACAGATCAATAAATTGCCATGAGGGAACAGAACTGTACGACCCTCATTATGCAAATGATTCATTTAATTTTCACCAATACTATGAATCGGCACCTAGCACGTCTAGAGAACCACAGTTATCAATTACACCTAACACATCTAGAGAACCACTAGCACTATTGAAAAATGACAATGAAGAAAATGACGAACTAAATTTTCACCTAGTAGAGGAATCGAAAACAAAGGATTAAACAATTTTCTTCCATATATAAAACTCTCTACGAATAAAGGATCCTTGAAGTTTCTGATAGATACAGGGGCTAATAAAAACTACATTAGCCCAAAACACGTCAACTTAGACAAATGTCACTTCACACAAACAGTGAATATTAAGAACATTTATGGCTCACATTCCGTGGATAGATTTGTCAACTTTAACCCGTTTCCAAGCGTAAAAAATGCAAGCAACCAAATATTCTACATTTTCGATTTCCATAATTATTTTGATGGTCTAATAGGATATGAAACATTACGCTCATTGAAAGCTGACATTTTAACGGCGGAGAATGAACTCAAATTTCCTTCAAATATAATAAAAATGTACCGAAAATATCCTGAGTCTGTAACAATACACATGAATTCGAATGAAACAAAAATTGTACATCTCCCAACCAATGAATCCAGCGGCGAATTCTATCTAGAGCATGATGTTTTAATCTCACCAGACATAATGATACCTTCTGGAATATACAAATGCTCAGAAAATCGCGTCTTCGTAACAGTAACTAACCTATCAGATAAACCAGTAAAAATTAACACAGCGCAACCTCTAATAGTAGAAGTGAATAACTTTTCACTAACCACGCCCGAAGAAACGTTGGATGTTCCAAAATCAAACATTTTCAACCAAATCAGACTAGACCATTTAAACCAAGAAGAGAAAATTAAAATAATTAAATTAGTCGCGGATTACACAAACATATTTTATACGGAAGGACAGAAGTTAACCTTCACTAGTGCTATCAAACATAGGATCACAACAACAGACGATGTTCCTATTCACACAAAATCATACCGTTACCCTTTTTGCCATAAAGAAGAAGTTCAACGGCAGGTTTCGAAAATGCTCGAACAAGGAATAATTCGACCTTCGATCAGCCCATGGACTTCTCCCGTTTGGATAGTCCCAAAAAAATTGGATGCATCCGGACAGAAGAAATGGCGGATTGTAATAGATTATCGAAAATTGAATGATAAAACGATTGATGATCGTTACCCCATCCCTAACATCACTGATATTCTAGATAAATTAGGTCGCTGTATGTACTTTACTACTTTGGACCTCGCATCTGGATTCCATCAGATCGAACTAGACAAAAATGATATCGAAAAAACCGCGTTTAGTGTCGAAAACGGGCATTACGAGTTCTTAAGGATGCCTTTCGGTTTAAAAAACGCCCCATCTACGTTCCAGCGTGTAATGGATAATATTTTAAGGGAGCATATTGGTTCCAGATGTTTAGTATATATGGATGACATAATCGTGTTCTCTACAAGCCTACAAGAGCATCTGGATAATCTGAGGAAAATTTTTGAAACACTACAAAAATACAATATGAAAATCCAACTTGATAAAAGTGAATTTCTTCATAAAGAAGTTGCATTCCTTGGCCACATCGTAACACGTGATGGAGTTAAGCCTAATCCAGAAAAACTCGGAGTTATCAGAGAGTGGCCACTACCAAAGAACGAAAAAGAGTTGCGTGGTTTTCTCGGAATATTAGGATATTATCGCAAGTTTATTCGGGACTTCGCAAAAATATCAAAACCGCTTACTCAGTCGTTGAGAAAAGGAGAAAAAATTGATCACAATAAAGATTTCGTAGATGCTTTTGAGCGATGTAAAAACATCCTCACATCAAGCGATATCCTGCAATACCCTGACTTTGAAAAACCTTTTGTTTTGACAACAGATGCCTCTAACTATGCCGTAGGCGCTGTTTTGTCTCAAGGAC
Source organism: Toxorhynchites rutilus septentrionalis (assembly GCF_029784135.1). Lineage (NCBI taxonomy): Eukaryota > Metazoa > Arthropoda > Insecta > Diptera > Culicidae > Toxorhynchites > Toxorhynchites rutilus. The sequence continues at coordinate 286,453,703 of NC_073746.1, read as the reverse complement.
AAATTGGTAGCGACAAACCAATCGCGTTTGCCTCCAGAACACTTAATAAAACGGAAGAAAACTACTCCGCCATTGAGAAAGAATTGTTGGCTATTGTGTGGGCTTGTAAATATTTCAGACCGTACCTCTACGGACGAAAATTCACACTCTATACAGACCATAAACCTCTGACATATAGTCTGAACTTAAAAGACTCCAACAGCAGGCTTATACATTGGCGCCTCTATTTAGAAGAATTTGACTTTGAGATAAAATATAGACCTGGAAAACAGAATATAGTAGCGGATAGTCTCTCCAGGATGCGTCAGGAAATAAACCATAATGACGCTGAAGTTAGTACCTGTGAAACTTCAGTGAAGTTAGTAAGCGATGAAACCTCTTCTTCAGACGATGCTACAATGCACTCCGCCGACACCGACGATTCAGCATTTATCCCATGCACCGAATCGCCGTTAAATAGTTTTAGTAACCAAATAATTCTGAAATTGGGAACGGAAGAAGAGGAAACACTCGAAGAAATATTTCCGCGTGTGTACAGACGAACCATAATGAAATCAAATTTCAACGTCCCTTATCTCACCAAACTCTTCAAAGAGTTCATAGATCCTAAACGATCAAACTGTATATTATGCCCAGAAAATCTGATCCAAACAATCCAAATTTTTTATAAAAATTACTTTAGTAGAGGGAAACCATTTAAAATATTTATTACTCAAAAATGTTTAACTGATTTGAAGACCGCTGAAGAACAAAACCTAATAATAGAACAAACACACGAAAGTGGACATCGAGGTATATGGGAAAACAACAGGCAGATTTCCAATCGATATTACTTTCCGAAAATGAAACGTAAGATACAACAGTTCATTAGGCTTTGTCGCACATGCAACAAAAACAAATACGAGAGACATCCGTATAAAATTAAACTGGGATCTACGCCAAATCCTGCAAAGCCTCTAGAAATAGTACACTTAGATTTATTTATCCATAAACCTAATATATTTCTATCCTTTTTAGATAAATTTTCGCGATACGCATCGATAATCCCAATTAAATCCAGAAACATCCACGACGTGAGAAAGGGGTTAACAAAATACTTTTCACTGTATGGTACTCCAAAATTGATAATCTCAGACAATGAACCTGCACTCAGGTCCATCGAAATCAGAGCCCTCTTGGAAAATTTAAATATCGAGATTCATTTCACTCCACCCAACCATAGCATAAGTAACGGTACGGTAGAAAGATTTCACTCAACTCTAGGGGAAATTTTTCGTTGTACGAAACCAAGTTACATCGACCTAAGTGATAAAGAAATATATCGAATCGCATGCACTACCTATAACAATACAGTACACTCAACAACTAAATTCAAACCTCGCGAAATATTCTATGGACTCAGAGAAGGAGAAGAAAGGCATCTCGATATGAACAAAATTCTAGAGAACAGAAACAAGCTCTATGAAGACGTTATGCTTCAGTCAAATAAAACAAAAGAATACAATTTGGAATACCATAATAAGAAAAGAGAAGACCCACCAACGTTACAGGAAGAAAGCATCGTATACAACAAAATACAAGGCATCCGAAACAAAGCAAAAGAAAAATATCTTCCAGTCAGAGTTATCCGGGATAAAAACAAAACCTTCCTAGATCACTCCGGCCGAGAGATTCACAAAGAAAACATCCGACGAAACTAATAATCAAATGAAATTATTTTCCTAATCATTTCAGTATGGCGTGGATACCATTCCTGTATTCGGCCTTTGCCATCGCATTCCTGTCAATGTATCTACCAAAATCGATTGCATTTCCGCAACAAACATCCATACAACTCTACGACCTCAGCAACAATCCCGGCCTCGTGACATTGAGCCTGAACGAAGGAAGAATAAAGACAGGATCACACAAAATATTCCATGTAATCGAATTAAAAAGTTTCGAGCCAACCTTTCACAAACTAGAGAAAATTATTGAAGGCCTTACCATATTTAATCTAAAAGAAACTACAGACCTTGTTAATCTAAAATATAACTCAATCAAGAACACATATAACAACCTTATCCCAAAACAAAGAAACAAAAGAGGTTTAATCAACATCCTAGGAAGCACCATAAAATTAATAACAGGCAATCTAGACAACAATGATCTATTCGAAATCAACAATCAGTTGGAAACATTATTCAAAAACGAAGAAACAATTGTTACACAAAACAACGAACAAATAAAAATCAATAAACAAATTGAAACCAAAATGAATAGAATAATCAAAAAGGTTAACGAGCAACAAGATATTTTAGTGAAAAACCTAATAAAATCAAGAGACGCTTATGTAAACAATAAAGGCTATGCAGAGCAGGCTACAATCATTAAAGAAGTCATGAACCTGAACATGGCACTAGATTTATTACGAGAACAAATACAAAATATTTTTGAAAGCATTCAACTAGCAAAAGCAAAGGTTATCCATTTGAACGTACTGACACCAGAGGAACTAAATGAAGCGACCACAATTTTAAGAAACAGCAACATTACAATCAACACATTCGACCAAACCTACGAGTACCTTGATCTAGCAGTAATACACAAAGATACGAAAATAATATTTGTGATTTCAGTCCCAAATCTCAAACCATCCACATTTACACATATCATCATGGAACCGATACCCAAGGAAGGAAAAATCCTGAAACTGCCAACGAACAGAGCACTCTTCAATGAATTAGAAACATACCTCATTAAAAACGATTGCCAGGAAATTGGAGAGGAAACCCTATGTAACAAAAACCAACTAGAAGACGTTTCCCAAGACAACTGTTACTCCAAAATTCTCAGAGGAGTCTCGGGCAGCTGCGATTATACAGAAGACAGGTACACCCAAGAAACGAAGAAAATAAGCAGTAACCATCTGCTAATCAGAGGAAACGCCACACTAATGCAAACAAACTGTGGGCTACCTTCCAGATACATTTCTGGAACAATGATCATCTACTTCCGCAACTGTACAGTCACAATTAACGGCACGCAGTTTAGTAATGTAGAATATTATCATGAAGATCCACCACTACTCATCCCACTCTACGGAATCCAAATATTTTCAAATAACACCGAAGCAACTCTGACATTGAAAAAACTAGACGAAATTCATCTACAAACCAGAGAACATCTGGTGTTATTAAACAGAAGACACCTCTCACTCACCCTCGGGACAGGAGTTCCAGCAATAATTATTTCATCATTTCTTGCAATCTATCTGTTGAGGAATCGTTTGAAAACTCTCTTCAGATCCACAACCAAGGAGAGTGCAGAGCCCAGTGTACCGAGACGGTCCACTCTTGAAGAGGGAGCAGTTATCAACACAGTCAACCAATCTTCAGTATCGACCAACGCCAACATTACTTATCAGCAGGAGACAGAGCAAACATCACGCATCAATGTTCTAGCGCTTAAGTAAACACTTAAGCATAAATAACGCCATGTGGTAAATGCGACCGACGAACAATTATGCAGCCACAGATAAGGACTCGAGTCGACACCATAAAACGGTTAAACATTCTTTCTGAGAAGAAGGAAGAAGGGAAACATAGAGATAGGCAGATAGGGTAGATTATAAGCTAGCTTTGTACATGAAATAGAAAATAAAGACCAGTCTTGTAACCTTAACAGGAGCAACATAGCTCACTAGTTTTAGTTTTCATTATCAGAAATTCTTTCGCTATTTAACTTATATATATATATATATATATATATATATATATATATATATATATATATATATATATATATATATATATATATATATATATATATATATATATATATATGATGGGATTTCAACGCAGAAGTTGCCAAAAAACAAGAATTTTAAATGATGGCTGACCATTGAAATTTAGGGGGTTGAGTCAGGCCACCTTCCCCTAATATTACGCTATTTTCACGCTCAATGAAGAAAATACCTTTTCTCTTCCGCGCCCTGTTTTACACACCTTTTTTTTAATAAAGAACCAAATTCCACGAAAACCAGCCATATCATAGATCTTTTTTTTTTCACTGTACTTGTGAGTCTTTATAAAATATTACAAACAAAGAGACTAATGGTGGCCGTTACTTACACAGACATTTGTAATTTGTTCCGTCCTGTTTTCCCAACAACAAAATTATTGACGGACTTGAAAAGCCAATAATGCGGTCGAACAAGCAGAACATTCCAATATTTCAATATATGGACCTAAATTGACCTCGAATCAAGCACCAAATGTATCGAAAATCTACAAATATTGAGTGGTTTTTTCCCAAACATTTTCCATCCTATCTCGAGAAACAATCATGCCATAAAACATATGCCAGCACCGTTCATCCCCCTGATCCCGGAATGTTTTGTTGTTTTATAGTATCCATTCGTCACCGCTCACAATTGTAGCTTTATGGAGCTCCCATTCATCTTTGGTACAATCCTTCTTATTTGTCTGCTTGTTCGTGAACGATGAGGATCGGTTCCAATCGTGCACCGGAAGCTGGTGATAAATTAACCCAAGAAAATAACGTTGTTAATTCAATTGACTGTATGCCACATTCGAAAACACTTCCCCAGGATTTGCTAGTGACAGAAGAAAAGACCAGAGCGTATGGGAGGTGTGTATCCGCAGTAATTTGTCTTCATCGTACCAAAGAGAGAAGAAGATTAATTAGTACATGAACGGGATCAACTTACTCATTACGATGGCACAAATTGATCCCGGAAAAAGGGGAAAAAACACATCTCTAACATACGCACAGCTATGAAAGCCACCGACCCGAAAATAATGAGTCTTTATCCCCGCCGTAAGACGAGATACCGCCAGGCTTATCTCGTAATGAATGTCGTATGCAGGAATCGGTCAGAAGCTGGATAAAAATTAGCAACGGCGAGCTGATAACTTGTTATATATGCCTGGCAAAGAGGGCAGCACAGTGGAGAAAACCTCGTCTCTCTAACCCACATATTCATTGTGCATACGACCAAACATTGCAAAGGTCCAGCGGCGTTCGGAAGGAAAAAATAGGCAGCGTACCTCGTTATTTAGCTCATAAACGCTTATAATGGCTTATAATACCATGTTGGCATAGTTGCTCGGCTGGCTAGGAAACGCGTTATCCATACTCAGCATCTTCCGACGTGTGCTAAATACTGTGCGATGCTACGTCCCGGGAAGGCAAACAACAAAAACCACACGCCTATGGCGTTATCACCGCACCGGGTTGGTCAAAATATCCTCCAGCGAGAACTTCTCCAACACGTTCGCTATGAAGAGTTTATTCATTGGGCCATACCTAAGCACACAACCGACTGGGTCGACCATCGACCGTCATCTGAACAAACTAGTGCAATGAGGGTGTGTGTTAAATAGAATGGTAGCGCAGCAGCATGGATTTAGTGGCATGTTAATACCTAGGTTAATGAAAATTCCAGTATGCACCGCGCCATACCGATGCCAGCAGTGGGATTCTTCCACCACGGGGTGCTATATCAAGAATTAAAGATATACATGTAATCGGAAACCGGCAACCGAAGAAGTTTGTCTCCTGTGATTAGTTTGTGATATATTGGGAGATATTCAAGCTATTTTATCAGCTTCCATTCGTTAAAATTTGACTAGGGACCAGGGTTACCATACCTACAGAATAATATGTATTTATACAGATTTTTCAGACTTTTTGAAACCAAGAATCTGTAGATACAGATTACAGATTTTCTTGAATTTCATACAGATTTACAGATTTTTCAAAATAACGATCCAATATTAATTATGGCTTGACATCAATAATATTTTTTCACAACTCACCAATTTTATTCATATGGCATTCGAATCAGTCTGAATGAGTCATTTTGGCTTTCATATGTAGCGTATAGTATCTACTGCTTTCTCATGTTCAATCTAACATGAAAAGGTGCAAAAGTCTGAACGGCAAGTTTTACATTAAAGAAAAAGCCCTGTTTATCTCTTTCGTACTGAAGCACAGTGAATACGATTTTTACGTGGATACCATCAACATCGTCAATTTCATAATAACTATGCCAATGATACTAAAGCTAAGATTATGCTTCAAAATTTAAAATAATAAATTTTACCTTTTGTGGCCGTATTAAATTTCGACAGGTTTGCCGTATTGATCGCATTTATTTTTACTTAAAAAAGCAGTGATGCATAACTTTGTGAGATTATGAGAAATGAACAAGGTTCTTTTTTTTGAGACTTCTGTGAGGTATTTACAGAACAATGTTTTATGTTTATGTTTAAAAAATATTAACTATAATTCTTCTTCGTGTGATATCTTGCGTATGTATCACAAAAATAACCATTAACATAACCAAGTGCGTTTCGTATTTTATCTTTCTGTTTGAACATACAAAACTATGCTCTTTACATCCTTTACATCTTTTTCTCTTCAATGAATACTCTAACAGCTAAATCGCTACTGTGTAATGTGTCATATGCAATGGTACAGAATGAATACTCTTACACCTGAAAATGGCTACTGTGTGATGTACATTTTATAGATACGATAAAAACATGTAACATGTACACGATTAAAATCTGGCTCTGTTACAGCTAAAATGCCAATGAGCCTATATAAATAAAAAATCAAATGTGGTAAAAAATTAATCCTTTTCTCAAGCATGCCAATGATACTAAAGCTAAGATTATGCTTCAAAATTGAAAATAATAAATTTTACCTTTTGTGGCCGTATTAAATTTCGACAGGTTTGCCGTATTGATCGCATTTATTTTTACTTAAAAAAGCAGTGATGCATAACTTTGTAAGATTATGAGAAATGAACAAGGTTCTTTTTTTTTGAGACTTCTGTGAGGTATTTACAGAACAATGTTTTATGTTTATGTTTAATATATTAAAATATTTACTATAATTCTTCTTCGTGTGATATCTTTCGTATGTATCACAAAAATAACCATTAACATAACCAAGTGTGTTTCGTATTTTATCTTTCTGTTTGAACATACAAAACTATGCTCTTTACATCCTTTACATCTTTTTCTCTTCAATGAATACTCTTACGCTAAATCGCTACTGTGTAATGTGTCATATGCAATGGTACAGAATGAATACTCTTACACCTGAAAATGGCTACTGTGTGATGTACATTTTATAGATACGATAAAAACATGTAACATGTACACGATTAAAATCTGGCTCTGTTACAGCTAAAATGCCAATGAACCTATATAAAAAAATTAATCCTTTTCTCAAGCATGGATCACAACTTTTGTTCATGCTGAGTACCGTTATCTATTATTCATACGAGCACCGTTTTGGTTCGTGAATAAGTCACAAGACATTAAAATTTGTTTTCAAAAAGTGTGAACTGATACATTGTTGCATGAATTATAATTTTAGTATACTTCTTTGCTGTTGTTGCTGATAGCAGACAAACAACAGCAAACATTTAATACAGATATCGATACAGATTTTCTGAGTAAAAACTCAGATAAAAGATTTTTGGAGACCAAAAACACAGATTTTATTATGGCAACCCTGCTAGGGACATGTGTAAATTGCAACGAATGCGGACTGGAACCAGGGTTGCCACATATACAGAATATTCTGTATTTCATAGATTTTTCAACAAATTTCAGATTTTCAGCAACGATTCAGAATGAACAGATTTTTTAAAAATCGATTTTAAATATTAATTTTATTACAGTGCATACATTTATACCTAAATTTAGAAAAATGTTTAACGAAACGCAACGAGATGATTTTCGTTTGAGACAGTTGTTAGGCGAAATGTTGAGCGATTTGGAGAGCTTAAACTATTCTTTTCGTTCCATGTTAATTATGACCATAGTCTATCCGCCAAACGTATTTTGACTCATTTTAACGATACTATGACTAAACTGATTATGCTGTTCCTAAACTTTGTTCTACCGCTCATCAATAACGTCGATTGCACTTTCCAATCAGAAGGTTCGAATTTTCTAATGAAACGAGAATGTTATTGGTGATCATGTTGGGTAACTCATGTTTGGAGAGCTACGTGCAACGATTCGCTGATGCTGACCTTGGTGTGTAAGATTTTGAAGATTTTGATTTTGATTTTGGAAGAATTGAATCTTACGGGACATATTCATTCAGATATCACTTAGTCCCAGCTGTTGGATGTCAAAAGGCGTGATGGGAAATCTTTGTATCCATTGCTAAGGTCGTTTCTAAGACACTTTTTGATAACATTCACCAGCGTGTGTTGATTTTGCTTAAAACTGCATGACACGTCGAGATTTCTTCTTCTTCTTCTTCAATGGCACTAACGTTCCTAGAGGAACTTCGCCGTCTCAACGTAGTATGACTTGCGTCATTTTTATTAGTACTTAGTTGAGATTTCTATGCCAAATAACACGCCTTGAATGCATTCTGAGTGGCAAGCTCTAGAATACGCGTGATCACAGTGCAAGTCGGAGGAGATTTATTTGACGAAAAATTCCCCCGACCAGAACGGGAATCGAACCCGAACACCCGGCATGTTAGTTATGACGCTAACCACTCGGCCACGGGAGCACAGTTTTTTAGATTTACAGTTATCTAAAAAAAATGTTTGTCAAAAATAAATTATTCAGGCGGAAAAACGACCGAGTGCCAAAAAAAAACATTTTTTTTTGACAAAAAAAATCGAGATAACTGTAAATCTCGACGATTAATGCAATTCTAAAACATTTGGCACCAAAATTATTTTTTTTCAAACCCCGATTTTCGATGATTTTTCGTTTTTAAGAAAAAAACTCAAATTTTAACGTTTGTGACACCAGTAAATGAAGTCCGGATGAGCTAATATTTTACATAGGGTATATTATATTATCGTGCAAATCAACATTTCGTAGCAAGTTCCGAATGAAAACTCGAGATAACTATTTTTATTGGCACCCAAAACCATACTTTTCGTTTCGTACTCCGAAAAAAAAGTCCCAGAATATTTTTGACGAAAAAAAATTTCGGGATGACACTAGATCTCGACGTTTCATGCAATTTTAAGACAATTGACATCAACAAAAAAATTTCGAAAACCCCGATTTGCTTTCGATTTTCGAAAAAATCAAACTTTGACCGCTTTGTGCCACTCTCCCTTAAGTCCGATTGAGCTGAAATTCGGCATATTGTGTTTTTTCGAGATGGTGAACATTTTCTATGGGGTAACTTTTTGAAATTCGAGATGACCATTTTCATTGGCACCCTAATAATCATCATACGATTCAGAAGGTTATGAGAAAGCCTTTTTATGATCTATTTTATTGTATCGATACGACTTGAACAACCCATAAATAAGAAAAATAAATTGAAAATGAGAATAACCATTTATTTTCATTTATTTTTCGCTTAATTTTTCGGTACAGATTTTTAATACAGATTTTTATTTGCCAAAAATACAGATTTTTTAGAAAATTTTGCAAAATTAAATGTGGTAACCTTGGCTGGAACAAAACACGCGAAACTGTCAAACTGACGTCTCCTGACGTCATTCAGAGTTCTATGTATTGGAACTCTGGAATCATTTTTATTAACGTTTGCATTGAAAAATTGAACAAAAATTGCCGATTTTTCATGGGTTTCCCTTAACATGCACTGACGAAACTACAGCAGAAAAAAAATTACAGCACAGTCAGTCGAACTCTAACCGTGATGCCGAAAACAGTAAAGCTACTCCGTTCAGAAGTGTGCGCGTCAAAAGAACGGTACACCGCCGCGTCGAAAACGGACATCGTGCGGCACTTCTTGGACGCCGGATACACCCGAGGAAGATCGAGGGAGAGGTGGCTACATCGCTGCATGCGCTTGGTCGAGAGGTCGATGCAACTGGCCAAACTGTGAAAAAGTACCTGACGAACATGGACATACATGGCAGGAAGCGGAAGACTCGTCCACTGGTCTCGGAGCTGCAGGATCCGCAATGGCAGTGAACGGGGAAATTTATAGTACGAAATGCCTGCCGGAAGTTGCGTCGTTCATCAAGAAATACCATAAGGGCCGTCGGCCCACTACTCGAAGCGATCGTTAGAAGAGATGGAGCGGCTGAATATCCATGTGGTACTGAAGTCGGTGAACCCACCCAACGTCCCCCAGCTGCGTCCCATCGAGAATTTCTGGGCAAACCTGAAGCGTTAGATCTACTCCAACAATTTCGTCGCGAAAACTGAGAAGGAATTGATAAACAAAACGAAGATCTCAAAAACATGCCTACACGCATGTTTTCGTCCGCCATGGCGAATGTTCCGGTTAACTGCCGGAAGGCCACTCGGAAGGGCGTAGAATTTTTTTGCAAGTAAGCTAATATAATTACCTTCAATGGAAAATTTATCAAACTCAATTATCTGTCTTAGTTTTTTTTATCGCCATCCGAAAAAAGTCCATTTTTAATGCGAACGTTAGGGCCCACAATATTATTTCAAACTTTAACTGAACACATTCAATACTAATTCAACACTGCTCAAGTATTACTTTGGTATTGAAATTATCAAGTTATGGTATTGAAAAGCTGTTTCTCTCCAATTTTTTTGGTCTTATTCTTTGGTATTTTACTTCATATAACAAGGTTTGTACAAACAAAATTCTGATAAGAAGATCAGAATGAGGTATTCTTATGTAACGAAGTAGGATTAGGCGATCTTGGATCGATATTTAGAAGATCGATCTTTTTTTTCCGATTTCCGATTTTTTGGATCGATTCTTTGTACCCCTAAAAATCGTGAAAATCTATCCTTTCTTTTTGATTGTAGGAATATTTATTTTGTCTGAAGAAAAAAACCTTAATTATTTGAACGTGGTCAAACGTTACAATTGATATCAAACGTAATACTTTATTATGTTAGAACTAATTGTGTAACCAAATATTGTTATTTTCACATAGTTGAAGATTCAATAAATGTATGTATGAAAAGAAAAAAAAGGAATATTTCTGCAGATTTGTTTTTCAGTGAACATTGATGCTGATCTTATCAAAAATAACCCGACAACAAATTTCATGAACATTCGATCCCTTTCAAGGATATCAAATTAGTGGTTATAGGTCCTCCAAACCATTCTAATGTTCTGAAGATCATAGGTTCAATGTGCTCCATTGACTTTAATTGACATGAAATATGGAAAATAAATGTTTTTTTCCGATGTCAAATGACTTAAAAATGCATGAAACGTCGAGATCTGGTGTCATCTCGAAAAAAAAAGTTTTGGCCGAAAATCGATCTTCTGGGACTCAACCTGAGTGGCAATGAAGGTATGAAAAAAAAATAATCATAGAATTTAACGAAACCGCTGCAACAACTATTACAACCGTCCTCCTTAGATGCTTTGAACCCTCTGTTTTGATTTCATATTACTTTGGACATGCTACTATAGAGATCCGTCATTCGAGTTATTTTTATTCCGCATTCTTCTTGAGTGCGAGAAAGAAAGCAACGAAGATAAACGAAGACGAAAAGAAACATTACAAAAAATTCACAAATGTCAAATGGGAAACCTCGAGCAATAAATACGAGATTTTTCAAGTTTTACCCAAATAAAACCTATTTTCTGAGGTTCTAGAAGAAAAGATCCTCAAATATTGTTTCACAGTAATGTTCGAGTGGCGGAAAATGTTATTTTGATCTGCTCGAATGATTAATTAATGGTTTATTCCGCTATTTTATGAATTACATACAAATACTACACGACGCTTCGAAGTAAATTTTATTCATCATGCACTGGATGGATAAATATATGATTTTAGATCAACCAACTTCTTAAAAAAAACAGATTTCAAGGATCCAAATTTCTTACAGTTTTTTTAAGAGAAATTTCCCAGTGTTTAGACAAATACTATTGGCAACCCTTCTCAGATCATTGTTCTTCATAAGTTGTACATAGTCTGAACCACTCCTCATTCTCAGCTGCACAAACTGAGATTAATCACTTGCAGCGTGCCCGCACAAAAAACCACGAGTAGTATGAGCAAAGATTTGGGAGTGCCGGCAGTAATGATCCCACTTCAATATCGCTTTCTTGAGTAGTATCTCAATAGTAAGCATGATATAGCATCGCTCGCTCCTGGTGTTGGCAATACATCTGATTATTGGTATATTGTTTACAAACGCTTAAACTCAAACATACAAAAATAATTACTAGCGTCTATAATAAAACATATAAAACACTTTTCCATCCACTACAACAATGCTAGAAAAACCTATGGTCGAAAGATAACAGTAAAATTATATTTCAGTAGGTTAAAATATCCGGCATGTAAATGTGTCAAATTGGACAGGAAACTGCCCATTTATCTGAGCTGCCCCGACAAAAACTTCACAGACACAAGGCTTGCGAGGGCGTGAGGACATTAGGCCGGCATAGCATTATTTCCTCAACACCGGGCGTTCCCTCGTGAATCTGAACGTTTCGGTCGTTCCGTTAGTCGTTCCCGATTACGAACGAAAATAAAGCTTTACGTTATTGCCAATTTTTAATTAAAGCTTAGTGTGTTTGGTTAGAAAGGAGGGTATTGTAAAGTAAGGGAATGAGACACAACTCGCAATCTGATGGCCTATAATGGGTGAGATTTACAAATGAAATCGTCGTCACCGACGGATGGCCAAATGAGAGGCGAGAACTGAGATCCAGGATTGTAACTCAAGTGATGGTCCCTCCCAATCTACGATAAAAGCAGCAATGTCAAAGGGGACATATTTACCATGTGGGGGTATAATAAAAGTAATTTTGCAAATTATACTCGTTAAACGTTTGCGGCGCGTATGAGAGTCGTTAACGAATAAACGCACTCAATAAACCCAAAAAATGAATCAACCCACGAAAGAGCACAGCTCCGAGGGAAAGTCTCACACGTTCATGACACGGTTCGCTCATTAGTTTTATTCGCATTCTGTCATTTCAGGTTTCTTGGGTTCGCCATCGGGACATTCATCTGCTGACGGTGGGCCGGTACACGTACACGTCGGACCAACGCTTCGAGGCGATGCATTCGCCTCACACCGAGGAGTGGACCCTGCGGATACGATATGCCCAGCGAAAAGATTCCGGGATCTACGAGTGCCAGATTTCCACTACCCCTCCAATCGGACATTTCGTCTATCTCACGGTTGTAGGTGAGTATTGGGTGGTGATGGTACAAACAGACAGTCATAGAATGTTGACCTGGAAAAAATACGACTATAATATGCTTAAGTAAATCCAACTGTAGCTCATTATTTAATTAAGGCAATGTTTTTGTCCGATTTATCCTTCAGGATATATGAGGATGATTATCCGATTTCAATAAATCGCATGCGTATACTTTCGCCCATTTTTGTAATTCTGTGCTACGCAAAAATAGAACACAATAACACATCCTGAGGGTATGACTCTCGCTGACCTAGAAAGACTGCCAATTATTGTGGAGAGCGAAGTTGAATCCTCGAAACTTTGTGAACGGAAAGCATGATAAACTCCATACCGTTTTCTTTCCTTGTCATGATTATCTACCATCTTTGCATAATTATTCAGCTGAAAGACATTCGCGAAGATTTTCCATCAGGAACGATTGATGATGAATCTGACAATTGCCGTCAGAAGATTGATTCTATCGAAACGGGTCTCGTTTTGGTTTTTCTATTCAGGAAATTTGGAAATTTGAATGGAATTCGTTTGTTTGACATTTGTCAAAATAAAAAATATCTTTTCAACTGTTACACTTATATTATCTCTATTTCGGATTGACTATTTTGCCGACAAAATCTTCAGAAAGCTAACAGAAACATAACAAAGTAACTTCAACGCTGTCCTTCATTCACACAAACAATCCTTTCACACAATTTCACACAATGGAATCCAGAAATTGATCAACGCCTTCGAAACCAATTTGAGTTTTCAACTACCGTTCAAATATGAGTTTGCGAGAATTTTCATACACCATTCACCCGAAACACGTTTACCCTAAGCACATTTGCCCGAATGTACCAAATACCCGAATGCAACATTTACCCGAATGAAAAAGGAAAAATTTCGAACAATTAACATTATTAGTTTTGTCAAATATCGAAATGAGATTAAATCAAAGCAACATAAGTGAGCAACAAACATATGCAGTAAAACAAAAAATTGTAATGAGGAAATTTAAAAACGATGCGGGAGTATTTTTTTCGTTACGTTTCGTTTTACCATCACTTTTCTTTAAAGACGGTCATTCCATCGAAGGGAAAGACAAACATTTTGTTTTGAAAACAATTTGATTATCTGCTTCTTCTTTTTTTAAAAGATGGCCACTAACTACGTTTGCTAGTGAAAAACGTTTGCCACAGAAAATCCGAATCGAAACTATTGTGTGGTTGCGGCGAAGACGAAAGCAATAGCAATGAAACAAATTTTCATCTTCTGGTCTCCGCCAAAGAACACAACTCTCAACGTTGAAATCCGGCAACAATAATTGAAATCCCGAAAATTGAATTAAAGATTGAAAAAAATCACGATTAAGTCAGTTATCAGTTACCCAGCTAGCGACCAGACGACAGCAAGGCTTTCCAAATGGTATTTTTCAAGGCCGAGTTGTTTACATCATCATCATTACACCAGTAAAATCCAAACATACTACTGAAATCACAGAACCTTCCTTCAGTTTCAAATAAATATAAAACAGATTTTGGAATGCATCGAAATTTCCAAAATGGCAGCAGCGTTATTTTGTAGACGCAGCTGAAGATGGTTGATTCATGATTCATGCTTGTTCTTGCAAGAACAAAACACGCACTCAGTATGCATCGCGACATGCTTCTCGGAAATACACATAATTATAATGACAACATGAATAAAGGTGTGTACTCAATTTAAGAGCAAACAATCAAAAAGAAGAAGATATTTCATTTGATACCCATATGCAGGAATTACATAAAAAAGTAATTAGCCATTTTGTGACTGCGGCCATTTTGGTTTTGAGTTTTTCATAAATAACTATTTTCTACTAGTCAATGCCTTCAATTTTATGGAGCTTTGGTGATAAAAAAATTGTGTTTGATAAATTTCTTATGGACGGTAATTATATGAGTTTACACCAAGGTTTTTTTTTTACGCGGGGGATACGTACCTCGTAAAAAAATCGCGTAAAAAACGCGTTAATTGGAAAATCCGCGTAAAAAACCGCGTTAAATGGAAAATCCGTGTAAAAAAACCGCGTTAATTGGAAAATCCGCGTAAAAAAACCATGTCCCCTAATGATAGATATCAAATGGAACTATCCTTATGTATAACGGAAGTAAAAAGTTGAGTGTTGCTCGCTTCCGAAAACCCGTAGCTTTTTCCTGCAATTTCGTTGGTTACTGGTAACTATAGTTCGGTTTTCCTCACGAATGAGGTCATCTGCTGTTGCTAGAAGATTTCCTTGTGATTTGTACACTCTAGTGCAGATGCACGTGCAGTATCACTGTTGGACCGTCCAGAGCTAAGTAGACAAGGAAATCCATTCACGAATAGCTGCCCGTAAAAACCCCGTCCCGTTATACCGCCCGGTGAGCTACCCGTTATCCAATACCTAAAATCCACGTAAGAATCGTGATAAGGTGCGGCACTCATTTCCTTCATAAGCGTTAAGTTCCATTATAAGCACTAATTACCGTAATATGCTCTGAGGGAACAAAAGAGACGAATGTGAGCTGAGGGGGAGATGTGATATTGTACTGGTCTTTTTTTACGTTTGTTTACCACGTTAATTGGAAAATCCGCGTAACAAAACCACGTTAATTCGAAAATCCTCGTAAAAAAACCGCGCAAAAAAAACTGCATAAAAAAACCTGGGTGTACTTGCAAAAAATTCTACGCAATTGCGAGCGGCCTTCCGGTAGTTAACCGGAGTATTCGCCATGGCGGACGAAAACATGCGTGTAGGCATGTTTTTGAGATATTTCTCCGTTTTATTTATCAATTCCTTCTCAGTTTTCGTAACAAAATAGATGGATTAGATCTTACGCTTCAGGTTTGCCCAGAAATTCTCGATGAGACCCAGCTGGGGGACGTTGGGCGGATTCGTCGACTTGAGTACCACATCGATACTCAGCCGCTCCATCTCCTCTAACGATCGCTTCGAGTAGCGGGCCGACGCCAAATCCGACCAAAACACCACGTCTTCGCCCTTATGGTATTTCTTGAGGAACGACGGAACTTCTGGCTATGTTTTACTAGTCACGACCTTTAATTCGATGCCCATATTGATAGGGCTTTGAAAAAAAAAATAAAATATATATATATATATATATATATATAAATCTCGTGTCACGGTGTTTGTTACCGAACTTCTCCAAAACGACTCAACCGATTTTGATGAAATTATGCGTAAAAAACTTGGTAGGCATGAGAATTGGTTGTAAACTATATACGATACCGTTAGGATACCGATTACTATATATTTAATAACGAATAGGGTGACCCTATGCAAAAAGAAAATCTTATTTTTTCAATTAATTCATATAAACACAAATTTAAACCCCCATACCCTATTTTCAATAGTAATTTTTGTATTTTTGTATAAACAATATTATAATAATTTAACCGTCGTTCGCTTTTCAAACAGAACGAATTTATTTATGTTGTTAAATGACAGATGGCGCTACGCCCGCTACATCGAACTTTCATCCACACATTCGCAAGTAACCTCACTTCGCCTAAAGCCAGGCGTATCGCCGGCGAGCAGAAAGTATTTTTGAATGAGCACAACGTATTTTTGAAATACTTTAAATCACACTTGCTCGGTTTACAAAATGACAATCACGCTTTTGTCATCAATCCTGATAAAATATCTGCTGGAGAGCACGGGTGTAGATTCAATGCGCAAGCGGTCCTAGAATCATAGAAGGCGACTGCACAGTGACGCGAGAAATTGTGATTCGAAAAAAAACAATAATCTGGAATTCATCGTTAAAGCACATCGTTCATACGACTCACGACTCACTTCACTCTTCTTCAATAGCACTAATGTTCCTAACATTCGCCTTATCATCGTAGTATTACTCGCATCACTTTTAGTAGAACTTGGTTGAGATTTCTATGCCGAGCAATACACCTTGAATGTATTCTAAGTGACTAGCTCTGAAACATTTATGACTATAATGCAAGTCAGAAGGGTCTCTTAGACGAACAATCCCCCAGTCGTTCTGAAGGAACAAGACGGACATTGTGTAAACCTTAAACAACAAGACCCCGACAATAAACATCATTCCTCATTTTGAATTGTATCATATGATTATTCGATATGAGCGCCATTCTACGATGTCGTGAGCTGTGCCGGCAATTTATGATCGACATGTGTTCAAACAAAAAATGCAGTCCTGTCGGATTCGGTCCCACATATTGCTGGATGTATTCGGTTGAATGGTAGACGCGTGAATTACCTCATACACACATTTTTAGTTTGGTTAGTCGACAAAATCGATAGGCCCTGAGGAAATCTTTAGAAAGTCCATATATGTCTACTGATCAACCCGTATTCTGAAATCCGATGGAGTCAGAATTACCCGAATGGATTGCAATTTTGCATTCTATAATCCGTTCGACTCAAGTTCAATCGAGTTGTGCAAATGTGGCAACGTTGCCACACAATACGATATAGCCGACATTGAGCCTCGTGTTCCATTTATGTAAACCAAAAAAGGTTATGCATTTTCAGGTAGAATAAACACGCTTTCAAAACAATTATTTTGAATGAAAAATTAACTCTACACATCAAATGTGTTCTATGTAAAAAAATAATACATTCTGTACAAGTGGGGAAAAATCTTGAACGAAAATTGTTTCTGGTGATGACTTTATACTATAAAAATATATTCCTTTTTTTACTTTACATTTAACTTTTAAGAGATCAAACATGTCAGTTACGTTAATGAAATACATTGAATCAAGAAACATTATACACACTTTCGTTCAAATCTTTTCATTTGTTCTGTTTTATTGATCGCATTCGAATAATTTTATAGATCGTTAAAACATTCAAACACGCTTACAACACATTATATATGTTTCATTTAACACCCAAAATATTCACTAGAAATAATTTATATGGCAGAACAACGTTTGCTGGGTCAGCTAGTAATATATATCATGTATAAATTAAATAATATAAAATGATATAAATATGTAATCCACCATTTTGTAGCGTCCGCCATCTTGAATTCGCACTTTTCATTAAAAAACTGTGTTCTACTAGTCAACCTCTTTTGTTTGATACTCATATTGGTGGAGTTTGAAAAAAAATATATATCGCCATTTTGTGGTGTCGGTCAATTTGGATATGCATTTTTACAATGCTTCGTACTGTATGTTTCCCCGTTTACAGAAAGCCCCAAAAGAAAGAATGATGACTTGCAAATTACTTTCTCGTGAATTGCTCTCACTTAATGTGATATAGGAAGAAGCATGCAGATGGAGACCTATATCACATTTCAATCAAATATACTTATACCTGAAATTTCATACGCTCAGAATCAATTAAACCAATTCAACCAATTTGACAAACCAATACAATGTTTTTTGTATATTTTTGTCGGATTTTGAAATAAATTATCATTTTACACTTCACGTAACATTTTATCACAAGATGCACAAATTTTCACTCATTCTAAAGATCCGTAAGGATTTGGTATGCTTACTTTTAGTCTCCATTTTTCACAGCTTTGCGCCTTCAAAAAACAGACGAAATAACAGAAACTGACAGATGATTTTACAGACACATCGGTTGAAATGTTATTTTTTCTGTAGTGATAGTTCAATGTGGTTGAATATTGAATTTAAGAAGTGTATAGCTTTTCAAAAAAATGTGATTTTGTGTATGAAATTCCGTACACTAGAACATAATGGATTATCATATAAATTAATATTAATATATTAAGTCTACTGTTTGGTACTGTGGACCATGGCGAGATTTCGTAAACCACTATGTTCCATTAACAAATTGTTAGGAATGTCTAATTTTTTCCCAATAATGATGCGAAAAGACGTTTCTCATGATTTCTTTTGATCTCCTTGCTCTTATTTTTCACGCCCATGGTGGAATCCGAACTTTCAATCTACGCTCCCTCGTGTGCCACCTATCTTCACTGCTACGCGGGAGGTCATCGTCTACGTCAAGAACCAGTGACAGAGATTACCGGCGGGCCTGATTTATTTATCAATAAAGGTTCCACAATAAATCTCACCTGCATCGTCAAGTACGCCCCGGAGCCACCGCCAGCCGTAATCTGGAAGCACAACCGGGATGTAAGTATGGTTCTTCCACCCACGCAGCAAAAGTGCACTTTGTGCAGTAGGATTCCGACAATTCCATGATAAACTTTTTCTATTTCACCCCAGGACATAAATTTTGATTCGCCCCGGGGCGGCATTTCTCTCGTAACGGAGAAAGGCGTTCTGACCTCGAGTCGACTGCTGGTGCAAAAGGCGATAGCCAGCGATTCCGGACTCTACACTTGTGAACCCTCCAACGCCAATCCGGCCTCGGTCCGGGTGCATATACTAAATGGTAGGTGTCGACCGGCTTCGATAGCCGATTTGGTCCAATGATTGCTTTTGGACAAACTGATGAGTTCAATATCAATCTAATGAGTGCTATTTGCGAATGAACACACCCACATATCCAAAAGTTTCCCCCTACTAGTATAGTCTCCCCCTTCGTTCCAGGAGAACACCCAGCGGCGATGCATCATGGCATGTCGACGATACTGGCCGGCCCCAGCTTAGTAGTGTTCGTACTGTCCTGTCTACTACTCTACTACCATCACAGCATCCGGTGGAAGCACATGCTGACGTAGTAAATCCTCTGCCGCACCCGTCACAAATCTCCTTCTTTCTACAGTAACAGCAGCAGACACTCTTTTGTACAGACGTGAGATCTCATGAATCCCTACGATGAAAATAAGCAAACGAAATAAAACAAGTAACATCACAGTCTCTTTACCCCTACGATAAATTTCAAGGACCCTCCCCCACGTAACGAAACAAGCGGAAACAAAACGCAGAGGGATGATCCGTTTAGTCGTGTCAAAATCTAGTTAAAGGTTTAGGTTAGCATTAAGAGATAGGTTTTTATATAAATGTACATTTCGAAAACGGGACATGCTGACAAATGTGTGGGTAAGTGAAAGTGATCGAAAAAAAAACAGTGTGAGGTTTTATTGCGAATGCACGAGCAATTTGTTTTCGATTCCAATCAGTTTGAAATCGAAACAGAATAGTTAAACAATAGATATTTGTTTACGGATATACAGTGAGCGATAAATTGAATTTATTAATTAAATTTAAATTATCAGCGGTGAGTGAAAGGAGCGAGATGCGTGCCCGTGAAGTAGGATAATGGATGGATGGTTTTAAGGCATAGGGCTGAGCCTACAGCAGAGAAAGGTTTGAATCAAAATTATTTTGTTCTACTACTGGTAAGCTCACATGCACACGAAAATAATGTTTTGGTTGGATGGAAAAGCAAGACCCCTAGTAACGCAAATGTAACGAATAGATTTTAGAGCTTTTTCGATTGCAGTCGATTTCTGCTGTGGTATAACCGGTAACGCTCGCATTCCAAAGTTCCCCCTTCTTTACCCCCGGTGAATGATTGGAATTTATGACTTCCGGTATGAAAGCGCGGGATCGCCGTTTTGCGAAATGTGGTGATTTATCGTGAATCGCACATAACTCAACCGCAACAATAATAACAACCAACAGCAACAACGGTGGTGCATATCATACATGCACCATAATCGTGGTAAAATGTTGAAAGGCCTCTGGCTGGTGGAATAATTAATTATAATTACATACGGCGATTGCAAAATCGCATACATAAATTCTTTATTAATGCACGGGTCTTTTCAGCTTTACGATATGAGAGGTTTATTGTGGGTGAATATATGAAGCCGGAGTATTAAATACTTACAACGATTTGTGGAGTTAGGTTTGAAGAATGTTTCTGTTACTAGTTTGCATAAAGGTATTCGATATGGACTTAGGTATAGTTGTAAATCGCCGAGTTTTTTATACCTTGACTCGGCGGCTTCATCAATGTCATACCCTCAACTAATATTTTATTAATGTGTTTTTGAACAATGCAATGGATCACGCAAGTAACGAAAAGTTTCTTCTGTGAATATGTAATGGCCATCTTGGGAAAAAAGGTTTCCGAGAGCTTCTATCGAAGACATGAACAGTTTAGCAGTTAAGCATAATCTCGTGCCATTCGAACCATAAGAAGGTACCGTGATAATAGCTCGTGTAATCGTGAAAACGGCTGAACGTATCAATATGAAACGTTCACGGATGTTTAGGGAATACACTAGGTTAAAAATTTGCTTGCAAACATTGGAAATAACTGCAATATTTGCAGAATTATAGTGGATTTTGTAAAGCACTATAAAATCCTGTTTTCGGCACTTTTTTAAATTGATGCAAAAAAATTAAGCATTTTTTTTCTCGTTAAAGTAACAATTTACCCTTGTGAAACGTTCTTGGAACCAAATAAAAGGTGGTTGATAAGTTTAATTGGATTTGCTGTTAATTTGGTTGGCAAAAAATTGTATTAGTCCAGAATATTCTCCAAAAAAACAAAGAAAACACCTACACACCTACACAAACCAAGATAAAAATATGTACGTAAAATATTATAATGCCTGAAAATTGCAGCTTCAAAATTATGCGCATCCCATCGATATGCGTTGATTTTTGGGAAAAAGTGGAAAAAAAATATTTTTCGGACCACCCTGAAATGAAAATGGGCACCCTAACGAAAAAATGAAAAAATACGGGTCTAATATTTTGGGATAAGGACCGTTCTTTAACTACCAATTTTCATGGCTGTATATGTAGGTGGGAATAGAAATGCCCCGTATTGCATGAGTTTGCAATTCCAATTTCCCCGCGCATCTTGGGTTTGAAATCCGTATTGTTGAAACCGTATTCCGCTGTTATACTGGTTGCTCCTTTTGGTCGGTACAAATGAAGGTGCACAAATCGGGCCAATCAAAAATCAGAACTCAAAAAACCATTTAGTGCGTTTAGTCACAATTATTGAATTGTTTCCATCAAGAAATTTCATTCTGTGTGATAGATGCGATGAAATCTTTCCTTTAAATTGATGCAAAAATCTATGCAATCTATTGAAAAATGCTCGAGTTATAAACATTTGTAATTTTTCCTACATGATCAGAGTTCAGATTTTCATTTCCCACCCATATTTTTCTGTTATACGCAGTCGTTCTACGTCAGAACCGCTAAAAACACTTGCTTTTTATTTTGTTTTAGAACATTATTTTTTCATTAAGATGCCAATTTTCGTTTTAGGGTGGCCCAAAAAATCAAAAAACAAAGGGAAATATTATTGTTTCGGACCATTGGCTAATTTTGAAAAATCAACTCAAAAACGAAAAAAACACCTCTCATATTTTTGGATATAGAATGTAAGCTTTCAAGTATTCAAGAAAAAATATGAAACAATATAGCACCTTTTGGTTCCGAAACTATGCAATCAGTGAAAAACTCATACAATCAACTTTTGAAAAGGGCGTATCGATTTGAGTAAGAGAAATCTTTGATAATTTATATCTCAAAAACTATGAGTCGTACCGAAATAGTGCCTTAGAAAGAGCTATAGAGTATTGATGGTTGAATAACGGGTGTTAAATAAAAAATGAGAATTTTTTCAATCACATATAACTTTTTTTTTTCATCGATTTCAGTATTTTTTATTAATAACATAATGTATTTTCTTCAAAAAAATGTCAGTGAATGTTTGAGTAAGGGCCGTGGTCTGCTGTTCGACGCAACTTTGTCGCGATGCTCTCACAAGAACGTTGTACGGCACTTACGTCCATTTTCCGGATGCAATTCCGGATTCTTGTAGTCAGTTGCTTCGTGTCCTTGGCCCTCCAATTGTTTTTATACACTAGGGCACTGAGTGAGCCAAAGAAATCCTCTATTGGGCGGCACTGGGGCTAGTTTGTTGGGTTACGATCTTTCGGCACGAACGGTATCCTTTTCTCCTCAAGATACGCCAGCGTCTTCTTGGCGTAATGGGAAGACGCCTTGTCCGGCCAGAAGACGTGCTTCCCATCCGCGTGATGCTCGTTCAGGAACGGCAGCAGGATTTTATCGAGGCACTCTTCTCGATAGATTTGTTGGTTGATTGCCAGACCGCTCGGTTTAAACCAAGGCTTTGAAAAGCCCCGGTCGGAAATGGCGATGTACAACATAACCTTTTTTTTCAAACTTGTGCTTGAACTTGTACTTCACTTCAGGCGGTGTGGATGACTTGTCGCTGGAGTAGTAATTATCATTTCCTGGAATACGCCTTTTGGACAGCGGAAAATAGCTTTCGTCGTCCAGAACGAAAGACGTCCCGCGGTATTTTTTGGTCATCCACCGACACTGTGATTTAACCGTCTCAATCTGCTCCTCCGTGTACTCCGGCGACCTCGTCTTCTTTCTGCAGACGATTCCTTTCATCTTGAGGGTTCGATGGATCAATACGTGGGAGCAGCCATATTTCCGACCGGCGTCACGCAGGCTGGTTGCGTCCTTGTTGTCAAACATCTTCTTTAACGATGTCTTCCTCTGCTTCGTCATTATCGTCACC
Source organism: Toxorhynchites rutilus septentrionalis (assembly GCF_029784135.1). Classification (NCBI taxonomy): domain Eukaryota; kingdom Metazoa; phylum Arthropoda; class Insecta; order Diptera; family Culicidae; genus Toxorhynchites; species Toxorhynchites rutilus. The sequence continues at coordinate 286,430,101 of NC_073746.1, read as the reverse complement.
GAACGACCACTTCCGACCTTCCGCTCTACGTTCAGGGAACCCAGGATACGATATACCGTACTGACAGGTACATTTTCTTCCTTAAAATGTGCCACCGTGAATTTTTTTCCTTGCTGGAAATGCGTTTCGTAGAACCGTACAATGCGTTCGCGGAGTACGTGCTGTTTCGACGCCATCTTTGCTTTGAATAAATTCAAACTAGCAAAACCAAACACGCCTACTGTTTCTAGGGAGCCCAAAGAGCAATTTTCTTGGAGAAAATAAATTTTACGCTCTTTATTTAAGTTACTGAAAGGTATTGAAAAAATTCTCATTTTTTATTTAACACCCGTTATGAAAAAAATGTACACTGAGAAAAAAAAATTAGTACTCTTTTTTTTATTTACATTCAATTTGCAATATCCAATATACTTTTTTTTATTTTTTTTTTATTTTTTCATACAAAATAGAAGTCATGTAGAAAATTCAAAAAATGGGCCCAAGATGGTAAAACTATATTTGACGAACTTTGTGGAACATCGTATTTTTAGGAATTTTCGAAACTTCGAGTTTTTGTATATTAGCAGTCATTTTAATCACAAATTATGAATCCTGATGTTATTTAAAACAAAAAAGTTTATTATCAATCTCCTTCGAAATGCAACCATTTTCGAGATATTTTAAAAAAAATATTTCTAATTTATTGTTTTTTTTATAGTATATTTTCTTCTCAGTGTATATTTTTTTCAAATTAAGCCAACAATACTCTGTAACTCTGTGTATTAGAAAACACTATTTTCGGCACGACTCATATTTTTTCGAGATATAAAGTGTAAAAGATTTCTCTTACTCAAATCGATACGCCCTTTTCAAAAGTTACGCTTGAGTCAAAAAATGAACCATGATGATGTGTTTGGAAAAGTTGTTGGAAATTGTAAGCAAATTTATAAAATTTCATGAACATGACGGTATGACACGACAAGCATATTAAAAGGGATTATTTACTATAAAAAGACAATAAATTAGAAATATATTTTTTAAATATTTCGAGAATGGCTACATTTAGAAGGAGGTTGATAATAACCTTTTTTGTTTTAAATCACATCAGGATTCATAATTTGTGACTAAAAATGATTGTTAACATACAAAAAATCGAAATTTCGAAAATTCCTAAAAATTTGATGTTCCACAAAGTTTTGCAAAAATTTGGCAAAAGTTTTACCATCTTGGGCCCATTTTTTTAATTTTCTGCATGACTTCTATTTTGTATGAAAAAAAAAATATATGTATTTTGGATATTGCAAATTGAATTTTTATTTTGTAAATAAAAAAAAGAGTACTAATTTTTTTTCTCAGTGTACATTTTTTTCCTTATTCAACCATCAATACTCTATAACTCTTTCTAAGACACTATTTCGGTACGACTCATAGTTTTTGAGATATAAATTATCAAAAATTTCTCTTACTCAAATCGATACGCCCTTTTCAAAAGTTACGCTTGAGTCAAAAAATTCCCAATTGCTGTGGAAAACTCATATTTCCCCTAACCCAAACGGAATACACACTTTCATTCGAATCAAAAATACTAATGTTTTGTCATTTGTCGATTTGATTTGGAATTGCTGGATTGTAATGACGTGAAATGTTTCAACTTCAACAATATATTGACGAAATATAATGTGTATCCCGAAATGTGGTAGCCATAGCTTCCAGCTGTCTGTTGTGATTTTGGTCGCATCAAATATTGAAAAGTTCCAACAGTTAATCAAACCGTTAATACGCCGAAGAAAGGATGTCTAGAAACGTTCGACTGTGCGTCTAGTTTTTGCCAGAAAATTTACCAGAGAGTTGGTAAAATATCAATAATAACTTTTTGCAACACGATAACACGTCGCCTCAAACACCCTACCCTTGGGACGCGCCACCGAATGGCCTAGATGTACCCTAAATACCTCTAATACCGTTAGCTATATCAAAAACAACAATTCATTTTCTGGGAATATGTTTTCAGACGATTTGAACAGTTACACAAAATTCACAGAAGGAGATCAAAGTGATGCGAAGCGTTCGTGCGATTGGGTTAAACGTGTGTACTGTATCCAATGGTAGATAATTTAAAGGCGATGAATACATCAAAATGTTATATTATTTTCTCCATTTACAATCCTTATCGTAGTTCAAAAGACATTATTGTGTTGCATTGTATTCGTTACATTACAGTTGTACTAGGGGTGACCATTAGGTGGAAGCCGTAATTGATTGAGACTCATCTGAAGTTTGGTATACCACACAATAGAACAGCAATTTCTAGCCACTAGCCAAAAACTATCCATCCTAACCAGAACCGGTGTTGGTGGCGTTGCGTTTGAACCAATTTTGTATAAAGTTTGTAAATAGCACATAAATCATTCAATGGAGTACGTGTGCGAGAAGAGCATAGCCAATTCAGACAGCAAATAATACTAATAAGAGATGAAATGAAATTTCCCTTTTTGGACAGATTGAATACGAAAGACAGTTCAACGCTGGGAAACTTAAAGAAACCTGTTAAGAAGTGATAAAGAAAATAAAACGATAGTTGATCAGTCCGAAAATAGCGATATAACAAACATACAAATGTCAATCTCATCAATTATTCAAATCCAGGTGAGCTCAGACACACATAGAGAGAGAGAGCAGTCGAAGAACAACTGCAACTACATGATTTCATAGCGAACGTATTGTTGATAACATATCACTAAAATCTGATTTTTCTGTGTGGAAGCGAAATGGCAGAATGTCATGCTGGGATTGCTTTGGGCAGATACGTTAGATGGATTAATCGATGTGAATCCAGTTACCTCTCCCAGTTTTGTTTGTTGGGATTGTAGTTTAGCAAATTGGAAAGGCAATTGAAGTTTCGAACGCAAATGAACAACTTTTTACTTTACAAACCGATAGCAAAAAGCAGACACAAATCGTTGAACTGTGAACAAATTTTATTCCTTCGTTCGTCCCCGAAGGTTCGTTGTTGATCCGAAGCATGTAAAGTATTGAAAAGTGTACAAAGCAAAAACTAGGGAAAATGAATCAGTAGCATAATGAAACGGGATGCAAAATTTATACCGGGGAGCGAAGCCCTTGCACCGAACCGAACGAGAGAGAGAGAGAGAGAGGGAACAAGTGCAGATTAAAGTTAGCAGTGGTACTAGAATAGAACAAAGCAGAGAATGTTTCGTTGCAAACAAACGACGATTTGAAACTCCACTAAATGTAAGCAAACGATGAGAACAAAAAGTGACAAAAAGTGCAAGCGAAGCTTGGCACTTGCAGTTCACTTGAAAGTTATACTAACTTTGTTTTTTTTAAAGGTGTAAGTAAATTGAATAAAAAAATGAAAAGAAAAATGAGTAACAAAATTAGCTCTGGTAATGTACCCATTTTCTTTTGCGGTCCGAAAAGTTGTCCTATGATATTTACTAATACCCTGAACGAGAAAGAAATTATTTTTGTTTTTTTTTTATTTCCCTCGGATTATGAAATTTAGATATTATTTCGACACAGGGGTTAAGTAACAGGAGATTTTTATTATTTTTTTTTTATTAATCCGATTATTTTTACAGGCTCAGTTACATAAGTTTAATGGAGCCAAACTCTTAACTATATTTCAACTAAAGGGTGTGTCACATCAAATTGCATCACGAAAAAACGCTGTAGAAATTCGCCCAGTAGACCGATCCTTTTGAAAATTTTAGACAGTAAAATAAAAACTAACTTTTGGCATTTTCTTTTTATTCATACTTCGAGCCCAAGTCCGTATGCCTTCCTCTTTACCCCGTCCATAAGGTTCTGTACAACGTCAGGTTGTAGTTTTTTTGAACAGAAATCCATTTGCTCTTGAAGTTCGCCTCCGATTTGACAACTTTTGGGTTCTTCCGGAGGGCCTGCTTCATAATCGCCCAATATTTCTCTATTGGGCGAAGCTCCGGCGCGTTGGGCGGGTTAATTTCCTTTGGCACGAAGGTGACCCCGTTGGCTTCGTACCACTCCAACACGTCCTTTGAATAGTGGCACGAAGCGAGATCCGGCCAGAAGATGGTCGGTCCCTCGTGCTGCTTCAATAGTGGTAGTAAGCGCTTCTGTAGGCACTCCATAAGGTAAACCTGCTCGTTTACCGTGCCGGTCATCACAAAGGGGGCGCTCCGCTTTCCGCAAGAGCAGATCGCTTGCCACACCATGTACTTTTTGGCAAACTTGGATAGTTTCTGCTTGCGAATCTCCTCCGGAACGCTGAATTTGTCCTCTGCGGAGAAGAACAACAGGCCCGGCAGCTGACGAAAGTCCTCTTTGACGTAGGTTTCGTCGTCCATTACCAGGCAATGCGGCTTCGTCAGCATTTCGGTGTACAGCTTCCGGGCTCGCGTCTTCCCCACCATGTTTTGCCTTTCGTCGCGGTTAGGAGCCTTCTGAACCTTGTATGTACGCAGGCCCTCCCGCTGCTTGGTCCGCTGGACGAATGAACTTGACAAATTCAGCTTATTGGCGACATCCCGGACCGAACTTCTCGGATCACGTCTAAACTGCTTAACTACGCGCTTGTGATCTTTTTCACTGACGGAGCATCCATTTTTGCCGTTCTTCACCTTCCGGTCGATGGTTAGGTTCTCGAAGTATCGTTTTAATACTCTGCTGACCGTGGATTGGACGATTCCCAGCATCTTACCGATGTCCCGATGTGACAACTCCGGATTCTCGAAATGAGTGCACAGGATTAATTCACGACGCTCTTTTTCGTTCGACGACATTTTTCCAAATTTACGAAAAATTGACAGTGAAGCATGGCCAACGTGATCTATACACTCTTATCTGATTATAAGCGAAAGCTGAAGATATAATTCCTAAAAATTAAATTTCTACAGCGTTTTTTCCGTGATGCAATTTGATGTGACACACCCTTTAGCATATATCAACATGTTGTTTCCTTAATTCTATGGTTAATGAAATAGGAAACCGATTACTCGCGGTCGACTCGAGTTTAGAAGGGTGACACATTTTCATTAGGAAAAGGATGGGATGTAAGGAGATGTGTGTTTACACTCGCACTCACATTCACATTCACATTCTCATTCACTCTGAAACTTCACACTCAATTTTTAAAACTATCCTTACATTTAATATGTATTTACAATTTAACTTATTCTAATGTTAGTAGGAAGGGAACCGATAGCTCGCGAAGGACGAAAAGGAGGGGAAAAGGATGTATGAACAATCACACTCGAAGATCGATAGCTTTAAGGAAAACATATATTTGGGACATGTAATCAAGGTCTAACCGAGCCAACACATCTCTCACCGGCACATTGGACTGCCTTCCTCCAGCCCGAAGGGAGTTTTCTAAATTCGATCTGGCGACAAGATACACCTCACACTACCAAACAACGTGTTCGATGTCGTGGTAACCATGGCCACAACCGCAGAGATTGCTGTCGGCAAGATTAAAACGAAAAAGCAGCGCGTCTAACGAACAGTGATTGGACATGAGTCGGGAGAAGGTGCGAATAAAGTCCCGACTCAAGTCCAGACTTTTGAACCATGGTTTGAGGCTAACCTTAGGGATAATTGAGTGGAGCCACCGGCCCAATTCATCTTCATTCCATTTGCGTTGCCAGTTAACGATGGTATTTTTACGAACTAAAGAATAAAATTCATTGAAGGCGATTTGACGCTGATAAATTTCGCCTTCAATTGCACCTACCTTTGCTAATGAGTCTGCCCTCTCATTACCCGGAATTGAGCAATGTGAAGGGACCCAGACAAAGGTAATGACATAACAGCGTCTGGATAAAGCACTCAAAATTTCTCGTATTCTCTCAAGGAAGTACGGCGAGTGCTTTTCCGGCCTCACTGAACGGATAGCTTCGACAGAGCTCAGACTATCCGTTACAATGTAATAGTGTTCAACAGGTCGTGAGGCGACGCTGTCCAGCGCCCAGTGTATTGCTGCCAATTCAGCAATATACACTGAGCAAGGATTCTGAAGACTGTGTGAGGTGCTAAAAAATTTGTTGAACACTCCAAATCCTGTGAACTCATTCATAGAGGACCCATCAGTAAAGTACATATTATCACAATTGACACGCCCATACTTTGTTTCGAAAATTGTAGGAACGATCCCCGATCGATGATAATCTGGAAATCCATGGATGTCCTGCTTCATGGACAGATCAAAATGCACAGAGGAATTGATGTAGTCAGGAAAACATACACGGTTGGGAATATACGAAGAAGGATCAACCTGCATGGAGACGAATTCATGATATGAGCTCATGAATCCAGAATGAAAATTTAGCTCGATCAGCTGCTTAAAATTTCATATCACCAATGGGTTCATAACCTTACACCGGATGAGGAACCGAAGAGATAATAAATTGAAGCGATCTTTTAGTGGGAGTACGCCTGCCAAAACCTCGAGGCTGGTATGCGTTGAGGGCATACATCCCAACGTAATACGGAGACAAAGATACTGAATTCGCTCGAGTTTAATGAGGTGTGTTTTGGCAGCTGATTGAAAACAGAAACTGCCATACTCCATCACTGAGAGAATAGTTGTTCGATACAACATTATAAGATCTTCGGGATGAGCTCCCCACCAGGTGCCGGTGATTGTACGGAGAAAGTTTATTCTTTGTTGACATTTTTTACTCAGATACCTAATATGGGCCCCCCAAGTACATTTGGAGTCGAACCAGACCCCAAGATACTTGAATGACATAGCATGTGTGATCGGTTTACCCAAAAGTTGAAGCTTTGGTTTTGCTGGTCTATGCTTCCTAGAAAAAACCACCATCTCTGTTTTCTCCGTGGAGAATTCGATCCCTAGACCAATGGCCCAGGCTGAAAAATTGTTCAAAGTATCTTGTAAGGGTCCTTGCAGGTCGGATTCGTTTGATCCTACGACAGACACCACTCCATCATCTGCAAGTTGTCTTAGGCTGCAATTTTGTGTAAGGCAATTGTCGAGGTCGCTTACATAGAAGTTGTACAAAAGGGGGCTTAAACATGAGCCCTGGGGGACTCCCATGTAGGAGATCCGACTTACTGTCGAATCCCCATGAGAAAAATTCAAATGTTTCTCACAAAGCAAGTTATATAACATATTATTCAATAGAGGCGGCAGACCCCGAGAGTGTAATTTGTCTGACAGGACCTCTATTGAAACAGAATCAAAGGCCCCCTTTATGTCCAAGAATACTGAAGCCATTTGTTTTTTTTTTCGGCGTAAGCCATTTGAATTTCTGAAGAAAGCAACGCAAGACAATCATTCGTCCCCTTGCCCCTGCGGAACCCATATTGTGTATCTGAGAGTAGGCCATTCGTTTCAACCCATCGATCAAGGCGAAAGATCAGTTTCTCCAACAATTTCCGTATACAAGACAGCATTGCTATTGGGCGGTACGAATTGAAGTCGGACGCGGGTTTTCCGGGTTTTTGAATAGCTATAACTCGTACTTGTCTCCAATCATCTGGAACAATATTATGTTCCAGAAACCGATTGAATAAATTCAACAAGCGATGTTTCGCCACATCAGGGAGGTTTTTCAACAAGTTGAACTTAATTCGATCCGATCGCAGAGCAGAATTGTCACATGAAAGGAGAGCAAGAGAGAATTCTACCATCGAAAACTCAGAACTTTCTTCGAAGAACGAAGGGGGTCTTCGTAGCCACTTGGTTACGCGTTCGCTTACCAAGCGATCGATCGTGAGTTCAAACTCAGGGCCCTCAATTGACCATCTTTGTGTTGTTATAGAATAACTACGTCCACGCAACCATCATCAGCGATGGAAATCGATCCACGGTGGAACAAAGATCGATTCATCCATACAACTGCTCTGCTCTGCAAGAAATATCGGGCTGCTGTTCTATAAATAACTCAACAATGATCAATATCAACTGTCTCCGCTGTCCGGTCTGCTGAACAATGGAAGAACAGAAAGAATACCCTTACGCCTAAATGGCTACTACTGTGTAATTTACCATAATGTAATGGAACAGAAAAACTTAACGCCTAAATGGCTACTACTAACTACTGTGTAATTTACAATTTATAGAAACATAAAATCACGTTATGATATGCACACCAAAGGACCACGATCAGCACATTCCAAACATCGTACGATCGCGGCCAGCCAATAGCCATCGTTCCGCTGCATCAGCATTACTCATCGATATATACCAGCAGCAGAACCCACGACGCCGTTCAGTTCTCATTCAAATTCTTTCCGTGACCGTCCACGTTTGCTTAATAAATGATATTTAGATAATAAACTGTATGTTGATTATAATAAACGTTTTTTAAAAGCTGAACGTCGAAGGCCACAACAAGATTGGCGCAGCCGTGCGGTTTCAGTGAGTGGAATAGTAACGAGTGTGAAAAAACAGTGTTATAATCAGGATTGGTAAATCCGATTAGAGTGAATCCGCGAAACATTAATACGAACTGTAGAAAGTGCTAGCATCTGACGCCGCTATCAAAGTGACGAAAGAGTTGAGGTTCCACCGCACACCGCACCCCACCACTGGAAGAACCGAAGAACCCCGCACACACGATTGCAAACGGTAAGTTTTTTTTCTCTCTTCTTTCTACGCCCCCACATTCTAAGTGAAATAAAACTCGCCCCGGTCAGTGATTTTTTTTGTTGTGCATCGAAGTCCGTTCTAAGAGAGAGACTCGGACGCAATTTTAATTATTACTTACCGCGTGGAGTAAAAGTGTTCTAAGAGAAGTTTTACTCCACCTGGAATTGTGAATTCTAAGCGAAGCACACTTCCAGAAGCCACACGAGTTCTAAGCGAACGTGTGTGCTTAAAAATTAACAAATTTGTGTAAACGGTGCAAGGCTTCATTAATGCCAAAAACACCAAAAAGTGCTCTGAAGAAAACTCGCAGCTTGTGGAAAAGCATTAATCACAGCAATTGCGACTCTTCGGACTCAGAAGAAACCATTTCATCCGTTGACTCAGGAGACTTGGCACACATCCCAATTGAGAATCCCCCCTCATTGGAAAATTTATTAATTGAAGAAAGCTCAGATATGGAGCAAATCGGCGCGCAACTCCAGAAAATGATGGAGATGATGGACGCATTTTCCACCAAACAAAAGGAACATGACGCCATGTTCCTGCAAATTGAATCGCATTTAAATGGAACAACGCCAGCAGAACAACCTACTGCACAACCGGTAATATACGAATATCACCAACCAACAACCAGTTTTGAGATGCTATGCAGAATTCCGGATCCAATCAAAATGATTCCAACATTCGACGGCAATTCGAAACAATTGAATGCGTGGCTAACAACTGCTCAGGAAACACTCAATGCTTTCAAAGAGCACGTTACGCCAGTGCAATTTAAAATGTATACCACTGCAGTAATACATAAAATCCAAGGGAAAGCAAAAGACATAATATGTCTTGCCGGTAACCCAGACAATTTTGAGCAAATTTCGGAAGTTCTGACAAATGCTCTCGGCGATCGTCAAGAACTTTCCACGTATAAATGCCAGTTATGGCAATGTAAAATGACTGAAAATATGAGTATTTCGAGATACTACAATAAATCAAAAAATATTATTCAAAATATTAAGACCTTGGCGAAACAAACAGAAAAATACCGTAACAACTGGGAAGTCATAAACGATTTTATAGAAGAAGACGCCTTGGCTGCTTTCATCGCCGGACTAATCGAACCATATTTTGGCTATGCTCAAGCCGCAAGGCCGAAAGATATAGAAGATGCCTATGCATTTCTATGTAAATTCAAATCAAAAGAAATAACAGCACAAAACATGACTTTTGATTATTCTCCAAAAAAGTATCAGAAGAACAAAGATTTCGATAACAAATCAAGCAGTAAAAATCCTCAATTGAATAAAAATCAGAAACCCTTCAAATTGGATCAAAAAAGAGAGCGAAATGAAATTGAACCGATGGACGCTACTACTACACAGAGCCGTCTGACAATAAATAGGAAAACAATAAATAACCATGAGACAGTCAAAGATGATCCTGAGGATGATATTGCAAAATCAGACACTGAATCTGAAGATGATCTTGATCTAAATTTTCACTTGGGATACACAAATCTAAATCCAACTTAAATTACTTACCCTATCTCAAAATTAAACATCCTAAAAATAATCAAACCCTAAATATTTTGATAGATTCTGGAGCAAACAAAAATATTATTGCACCAGGAATCTTGGGAAAAACTAGCACCGTACCAAATACGAAAATAAAAAACGTGTGTGGAACCAACAGTGTAACCGAAAAAGGAAAAATTGCTTTGTTTAACGGCGCTTTCAAACCCTTCACGTTTTACGTCTTGAAATTTCACAACTTTTTCGACGGCTTAATAGGATCGGAAACATTGGCAGAACTCAAAGCACGCATCAATTACGAAGACGAAACACTAACACTATTAGACAAACAATTTTCATATGCCAAATTTTACCCCACCAAACAACTTTACAATCATTTTGTAACAATTGAGACCACAAATAACGGTGATTGGCTTGTCCCCTCTTATCAAAAACTTTACAAAAATATCTTTATTAATCCTGGACTCTATAGAGCAGAAAATAATAAAACAACCGTCAATGTAATTTCCACATGTAGAAACCCCATAAATATTCCGAAAATTGGATTAACAGTTAACAATTTTGAAACCATTTCTCCCTTCCTAATAAAACACTCAGAATGTATTTCTGAAAATGAAATTAATGACATCATTAGAACAAATCATCTTTCATCATTAGAAAAAACCAAATTAATTCAAATTCTTCACCAACATCAAGCAGTTGTATCTAAAAAGGGGGAAAAACTCACATCCACATCAGCCACTAAACATAAAATTTTAACCACTAACGATATGCCAATTTACACAAAAAATTATCGGTACCCACATCATTTCAAACTAGATGTTCATGAACAAATACAAGAAATGTTAGATAATGGAATAATTCGACCTTCCAAAAGTCCGTACTCCTCACCCATATGGGTGGTCCCAAAAAAAACAGACGCATCTGGAAAGAAAAAAGTACGAGTCGTAATCGATTATAGGAAGCTTAACGAACATACTATAGACGATAAATATCCTATGCCTCAAATTGAAAAAATTTTGGATTCCCTAGGAAAATCTGAATATTTCACAACTCTTGATTTAAAATCGGGATTCCACCAAATTCCAATGGACCCGAAACATATCGAGAAAACAGCTTTTTCTACAGACAAAGGGCATTTTGAATTCACTAGAATGCCTTTTGGGCTTAAAAATGCTCCCGCAACCTTTCAGAGAGCAATGAATGATATCCTCGGTGATTATATTGGAACGAAGTGCTACGTGTATCTTGACGATATAATTATTATTGGATATAATCTAGAGAACCACTTAGAAAACCTTCAATTAATTTTAAAGCGTTTATCCGATTTCAATTTAAAAATTCAATTAGATAAATGCGAGTTTTTGAAAAGGCAAACAGAATTTTTAGGACACATCATAACATCCGAAGGAGTAAAACCAAATCCCGAAAAAATTGAAAAAATTCTTCAATGGCCTTTACCGAAAAATCAAAAAGAAATTAAACAATTTCTAGGTTTAATCGGTTATTACAGAAGATTTATTAAGGATTTTTCAAAAATCACACGACCCATGTCGAAGTATTTAAAGAAAGACTCGACAATTGAATTACAAGACACTTCATACATAAATTCCTTTAATACTCTTAAAAAAATACTATCCACAGACCAAGTACTGGCATATCCGCAATTTGATCATCCCTTCATTTTAACTACGGATGCATCTGGCTTTGCATTAGGAGCTGTCCTATCACAGATACAGGACAATGTCGAAAGGCCAATCGCATTTGCATCACGAACACTTTCGGATACCGAGTCACGATACGCCACAAATGAGAAAGAAGCATTAGCCATAATATGGGCGGTAAATAAATTTAAACCTTACCTGTATGGTCAAAAATTCACTCTTGTTACGGACCATAAGCCTCTAACGTTTATCAAAACTTCTGATAAGAATTCTAAAATCTTACGATGGCGCCTAGACCTAGAGAATTACGACTACGAGATTAAATACAAGGAAGGAAAATCCAATGTTGTAGCAGACGCCTTAAGCAGAATGCCAATTGAAGCAAATGTTTGTATCACAAATAATAACACATCTTCTAATATTTCAGATCCTAGAGACCAAGAGGACGGTGAAGCATCTGTCACCAATAATCCCCCACAATCGGACATTCCCGAGAACCATCCAAACCTTTCCGATTCCCAAACAATTCACTCTGCCGACGACTCCTCCAACTATTTCATCCATTTCTCCGAACGCCCGTTAAATTATTTCCGTAACCAAATGATTTTCAGAATTTCTCGACTGGATACCATAATACAAGAAACCCTATTCCAAAATTATCACAGAACTATAGTATCTCAAAATTCTTTCGATAAAGATCAAGTTACACACTTTCTCAAACTCTTTCATAACGGTAGACAAACTGCTCTCATGGCTCCAGAAAACCTCATCCAAACTATCCAGGAATCTTACAAGGAAAACTTTAGTCAGAAAGGCCATTTTGTTTTCACAGACCGAATGGTAGAAGATGTTCAAAATGAAAATAGACAGGACCAATTAATTGCAAAAGAACATGAAAGGGCACATCGCGGTATTACCGAAGTTGAAGCTCAAATTAAAAGATCTTATTTTTTCCCCAACATGTGCATAAAAGTGAGAAAATTTATAAACTCTTGTGAAATATGTAATACCCATAAATATGAGAGGAAACCATTCAACATAAAAATTTCTCCTAGGCCCATTACCGAAAAACCATTAGAAAGAATACACATGGATATATTCATAATAGATAAACATTCCTTTTTGTCACTTATTGATTCATTTTCAAAACATCTTCAAATGATATTTATAAAATCAAAGAATTTAGTACATGTTCAAAAAGCACTAGGAAAATACATAAGTACATTTGGAGTGCCCAGACAAATCATAACAGATCATGAAACAACATTCAGATCTATTCATCTTAAAGACTTTCTCAGCCAACTAGGAACACAGATAGACTACGCAGCATCTTCCGAATCCAACGGACAAATAGAACGTGCACATTCTACCATTATTGAAATATTTAATACAAACAAGCATAAATTCAGAACTATGGGCACAAAATCAATTGTTAAATTATCTGTAGCATTATATAATAACACTGTACATTCTTCAACACAATACACACCAAACGAAATTCTCTTTAACCAAAATAATATTGTTAACCCTCAAGAAATAATTAAAGACGCACAAGAATTATTCCTCAAAGCTAAGTTAAATATGGAAAAATCACAAAAACAAATTGTAAAACAAAATTCAAAGAAAGAGGAACCTCCAATTATTAATGATAAACAGGAAGTTTTTGTTATTCCCAACATCCGTACCAAAAAACAAGCTAGAGCCAACAAAACCAATGCTAACGAAGTAACAGATCGCACATTCAAAAATAACTGCGAAATAAAAAGACACAAAAATAAAATTAAAAGACCAAAAAAAAGATAACTTTTCTCTTTCTATCTCACATTGTATTACAGATGCTCATCTCATACATAGGAATCATCATCGTCATCTCAAGAATTTCATGTCAGGAGCTCACCATAAGAAATCTTCATAACGATCTTATATTAATGCAGAAGATTGGTTCTTGCAAAATCCAAACGGGAAATATTAGGATAATACATCCAATTAATCTTACAGACCTAGAGTCAACAATCAACCAACTTACAAGTTTGGTATACAATAATCAAAAGAATAATAATGTACTTAATCAGATTAGCAAGCATAAAATACGCGAATTGTATTCTAATCTTCTACAAATTAAACCAACTATTCATAAGAGGACCAGAAGATGGGACATCATAGGCACAGCATGGAAATGGATCGCCGGCAGCCCCGACGCCCAAGACCTACGAATCATCAACAGGAGCTTGAACCAACTAGTCAGCGAGAACAATCATCAAATCAAAATCAACGAACAGATTGGCAACAGTATCTCTGAATTAACAACCGCAATTAATCAAATAATTGAGAAACAGCATATCAATCAAATCATCCTCGACGATATCGACATAATTACAACAATTCTGAACATCGACACTATCAACAAAATTCTAATCAACATTCAAGAAGCAGTACTCTTCTCTAAAATGCGAGTTACCAATAGCAGAATATTATCCAGCAAAGAAATTAACCTGATAAAAACCATCCTCAACAATCAAGGAATTCAAATGGACATACCTGAAGAAGCACTCAATCTAGTGACCCCAAAAATAGCCACTAGCGAAAATACTTTACTGTACATTATCCACGTCCCAGAAATGGAACCGGAAGAATCAACAATTATCCGTATATACCCAATAAATCAGAACGGTATTGTTATAAAAGAATATCCCCAATTCGTAATCAAACAAGGTAGACAACTCCTTACCACAACGGAACCAGAAAACTACGTCCAATTAACATTTACACAAAAGAGTTCAAAGACTCATGCATTTACCCACTTATAATGGGCAACGATCCGCATTGTGTGATGGAAAAAAGTGAAGAAACATCTGCAAAATTAATAGCTAATAACAAGGTCCTGATCACTAATGCAAAAGACCAGGAGTTACGTTCCGATTGCGGACCTAGTAACAGACATCTTTCCGGAAGTTTCATAATATCTTTCTCGAACTGCACGGTTACCTACATGGAACGCAACTTTACTTCAATCGACAAAATTAGCGAAGTTGAAACATTCCAAGGAGCTCTTCATGACCTTTCCATTAAAAAGCAAATCATAAACGATCACGATGTGGCAAAAATAGAAGAAGTAGCACTCTCGAACAGGAAACATTTAGACAAAGTATTCCTTCAACAAGAATCCGACCAAAAATGGAAATGGAGTCTAGTAGGAGGGACATCCCTGTCCTCAACTCTATTGATTATTATTCTATTTTTAATCTATTATCATCTGAAAGCTACTCAACAAAGGAAATCAAGGAAACGCCAGAAGTTGATAAACCTCGAACTCAACAACATCCTGCCAGGAATTCAGAGTAACCAACCAAGTGCCGAGGACGACACTTTTTCACCCCCCCGATGAATCACGTTATGATATGCACACCAAAGGACCACGATCAGCACATTCCAAACATCGTACGATCGCGGCCAGCCAATAGCCATCGTTCCGCTGCATCAGCATTACTCATCGATATATACCAGCAGCAGAACCCACGACGCCGTTCAGTTCTCATTCAAATTCTTTCCGTGACCGTCCACGTTTGCTTAATAAATGATATTTAGATAATAAACTGTATGTTGATTATAATAAACGTTTTTTAAAAGCTGAACGTCGAAGGCCACAACAAGATTATAAACATATGTACATGTACACGATTAAAACCCGGCTCTGTTACAGCTAAAATGCTAATGAGCCTAATAAATAAATGGGATAAAAAAAAACTCAGAATCAAGATCGCACCTATCTTGTGGTATATTTCGAACAATTTTTTGCACAGGAGCGGAATCGGGACAAACTTTTCGTGCAAAATTTAAAATCCATCGATGTGAATATTCTTCGCTTTCATTCGTTGAAGAGCTATTTCTCATGTTTCGAGCCACTTTCCATAATTTTTTCATTGACGTTTCTCGTGACAAAGCTCCCACGAAATTTCGCCAATAAGCACGTTTTTTCCCTTTGATCAAATTTTTGAACTGATTCTCAAGGGCTAAATACGTTTGAAAATTTTCAGGAGTTCCACGTTTCCGAAAAGCTTTAAATGCATTCGATTTTTCTATATAAAACTTGGAACATTGACTATCCCACCATAGATTGGGAGGCCTTCGGGAAATGGTGGAACCTGGAATGGGTTTCGTTTGAGCGCGAACTGCGCTGTCATAGATCAAACGAGAAAGGAAGTTATACTCCTCCAATGGAGGTAAACCATCTCTGGAATTGATGGCTAGAGCAATCGCGTCCGCATACTTTTTCCAGTCAATGTGTCTTGTGAGGTCATATGCCATGTTTATAGATTCAGAAGAATTCGACCCAATGGTGATGGAAATTTTGATTGGCAAGTGATCACTACCGTTGGGGTCCTGGATTACATTCCACTTGAAATCTAACGATAATGAATTCGAGCAAAGCGAGAGGTCAAGAGCACTTGGGTTTGCAGGAGGTTTAGGTACACGTGTTGTTTCCCCAGGGTTCAAAACGGTCATATTGAAGCTGTTACAAAGGTCATATATCATCGATGAACGATTGTCGTCGTACTGTTACCCCAGGCAGTTCCGTGAGAGTTGAAGTCTCCCAAGATCAATCGTGGCTCAAGAAGCAGTGAGCACATGTCAACAAGTTGCTGGCGGCTAACCGCAGCTCTCGGAGGCCAATACAAGCTGACAATACAGAGGTCTTTGCCTCTGATGTTTGCATGACAAGCAACAGCTTCAATCCCTCTAATAGGTGGAAGGTCAATTCGAAAAAAGACGGGTGGGTAATGTCGTGGACATAACCGGAGTGACGTAGGACTATACAAAGGGGACAGCTTTTGTTAAATATATATTTTAAATATATTGTTTTATTTTCTTCTCCTACATGAATACCTACCTATCTACCTGAAAAATGGATTAGTTTACTGTTTACTCTTTATGAATATGTTGATGGTTCTGAAAAGAACCTTTGGTGTTGTGTTTTTGTTATCACTCGATATTCCCATCTTGTTCGGTTAAACCTTCCTGTTTAGCTATTGCGTTTGCCACTCGCCACAGCTTTCACAGTTGGAAAATTTCTTCCCATCCAGCTTGTGACATGTTGTTCAGTAAATTACATTTAATGCGACGTGCCGGAGAAACACTTTGCCACTCACTAAAACTAATTGTTGCCTTGATGAGCGCCGAACCGAAGCTGCTCTGTTCTTGATGCGGGTTTTCTGATTGTCGTGAGCAGCTTTGCAAGCCAACTCGAGCACTCCGACGGCCGAAACTCTATAATCGCTGTTAGGTATACTGGTGCTCCGGCACCAATCCGTTCGGCCTAGTTACCCTTGCGGAGTAATCAGTGAATGCGACCAACAGGGAACTGGAGACCTGCACGGTTCGAGTGAGACTTTGCCTTTCCCTTAAGTTGTCCTCCTTTGTTACGTCCACGATGCCGATGCCGTACAACCACACGGGTTTACGGTTTGAAAGAAAATAAGATATTTTTCTGGGGTCCGCGTGTTTTATACTCTAGCGGTACACACTCACAGGATAGAGACAAATCGGCAGACTCAGCCAAAGGGGCGAGTCCAACGAGACGAACGAATGAGCGTTAAAAAGGAGCGATGGCAAAAAAATACATTCATTACGATTTGTTTGCTCGTTGGATTCACATGCAGGCTAAAAAGAGTCCTTTTCAGGATCACATAATTATCTTCAATCTAAAGAGTTTATTGTTTTGTTATCACTCGATATCCCCATCTTGTTCGACTAAACCTTTCTGTTTAGCGATTGCATTTGCCACTCGCCACAGCTTTCACAGTTGGAAAATTTCTTCCCATCCAGCTTGTGACATATTTTACAGTAAATTACATTCAATGGCACGTCGCATTACCACCACTCAGTATCGGATTGGAGGTAATTTTAACCTGTAATTGAACATTTGCGATGACAGTGGTACAGTGTCGACTTTCAATGTGGGGTCATAATTTGGACCCCGAACTCTATGTTTACAAAAATGTCCAACTAAATATGTCGCATTGCAGGTCCGTCCAATTAGCTAAATGTCGAGATAAGTGTAAATTACTGTACTTTCAATCTAGAAGCAATTTAAGAATTGGTGAAAATCAATAAGCTCAGAACAACTGCCAAATTCACATACTCATCATATCCTGGCAAACAAATTATGAAAAAATCAGTTTGTGTTTTATTATTATTTTGGATATTGTTTTAGAAAGCATTGAACTGTATTTCCTAAACTCTTTTTTGGAAGGTTTAATGGCCCTGAAAAGTGCCTTGTTTTATGGAATGGTTCCAATTTAGAAAACTTAGTACTCGTGGTTTTGAAAAAAACCATTTCGAACGCCCTCGATGCCGCCTTGTTCTGGATTTGCCACCAAAGCAGTTTGTATAAAGAACAAACTTTTTTCTTCTGCTACCAGCTGCCGTTTTGCGATTGCGTTTGCCACTCGCCACTCGCTGCAATTGCCTGTTGTTGTCTTGTTGTGTTCTGTTCTGGATGCGGTTTTTCTTATCGTCGCGAGCAGCTTCACCAGCCAACTCCATCACTTCGGCGGCCGAAACTATATAACGCCGGCTAGGTGGACTGGTGCACTGGTACTAACGCGGTCGGCCTAGCTACCCTTGCTGAGCAATTGGCAGATACACCTACGGGGAACTAAACACCTGCACGATTCGAGTGGGACTTTGCCTTTCCCTTAACTTATCCTCCTTTGTTACGTCCACGATGCCGATGCCGTACAACCACACGGGTTTACGGTTTGAAAGAAAATAAGATATTTTTTTGGGGTCCGCATGTTTTATACTCTAGCGGTACACACTCACAGGATAGAGACAAATCGGCAGACTCGGCCAGAGGGGCGAGTCCAACGAGACGAACGAATGAGCGTTAAAAGGGAGCGATGGCAAAAAAATACATTTTAGAGGCGAATGAACTGCAAAGTTTAAAGCCTCTTAAAAACAAAGAAAGAAGAAGAAAAATACATTCATTACGATTTGTTCGCTCGTTGAATTCACATGCAGGCTAAAAAGGGTCCTTTTCAGGATCACAAAATTATCTTCAATCTAAAGAGTTTATTGTTTTGTTGTCACTCGATATTCCCATCTTGTTCGGCTAAACCTTTCTGTTTAGCGATTGCGTTCGCCACTCGCCACAGCTTTCACAGTTGGAAAATTTCTTCCCATCATGCTTTGTGACATGTTGTACAGTAAATTACATTCAATGCGACGTGCCGAAGCGCCACTCAGTGTCGCATTGGAGGCGATTTTAACCTGTAATTGAACATTTACGATGACAGTGGTACAGTGTCGACTTTCAATGTGGGGTCATAATTTGGATCTCTATGTTTACAAAAATGTCCAACTAAATAAGTCGCATTACATGTCCGTCCAATTAGCTAAATGTCGAACTAATTGGAAATTACTGTACTTTCAATCTGGAAACAATTTAAGAATTAGTGAAAATTGAATAATCAGGAACTATCAATAAGCTCAGAACAACTGTCAAATTCACATACTCATCAGATCCTGGCAAACAAATGATGAAAAAATCAATTTGTGTTTTATTATTATTTTGGATAATTTTGGATAATGTAATGTTTATTTAGAAAGCATTGAAGTGTATTTCCTAAACTCTTTTTTGGAAGGTGTAATGGCCCTGAAAAGCGCCTTGTTATATGGAATGGTTCCAATTTAGAAAACTTAGTACTCGTGGTTTTGAAACAAACCATTTCGAACGCCCTCGATGCCGCCTTGTTCTGGATTTGCCACCAAAGCAGTTTGAATAAAGAACAAACATTTTTCTTCTGCTACCTGCTGCCGTTTTGCGATTGCGTTTGCCACTCGCCACTCGCTGCAACTGTCTGTTGTCTTGATGTCCACCGAACCGAATGTGTTCTGTTCCTAATGTGGGTTTTCTTATCGTCGCGAGCTGGCTGCTTGGGTTGGTTTGTTGATGTGTTGTGATGCGAACCGATGTGGTGTACGGTTTGAATGAGAATGATCGTTACGGCAGCGGAGCGGGGATTTTTAAGCTGACTGGCTGGCTCGAGAATTACGCATGTGTGAGACTGCGACCAATGTTTCGTTCATATTTTTTCTTTTTCCTTTCCAATCATGCTTCATTGTATTTCGCTGCTGCTCTGGTTGCCCGTTTCGGTCGGTACGATTTGAGGAGCACAAAATGGACCAATCAAAAATGGGCACATAGTGCATTTGGACAATGCTTAATATTTCACAATTATTCAATTATTCATCTCAAGAAAAATGAAATGTTATTCGTTATGATAGATGCTTAGATATATTTCCTATCAATTGATGCAAAAACCTTTGCGATCTATTGAGAAATGCTCGAGTTATAAGCGTTCCAAATCTTGCATTTTTTCCTACTTGTTCAGTGCCTAGATTTCCATTTCACCCCCTATATCTTACGGTTAGACGTAGTCCTACGTCAAAATGAGTGGCACTTATTGATCCCCAATAGCACCCCTCCGTATCTGTCATCACGGTCCAAGCGTATAATATTAAAATCATGGAAAGAGATATCATCTCGCGAAGAAAGCCAAGTTTCGGACAGAGCAAAAACATCACAATTGAATTTATGAATTAAAAATTTGAATGTATCCAATTTAGGGATGAGACTACGACAATTCCACTGTAAAACAGTGATCTCTCCGACCTCTCTATTTAAATTAGACATCAAGAGAGATAATCATTGCAAGGAGGGGCCATGTTTGCATCAATTGTTGCAAAATTGTCTTTAATACTGGAAGCATTGAGATGACAATGGTTCTGATGGAGTCGGAAGCATTAAAACACTTGAAGATTTGATCCAAAAGGTCAGACAACTTTATAAATCCCGATTGGGAAGTTGAACTGGATGAAAAAATAGGGACAGTTGGGGTTTTTGATGTCCCCTCGAGTGCTGGGTCGTTCGAAGGTGAACTATTCCCACGGAAGCCAGGAGGAACCTGATTTTGCTTGTCCGCTGCACTCGATATTTTAGGCAAGCTAACTGGGGGTATCACCGAGGGGACTTGTTCTTGAACTTTGGAAGTGGTCACATTCTTGCGCCGGGGATTCCCTTTGGAAATAAACGGTGTGTCCCCGCTAGCTGTGTCCGCTTCCATTTCATCAACTGGCAACGAGGAAAAAGTATTGTGTGTTGAGATTGATTGTTGTTGTTGTTGGGTCAGTGGAGAAGCGCCCTTTAAAATTTCCGCAAATGTGCGCTTCGAGCGTTCCTTTAAAGAGCGCTTCTGTTTCTACCAGCGACTCTTGTAAGTTTCACAAGCTGAGAGCGCGTGTGGAGTTCCCCCGCAATATGGACATTTATGCTCAGTCGCACTGCAGGATTCCCCCACATGTTCTCTCCGCTCTCCGCAAGTTGCACAGCGTTCCTTGTTGGCACAATAATCTGAAGTGTGACCAACTGACTTGCATTTGTTGCAAGTCATGGGCTTTGGCACAAAGAGTCGCACCGGCAGTCTCAATTTTTCCACCATAAGGTAGTCAGGGAGAGCGGAACCAGCAAAAGTTACTCGAAACGAGTCGGACGGCGTGAATTTAGTTTATCCCCCTTCCTGGGAGGCTTTGCCTAATTGGCGACAGTCCAAGATCTCGACTTCCATCGAGGAGAACTTCTTGAACTTTCCATTTCCTTTTTTAATAAATTCACACGTCAGACCCGTTTCTGTAATCACTCCCGCAATTTCTACGTTATGGCAGGGCACGTATGCGCGATATTCTAAAATGAACCGCTTGTCGACAACAATAGCGTTAGCTTGCTTCCGATCAGCCACGACAATACGCAGTTTGTTCGGGCGAACCTTGGAAATTTCGACCACGGAGGAATAATTTTTTGTCAAATCTTTCATGATCTGAATGACATTCAGAGATTTTCCTTTAAGTTTAGGTCGGAAGAAAACAACCCATGGGCCAGTTCCAGTTGCATTTTCTGGATAAACCTTGACACGGGGTGGAGACACAACAGGAGAGGAAAGCGGGGTCGATTGTTGAGCAGGAGCGGAAACAGCAGGGTTGGGTGGCGTGATCGGGAGTTGCCATACAAATGAAACACAAATTTCTACATTACTCGAGAATTAATCAAGCAAACCAAACCAAATCTGGCATGTGTAAGTTTCAGGGTGCAATGAATGTTTTTACGGTGGTTAGACACTCCACCCCCTCTCTAAGGGGGAGATGCTATACATACGAAACACAAATTTCTGTAGTACCCGAGAATAAGTCAAGCAAATAAAATCAAATTACGCATATGGAGGTTGTAGGGGGCACGAAACGTGGAGGTTGTAGGGGGCACGAAACCCTCTATAAGGGGGGCTTCCATACAAATGAAACACAAATTTATGCATAACTCGAAAACTAATCAAGCAAATGGAGCTGAATTTGGCATGTGAAGGTTTTTGAGTATGAGAAATGTTTCTATGGTGGGGGGTCCCGTAAAAATAATACACATATTTCAAACAAACATATTCAAACCAAACTTGACAATTGATATTTTTATTGTGATAAAACGCACTCTTTTATCTTCTTCTATCTATATGAATAAAAATGGAATGCCGAATGTGTTGATAAGACAAAACTCGAGAAAGAATTGTCCGATTTAGGGCTGTCATTATTATATCATATTTTCTGTATCAAACATTTATTCCATGTAACGAAGAAACATGTTATTTGCAATCTTGAACGAGAATTGTGTCTGAAAATAATCTGATATTATAATGACGAGTTTTGGTAGAAGTACTAAGAATTTTATAGTAATAGGTAATTTTAAAGGGTAGATTAGAAAATCAATCAATGGACACTCCTGCGATTGGAGCTATGAACGCGCGCTTAGTAAAAAAAACATGAATGTGATAACGAAAAATGAATTTTGGGCGGGACGAAGTATGCCGGGTCAGCTAGTTATATATAAAAAAAAATTTATACGAAATAACAGCGCGTCTAAAGCCGGGCTTGTTGTCAGTTACTCGGTTGCGAGTAAACGTCAAACGATCCGAAGAATTACGAACGCACCCATACCACGAAATTTGAATTTGATTTGCATCTATTTGGCTACTCGCAGCCGAGCTACTTCAAAGTTTTTTTTTTAAACGGGTGAGTAGCCCTTTACATACAAATCAAATGTCAAATTGCTAATGAATCAGCCCTTTCATTACCCGTAATTAAGCAATGTGAGACATTTGTTGGTGATATAACAGTTTACATCAGGACCAATGAAAAATTTTGTAGGTTACTTGGAACTTGAAATTTGCTAAAATTTAGATTAATTTTGAAAATCTGTTTTTTACGAATTAATCGTTCCCCTCTCGGACCTCAGATTATCTCTGAAGCTGACAGTTTAAAAATTTTAGGATTAATTTTTGAGAAATCATGGAACAACTCGATTAATGCAAATTATTCTAAATTATTGAACAATATTAAAACGGTCCTCTATTATTGAATATTTTTGAAAAATTTCAAATAATTAACTTATTCATACTTTTCAAACTGTGGTATGTTGCTCACACTTTCCCACCATCTAATACTCACTTGGGAAAAATCAAATCTGTTTGTAGAAAACTTTTTTTGAAAGTTTTCATTTTCGAATTAAACAAAGATCAACTGTACCAAGATTATTTGAATGGTGGATTAAAATTTATTGATCCAGAGGCTAAATAAAAAGCCTAATTTTTAATAATGTTTTCTTTTCAAAAGACGATAAAGGAGTCATAAAAGAAGAATCTTACTTGATTTTTTGTAAATATCCCGATAAACTAACAAGAAATGCGACAGAATGGATAATCGACGGTAAATTTGTCGAGGAACATTCCGATTTCATGACTACGAAACTAATGTAGAGTCATTTTCTGAAATCTAACCGTTGAGCATTGAGCATTGAGAATAATGTGACTGCTAATTGGAAAGTTGTTTGGGAAACCCTTTCGTACAATTTTCTCTCCATTCAGGATCGTTCCAAAGTGATAAATGTGATTTAGTCGATTCCAATCATCATCGTTTTAAAGAATGCAAAAAAAAATAGAATTGGTGTGACCATGTTATTAAGTCGCGATTTGGATTAAATTTCAATGACCTTGAAAATGTTCTGCAACTTGAAATATATGAACAAAATAAGAGACATGAAGCGGCTTTATGACTGGCGATAAAAGCGATAATTTCGACATTAATCGGTTCAGTACAACTTGAGATATCGTGTACGCCAGTATGAAAAAACTAATTTCGAGAAAAACGCGTTTGAAGTTCATTGTTATGGCCGTAACAGGTTAGATACCGCATCACTAAAATCGCTCTAACTCGGTAAATAATAGGATTTTCGATAAGTCCTTACTAGGGTATATTCTTGAATGCCTAAACTACAGAAATATACTACCGGATTTTTTTTTGACGTAGGACTACGTCTAACCGGAAGATATAGGGGGTGAAATGGAAATCTAGGCACTGAACAAGTAGGAAAAAATGCAAGATTTGGAACGTTTATAGCTCGAGCATTTCTCAATAGATCGCAAAGGTTTTTGCATCAATTGATAGGAAATATATCTACGCATCTATCATAACGAATAACATTTCATTTTTCTTGAGATAAATAATTGAATAATTGTGAAATATCAAGCATTGTCAAAATGCACTATGTGCCCATTTTTGATTGGTCCATTTTGTGCTCCTCAAATCGTACCGACCAAAACGGGCAACCAGAGCAGCAGCGAAATAGAATGAAGCACGATTGGAAAGGAAAAAGAAAAAAATGAACGAAACATTGGTCGCAGTCTCACACATGCGTAATTCTCGAGCCAGCCAGTCAGCTTAAAAATCCCCGCTCCGCTGCCGTAACGATCATTCTCATTCAAACCGTACACCACATCGGTTCGCATCACAACACATCAACAAACCAAACCAAGCAGCCAAATCTGGACATGGCAAAGGAGGAAAAATTAAGGGAAAGGCAAAACCCGCTCGAATCGTGTCGGTCTGGAGTTCCCCGCAAGGGTAGCTAGGCCGAGCGCATTAGTACCAGTGCACCAGTCCACCAAGCCGGCGTTATATAGTTTCGGCCGCCGAAATGATCGAGTTAGCTGCCAAAGCTGCTCGCGCCGAAAACAAAACCCGCATTCGGAACAGAACACATTCGGTTCGGTGGACATCAAGTCAACAGGCAGTTGCAGCGAGTGGCGAGTGGCAAACGCAATCGCAAAACAGCATCAGGTAGCAGAAGAAAAAAGTTTGTTCTTTATACAAACTGCTTTGGTGGCAAATCCAGAACAAGGCGGCATCGAGGGCGTTCGAAATGGTTTTTTTCAAAACCACGAGTACTAAGTTTTCTAAATTGGAACCATTCCATAAAACAAGGCGCTTATCAAACAAGGCGCACCTTTCAAAAAAGAGTTTACGAAATATAGTTCAATGCTTTCTAAAATAATATCCAAAATAATAATAAAAAACAATTTGATTTTTTCATAATTTGTTTGCCAGGATCTGCTGAGTATGTGAATTTGGCAGTTGTTCTGAGCTTATTGATAGTTGGGGACTTTCCTGATTATTCTATTTACACCAATTCTTAAATTGTTTCCAGATTGAAAGTACAGTAATTTACAATTAGTTCGACATTTAGCTAATTGGACGGACATGTAATGCGACATAATTAGTTGGACATTTTTGTAAACATAGAGATCCAAATTATGACCCCACATTGAAAGTCGACACTGTACCACTGTCATCGCAAATGTTCAATTACAGGTTAAAATCGCCTCCAATGCGACACTGAGTGGTGCTTCGGCACGTCGCATTGAATGTAATTTACTGTACAACATGTCACAAAGCTGGATGGGAAGAAATTTTCCAACTGTGAAAGCTGTGGCGAGTGGCAACAAATCGCTAAACAGGAAGGTTTAGCCGAACAAGATGGGGATATCGAGTGATAACAAAACAATAAACTCTTTAGAATGAAGATAATTTTGTGATCCTGAAAAGGACCCTTTTTAGCCTGCATGTGAATCCAACGAGCGAAATCGTAATGAATGTATTTTTTTGCCATCGCTGCCTTTTAACGCTCATTCGTTCGTCTCGTTGGACTCGTCCCTTTGGCTGAGTCTGCCGATTTGTCTCTATCCTGTGAGCGTGTACCGCTAGAGTATAAAGCGCGCGGATCCAAAAAAAATATATTTTCTTTCAAACCGTAAACCAGTGTGGTTGTACGGCATCGTTTAGCATCGCATCGCATCACATCATAAAAAGAAAACAAGCAGCAACGTGGACGTGTTGACGTAACAAAGGAGGACAAGTTAAGGGAAAGGCAAAGTCTCACTCGAACCGTGCATGTTTCCAGTTCCCTGTTGGTCGCATTCATTGATTGCTCCGCAAGGGTAACTAGGCCGAACGGATTGGTGCCGGAGCACCAGTATACCTAACAGCGGTTATAGAGTTTCGACCGTCGGAGTGCTCGAGTTGGCTTGCAAAGCTGCTCACGACAATCAGAAAACACGCATCAAGAACAGAACAGCTTCGGTTCGGCGCTCATCAAGGCAACAACTAGTTTCAGCGAGTGGTAAACGCAATCGCAAAACGGCAGCAGGTAGAAGAAAGAAAAAGTTTGTTTATACAGACCGCTTTGGTGGCAAAACCAGCCACCGTAAAACACGGCGCTTTACAGGGCCATTAAACCATTCAAAAAAGAGTTATTAAAAGTTTTTCACAATACCAATGCATTCTAAAGTGACATAATATGACATATAATATAAACTGTTTTGTTTTGTTTATGCTTGTTCTTGAACTGGTTGGGGTTTTTTAAATTGATCATTCAGTTTTCACAAACCCATGTATAGTTTCCGAATTAAAAGTGGCTTCAAATTACAACACATTGTATGCAGGATGGCATTAACGAATTTTCTCGGTAGCAAGAACTGCTTTCTTTGGTTGACTGACTGACGTTACATCTGCATTGTATAGGAAAATAACTAAGGAGCAACATGATGAGCTATGTATTTCCTGCTGCTCTGTTCTTATTTTAAGTTCTTATAGTTCGTTTATTTTTCAACAGATCGTCTCCAAAACCTCAGTTCTTTTTTATTTTTATTTACTTTGTTTACGGATACTACAAATCTTACAATTCATTCGTCTCCGAAACCACAGTTTAAGGTACGGTAATGTGCTCAATAATGAAATATATGATAGTGAATGAGTTGATGACTACCTATGCATTCCCTATCACAGCCATCATTTTGATTGTACGATATATGCATACGCCGAAAGATGCCCGGCGTTGAGCATTTAATAAGTACAAAGCCTTTAGAAAAAAATCAAGAATCAAGTTTGTAAAAAACAAACGCAAACACACAACACCAAAGGTTCTTTTCAGAACCCCCAACATGTTCATAAAAAGTAAACAGTAAAGTAATTCATTTTTCAGGTAGATAGGTAGGTAGAAGAAAATAAAACTATATAATTAAAATATATATTTAGCAAAAGCTGTCCCCTTTGTATAGTCCTACGTCACTCCGGTTATGTCCCCGACATTACCCACCCGTCTTTTTTTTTTTTCAAATTTCTAGACTGGAATAATCCCTTAAGGTGGAACAATAGAAACAGTTTTAGAGTGAATTTTAGAAATTTATTAAATATTTGTTGATTGTGAAGCTGTTATTCAGAAGAAATAACGAATAGGAGTCATGCAGATGGACAGACTAAGTAGGGTTTGAACATTCTGTAAAACAATGTAAAAAAATGTAAAAAACACAAGGACTGAATTAAGTTTCGTGAAATTGAAGATAACTAACCATATCCTTAAAAAACTTTATTGTATCTCATTTGTACCTACTTCCAACGATATATTTTTACGTTTGTCATTCGTGCCGAGTTCAGAGATTGTTTTCGATCAACATAAATTGTGGAACTATGCAAACTCACTAGGTAAAGGTCATATCCTCAGAATTGAAGAGATGCGAACAGAATAAAACCACCCTGTTCAATGCATGTGCGCTGCCAAATTTGAATCACGCACTGCATTTGATACCATTCACGTTGGTCACGTTTGCCGCGAAGCCATTCTCGTCGAGAACCAGCTTGAACGAAGCCAGCAGATCGATCAGATCCTCACACCGGACCGGATTATTCTGGATGCCAAGATTCTGTAAACTTTTGTTTCGCTTTAGTTGATGCGTACTGACATAGTTGAGGCTGTTTCCATGCAGGAGCAACGTTCGGAGATACTTAAGTGGCACAAACACCAGGTAGTTGAGGTTCTCGATCTGGTTGTAAGACAAATCGATCTCGTCGATCAGGTCGTACTTACGGATAGAGAAGGTCCCGAATTCGATCGTCCATATTCGGTTATGGCGAAGATTGACGAAATTCACAGAGGACAGCTCGGCGAAGACCCCGATCGGAATCTGATCGATATTGTTGTGGGACAGGTCCAGTGTGGTAAGCAGATCCAGCTTGCTGAATATTTGCAGAGGAATGTCTCTGAAGGTGAAGTCCATTTCAGACATGATTAAAGTGTGAAGCGTGGGTAGATTTTGTAGGAAGTTGAAGTTCTTAAGTTGCCTGTTTTTCGAAATGATTAGCGTTCCCAGGTTGGACTTATTAGAGAAAGCCGATTGACCGATTCCAATCAGTTTGTTATCCGTAAAATCCACTGAATCTACAACTAGAAAGGCATCATTCTCTACGATGGAAATGTTATTACTCGCCAAATTGATGGAAAATTGATGGTACGTCTCTAGCTCGGAATCAATAGGCCGAAAGTTAACAACGAAAGCACCTGAGTGAACTCTGGAGATGGAATTCCGACTAAGGTCTAAGCTCTCTAATGATTCCAATTTGTTGAAAATTCCTACGGGTATTGATTGTATGTTGTTATCACTTAAGTTCAATCGTTTCAGTCGACTCATTTTCGAGAAGATTTCCTTGTCGACGAGAGTCAGATCCAGATTCATTTGCATCATTTTCAGATCGATCAGTCCCGATAGTCTACTCACAACACTCAAATCCTTCAGCAGATTGTTCCCGCTCAGTACCAGAGTTTGCAGTTCCGCCGGCCATTCGAAGGCCCTCGCCGAGAACTCTGTTAGACGGTTATGGGACACATCTAGATGTTTCACGGTTGAGAAGGTTCTGTCATCGATTCTCTCCAGGTGTTGTGCTCTAGCTGTAATCTTCTTCACAAAAGGCATCTTGGGTAGAGTGTGAATATGGCAATCGACAAATTCGATCGAATCCATGAAACTTCCATTGTGCACATCCTTGAATCTGTCTTCTTCGGTGGCGTAAATATCCTTCAAATAGCAAACCTGGTGTTTGGTTTCGCAGTTCAGCTTCTGCAGGGAACCGGCCGAATTCACCCGAATGCTTGCCAGGGAAAGAATTCCGCACAGTAGCACAACAGCGGACCGCAGCGGAGCCATTATTACACTCAACTGAGATGCTGCCAATGGTACACTGCGCCAATGCTAGAAACATGACCTTATCACACAGACGCGATGCTTAGCCTTATCGCAGCGTGAAAGTGATAGCAGAAGAATGATTGAAGCATATTTTTAAATGGAATTTTGACAGAAATAAAACGCTTCTAGAATCAAGAAAGTGTTTGAGTGTGCTTCTACATCTTAGGAGACAAAACAATATTAACAAAAATCAATATTAAAACGTATATTAATCCTTTGCGGTCGGAATTTATTTCCCTTGAAAGAGATCATCTTATCTTGCCACGCTAATAATATTTTTTGTACCGAGTACCGTTACCTGTTATTCATAGAAACTTTGTATACATTCGTGAAAAAGTTCATTGAAATTCGTTTAGAAAAAATGTAAACTATTATTTCGTTCAACAAAGTATTTAGTATTATTTCTTCCTGTGGTGGCTGTGAGAAGACAAACGACCGCAAAGGGTTAAAAAGGGAATTTTAAGTCCCTAATTTTGATTGTGCTGACTGTAAATTCGAGAAATGTTTTCTCAGGAACGTGAAGGGTCATTTTTGCGATGTGTGCGACAGAATTTGGTTTATAAACGATCTGTAAACCATGGTAGGTGCTGAGGCAACGTTGTTGCAGGCAACTAACTGTTTCAAATCAATTGAATGCCTTCAGGCATGTCAGACACGCCGAACCATACGATTCACACCATATTTCAATAGAATAGCTTAACATAAAAATTGTACTCGAAAAAAATGAGACACACAAAAATGATCACCAAAAATTTAGTTTAAATCGGTTACTTCTCAAATCTTCAGGGATTAAATAACTATATATTAGATATGTTTTGGCATTATTTATTTATTGAATTTCCTCCCTCAAGCTGAATACTCGTACATTTCTCTTGACACTGCTCATGAAATCATGGGCGACCCAGCTTCCTTACACAATTTCTCCCAGTTTTTCTTTAAAGCTTCATCAATTTCGAATGTTTTTCCGCTTTTCTTCAGCTTCTTCTTTATTATCGCCTAAAACTTTTCAATCGGACGTAGTTCTGGTGAATTTAGCGAGTTCGCCTCCTTCGGGACCACATTAACGCCCTTCGCTTCGTACCAATCCATTACAGGCTTGGCGTAATGGCACGAAGCGAAATCCGGAACAGCGTGGGACTATGACGAGAGCGGAGGAAGGACAACAAGCGCTTCTGCAAGCATTCCTCTCGATAAATCTGCCCGTTTATGGTGCCGGTTGTAACGAACGGCTTGCTGTACCGTCCGCACCCGCAGATCACCTGCCACAACAGGTACTTCTTCGCGAATTTGTCCGTCTTTCTCTTCCGGAACTTTTTCGGAACCTCCATGCGGGACGTACCGATATAAAACTCGAAGCCGGGGATTTGTTTGGTGTCCGTCTTGATGTATTGAATCTCGTCGTTCATGACGAGACAGCCTGGCTTGACCAGCCACTCACGGTACAGCTTCCGCGCACGCCATTTGGTCACCGTGTTTTGCTTGTCAGTCCGGTTTGGCGCCCTCCTGACCTTAAAACATGTAGCCCAGCCCGCTTCATTGTCTGCTGGATGAACCACTTTGACGAATTGACCTTTTTGGCCACGTCTCGGGTGGAAAGGTTCGGGTTCTTCTTAAAGTACTGCCTTATCTTCCGCGCCTCTTCTGGGTATTCCGTTTTCGGTTTTCGACCGTTTCCAGCGCGCCGCTCGATGGTCTTCGTCTCCCGGAACATCTTCACAGCGCGGTACACGGTGGAATGAACGGTGGATTCCAAGCCTTTTGCCGACCCATCTGGGCGACTGACCAAGATTATCGATCACCGTGTTCAAGATTTGCTGACGTAGCTCTTCTTGTTTCGAATTCATCTCGGAAACTACTTGACAGATCGCGATAAAATTCTGCACACATAAACATAACACTCTAAACTAGTATTACCCAAAATTTCATTAATTTTTACCCACGCGATAAAAAGAAACACCCAAAACAAAGGTGTCGCATTTTTTACGAGTCCAGTCTTTATTCCAACCATTCGTCACATCTCCCACTACTGAATCAACTGACCAACATTCTCATTCTGACATTCTCATTGGACTCCATACTACCTGATGTAATTTATCTCAACGAATACTCCATGAACCATCTTCAGTGGCTTTACACAACCACGCAAACCATCGGCATCGGCATGTCTTCGACCCACCCCTCTTTTGAATTTTTGTCTTGTAATTTTATGGCTCGAGTGTCAGCCTCAAGTTTATTAATAGTTGCTGGTTTGTTTGCATAAACTTTAGGCATATTGTAGCCCCAAAACAATCAGTAGTTCAAAAATGCTAAGTAACATGATTTCAGTTTAGGATAGTTGTGAGTGCCATTACATGATATTATTGGATCACTTAACTGTCTGTAATCCATCCTCACATATTAAGGACCACAAAGAAACCTGTAAGATATACGCCTGAGACCGCACATTTTGGGGCAAACTTATACGCTTCATTTATTCGGATTCCACGAATGAGATCGGTTCCTTTGGTGTGGATGAGACGAAGGTGAGGCATCGGTAAGCGCTGGATTCTTGGCAGACAAAGAATTTGATAATCAAATGTTGAAAATACGGCTTATTTCATGAACCATCCGTAGCAGACGGAACGCGAAACACGAAGAAAACTCGTGAGCGGTCCTTAATATTAGGCTGTCAAAAAAGGCTGTTTTGAGTTTTCATTTGTTCATAAAATTAGTTACAATCATCTGTTTTAAGTCAAATATGCGCCGTTTTGTTCGATGACTTGTTCCCAACGAAATGCCAACTTCATAATACCTCTGTTATAGAAGCTCGCTTCCTTATTGGCAAAAAAACTCGGATAGCCAATTTTCACAGGCCTCTTTTATGGCTAACTTCTGACTACCTAGCTCGTTCGCCATGGACAAAAACAGGTGGTAGTCACTTGGTGCAAAGTCCGTACTATACGGCGGATGCAAAAGAACCTCCCATCCGAGCTCCCGGAGCTTCTGGCGCGTCACCAAAGAAGTGTGTGGCCTGGCGTTGTCCTGATGGAAGACAATGCGGCCTCTGTTTATCAAAGATGGCCTCTTCTTCATGAGTGCTACCTTCAAGCGGTCCAGTTGTTGGCAGTACAGGTCCGAATTGAGCGTTTGGCCATAGGCAAGCAGCTCATAATAGATTATTCCTTGACAATCCCACCAAACACACAGCAGAACCTTCCTGGCCGGTAATGAGGGCTTGGCCACCGTCTGAGCCGCTTCAGCGGGCTTCGACCACGACCGTTTGCGCTTCATCGAGCTTCTTTGTGAATCCAAGCTTCTTCAAATGGTTAATAACGGTTTGATGACATATCCCCAGCTCTTGGCCGATGCTACGGCTGCTACAATGCCGGTCTTTCTCGGCTAATTCAGCGATTTTGTCGCAATTTTCGACGACATGCCTTCCGGAGCGTGGCGCATCTTCGACGACCTCTACACCAGAACGAAAACGTTGAAACCATCGTTGTGCGGTGGAAATGGAAACTGTATCGGGTCCATTAACTGCACAAATTTTATTGGCAGCTTGAGATGCATTTTTGCCTTTGTCATAGTAGTACTGTAAAATATGTCGGATTTTCTCTTTATTTTGCACCATATTTGCGACACTATAACTCACGAACAACTTAACCAAACAAAACACTATCAAGGACTATATTATAGCGCGCAAAAATACCTTTCCAACAAGCTATAGTATGACTCGATACAACGAATACAACTAGAACTACGCACTTACAACGACACCTCGCGGAAATACCACAGGACTTTTTTGACAGCCTAATATGTTAACTGTGTAATGTGCGTCTTATTGCATATTGCATATTGCACCGAAAAGAATGTTATTACTATTAAATTTTCGTAAAGAAACACTCATTCAATACTGTGTGATTTACAGGAACATGATGGCCGCTATGAGCTATCATAACTCTAATATTCTAATTGAGAAGTACTGTACAAAATTTGAATTGTTGAATGAAAATCAAAACGAGAAGGTCAAAGTCATGATGTGTCACTCATTGAGATTCTCGAAAAAAAACTCAACTGAGTCCGATCCAGCACATGGTAAACTAGTCACTAACTCAAAGTTACTGAATATTTTCCCAATTTGTAATCTAATCAACACTTGAGTTTGCATTTAATTTCCAGTGTCATTGTATTCCCCATCACCGTTGTGTATGTCCCGCTCGCGAGCTGCTGTTGAACGGATGTTAGCTAACATCCTACTTACAATAGACCTCCCTCCCAATTCCAACATATCGATTTTACCATTGGCATATAATTGCATGGGCTCCAAGCGCTCCTGGGTTGCTGTTACCAAAGGCTCACCGGCTTCGAATGTGATTACGATAAGCAAACATTAGCTGTCCGCTACGGTGCTGCATTTGCAGTATGCATCACGACGTGTTGCACGCATCTCGCAGTGCACTTAATCAATATTCATTCCTACATGCGAGGGGCATTCGCCGGCCGTAAATCAATTATCGGCTCACCGGATCAGTCAATTGTTGTGCAGAATGTTTACACTACGACCAGAACCCATGCATGTGTCTAAGGGTGCTCATACACCGTTTGACCGAAGCCAAATATTTGACACTTATTGAAAGATGAAATTTGATCAAAGATATTCGACCCGAAAGACGACAAGCAAATATTCATTCATTGAATACCCTTTTTCTCCAATCTGTTCGTAAAACCAGTCGGCACATGGTTACGTTACGTCAAATAGTTCAATCTAGTTTTCATCCATGTTCGATGTTACACATTGTTTGGTACCGTTGATAATTAAAGAGTGACAAACAAAATAGTGTTTGTGCCGAATTCAAACCAAAGTTTATTTGTCAGAAAGTGTCAAATATTTGGCCTCCTGACAAACAATGTACGGCCACTTTAAGTACCACCGAATACTGCAGAATTTATCAGCGAGAAGTCATAACGTTACACAATCTCCTTGATTTGTCTTAATAATTTTTGTTTGCATAGCCTAAATTTATCTGAATTTAATAAAATATTGAGGAAATGTTTTAGCAAAACCATATGTGACGTGCCATCGAAGTATTTTAGAACCATGTAGACATCACAGGTCTCTTCCCGAGCTATCGCCTCTGAACGTGTTTTTCCATTAATGAATGCAACCCTCCCATACTGTACAGCACTTAGAGTTAACGATGTTTGCGTCATTTGCTGATGTTGCAAAAAAGAACGGAAAGGATGACGAAAATATATTGTCTACGAAATGAAATGTAGAGGAGATGTGTCTAAAACGCGCCTGCCGGGCAATTTGAGCCGCCTGATTTTCTCGTAAACCAGCAAGAATAGAAATGCAATAGTTATAGGCAATAGAATCCTACCATGCAAGTTTTACATTTGTTACATGCTTTAAAAAAAATAAGAAAAATAATTTTCGTTGGGAGTGATTTTCGATGTAATTTTCTACATGATTTCTATAAGGTTTTCTCAGATGAAGAAAACGGTAAGAATGGATTCATTTCCTTCTCAATTTGATATTTTCCGCATCGGTTTACATGGATTGAGCTCTGGGTTACTGGATGGTGAATCATTTGTGGAGATAAAGTCTGATTATTGCTACTAGCCACGCTTTTGAACCAATTTAGGAAATTTTTTTTATTCGCCGACTTATACTGCGCGTGGAAACATTAATTTCTACTGTTAGACGCTTTTGTTTGCAAAGAGGATGGCACCGATCGCATTCGCGAACTACATGGATGACATATACATATATGACATTTGTTCAGTCAAACCGAACTGAATATAAAAATAAGAAAGAAAATAGTTAATAGTAGAAAACAATCAAAAATTTCTTAACCTACATTCTACTTTTATCAGATCATACTAACGGTACAAACAGCCAGGTTTGTTGCATGAATTCGTTTTGAATGATCAGCAAAAAATTGATAATATTATACAGTCAAAGTGGACCCAGTTGATACAAACATAGCGACTAGCGAGAAGCAACGTTTTTCTGACAACCATAAAATGGAAGGGATTTCAAATGAAATATTGGATCTCTCACCATCAGTAGATTATTCCCTTAGTTCTTTAATGAACACGAAAATGCACATGTTTAGACATCCTGATTCATAACATTAAATGACATTTAAAATAACAACAATTATGCAACCCTCCCATACTGTACAGCATTTGTATAATAGATATGCCATAACAATATAAATGCAATATGAGAGAACGAAACAAGAGACACATTGCAAATAAGCACACATTAAACCTTTTCGCATACTTCGCCACATACACAGCCCCTTACTGAAAAGGATACAGGTTCCCGTTTATGCTCCCCTTATTACTACTAGAAAACACTTTCCACGTATAGTTTTAAGATCCAACTTCATTTTATAATGTGGAGTAATGATATCACGCATTTATGCAACAGCACCAGTAGCTACGTGGATAGCATAGTCGTGTAAAACAGTCTTGCATTTCAGCCGACCATTGTTCGATCCCTACTTGGAATCGTTTAGTTTTTTCTTCTGTTCAATTCCAAGCTGACGTTCGGTGTGAGAGAAAGAGAGGTATGCTGCCATAATGTCATACAAATGAAACACAAATTTCTGCATTACTCCAGAATTAATCAAGCAAATAAAACCAAAATAGGCATGTGGAGGGTTTAGGGCACAATAAATGTTTTTACGGTGGTTAGACACTCTACCCCTTCTCTAAGAGGGACCCGCCATACAAATGAAAGACAGACTTCTGCATAACTCGAAAACTAATGAAGCAAATGGAGCCAAAGTTGGCATGCGAAGGTTTTAGGGGACGAGAAACATTTCAAAGGTGGTTCAACACTCCTTCCAACTTTCCAAGAGGGAGGGGCATACGATCCATTCTAGTGTGGCGTAACAACATTTTGACTCACTACAAACATTTTTTTTTGCGTCTTCATGAATAAAACACACAAAATTAAACGATGTTATAGTAAACTTAAGAATAATTCCAACAAGAATCATCAGTTGGAGAATATTTTATAGTTAGATTGTGGCTTGTTGTCAGTCAAATACTTTAGTGTCGTTGCAACACCTGACTTTTTGCTGTTTCGGACTGTTGAACATTTATGATTAATTTAATTATTTATAGCTCCGTTTCACAAATAATCTTTCTTCTATGTTTTACCAACAATTTATGGGCGTAGATTCCATAATATAAAATATAATCTTATTTCAACTTCCGGTTTGCTGATGATAGTATTAAATTCTAAAAAAAATATGAAAACCCCATACGATATGGGCTTACCAGCGGAACTCAAATATCGTATTCCGATGTCATTTTGGAATCAAGGATGGTACTTCCGGTTCGTTAAAAACAGATATAAAAAAACGGGAATGGGATGAAATCCCACAATATGATCGTGAATGGTAATGTTGGCATATACCCATGGGTACGCGAAGAGGAATAAAAAAAAGAATAATGTTTGATAGTGAGAGATAGGATTTAAGTGAGAGGGAGATAATGTTTGAGTGGAAAGAACTTCGCCTTAGAGCGACGTGTGTGGAGTCATACAAAGAAAGTGCACATACAAATGCACACGCAAATCAACGATCAAAGTCAACGTTAAAGTTAAAGTCATCTTCAACACGCAAACATAAACGCCCTTGCACAGATATGAATGCATACAAAGCATACAAAGAGTTCACCAAAATTTCTGATATTGCTATCAAATTCGTTCCCCTTGTAGTGAGCGCCACTAGATGAACCAGGATTGTGCTAACCATTGATGGCAAGCGCCAGAATGAACGTGTTAAACAATCACGATATAAAAACTGGAGGTCGGTTTAAGACCACCCCGACTTTTCCCAAATAAAGACTGTGTGGCATATGAAACGCTAATGCGAATAGAGCTTAATAAGGTTAGTACCATCATCCACCGTAGCAAGCGCAACTGTACAGAGCCGTCGTACCATCAACGCTCTGAAGCACACACGAGCCGAACATATCTTCGTTCGACAGTCTTTCGCTGAGCGCTTCGAGGTAAGTTGCACATTTGGCGATCCTGCCACTTTTTTTAAAAAAAAGAACCGAATAGAATCCTCCATGCGCAAGCTGATTTATTTTCTAATAAAAATGCCACGCTTATAGCAAGCGGATTGGGACAACCGCATCGCTCAATTATTCCGAAAGTGAAAAGCTGGAAGATGCGCTTTAATCGTTTCAAAACGACGCCTCTGTGAAAATGCAAAGCTGAAAATATTCTGCAATCGTTTAAAACGACGCCATTATGAAAATGCAAAAAAAAACTGAATCTGTTGCCAATAGCCAATATCGTTACAAAACGAATCCGTTGCTAAAATGAAAATCTGCTGCAATTGTTTCAAAACGATGCCATTGAAAAAATGCAAAACTGCAAGTTTGAGCGAACTGTTTCATACCGCTTTAATATCACTGCAATACGACAGCAAAAGTGGATTGTTTTTGCACTTTATAAAATAGCTAAATGCTATTCTTGAATTGCCTAGCAACAAAATGCCTTAATTATCGAAAGCTCCACATACAGCCTTTCTAAAGGAAAGCTGGTGCCCCAGTGTTTCACAACTAATACTGTCTGCTGCATATTGCAGGTCAAAATCAAGGGGTTGCTACGACGGCCGCCTTATAGCCCGCATAGAAAATCATGAACATAGAAATCATAACCTAAAATTAAACAAAATGTGCTTCGTGACATCCTGCTGCAGTATTTTATTCGCAAATCGCAAAATAAAGCGTCCGGATGGGTATCCAAATATCCGAAAACTATACAACGTAATCATTGGCTACAGGCCATTGCAAATCCTGAGCATATTTGCATCAATATTGACTCCAAACAATAAACAATGTGCGAGTCCTAGCTTTATGCTGTCTACGCTCAAATTGTGTTGGTTGGGATAGTGTTGCCAAGGCCCTGGTCAAAATAATTAATTTCTACAACAGCATTTCCGAAAGACTCGGACCATAGCAAACGGCAGAAAGTTTGGTTGAAAGACCATGAAGATCGACGATGAAACGACGCGAAAGGCAAAGCCGGTTTTATAACAAAAACTAAAACTAAACTAAAAATCAATTGGACTAATCTAGAGGAAATTTCAGTCTACCAGCAACATAAAATCCATCATTTCTGAAAACATAAGTACGGCGAACGCGCTTCCAAGGTGCAACAATATTTTCCATCAGAATTTGCTGTGTTCCATCGTTCATTTATCCTTCATCCAGAACCCGCAAACAAACAAACATACTGCAGTCGAATAGAACAAATTATACAACGGGCCACAAAGCGCTTCGATGTGGAATCCTAAAGCGAAGGAAATATAATTAACAATATAATTAACGAAAAACTCAGGACCCTCATTGACCATCTTTGTGTTGTTACAGAATAGCTACGTCCACGCAACAATCATCAGCGATGGAGATCGATCAACGGTCGAAATAAGATCGATTCATCCATACAACTGCTCTGCTCTGCAAGACACATCGGGCTGCTGTTCTATAAATTACCCAACAATGATCATTCAACTGTCTCCGCTGTCCGGTGGTCCAACTGGATAATGGAAGAACAGATAGAATACTCTTACGCCTAAATGGCTACTGTGTGAATGTACCATATGTAATGGTATAGAAGGAATACTGGCGAATGGTAACTGTGTAATGTGCTAATTATAGATATATGATAACCATGTGACATGTACACGATTAAAAATTCGGCTCTGTTACAGCTTAAATGTTAGTGAGCCTTAAATAAATAAATGGGATAAAAAAAATAATTAACGAAAAAGTTTTTATTGCACTACCAATAATCCGTTGAAATTCCATCAATTTGGAAGTAGCAAAAGCCACCTACACTATCGAATCCGCAAATCCCTTAGATTTTCTCATCGATACTCGAGATGATGCCAATGTCATCGGCTGCAGCGATCGTATGCTCATGAAATGAAATTATTTCGTGAAGCTCTAGGTCACCACATTCCATGCTGCCCCAGAAGGTAATATATTGCTGTTAGGCCAGTCTACTGCATATCAGAACGCATATTATAACGGTGACGAAAGCTCCCCTCTTTGGATGAATTACATGTTTGCCAAAGGCAAGTCTTCTGATTATGCAGTTATCGTTCCGTGTCAATCACTCTCTAGAGGATATGCCGTCATTGAAAAGCGGAAACTTGATTCTTCACAGAGCAATAAAATGAAAAATAACGCAGGTGGATAGAGTGTATCATTTGGAAAAAGCATCACGTGCCCGATGACCGAAAAATCAATCCGTAAATTTGTAGCATTCAAGGCAGTGGAAGACTCCAATCGTGGAAAAAGGCTATAGCGGTTTCCAGTACGTACGTTCGGTTGACCAGTGAATATTATGTATTATGGATCATCAATCTCTAATAAGCCTGAAACGAAACAATTGATTAGCGTGATTTATAGCATACATATTTTTGATTCGGTGCTCTCGTGGAAGAAATTCATTTGTTTATAATTTGCTGCATAACAAACTGTGGACGTCACAGTGTTTGTTTCATTTCACTTCGTTCCTTGTTATTTACTCACAAAAGTCAAAAGAAAAAGCACAAACACCAAGTAATCAAGTAGAAGGTTAATCCATCCCCCAAAAACGCTCATCGGTCATTAAAAAAAATAAAAGCTACTTTTAGCTTAGTGCTACTTGAAGCTAATTTTCATCCATGAATGTAACATAGCAGGTCTTTGCAATATTCGCTAGAGCTTGGTGAGAGAAGCTTTCTGGAGTCCCGTTCTAAATTGTATTCATCTTTAGATAATATTCTTATCGAATTGCAATAACTTTCAATTTTTATATTTTTTTTAACTCTTTCTTTTTTTTGGAGAGAGGGGAAGATGTGTGGCATATGAAACGCTAATGCGAATAGAGCTTAATAAGGTTAGTACCATCATCCACCGTAGCAAGCGCAACTGTACAGAGCCGTCGTACCATCAACGCTCTGAAGCACACACGAGCCGAACATATCTTCGTTCGACAGTCTTTCGCTGAGCGCTTCGAGGTAAGTTGCACAAAGACATACCGTGTATTACAGGTAACAGATTTAATTTATATAGCTTATTTTGATGAAAATACCATAAACAATTTAAATTACCTTGTTTCGCAATGTTTCACAATCTAAAAGAACATAGAACTCATTTTGCACACAGGTCGAATATATTTCTTCTCCGTTTTGAAGGAATGAAAACGTAAAATGGCACTAAAACGCTAGAATGAAAAGAGCCAGAAAAAATCATCATATTATCAAATTGTCAGCGTTATGACACCTTTCATTTGACACTACACCAAGGTGTTTTTACGCGGTTTTTTTACGAGGTTTTTTCGCGGATTTTCCAAATAGCGCAGTTTTTTACGCGGATTTTCCAATTAACGCGGTTTTTTTAGGCGAGTTTTTTTGAAAAACTGAGTATACAGGAATCTACGTTCATCTTTCATTGACAAATCATAGAACAAAGTTTATTTGTATGTTTTGAAACGGAACTGAAAATACAACATTAATGTTCAAAAGTTGGAACCCGCAAAAAGACAGGTGTTGTCACGTCACAAAAGTATTAGGCGGGCAACAAGCGAATTCAACTGCAAGATATTCTCCAACTGAAGATTCAGTCACGTCACGCTGGAATGGGTCTAGTTCGACACACCTACCCCCTCTCTAAGAGCATGGAGACTGCCATACAAATGAAACACAAACTTCTACATAACTCGAGAACTAATCAAGCAAATGGAGTCAAATTTGGGATGTGATGGTTTTTGGGTACGAGAAATGTTTCTATGATGGTATGACACCCCTTCCGCCTCTGGAAAGAAGAGAGGGTCGCATAAAAATAATGCACATATTTCAACCACACATATTCCAACCAAACATGGCAATTGAAAATTTTCGGAAAACTGTGAAGGAAAATGGGAAAATTCGAAAAATCCAATTCGCATGTATTCTACAATTACATATTGACAAGCGTTGTTAGTCCATTTTATGATTGCGGTAACGAAATCGACTTTCGTTCGAAAGTGGAAATAGATTTTAATGTGATAAAACGCACTCCTATATCGTCTTCTATCTATATAAATAAAAATGGATCGCCGGATGTGTTGATAAGAGCAAAACTTGAGAAATAAATTGTCCGATTTATGGCTGTCTTCATTGTACCATATTTTCAGTATCAAACATTTATTCCATGTAACGGAGAAACATGTTATTTGAAAGTGAATGAAAAATCTTGCACGAGATTTGTCTGAAAATAAACTGCTATTATAATGTCGAGTTTTGTTAGAAGTACTGAAATTTTATATTAAAAATAATTTTAAAGGGTAGATTAGAAGATCAATCAATGAACAGTTCTGCGATTGAACCCATGAACGTGCGCTTTTTTCTGATTTTTTTCCAAGTTCGATGTTTAACATTGTTTGGAATGTTGCTAATTACATAATGACAAACAAAATAGAGCTTGTTCTAAATTCAAACCAAACATTATATGTCAAAAACTGTAAAATATTTGACCTCCGGACAAACAGTGTACGGCCACCTTAAAATTTTAATTCGTGTTAATCTGGACACGTTCAAAACATTGTAAGCACTTTAAAACACTTGAAAACACTGTTGATCACAAACAGAGTTGAGTGTCTGTTCGAAAAAAAAGTTATGTATGATTTTGTACATAGCTTTTTGAGAACCACAAAATTGACACTACTTGTTCAGAACTATCCTTATTATTATCCAATTCCATTAAAGACCATGGGAGGGTATTTGGCAATATGTTTCCTCAGTTAGTATCCACGCGAACTATTTAAAGTAAGACAAATGATTGTTCAACATGTTAACTTCAACTTTCCTTCTGGCATAGCGCATTTATAGTGGAAGAGAAGCGAAGGCTGCAGCTATCGGGATGGTGTATGTGGGTTTATTCGAAGATACATTAGTCATTCTGCTGCTGCTAGCCGATATTCATATGAGCACTTTCGAGCTTCTATCGTCTATCGTGCTTGGCTAGTGAAGTCTTGATTGTTTATTTTTCCGGTTATGCGAAGAAGCCGGTCATTCGCCGCAAGCAGAATCAGATATCCTTGCATTGGGCGGAGCTGACTTTCTGCAGTTTCTGCTGCTGCTGCTGCTGCTGTTGTTGCTTGTACACAACACCATCCGAGAGCAGCATGATTTATAATCACAATCAGTAGTTGGCGAGGGCAGTAATTAAGCATCAGACAGGAACGGGCGGAATGGTAATTGGAGTTCTGTGTTTACATAAGTGCGAAGCAGCACGCGTGAATGAGATCGTACCAAATGTATCGACTAGATGCAATTGGAAACACTATGATGCTGCCCTTGTTGTTTACAGATTTCGTCGCATTTGAATTGATAAATTATATCGGACCAAGTGAAGTGATTATAGTGATTAGTTAGGAAACGACTGCAGCATAGCAGTACAATAAAAGACAAATAAAATCAGCTGGAAATAGTATTGTATCTACACAACTGTGACATCTCTTCTCCAGTCCCGAAACTGGAGCATTCAGTTCTATCTAATGAATAGACGTCTGGATGGTCCACGTGCAAATAAAAATCGTATTTCAGCAAAACTGCCGTCGAACTGATATTCTGCACCATTATGGTGGCTAGTCCAGAAAGCTAGAAAATGTCCGCTGGTGTTGGACAACGGAATGCCCAGAATATGACGCGGATTATTCGAATAAATCTTCATTTGGAACATCAAAATGAAAGAAGGCCAAAAAGTCGACCTATATAGCAACTCATTGAACCGCACCAAACAGTACATTTGATGGATGCGTTGTCAGCTCTAGTATGGCCTGTGCTCCAGAATAGCTCTATCAAGGTGTTGAAGTCTGCGTCTTGTTAGAGCTCCGCAGTTACAGAGCAAATGTTGCGAGGTTTCGCTTTCGGCATCACAAAAGCGACAAATATCATCTTGTACTAAACCTATGTTTTTAAGATGGTATTTACTCGGACAGTGTCCTGTTACAAGACCAGTGCTGAAGTCTTTCTTATTAAGGCTTAGCAGCTACTGAGTAATTTTAATACTCGGCGAAATAAATTTTTTCGCCTATTTAAGTTTTGCAGCCATCCAACTGGCTATCACTTCTCGGTCTTCCTATTTCTTCAGGTCACTTTTCAACACACAGTCTGAAAGTCCACATAATGGTTCTGGACCAGTGAATGGTGAGTTTGAGCCGTTCCTGGCAAGTTCATCTGCTCGCTCGTTGCCCTCTATACCGCAATGGCCAGGAATCCAGTACAGTTGTACCGAACTTATCTGAGTTAATTTCCGTAAAAGGGAAATGCATTCCCAGACAATTTTTGAAGAGCATTTAAAAGCACTTAGAACTTTGAGTGCCGCTTGACTGTTTGAGAATATGCAGATGTTAGTATGTCTATATTTCCTTTTGAGGCAGACATTTAAACATTCTATTATTGCAGCTATTCCTGCCTGAAAAACTGTTGGCCAGTTTCCCATAGCCACAGAGATTTTTGCTCTGGGACCATACACTCCGGCACCTTTTCTGGTTCCCTTTTTCAACCCATCAGTGTAGAACATGATTGAACCATTACAAACGTTGGGGCCACCTTCATCCCATACTGAACGGAAATGTTCGATCACTCTGTATGGAATGTCATAATTAGTCCTAGGTTCCATCCAATCACTGTTCATCTCTGAGGCTGGTCCAACGGGTAAGAGATTTAGGATGCTCAAGTGACCAGTTTTGTCCCCGTCTAGTTTTTTTTCCATCTTTTAAGCTTTAGAGCCAGTTTTTAGCCTCTAGCTGAACATATTGGTTCAAAAGTACCAGGTGAAGGATAGCCTCCAATGCCTTTGAAGGAGTGCTTCGCCTTGCTCCAGTAATTGCAACGCATGCTAGTCGTTGGAGTTTGTTTAGCTTTTTTGTAGCTACAATCTCCTTAGTCTTTGGCCACCATACAAGTGAGGCATAGGTTATCCTAGGCCGCACAATTGCAGTGCAGACTCACATAACCATTTTTGGTTGAAGGCCCCATGTTCTTCCTATTATTTTATCATTTTAGAGCATGCGCATAGAGCTGAGTTGGCCTTGCTGATTATTGAATCTAAGTTGTTGAAGAAACTCTTCTTAGTGAGCAGTTGCGGTTGTAGGCAGAGACTATCGTTTCGTTTAATTCTTTTGAAGCTGATTCAAGCTGCTGAATAGACCTTATTTTTGAGTGTAGAATTTTTAACTCGAGTTCAAGGGAATACCGATCCCAGTTGTTTTTTTTTTGGGGGGATCTCGGTATTCTCTCTGAACTGTCATGCCACCATCCCATTCAAAAATAATCCCCTTTATTTTGCACGGCGAGTGAGGTGAGATGGCTCAAGTCACTGCATTCCCGTAGGTGAATGGCGTGACTATAGTTTGTCACTAAGT
Source organism: Toxorhynchites rutilus septentrionalis (assembly GCF_029784135.1). Lineage (NCBI taxonomy): Eukaryota > Metazoa > Arthropoda > Insecta > Diptera > Culicidae > Toxorhynchites > Toxorhynchites rutilus. Next base: position 286,385,456 of record NC_073746.1, on the reverse strand, counting down.
CGTTGAACTCGTGTCCTCATATGTTATCGATTCGGGTATCAAAAATAAGTTGAAAAGTAATGTAGCTTCCACAATGAAGCCAGAAACTTTGCAATCTCACGTCACTCGCCGCGTGGAATAAAGGGTCTGTCACATCAAATTGCATCACGGAAAAAACGCTGTAGAAATTTAATTTTTAGGAATTATATCTTCAGCTTTCGCTTATAATCAGATAAGAGTGTCAATTTTTCGTAAATTTGGAAAAATGTCGTCGAACGAAAAAGAGCGTCGTGAATTAATCCTGTGCACTCATTTCGAGAATCCGGAGTTGTCACATCGGGACATCGGTAAGATGCTGGGAATCGTCCAATCCACGGTCAGCAGAGTACTAAAACGATACTTCGAGAACCTAACCATTGACCGGAAGGTGAAGAACGGCAAAAATGGATGCTCCGTCAGTGAAAAAGATCACAAGCGCGTAGTTAAGCAGTTTAGACGTGATCCGAGAAGTTCGGTCCGGGATGTCGCCAATAAGCTGAATTTGTCAAGTTCATTCGTCCAGCGGACCAAGCAGCGGGAGGGCCTGCGTACATACAAGGTTCAGAAGGCTCCTAACCGCGACGAAAAGCAAAACATGGTGGGGAAGACGCGAGCCCGGAAGCTGTACACCGAAATGCTGACGAAGCCGCATTGCCTGGTAATGGACGACGAAACCTACGTCAAAGCGGACTTTCGTCAGCTGCCGGGCCTGTTGTTCTTCTCCGCAGAGGACAAATTCAACGTTCCGGAGGAGATTCGCAAGCAGAAACTATCCAAGTTTGCCAAAAAGTACATGGTGTGGCAAGCGATCTGCTCTTGCGGAAAGCGGAGCGCCCCCTTCATGATGACCGGCACGGTAAACGGGCAGGTTTACCTTAAGGAGTGCCTACAGAAGCGCTTACTACCACTATTGAAGCAGCACGAGGGCCCGACCATCTTCTGGCCGGATCTCGCTTCGTGCCAATATTCAAAGGACGTGTTGGAGTGGTACGAAGCCAAAGGGGTCACCTTCGTGCCAAAGGAAATGAACCCGCCCAACGCGCCGGAGCTTCGCCCAATAGAGAAATATTGGGAAATATTATGAAGCAGGCCCTCCGGAAGAACCCAAAAGTTGTCAAATCGGAATCCATTTTCAAGAGAAAATGGATTTCTGTTCAAAAAAACTACAACCTGACGTTGTACAGAACCTTATGGACGGGGTAAAGAGGAAGGTGCGAGCATACGGGCTTGGGCTCGAAGTATGAATAAAAAGAAAATGCCAAAAGTTGTTTAATAGTTTTTATTTAACTGGCTCAAATTTTCAAAAGGATCGGTCTACTAGGCGAATTTCTACAGCGTTTTTTCCGTGATGCAATTTGATGTGACACACCCTTTAAGGGGGAATATGTCTATGATCAGACAAAGACGCCTCTTCCGACACATGCCAGTTATGATTTTTTCCTGAAATGACCGGACTTGTTTGACGAGAGAAATTCCAAAAGACACTCACCTCGTATGTTAATAGAGTGGTAAACGTTGGTATCACATCTGATAATGAAGTCCTTATTGATTTCCCTACAGTAGTTAACAAACACCGCTAGCTCTCGTAGTGGAATCTTAGGAACGTCGCCAGGAAAGTAAGCCGACGCAATGACGATGTCGGATCTTCCTTTGGCGGTTGGTTGAGTAATGCGGGGCAAAGGTGCGCATTGGCCATTTTGAAGCAAACACGCATAAAATTTCGACAACAGTGCAGTTGTTTGATACATTATTATACCAGCAGCTCACACATATAAAAAAAGATACATTCCATGAAAGTGGCAAAAAGTTATGAGGTAAAAAGAGTTTTGCGATGTTTTGATCTAATTTTTTCAGTTTTGGAGATGAAGATTTACTTACCTAAACTAACTGGAAAGTTCGAAACTACACTATCAAGGAAACCTTCATTCTATAGTAAAAGATAGTGCGTATTCGTTTTTGTGAGAAAATTCAAGAGCTTTTTTTAAAAATTCGATTAGTTCAAAAATTGCCTGTGGGGCAAAGGTGCGCAGTGTCGTGTAGTAAAAGCTCGCATGTTTTCAATAAAATTTTTAACGGGACCCACAAGAAGAAAACCGATTTGAAGAAATGCACTCCAGAAATGCTCAAATGGCCCGACCAGAGGCTTCGGGAGGGAGTCTCGAAGTGTTGGATTGCGGCAGACCTCGGTATTTCTGAATCAACTCTGAGGAAGAGGCTCATATCAGAAAGTGATTTATGATTTGAATTTTTGTTTTATTGACATTTCTACTTCTGCTGGAATGTGTCAGCGAGCACCTAGTGCGGTTCAAATAGGTATTTACGAGTGAGCAGTCTGAGGATCTACAGGCCACTGGACAAAGTTTTCCATGGTATGACTGATGATGTATGAAGATTTACGGCGCATGGCGTTCGATTTTTCGGAAGCCAACAACCTCCAGCACGAATTCAACAAAGTTGCAAAACTAGCAGGAAGAGATTGGGCTTCTAGCTTCGTGTGGAACCACCGTCTGTCTCTTCGAACCCCACAACAGCGCTCCAAGGCAAAGCGTCGGAATTCTCAGAACCGAAATCCAAGATGAGGAATAAAAATAAACAATTGCTTGAAAATAATTTAAAATGAATTTCAAATGATAAATGTTTTTATTCAATTCAATAACGGTTATGTTTCGTTATGTTTATGTTTTCACAATGAACTTCAAATGAATATTGTTTTTTTTTTTCAACAATGAGTTTCAAATAAATCAAGTGAAGGTAACTATGTATTTATAAACTTGATTTATATAAATCAAAATGATTTGGTGTCCGTTCCTCACGATTTAACTCAAGAACAGAGTCACGTATTTAAACAGACAGTATCAGGGTTGATGCGTCTTAGCCTGTCAAATATCAAAATATCAACTGTGGGTGGGACGAAGTTCGCTGGGTCAGCTAGTTTGTTAATAAAAATGAATTCTGTTTCAAATGTTGGACATTTTCGGATATCTTATATTGTCAGTCTCGTTCCTCCCAAATATTTCCACGTGGTTTGTTCGACCATAACACCCATCCTTCTCCACCCATTAAAAAAACACAGAACACCCTCCTCCTGCCTACTGGACGGTGCCTATATTCTCTGGTAATGATGCTTCTCCCGCTTCTGATGATAAATCATTTATTTTTGGTATAAGTTATCTCAGAAGTTCAATTCAATAAGTGCGCACCTTTGCCCCGTACGGTGCGCACCTTTGCCCCCACTATGGTCAAGTTTCTTGTGTTTTTCGGAGAAACTTCACGAGGAAAATTCGGTTTACCATAAGCCCTGCTGACGACTTTTTGAACATTTTGTGGCTCCTCAAGTTTGGAGTCACTGGGCTCTGAAGATCTCAGATTACCTGGTTTTTTTGAGTTATGAGATTTCTCGTTTCTTGGCACCTCATCTCCTTCGAGCACACTGGAGTTTTTTTGAGTTGTGGTTTGGTGCTGCTTTGGATTTATTTTCCTCAGCTTAGTTTCGCCAAATCGGAAGTTTATTTTGAAGTTGTTGCTAACAAGTTGACGCATTGAAGCTTCGTCGACTGTTAACATCCAATACGCTTGGATTTCATTGGGATTGGATCTCTCTGGTATACGCCATTTATCGGTGAAGAGATTCTCGTTTCGGCTCTCTATGAGTCTTTTGAGTCTCTCGTCGCTGTATATTGCACTTTGTGGAAAAAAGGCATGAAGAATTTCTGGACGCGGAATATTTTTTGCGTCTAGAGCAACCAGTGTTATGTTGTCTTCTAGGGTTATCATGGAAACCACTTTTTTCAACCATTCCGAAGTTTGATGGTCTTTACAAGAAAGGATTAGATAACCCGACTTATATGAGCAGTTGATAAACTTGGGCTTCACCGGTTCATTTCTATGTTGCTCTATTGCAGTGAGAAGAGCAGTCTGAATGGAATCTAGCTGAGCTGTAGTCAGTTCAGTGTTTGGATAGCTCTCCGGGATAATTCCAAATTTTGATCTGCTCTAAGGCTTCTTTGAAGGAGATTCCAAATTTGATAGTGGTTTCTGTGGTGATGTTTTGAAGAGTGTTATCTGCATCTTTTTTCTGCTCATTCAGTCCCGCTCTTTTACCGGGGCAGAGATTTTGCTTCGATTTTTTAGGAATCGGTTTTTCGTCGCTACTAAGTAGCTCCGATCCTCGGGGGCGTTTTGTTGGCCCAGAGATAAGCCGACTCAGTGCTTGCAGCCGAGCTTCCTTTGCAGGGATCCCAGCTGCAACCAAGTTCTTCAGTTCCGTTCTCTGACCCTTGGTGAGGTTCCTTCTCCACGAAGAATCTACAACTTTAGATTCAGTTTTCATAGTGACGCTACATTTGTCACTATCATCCTCTAGCGACTCACAGCGAGTCGGAGTGTTGAGGATGGAAGAGGAGCAAAACTGAACATCCACAGAGGCGTCGCTCAGTACTTCATCCTCTTCTACACTCATATAGTCGACATCTATGGAGGCTTTTTTCCGACAGAGAGGCTGCCGCAACCCGCGGTTTTGACGTAGAACTACGTCTTTCATTTCTGTACTGGGTGTAAGTTCAAAGTTTCGAAAACGAGAGAGTGACGCTGGACTGCAAGGTTTTGAACGTTAAAACCTCTTCACCGTCTGAATGGAGTGGTATAATAATCACGTCATCCGAAAGATAAAATGTCAACGAATTATATGATTGTCACTTATTGGTCCAACAAATCGTTTCAATAGCATAAAAATTGTTTTGAAAGCAAGATATTGAAATCATAACAATCTAGCTCATCGATGATTGGTGATCGTAATGTGTTCCCGAACACGGACGCAAAATCTAGGCACCTGGAGAAACCGTCATAGCGCATACATGCGAGGTGTAATTTGTTTTGCTCGCTTGCATTAGTGTTTGGGAAACCATAGCACACACACAAGCAGCGTTGTCAATATTCCAGTTTAAACTGGATTCTTCCAGTTTTTTTCCTCGATACAGTCAAACAGTTAAACCTTGAAATCTTCCAGTTTTTTTTAAATATTGTCCAGTTTTATCCACTTTTTTTATATGTGTGCTTCAGTTTTACCAATTTTATGTGAAATAAATTCACAATGCATAAATATTATCCTCCCTCACCCTTTCTATTCCTTAACCAATTTAGTTTTTTGACATTAATCTTCGATCGATCGAAGGTGTATTTACCTTGGGTCGATCTTTCTTTTTCTACACACTCTGTTATTTTCTTCCTGCTTACACTTCCGAATTCAATACGGTTAGTGCGCAGAGTGTGTGGTGCCTACCCAAGCAGGAAAGTTCTATATTGTCTTCGAGTTTATATACATATTATATGTTCTAGGTCCTCCAAAACATGCTGAAGTTCAGACCAATTGATCTACCATTTTAATAACGACTGGTGCAATGTTCACAACAAGAAACCTAACCCTAAATGGTTCATAAAGCATGCGTGCTATGCTGACATTGAGTTTATTATATGTTATAAATCATCCAATTCATTCTGAAGTTTAGAAAATCATAGGATCAATGTGCTCCATTAACTTCAATTGATATGAATATTAGACCCAAGTAATCTTGCTTCCGTTTACATTCGTTTACATCAATCGACCCTTCGACGAAATGAAAAATCGATAATCTCATGTGTCACAACATGCGGCAAAGATTATTTTAGGTAGCCTAAAAAAGAAAACCTGTACAATTAATTAGACCGGTTGTATATTCTATTATTTATCGCATCTTTCTCAATCGAAATCCATTCTCATAGTCAAAACCTGAGAAGGTATCCGAGAGAACTTCTCTAAAATCAATCGTCCCGGCGATACGTTAATCATAGCTTTATAGAACTCCATTCGCGTCGGCGGAGTGTTATCTTTGGGAAACCTGGAAAGATAACTGGAAGAACTCTAAAATCAATCGGACCGGCGTTATATTCCGTTATTCATCTATATTGAATTTCCATCTCGAAAGGACACAGTTATCTTTCAAAAGCCTGAGAAGCCGAGAGAACTCCTCTAGAAACAATCGTCCCGGAGTTATGTTCCATTATGCGTATGCTTTATAAAGATTAAATCGCGACGGAGGAGATTTATCTTGAGGTAACCTGAGAAGGTTAACGAGAGAAATCCTCTGAAACCAATAGAATTTCTTCGAATATTGTTTCACAGTAATATTCGAGTGGTGGGAAACGTTATTTTGATCTGCTCGAATGGCTAATTAGTGGCTTATTATATAATTTATGAACTACATGTGAACATTACACGAAGCTTCGAAGTAAATTATATTTCTCAAGCACTGGAATAGATAAAAAATGTTTTGAATAACTCAAAGTCGAACTTCTTAAAATAAAACGATTTTTCAGGATCCAGTTTTCTTCCAGTTTTTTTAGGAGCAATCTTCCAGTTTTTTGAAAAATATTATTAGCAACTCTGCACGCAAGGCGTGAGTACTTCCAATCGCATCAGTTTCTGTTCTGCTTTCGCATGGAACAGTCATGAAAAATTGTTTGCGTGTGAATGCGTCCGAGCGAAGGAATTTTCGCACCCATTTACGCATTCGGCTTGGTGTTTCCGTGGTGCAATCCAATAGCATCAGTTTCTGTTCTGCTTTCGCATGGAACAGTCATGAAAAATTGCCACATCACGATAAAAACGAAATGAACTTTATGCAAGGTTATATAGACTTTTTTTCGTTTTCACCGTGAAATGGCGCCCTCAGTTTCTATTCTGCGTATGGAGTGATCATGAAAAATCTCGTGTCATTCTAACGAAAACAAAAACGAAACATGTATCAAACATTTTCAGTTGCTTTCACAAAGCCACTCAAATTCCATCGGTTCGTTTCGGGACCACCAATAAGTTCGAAAGAGTTGAATTTTATGTTAATAACAATTCTATACTTATACTCATCCATCCACACACTAACAAGAAAAACTTTCAGCAATTTTCCAAAATATTCATTCATGCATTAAGAATTGATTCAGATCCAATTTCAAATAAATGATTGCCGAGCCAACAGTACTCCTACGTCTACCTTGCGGTTATATCACAGATATAACCCACTTCTTGTTTTTTCATTGTTATCATTTGGATTATTCATAGAAGTCCCAAGAGTCTCGCGGTAAAGAAGATCCGCTGCACTAGTGACCGGCTTAAGCAGCAAGGGCAGACGATACTGTAGAGGGTGCCCTGGTGCTCCACAGGCTCCGTTAACGGCAGGGTTTACCATTGATCCCTCGGCACGGGTCGCGTCGCACCTTTGCTTAGGGGTTTATCCATTACTTTCTTTCCACAATAACCATGGATAACAGCTATTACAATCATCCTCCTTTTTTTGGGGTTTTGGACCCACTGCTCGGGTTCTCAATAATTTCAGGTTCTTTTTCGAGCATGCTATTATTGGGATCCGTCATTCGCAGGCGGAGTTAAGGTGGAGATAAGATGCGTAAGGTGTTAAAATAAAAGTTCCGAAAACGAACTCCCAAAAATTCACCCTATATATAATTGCTTATCCCACTCCGAATAACATTAGGAGTTGCAGAGAAAAACGCACATCAAACAGCACATTGTAAGTTGTGGTTTGAAAATATGAAAATATGGTTCGATTCTCTTCTCGAAGGAGGGAGTCAGCTTCATGCATTAATTTGGTGAAAACCAACGAAACACAATAACAAATTACCATCCTATTCCGGAAATATCAAATTACACTCAATATGCTCTTGCCACTGGTCAGCCTTTTCGGATCACGTAAACCTCAATTAGTAGGTCCATATGATGAATCCCGCCAATTCAATTCCAAATCCGGCATCGTTCGGCCCTTATTCTACCTGAAACAGTCGAAAGCTGCCAAAAGCACACCGGACACAATCGTAAAACTATTAATACCACCCGGCAACGATCGTTTTTAAAACCCGTAAATCTATTAGCACCCATTTGCACGTAATTTGGAACGGCTAATTTATTTCCACAAAACGCGACGTTTCGACATGGCGCTTTTCCATCTGCCCCAGTCGGTCGTAGAACGGTGTGGGTGCGCAGAGAAGTGAATGTGGTTCACTAGTAGTGGCTACAATTTCCAATTTCCGAACACCGCAGCTCGATTGGATTCGCTATCGGCTTTCGGCAAATGGGATCCGGAATAGTTCCATCGCTGTTATTCAATTTGGTGGCTTAAAAAGGTTCCTCTCGGAGCCCTTCGATGTGGGCAAAAGGCTCGTCGATGTCGGTCGATTGGCCTGCCACGATACTCCAGACGATTAGAGTTGAGCTTAATTCAAATGGTAGCGACAGCAGGTATTTTATTGTCTGTCAAGTACACTCACATCGCCATGTCAACCCTGCCAAACATCGACAGCAGCACCCAAAATTAGTGAACAGCTTTGACTCGAATTGATGGACCTCGACGCAACATGGAGTTGCTCGGTGGAATATTTTTACATACGTAATGTCGCTTTGGGTGTACACTGGGATTAGTTGAACAATGGTATTTTTTTATTCCATCATTGAATTTCATCTAGATTATATCCTGTCGTCCCAAACTGGAAACGATGGAGTTGCAGTTATCCATCGTACGGCGTCCGAAATGTGTACCGGGAGTATTGACAGGGGATAAATCAGCCCCACTTTCCTTCCCCGAATGATCGTTCTTGACTACGGTGTTCGAGAATACGCAAATCTATACGTACACATATCCATCAGCGGTAAAATGTAGAATTTTAATTAATTTTCAAATAAATTACATTAATCGTTTCCAACGATGTTAGGCTGCGGGCACTGAATTAGTTCTCACCGGCAGGTGTAACTACCGAGAACGTGTTCGATAATGGCAATTATTGCACGTATCGCTCATGTTCGTTTACACTTCAGGCTGTTCTCCGATGGAGAACGGGGCGGGTGGCTCTCAAACTACGGTTATTGGATTTTGCAGCATTTTACAAGTAGTCGATGAAAGGGAGTTTGTTGATCGAAATTGTTCTGATTACGTTTTCAGGCATACATCTACTTTTCCAATGTCATCCGACTGGAACGGATATTGGATCCGAAGCGTCCACCACTTTTCATATGATTAGTACTGTCACCGCTAACCATTCAACCCGTTTCCGCCGGCTGTCGAGAACGACAGACATACGAAAACCAAAATGTACTGCGCATTTTAGAAAGATTAGTTATTTTCTTCTCAGCTCGTCCACCTCTATCTCATTATTAGATGACTAGAGTAGATTGAAATAGGAGTTTAAAAATAGACTTTCGCTTAGTAAGCGATCGATCGTGAGCTCTAACCTCAGGACCTTCCATTGACCATCTTTGTGTTGTTACAGAATAACTACGTCCACGCAACAATCGCAAATTGTCATTTTTGGTCATAAAGAATGCATCTGCAAAATTTGAGCCAAATAAAAAAAAACAAAAATAAAATTTATGAAAAAATCGTCATTTGCAATGGAACAGTAGTTAACCCTTCATTACGGCAGTGTGCTCCGCCGAAGTGCTACCCCTGTACGGAGCACTGCGCCGAAAAGTATGCACATCGCGCTGGTGTGATCGAAGAGCAGTATAAATTTCATGTCGTCTAAAGACGACGCTCGTACACACAGCTCGTCGCGCGGATGTCGTCTATAGACGACACTCGTAACGAAAGGGTTAGTGACGAATTGCATGACAACTCGGCTGGCCACTGGCAGCAGCATTTCAGATTGCAGTGAAGCATTGTAGGTGTTGAGACGGGTCATTTAAGCAACTTTGCCTACTTGAAAACTTCTTAAAAAAGTAAACGACGTTCTGAAAATGGATTTTTTTTCAATTTTTAACAAAAAATCATAACTCATAAACTATAATATCTACCAAATTCTGCTCAGAGGATAAAATGTAGGAAGTAGTTTAAATTTTCATTAAAAAAAATCTTTTTAAAGAAAAAAAATTATTTTAAAAATTTAAATTAATTTTTCTCGAAAACGTAATTATTGAAATTCTCAAACAAAAATTGTGAATAGCCCTTACAATTTCCTACAACACAAACATTGAAAATGGGCACTTTTACAGCGAAAAAGTTTTTCTAACATGAAAAAGTGGTTGTTGGGAAAACTCTTTCCCTGTAAAAGTGACCATCTCCCGATGTATGGGTGACTTGTTGGAAATTGTAAGGTCTATTCATATCTATTTTTATTACAATTTTAAAAACATATTTTTCAGAAAAATGAATTTTGATTTTCAAAAATTTTTTTTTATCAGAATTTTGTTTTAAACATTTGTTTGATGTTTTTTAATGAAAACATAATTAAGTTCCTACATTTCATTCTCTAACCAACAATTTGTAGGTCTTATTCATTCTATTTCAGTCTATTTAATTGAATAACAATATATTGAAAATTAATATTCATTTCTCTCAAAAATATAAAATTATTAAAAAAAGATATGAATAGCCCTTAAAATTTCCAACAAGTCACCCATACATCGACAGATGGGTACTTTTACAGGGAAAGTTTTTTTCCAACAACAACTTTTCATGTTTTCTTTGAAACATTACTACAGGTCGGACTCGCTTATCCGGAGACTCGATTATCCAGGATTCGATTATCCGGAATTTTAGACTCGATTATCCGGAGATTTTATTTTTGATTCTCGGAAATTTTGAATAACTTGTATAATAATTCTATATTGAATAGCTAATATGGGTATCAAAAGAAAGGACATGACTAGTAGAATGCAGTTATTCATGAAAAATGCGAAAAAAAATGCAAATCCAAGATGGCGGCCACTACGAAATGGCGTATTACATATTTTCTCAGAACTCCATCAATATGGGTATCTAATGAAAGGCCTTGACTAGTAGAATACAGTTGAAAAATTCAAATCCAAAACGGCCACCACCACAAAATGGCGCCATATATATATTTTTCACAACCCCATCAATATGGGTATCAAATGAAAAGGCTTGACTAGTAGAATGCAGTTATTTATAAAAAATGCTAATCTAAGATGGCGGCCACTACAAAATGGCGGATTACCTATTTTCTCAGAACCCCATCATTTTGGGTGAAAAGGCTTGACTAGAAGAACATAGTTATTTATTAAAAATGCCCAAAAATGTATCAAAAGAAAGTTCTCGACAAGTAGAACATAGCAGAAAATGAAAAATCCAATTTCAAGGTGGCCGCAGTCCCCAAATAACTAATTACTTTTTGAATGGTTTCATTCAGCTTGACCTGTTTCTATGTATGTTTCAATGTTTGTTGGGTTGTCCCACATTAATAGAAAATTGACTCCGTTCCTGTTGAATGATTGATCTGAAATTTGGAAGATACATTTAATTCTACTGTCATTATAAAACTGCGTATTCCATGATCTTGAAAAATTCAATTTGGCCGCCGCAAAGAAAAGGCTGAATGGCTTGATTTGGAGAATACACTACACTATGAACAACATAAATTCGAAAAGGTCGCCGCCACAAAATGGTCGACTATGTATTTTTTGCAATCCCCTCAATATTGGTATCAAATGAAATGATTTGACTAATAGAATACAGTACAGGTCGGACTCGATTATATACAGACTCGATTATGTGTGATTCGATTATATAAAGGGCGAACACGAAATTATTGCGACACCGAAAATGTCATGCCAATTTTCTTATAATGTTTAGAATCAAACCAAAATTTTAGGGTAGTTTTATACATATATTTACTTCAAAAATCAAAAGAAAAGTTAATCGATGGAGCCTTGAGTGTAAAATTGAACGCATTTTCGCTTGATGCCCTCCATCAAAGTCTCTACAGTGTCATCCGGTACCAGTTTCTCAGTTTTTTTTCCATTTTCCTAACATGTCCTTCTCGTCTTTGACTGTCTTCTTGCTCTTCCGAAGTTCCCGCTTCATTATTGCCCAATACTGCTCCACCGGGCGCAGCTCCGGACAGTTTGGCGGGTTCATGTCCTTTGGAACAAAATGGACAGAATTGGCCTCATACCACTCCAGGACACTTTTAGAATAGTGGTATGATGCCAAATCTGGCCAAAATAGCGGAGCTTCGTCGTGCTGTTGCAAGAACGATAAAAGGCGCTTCTCGAGGCACTCAGATTTGTAGATCTCGCCATTTACTATGCCCTTTGTCACGAAAGGCTCACTCCTCAGTCCGCAAGAGCTGATGGCGAGATATTTGGAGGCGAACTTCGTCATTTTCTTCTTCTTAAATTTGTCGTCCACATCGAACTTGCTCTTGCCGGTGAAAAACTCCAACCCCGGAATTTGCTTGAAATCGGCTTTTATATACGTTTCGTCGTCCATCACACAGCATCCATATTTTGTCAGCATCTTCTCGTAGAGCTTCCGTGCCCGAGTTTTAGCCGTCGATTGTTGCCGCTCATCGTGGTTTGGGAAGTTCTGTACCTTGTATGTATGTAGTCCAGCTCTCTTCTTTGCATTCTGGACGTAGCTCTGCGACATGCAGATCTTTTTAGCCAAATCACGGCTTGAGACGTTGGGTTTTGCTTTAATCATCCGCTTCACCTTTCCCTCCGTCTTTTTGTTCTCCGGTCCCGGTTTTCTTCCAGCTCCTTTGCCGTGGTCCAACGTCAACCGCTTCAACACTCTGGAGACGGTTGAATGATAAATGTTCAACATTTTTCCCAACTGCCGGTGCGACAGGTCAGGAAATTCCAGGTGTTTGGAAAGAATTTGTTCTCTCGACTCGCGTTGGTTCACCTCCATTTTCGTTGAATCGAAAAACACGACTTCGAGTTTGACAGCATGTACACAATACACATCAATGAGAAAGTGTACAAAATTTGGTTGATTTTTACCCAATGGTAAAAAAGTTATGATTTGTTGAATGTATCGCAATAATTTCGTGTTCGCCCTTTACAATTTTGGACTCGGTTATATTCAGTTTGGAAAAAAATATTTTTTTTATATTTCAAATATGGCTTATTTCATGAAGAAATGTAACCTTTCAACGTTAAGGTGAAGTTTGGGGTAAAAATCGTAGTTTTTGAAGATTTTGCTTGAATTTTCACCAGAAATTCATTGTTGAAATTCGAACATATGCGTAGGAGGATTTGTTTCATCAAATATGTTCGCCTATCAATCTGGATAATTTTTTTTTCATGTGAGAAAGGTGTTTTCTGACTTTAAGGAAATGAATCAAAAATCAAATTCCTCTTTTATTTTCGAAAAACCATAAATACATGCAAAAAAAACAAATAAAGAAAAAAAAATGTTCTGACTAGATTATCCGGAGGATTCGATTATCCGGAGTGAAAAAAAATCAATACTCCAGATAATCGAGTCCGACCTGTATTAATGTTCAACTCGTCACATTGTTATGTATAAATTATCGCGCTTTACATGTTCTCATTTTTTTCATATTTAGAAACATTTCAAAAACATGACAAATGTGAGCATTAACACGCAAAAATGTTATGACTTAAACATAATATTTTTCAGGAGTCCGCATACAAAAATGTCATGAATATCAGAAACTATAAAAGATAGAAAGTTGATATCTTCGACGAAAGTTCATATTTTAATTAGATCTAAAACTTTTTTGAATACGCTATATCGCTATCTTGACTTTAAACTAAAATAGGACTAGGTAATCTTTTTTTTTCAAAGAAGACATGGAAAAGTTGTTGTTAGAAAAACTTTTTCCTTGTAAAAGTGCCCATCTTCCAATGTATGGGTGACTTATTAAAAATTGTAAGGGTTATTCACATTTTTTTTTTGAGAATTAAAAAAAAGCGTTTTTGCGTGCTTGATCCAATCAAAAATGTTATTATAAATATCCAAATGTAATAAGGAGGATTGAAATCTAGGTTTTTGTATGCAAATTTCAAAATAAATGTTGTAATCGATTGAAATTGTGAAATACATATTTGTTTGTTTCAGAAACCACCCATATCCATTTTTTCGGCGACCAGCACTTGCGATACTGTGTTAAATGTAATTCATACATTCATTGTTTACATGCGCTACACGCTTGCGCGCTGCCTTTCAATCGAATGAAAATATGTTCTTATTTTGAAAATATTATGTCGGGAACGACAAAAAAAGTACATGATGCCCACAATACTTTCCGGCTATTGCAGTCGACTTCAGAACTATTGGATATTCCTACAAATCCAGATGGAAATTTCGATCAACTTAAAGAAAATTCATGACATCATCAAGCTGAAAGCGTGTAATTCGAATGATGAAGCACAACATATGAATTGCACATCAATATAATGTTTCATTTCACATAAATAAACTATTCAATTTCATTTTTTCACATTGACCAATCAAATCCTATGGTATTCATTATAAGAATCAAATCCTAACGCAACATCATCCTACTTGTCAGTTAATGAGACGAACGTTTTCTATAACATTTAAAAAGATTTCCTCAACCTCGATTGGTCAGTGTCATTTACCTTACAGATTATAGTTTCATTCAGTTTCATTAAAACATTTATTTTATTTTTATTTTTTTGAGCTAAACTGAACGATCGTTGGAAAGTCAATTATATATTCAAGCCTCCAGAGTGCCACTGATGTTCTACTGTCAAACCCCCGCAAACGACGAAAACTTTCTTATTTGGAAATTAATACGGTTCAAAACCTGTCACTACCTTTTATGACCTTCTGAGAAACAAGTGTCGCCCGGGAACGTATCCATCCATGTCTCTGGAAATTATCAAGCGGTTTATTTGCGTTTCTATCTTTGTCAATCATGGCTGCCACTTCGGTTTGTTGGTCACGAATCATCCAATGCTTGCAGGGAAGTCACTTGCTGTCATGCTAACCTCCGAATGCTTAATGGGCTTCCCCCGCATTGAACCAAATCGTAAGTCTTGACAGGGGAATAGAACGGAAAATGTCGGTCATTTCGGACACGGAACGTAAGAATGTTCCACAAACGCTGAGAACTTTTTTTTCAATCCTTCCACGGATCGATAACTTTGCAGCATTCGCTCGCGTGTTTTTATAGTTATATTTTTTTATTCCGCCATTCAGCGGACAGCCAGAGGGATCGAAATGATGGTGATTGGGAAACGGGCTCGTAAATGCTCTTAATTGCCCTCGGTATTGGAAAACTGGCATCGTTTTTCGCTTTTGTTCGCATGTTTTAGCAGAGAGCCGGAAGCTCCACCTTCCGAATTACATCATTTCACTTTTACATTTAATGGGGGGTGTAGATGCGGCTACAGATCGTTATCAAGGTTAATGGCGGTATCGTTAAACTCGTGAATAATCAATATATACCGCCGTAGGATTCTTCCGGATGTAGAAGCAAGAGCTTAGCACTTCACAATTAACAATTGACAGGATTAAAGAACGCTCAATGAAATTTTTAACGTGCGCCACCGTGGGTCGTAAAATGTAATACAATTGGTCGAAGACTATGTGCAATGCGAAATTTGTGCGAAGCAAACATATTTGATATTCTGGAAATAAATAGATACAACACACCATAAATCAGACCCGGTCCATGAAAAGATGAATACTGTAGTTTATTTCAAATCGAAACCACTCATGGGTAAAGTTTCGTATATATATATACCAAAAGAGTCATTGCTTATTTCACCAGAAACGCAAACACTATCTCCCACTGGATTTAAGCTGCCCACAAACACGTCGGAATATGCTGATAGACCAAAACTCATTCTGCACATAGCGTCCCTAGAGATGGTCTCCGACTATCGGTCCGTGCGGCTTGTTTTGCCGAGTGTCGGACAATTATGACCAAATTCTCTCCCCCCTCACCCGGATGGTTGTCTCGCAATGAGTGAAGCGGTTCCATACAAAGGTGAATTTGGTGGTCGGGCCCGGTCACTGTTGTCTGTGGGTGTATGTGCTCAACATTTTAACAGCATTGGTATTCGCTATCGGACCTTTCTCTCCGTCTTGGGTAGTCGAAAAATAATATCCGCCAGCATTGGAACCGCAAACTAGTACTCTCCTACATGTTCATAGTAGTTTGAGGGGGTTTGGGCAATTCCTAAATGTTGTGACTAGCAGTGCTGCTGTGCATCAAAAGGAAAGATTGATGATAAGCTGTCTATTCTACGCTAGTGCAACATAAACTACCATTTTAGATCCGGACCAAGGGATAGCCGCTACCCTGGTTTACTATCATTGAAAACAAAGCGAGTGGAAATATTCCTCTGAACTTTCTGAACGTGTGTAATTTTTGATCTCATGTACAAACTTTTGACTCTCGGTTTGCATCATGCCGAGGATTTCCGGAAGCGCACAGAGAAGTTGCTATTATTTCGCTATATATGAGGTAACGGTTTTCTTCGGTCTGTCTGTTTGTAGACCACAGAGCCGATTTCAGAAATTAGAACTACCACTACTGATTATTTACGTTCAAAATGATTTAGATTGAGTTGGATGACCATCCCTCCCGTACCTTACACAAATCGTAATTCCCACGGCACTACGTTCCATAGCAGCATGTTGTTTCCTCAATCCTCAATGATGCGTAAAGTGTGACCGTAATATGGATGCTTCAATTGCCAAATCGATAAATTCCATAAAACAAGAAGCCGAGAAAAATGATAAAATAATATATGTTGTTTTTCAACATTTTTTTCAAATTACAAATTCGAAAATACGATGTAGAATATATTATTGCAAACTCATATTTGATCTGACGACATATAGAAAAAAGCCACATGAGGGTTGTGTCCGAGACACCACCGCATAGTTGACGTATGATTCCGTTAGGATATCTGTTGATTTTGGATATGGTTGATGAATTACATCGTTGAACTCTTTGATAATGATTTGGTGGCTCTGAAAAGGGCCGTTTTGTTTTGTTGTTGGGTATTGTTTGTTCACTCCACCAGTGTTTACCGAGTGATGATAACAGAAGGATGGTAAACAGTCGTTGGGTGGTACGTATCAGACACAACATACCGAAATGGAACGAGATATGATGAAAACCGCCCTCTGTGATCCTAGACGAGATGCCTCCTGTATTATGTATGGATGAAATAAAGAAAAAAAAACTCACGAATGTAATAGAAGACAATTTCCAATACCGAACACATTTATCAATTTTTCTCATCGGTAAAAACATGTTACCTTAATATAAAGAAAACATATTTGAAATGGAAAAGCTGATTTTCTTTTATAAATTTTACTTTCTGAGTGTTTATTCAACGCGATGTAAATTCTAATTGGACTAACAACACCTAATACTATATGTAGAGCATATGAGATATCACTTTTTCTAATATTTCTTCACTTTTCCATTTTTTCGCGCCGTATAAACTTTCCTTGGGTGAAAATGAACACAACAAAACAGACAGCTTCAACCAAACGACCCGTTCTCGAGCGGAACAACACGTTGGTTTTCATTTATGAAAATTGAAATAAATCATTGCATATATCAAGTCATTTTTAACACAACTGCTACCATTTACAATTTTACACTTACACTTGTGCTAAATTTTCCACAATACACGATCGGTCATTGATATGAAATTTCACGAAGAAACCAACGTTAAAGTGCCGAATTTAAATTTTATTTATAAAAATAAATATAAAAATGCCCCCGACTTGCATATATTTGCAATGCCGATTTCTCCCCGAAAGCTTGGTTTTGATGTCTCTGTTAGGGAACACTTTTCGGTGGGAACAAAATCTCCCCCTACTTTTATGTATTTGCAATGCCGATTTCCCCCAGGAAGCTTGGTTTTGATGTCTCTGTTAGGGACCCGCCGCATGTGTTCCGACCAATCAGAAGTAGGTATAACCGTTAGGATAGGGGTTGAGATTTTTCAATTGTTCGATAGTTAGTTTTATGAAATAAATTATTTTCTTCAATATAAAAAATTGTTATGGAGTGCCGAAATCGATTGACGCAAAAATTTCATCAATCCATCATGAAATGACTGAGCAATAAGCGTTTGAAATTGGACAGTTTTCATGATGTCCTCGATTTTCGATTTTCAATTTGTACCCCAATATGTTCCCGAAAGTAGTTCCCGTAATCCTACGTCAATATAAGATGGAATAAACTTGGAGTATTTTACTTTTTACTTTCTGAGTGTTTTTTTTCTCAACTCAAAGCGAATTTTAATTGGACTAACAACACCTAATACTACATGTAGAGCAAATGGGAAATCACTTTTTCCAATATTTCTTCCCTTTTCCAATTTATCTCGTCGTATGAACTTTCCTTAGGTGAAAATGAATACAACAAAACAGACAGCTTAAACCGAACGACCCGTTCTCGAGCGGGAGCACACCTTGGTTTTTATTTATGAAAATTGAAATAAATCGTTTCATATATCAAGTAATTTTGATTACAACTGCCACCAGATACAATTTTACACTTACACATTCACACTTGTGCTAAATTTTTCACCAATCGTATGGTCATTAAAATGAAATTTCACGAAGCAACCAACATTAAAGTTCCGCATTCAAATGTTATTTTTAATCGTATCACTCACCTTACTTGCAATATAAAAATGCCCCCGACTTGCATATATTTGCAATGCAGATTTCCTCCAGGCAGCTTGGTTTTGATGTCTCTGTTAGGGAACACATTTCGGTAGGAACAAAAGTTCCCCCTACTTTCATGTATTTGCAATGTCGATTTCCCCCAAGGAGCTTGGTTTTGGTGTCTCTGTTAGGGAACCGCCCGTGTGTCGTCAAATTCGACCAATCAGAAGTGGATATTTCCGTTAGGATAGGGGTTGAAATTTTCCAATTGTTCGATAGTGAGTTTCATGACATATATTATTTTAATCAATATAAAAAATTGTTATGGAGTGCCGAAATCGATTGACGCAAAAATTTCATCAATCCATCATGAAATGTCTGAACAATAAACGTTAGAAATTGGACAATTTTCACGATGTGCTCGATTTTCGAATTTCAATTTGTACCTCAATATGTTCCCGAAAGACGTAATCCTACGTAAAAAAAACATTATGTCGATAAACATATTATAATTATGATTTGTACTTATTTATTAAAGGGTTTTATCTAGGTTGACCCGGTTGTATGTTTGTGACTTTGTAACTTTGTAACATTTTAACTTTGTATGAAGCGCTGTACCACATTAATAGAAATCTAACACCCTTCCTATTGACCGATTGATCTGAAATTTGGAACACATCTTTATCATTGGTGTCATCATAAAACTGCGTATTCCATGGTCTTGAAAACCCAAAACGGCGGATTATATATTTTCTCAAAACCTTATCTATATGGGGTTTCCCAAAACACCATCAATATGGGTATCAAATGAAAGGGCTTAACTAGTAGAACACAGTTATTTATAAAAAATGTAAATCCAAGATGGCGACAGCTACAAAATGGTGGATTACACATTTTCTCCGAACCCCATCAATATGTATATCAAATGAAAGGGATTAACTAATAGAATACAGTAATTTATGAAACAAGCAAATTCAAAATGGCCGCCACCACAAAATGGAGCCATATATATATTTTTTTTTCAAAACCTCTTTAATATGGGTATCAAAAGGAAGTTCTCGTTCTCGGAAGTAGAACATAGCAGATCATGAAAAATCCAATTCCAAGATGGCCTCAAACCCCAAACAACTGATTGCTTTTTAAATGGTTTCATTCAGCTTGACCTGTTTGTATATATGTTTGAATGTTTGAACCCTACAAGGTTGTCCCACTTTAATAGAAAATTGAACCAGTTCCTGCTGACTGATTGATCTGAAATTTTTAAGACACCTTCAATTCTACTGTCATTATAAAACTACGTATTCCATGATCTTGAAAAATTCAATTTAATCATCGCTACAAAATGGCTGAATGACTTGACATAGGGAACACGTAACATAATAAACAACATAAATTCAAAAAGGTCGCGGCCACTAAATGGTCGACTCTGTATTTTTTTCAATTTCCTCAATATCGTTATCAAATGAAATGATTTGACTAATAGAGTATAGTATCACCGTGAAAATATTCCAAAGAAAATTAGGTAATAATAAACGTTGGATTTCTATTATCCACAGTTAGTCGTTTCATCATATACCTCACGATTTTATTTTAGTCTCATCATTGCCCTAGATCAATGAAGGAACGGATGTGATAACTACTAACTGCTACTTGCTAAATTATTTTCTAGCTTTTAGTACATTAAACCGTTTAACTTAAAACAGTTTTTTTTTCTTATTTTATTTTCTAGTTTTTAGTAAATTATCTGTATCATTAGTATATTTCTCTACAATAAAACTATTCAATTATTTATATTTTTTTCAATTTTTGTTTCTTACCTTCGTTCTTTCTTCGGAATATTTCGATGATGTACTGTATCGTTCTTTCTTCGGAATATTTCGATGATGTACTGTATCAGTCAAATCATTTCATTTGATACCAATTTTGAGGGGATTACAGAAAATACATAGTCGTCAATTTTATGGCAATTTTATTTCGAATTTATGTTGCTCATGATGTTGTGTGTTCTCCAAGTCAAGCCATTCAGCCATTTTTAGCGGCGGTCAAATTGAATTTTTCAAGATCATGGCATACGTAGTTTTACAATGACAGAATAATTAAAAGTATGTTCCAAATATCAGACCAATCAGTCAACAGGAACGGAATTGTTTATTTGGGAACAGTGGATAACCGACGATATATCTTGATATATCGTCGGTTCGACCGACTTTGAAGGAGTTACTTAGATAACCTTCTCAGGTTGAAAAATATATTGTCCATTTCAGGAATGTTAATGGCTGCCTTGTAAAGGGTCTCATCGGTGACTTTTTCAGGTTTACTAGCGATAATCTCAACCGCTGCGTTTAAATAATTTTAATACATAATACGAGTAATTTTTTTTTTCCAAAATATATATTTTATTAAGGCACATGTGGCGTTAGCCTGACGGGGCCGGGAGTCCAATATTTTGACAATTTTTGTCTTACAACTATGTTAGTAATATGTAACCGATTACTCGCGGTTGGCTCGAGGTTAGTATTACAAGTGTTCTCATAATTGGTATGTTGCAGTCTTCGATGCTCTGTACGTGTGCCCGACACGGGATACTTCCTATTGGGATGCAGCTGACCATTATTCAGCAACGCCCCCCTAGTCTGTACCCCATATCTAGCGTGGTGCGTCTTTCTCGACTCGAAGAATCCAGGATAGAATGGTCACTAGCCGGCGCAATCATCAGCTCGTGTAGAGTTGTCATGAGCGGTACAACCTTTGGTTCTTGTTGAATGATCAGTGGACTGCACAACCTTCGGCCCGTGCATCTGTAAAGAGTGTGTGTATGTATTGCCGCGACTAAGTAAAAGTTTATCGATCGGATAGGAGGGATATGAAACGGGGACACAACGAAGGAAACATCATTAAACGTTGACATCGGCGTTCTGAGGAACAGGTATAGATGAAGCAGAAGATCAGGATCCCGGCTACCTAAGATATCCCGGACGGGGATATCCGATTGTCTGCCTTGTGCTCTCAGTACTCTAGAGAGCTAATACGAGTAATGAATCACAAAATATATTGTCGATTCGAGCAATTTCAGAGAAATTTTCTCGTTGACCTTATCAGGTTAAAAATATATCGTTGATTCGAAAAATGCTAAATAATTCCTTGCCGATCTTCTCAGTTGCCCAAAATAACTTTAATTGTGGCAATTGAAAAATATGTTAACATGTAAAATCGGTTGGTCGTTGAATTATATTCTGAAAGATAATACAAGTGACGTACATCGAAATACATATCGTCGATTAGAGAAATATTAAAAGGGTTTCTTAGCGACCTTCTCAGGTTACCAAAAATAACCTTGTTCTCCGCGATTGAATAAAAATACATAGAGTATGACCTTCTCAGGTCAGAAAAAATATTTATGTACTACGCACGATGAATAACGAAATGCATGACCGGTCCGATAAGAATGTATACTCTCGTCTTTAGAATCACATCACTTACCGCAGTGAATCCTGATTTTTCTCAACCATTCCCACTAACAACTATCCCTTCCATGATAAACGCTAGGGAACCACGCTATAGAGGCGACCTTTCCGGCTTTCGGGCGGTGAATATCATACTAACATTCCTTCCCTTCCCCTGGTGATTGTAAGGACGTGGCCGGCGTCGTTATCGACCATTTAAAGCTCGAATCACCGAAAATTGCACAACGAGAATGATTTGCTAGTCCCAAGCGTCATTCAGTGTGTTCTTTGTGCAATTTGGTTGGTTCAGGTCAATCACGGAGAGCAACTACGAATTGTACAGTCTACCCAAGCTCAAGCTCTACTAGTCAAGCCCTTTCATTTGAAACCCATATTGATGGGGTTCTGAGAAAATATGAAATCCGCCATTTTGTAGTGGCCGCCATCTTGGATTTGCATTTTTCATAAATAACTGTATTCTACTAGTCAAGCCCTTCATTTGATACCCATATTAGCTATTCAATATGGAATTATTATACAAATTATTCAAAATTTCCGAAAATCAAAATTAAAATACTCCGGATAATCGAGTCCGACCTGTATTACAACATTTTTCCGTGATTAGGAGTGTTAATCGATTTGGCAAGTGAAAGACAATTATTAATTCAAATCCAGTTTTTGAATAATTTTTTTATTACGAATTTGAAAATGCTTTTTAGATATTAAACGTATACATCTATTTCTATATCTTACACCATACATTATGTTATGCTCTTGGACATTTCGGTCCCATTTATCAGGATTCCGGCTTCTTTTTCGTCCAGTCGATTTTTTGCTGCGATATTTTCATTACTGTGATC
Source organism: Toxorhynchites rutilus septentrionalis (assembly GCF_029784135.1). Taxonomy (NCBI): domain Eukaryota; kingdom Metazoa; phylum Arthropoda; class Insecta; order Diptera; family Culicidae; genus Toxorhynchites; species Toxorhynchites rutilus. The sequence continues at coordinate 286,362,719 of NC_073746.1, read as the reverse complement.
AGATGACGAATTCGAATGAATACAAAAACCTTTCCGGTTTTGTCGAGCTTTCTGTCAGTAATTTGTATTGAAGAACCATCCGATTCATTATTTCCCTACTCAAATCCATTTTCCCTAATTCATCCATTTCGATGTTATAGAGGTTTAATTTTTTTTTTGGCGATTCACACTAAATTTGAAATTTATAAGTATCTGCATTTGTAGCAGTTCTAATACAACTATTTTTCTCTTCTTTTATTTTTCTCGAACTTCGTTCGTGTAAGCGATTCGCGATGACAGCGATTCAGCGGATTATTTTCAGACACAATTTTGTACGACATTTTTCCACCACTTGCAGGCAAAAGAGATTTTCATTTACATAGAGTACTAATTCGATTTGAGAAAAATAATTTTCATTCATAATTTTAATTTTGAGAGTGGGTTCATTCCTTCTGAAAACCCATATTGTCATGCCCACTCCCCCAATTCGTAATACGAAGCTCAATGCCATCAATGCGATCAATAACGAAATTAAACGAACAACTTACAGACGTCTCCGTAGGAGATGAAAAGTAGTGCACCGGGTTAACTAGATTTCCATTATGATATAAACATATTATAGTATGGAGTTAATCTGATTGGCTTCTGACATAAATTATTTATTATTCAATGGCTAAAAACATTTTATCATTTAGAGGTGTTAATACTTATTATTAAAGAAATTTGTTTTGCACATGTACAGTTAGAAGCTAATCAAGTGCTTTGATATTAAAATTTAAAAATATTCAATAAATGGAGTTAATCGACTGGGAAGTGAAGCATCCATATAAGCCTAGCAGCCTAGCAGCGTTTTCTGTCAATAGTGACAAGGGCTGAATTATAAAGTAATTTTCAAAATGGCAGCATAAAATAGAACATATGCGACCTAAATCGGATCATACAAACTATGCTATACAAGCGGGGCGTATTTACTTCGCGCCATGATATTTAAATTCACTCACATTGCACCGTGCCAGCGGCGTGTCTTCGGCCGTTTTTTGTGGCATTATGATGGTACTCATGTCTCTCACATATGCTGGCAAGTATGGCTATTTTGAATGTTCACTTAATTTTTGACAACTGCTTTTGTTACTCGTGTATTGGTTCATCTTCGATTTTTGCCTATTTCCTATCTCTAGAGAAATCCCTTCGTAGTGCTGAAGCAAAATCGGCTATGGCTATGATAATGCTTAATGGAATGGGATAGAATGGACCACTCTATCTACAAGAGCTGTACTAAAAGTATCACGATTTTTGTATACTCACGGATTATTATTTTCGATTTCAGTTGTTGACGTGCTCGGGCTTCCGGCACGCTTTGCGTCGTTTACATCTTTTCGGCCCTCCGAGAACATTTTTTCGAACTCGATAAACGTTGTTTCGCTCCAAGGAAGGTTCACCAGATGTCACAATCAACATTCGGAATGTGTTCGCGTACTTAATTTTGTTTTTCACACAAAATTTGATACAGATTCATTGATCCATTTTTGATATAGGCAAAAATCGAAGATGAACCAAAACACATGAAAGAAAAGCAGTTATCAAAAATTAAGTGAACATTCAGAATAGCCGTACTTGTCACCATAAGTGAGAGACACGAGTACCAACATAATGCCACAAAAAAAAATCTAGAATCGAATATACGTAACCCGCGTAAATTCGAAAGTCGCGATACTTTTTGAACAGACCTCGTATGTCGAAAAAATGTGTATATGAATTCGCGTGCAATGGCTCTTCAATCAATGTAACGCATCAACACTAGATTTACTCCATTCAAATAACTTTGTTTTCTCATCTACACTCGACAAAATAATTCGGGAAAAAATTGGTCCAACCCACTAATGTACCCGGTACCTCTAAGTTCCAGTACAAATTCAATTAAGTGCTCCTCAAATTAAATCAAATCGCGAAATAAAAATAAAAACGGCAAAACATAGCCATATGAAATTTTGCAGAGATTTCGGGGATAAACTTTGAAAATTGAAAATTAACCTGTTGACATTGCTGAAATATTTTCAAAACTAGAAAATCGGGAAATCGGGAAGAAAGAAAAATCGATTTCTTTCTGTATTTTTTTTTTTTAATTTTGTGGACTAACAAAACTTTTTGCTAAGAAACTCAATAGCAAATCCAATTAACCTTATCAAAAAGCCCTTTTTTGATTCCTAGAACGTTCCTGTAGGACCTTCCTATACAGAGATATTTCTGTTAGTCAAAAAAATTGCGTTAATCCACAAAATCTTTGAAAAAACAGAATGAAATCGATTTTTTATTTCTTCTCAATATTTTTGTTCAGAATATTCAAAAACTTTAAAGTTTGCGCTTTTAAATGTTGTATATTCCGCGCGTATATTTGCGCGTTGATTTCGCACGAAGTTACAGCTTGTTAAAAATCGCTTAAAATTCCGACTTTGCACTATATTCCTCTATTTTTTTTTGTCGATTTTAGTTTTCAAAACCTGTAAATTCTTTTTTTACACTTTTTCGAATGAATTGAATGTTGATAAAAAATCAAGTACATTGATTAACTTTGAACTACGTCTTTTAGTAAGAAGGTTAAATCAGAAAATAGGTCAAGATTTTATGAAATAAAGTTAACGTATAATAAAGTTAACCTTTCTCTACGAATGAATTTTGATGATATGCCCACCAATCGGATCGGGAATTCTCTTTTCGTTTGATATGCTATACATTGTGATTCCACAATCCATAAACGGTTTAAATTAACGAAAATTGGATGCATTCTCTTTCTCCCATACATTTGTTCTACCCATTTGTTTGCTGGTAGGCACGTGCTGTCAAGTGCTGAATCAATATGCATATGTGAGTTACAATATTCATATACTTCAGCTGATCAAATGCAGCGTTCATTCCACGAGCAATGTGGAGAGAGGAAATATTGTAATGTAAGCTCTCCCTGTTTTCAACTCAACATAAATAACCCATTCGCGATTTCAAATAACAGTTGCAATCCAGAGACCGGACAGAAAAAAATCGTTCCTGATGCTGAGAGGTTTTGCACGATACATAGGAAGAAAGCAATGAGGTAGAGGAACTGGGGGTAAACCCGGTAAGTATTGTTTTGTGAGATCTGAGGGCACATATTGTTATGTTTCCCTCACAGAATCATTGTTAGATTATTTTCCATAAGATATGAGATTTATCAGTACTTTTAAACGAAAATTTTTCATGCAATAGTCAATTTTCAAAGCTGACATAAAAACAGAGTTCACCAATCAGTATCGGTGAAACCGGCACCCCATGGGGGTAACACCGGCCCCCTAAATTTGTCAATAAATATACTTGACACCAGCTGAACCAGTTTGAATGTGGCAACCACCAAACTGGATGTATTCTAATTCTACACCCAAAGTCAATTTTAATCACATGTTTTGGCATCCCGATTTATTACATTAAATGAGCCGAAAAATAACAGAAAATGCTCTACTCCCCAATACCTGTCATGTATATCATTTGAACAATATATATGCTAGAGCCGATATGAGCCAATATGAGCGAACGAAAAAGGAGACACATTGAAATGAAGCATATGAAAGCTTTTCGTATAGTTTGCCAAAAATACGGTCCAGACAAAGAAAGATATATATTTTATGCTCTTCTTTTTCCTCTTAGAAAACACTTTCCAACTTCATTTTATAATGAGGTGTAATATTATCACGCATTTATTCAACAGCACTAGTAGCGTGGTCGTGTTGAACAGGCTTGCATCCCATCTGGCGTTGGTTCGATCCTCGTTGACGTCGTATGGACTTTTTTTAGTACAATCCCAAAAAAGATGAAAAAAGGAAAAAGAAAGAGATGTCTGCTTCCATACATAAAAACATTTTTAAGCTTTTAAAACAGCTCATTATTTGCTCATTTAACCCTTCAGCACACGAAAAAGCATTATTTCTGCCGAAGAAAAAATGTTTTCTGCCAACGCTAGTTTGGGTGCAGATGGCACTATCGAATATGGTTCTAATCGCTCAACTGATTCCGGAGATATGGTCGGATCAAGCTCCGGGGAATATGTAATATGGAAAAGAAAGAAATTTGATATTAGGTAAATCTATCATGCGGCTCCTCAAACCACACCACAATTTAATTACTAGTTCGATGGAATCTTGGTCCTAGTTTCGAGCTTACCACCTTTCACAAAACGTGAACTTGTAATGTAGACCTGGGGATTAAAAAGTAGCGGTAGCCTCTTTTGCAAGGGTTCGAATTCTTTGGGAGCTGCAAGGCATTTGAAATAGATGGAAAATTTGTCCCAATAACCTTCAACTAACTGCCGGGCTTACTCCACTCAAAGGGTGACAGTCTTACCCCAACAGCATTCATTTTTTAAGGAGACTATTTCTATTAATTTATTGCTTTAACTTAACTCAACTCGAATCCCAGTGATAATTAACAATCCAGTGGACAAACTGTAGAACAACGAAAAATGATTTGAAACCTCGTTCAAGAATGAAAGCTTAAATTCCACCACTGAAAAATTATATTCGGTTGCACATCATCGGCACTCGCGTTTGGTTTTATGAATATTTTAACATTTGACGAATCACGGTGGGTTGGATTTTATTTAAAACGTCTAAAATAATAACCGACCACGCTATCCACATAGCCACTGGTGCTGTTACATAAATGCGTAATAATATTACTAATCATTATGAAATGAAGTTGGAAAGAGTTTTCTAAGAGTAAAAAGGAGAGCATAAACGTGAATCTATGTCCTTTACGGTCTGGGCCGTGTATTTGGAAAAGTATGCGAAAAGCTTCAATGCGCGCTTATTTGCAATGCGTCTGTTGTTTCGTTCGCTCATATTGCTCTTATATTGCTGTAGCATATATACACTCCGTCCAACATCTATAAGACCACTCTGAATAAATTTCGTTGAAACACAAACGGTTGGAATTTCAACAAGATATTTTCATACATTGTTGAATGCTTAGAATAAAGCATATTTAACATAAATTTCGTTCAAAAGTATCTTGTTTATTTATTGGGCTTAAATATGACAATTTCAGTTGTCCAGTTTTTATAAGACCATTTCAAAATCCATTAGTATTATCGATGAAAAATTCCAAACAATCGGCAGATTTACATGTCAATAATTGAGGGGCTTAGAATGAAAGGGGTGTAAGTGATTTGATCGATTTCTCTACATCGACTTTCTCTTTTAGTCATAACTTAGCTGCAAATACATTCCCAGCTGTATTTGACAGTGCGGAAGATAGGTCAGAACCTCATCTATCGGATTCTATAGCAAACTCAAATTGGAACGTTTTTGCAGTTGAGTTATTAACTGAAGAAAAAGTTGATGAAGAGAAATGGATCAAGTCAATTCAAAGATTGCTTTATTTTCATAAGCGATTTTGAGGTAACCGGAGCTGTTCTAACAATTTCCCGCTTATCCCGGTCAGAGAGCTTCGATTTACGTGGAGCTCTCTTCTTCTTACCGTATCCTTGAGGATTCTGCAAATAATTGAGCACTACTTGATGGAATCGTCCAATCTGACGAGCAATTCCTCTGATATCAACATTTTGTTGGGTTGAAATGCATCGATTTGTCTTTCTTCATTCTCCGTGAGCACTTTTCCCTTCCGACATTTTCTAGATTTATTGATCAAAACAACTAAAACAAAAAAATGTAACTGATCTTTTACAAACTTGACACTTGAAAAATACAAAAACATTCGTTTACACTCAGTGCTAGTAACATAGAATTTTTATTCTAGTGTGTAGGTATTGGTAATCACCAATACCTACACACTAGAATATAAATTGAACCATTGTTTGTTTATAAAGACACAAAGCGGCAAGATCATCACCTGGTCTTATAGAAGTTGAATATAATAAATCGGAATACTAAAACATTTGCTAAAAATTTATGTTGGGGCAGATTCCTTTTCTTACATTATTTTTCTTAAATGACAAAGTATTGAAATTTCACAAAAATTTCAATCCATTTTGGTGAGTTAACCATAGCACCACTGTACGTCAAACTTTGATAAATTGAGAGTGCTTTCCAAAAAAATATGCGAAAAAATAACGAAGGGAAGGTGTTTTGAGATATAAAAGTGTTTAATATTAAATTTAATTCTTGAATCATCTTTCAACATCTTTTAACAGTACTTATACTTATACACATACTTATTTTCCCTAAATGATTCATTTATATTTCCTACAACTTTTTCAAACATCATATTAGGCATCTGAATTACGATTTTTCGAAAGAGAGGTCAATGATATTTAACGATTTCTTTGTTAATATTTCCTTAATTATTGATATTACATTTTTTTTGTAGTTATGTTTGGATCCTTAAAAGAAATTTATTTTTCACTTGGATCCAAACATCGTTCCTTTTATGTTTTTTTCCCGTTCACCCCTTAGCATCCCTTCTCTGTGTGTTTTTTGTTTCCAGGAAGCTAATAACAGAGTTTCTTCGAGATGGGGATGAGCGGAGGGATGAAAAAAATGATATTGAATGCGCCCTTTCAAAAAATCAGCTGTAATTTAATTTGGTCATATCATAATGAAAATTGTAAATCTATCTACCATCTTGTGTACCAAGTTTTAACAAAATCGAAGAGGGTCGCGTAATTTTTTTTTCGGCTGAATTGGGGTGGAATTGCTCCATGGTAAAGATGAACATTCATTCAATGCAACGTGTATCAATTCCTTTATTACCATTCCAGCATTCGTTTTCATAATTTACTTGGTGCCTTTTAGTTGGATTATATCGCAAATAGCGTATTTTGTCACACATCATGGAACAAATTACTCTTGTGATTATTTTCCACGGCACACATACACCTTAAAACAAGATTATCTTTACTTTGTTACTTTTCCGCTTCCATCTGGGGAACACAACTGGTGCAGATCTGGTTTTCTTTCAACTTCGGTTTTGTCCTCGCAAATTGTGCAGTTTCAGCTGGTTACGTTACACACTCGCACCCCTCTTGCCCGCTCCACCAGGATGCGATTTTCCGTTTTTTTTAAAGCAATAAAAAAGATGCCATGATTGTAATTTAACTTTTCGCCCTCGCCAAATACCACACAGCACACAATGGAACGTTCCTGTGGACCGGATTGGAACCAAATGCTACTAGCCAGACCTCCTACTCTTCGCACTCCCCATCTTATGTACACGGCAGCGCGAAACGGGATGCATGATTACACAGTTTTTCCAACTCCGGAAAACCCGAGAATCACCCGTTCCGGATCGGTGGCAAAGTTCAAAAAAGCACTTACGTCGACACATTCATGCTTCTCCGACTTCTAGACAGCAGCTTGGGGGTGGTGGGGAAAGGCCCACTATCGATAGCCAAGCATGAGGTATTCAGAATGCTTGTTGGAAGATGGCTTTTGCCACCATTCTCTCTGCCCAATGCACGCTGCTCAAAAGGTGGGAAACAGCTGCTCTGGGCGGCGGTTCAGCGCGGCATTGGTGGAGTGAATTTCACGCCCAGCCATGTTGGTCGAGGATTCTGCTTAATGGAGAAGAAGCCCTACGAGGCGCTTTGATAACTTGCGACAACAGAGCGGGCTAAAGTTTTGAAGCGAATCTGAAGGCGGATAACGAATGTTATGTGTTATGCTGAATCTTAATAATACGACCTCCACGTTACTTCCACAATCGTTTTTAGTCGGACTCAACAACTCTCCTTGATTGGTCTCTGGAGCATGAATAAATACGGTTGGTCTTTCATTCCGCGCGTCTTGCCATACAGGCTCTCGATAAGAGTTTTCCACTCGGCGCACTCAAGCATGCCAGTAAGCTTTTGGCCTTGGAAATTCAAAACTAGGAGAGCAGGAGTAGCACCGACTACAGCCTCGTTAAGCACAACCAATTGCGGCTTGCGCTGCTTGCAGAGGTCGTCAAGATGTGCCTCGAATGTTCTTCCTTGAAGAGGTAATGCTCTTCAATAAGGGATGAAAAACAAGCCGGATTCCGCGGAGAAGAACTCGAGTGTTTGATAATGTCGGACTAGGAGGAACGAAAAACAAACGTTTCGAAAAGGTAATGCAATTTGAAGTTTGGGAGCTATCTTCTACGGGCTATCATTGATACTTAAGCCCCAGTGCGATTGATTCTGTTTTCGATTGCAGGGCAGGGCAGCTGACAAGGAGGACTGTTTTGTTGAGCAGTTTCAAATTGACCGAACGATAACAGATAGTAAAATGAGACGAAGAAATATGGTTATTGAAATTCGATTCTTTTTATTCCGCCGAGTGCTGACTGACTAACGATCCGGCGTAGCCGAGAAGGGCTTAGAGCACTTACCGTTAATGTCTTTTTAACCGATCACTGGCGCCGTGATTTATATTCCGCTCTTGCGATAAGGGTGCAATTTTCGAGATTTATGTGGAGATTCAAAGAGCAATTGTAATATGAAATTTATTGCTAATTTTGTTCAAGGTGGTGAGAAACTGTTAAACTTGCCTCCGAGGGTTGGTATTGTTCACGATTGATTAAGATTGAGATGGAGATGGTAATATCGATTGATGACAAGATTTATATCAGAACAAAACAGCCTTTTAAATAAACGAAATGGCCGTCCAATTCAACTTGGTTTGAGACTGGAACTGGGAACTCTCCATTGAATTCATTTTCGTTTTGGAACTTGGAAAAGTCTGAGTTCTTGTGGCAAAGAGACTCTGCGAACAATGATCGCGTTCTCGCATATCCTTCACAGCAGTGATATTTGAAAAAATGACCAACACAATTTACGTCATTAGAAAGTCCCTCCCATTGGCACATCGTCATTCAATAATGAACCTGCATTCCATGCTGGATAAATATACAGCCATTCCGTGGCAAACCGATTTAGTGGTACTTCCGATTGAAAAATGGTGGATTTGCTACTTATCGCAAAATATTAGACCCCTATTTTTTTATTTTTTTTTATTTGGGTGCCCTTTTCAAAAGATTGGTCCATTTGTTCAAAAAATTATTGTTTGTTCATAGTTTACATGGTCTCGGGACCAAAGGCGCCATATTTTTATTTTTTTTCTTGAAAGTTTATTGTTTTTCACATAACATATCCTAATATCAGAGAGGTGTTTTTTTAAGTTAGTTAAGGTTATGTTTTTTTTTACATAATAAATCCAAAAATCAGTTAGGAGTTATTTTTTTGTTCTTGATTAACGATTGCTCAAATTTAACCAATAGTCCGAAATTTAAATTTTTAACCCTTTTTCCAACGCAAAACATTCATAACTTCTGAACTACTGGACCGATTCGGATGATCGGCATAGCAAATTAAAGCCAATGTCCTCTTTGTCTTGGCTTGTCCTGTTTTAAAAAATATTATACTTGGAAAAAAAATCGGATTTTGTTTTCGTAATTATTGATTGTTTTTGTTTTTCATAGTTTCCATGGTTTCGGGACCAAGAACGCCATATCTTTTTATATATTTTTCTTGATAGCTGAGTATTTTTCACATAACATATCCAAATATCAGAGAGGTATTTTTTTTGTTTTTGAGTTATGTTTTTTTCAAAGTTAACATGTTTTCAGTTTTAGTTCAATATTCTTATGCGACTAGACTACATATATGCGACTATAATCCAATTTTTACACAGGTTTGGTAAAAAACAACTAATTGGCTTCAAATTGATATATCGATCATCTGAATCGTCCCAGTAGTTCAAAAGTTATGAATTTGTCATTTTTGGAAAAAAGGGAAAAATCATTTTTCGAACCATCGGTTAATTTTGAAAAATAATAACTCAAGAACAAAAAATAATGCCACCCTGAATATTTGGATATGTTATGTAAAAAGCCGTCAGCTTTCAAGAAAAAATATAAAAAAATAGCGGCCTTTTCGCGAGACCATGTAAACCATGAAAAACAAATATACACCCAGGTTTGTTTACGCGTTTTTTTTGCGCGGGTTTTTTACGAGGTAAAAAAATACCAGTGCTCACATCTCTCCCTCAGTCAGCTCACATTTCTTTCTTATCAGAGCATATTACGGTAATTAGTGCTTGTAACGGAGCTCAGCGCTTATGAAGGAAATCAGTGCCGCACCATATCACGATTCTTACGTGGATTTTAGGTGTTGGGTAACGGGGAGCTCACCGAAATTGCAGGAAAAAACTAAGGGGTTTCGGAAGCGAGCAACACTCAACTTTTACTTCCGTTTTACGTGAGGATAGTCCCATTTGATATCTATCATTAGGTGACATGGTTTTTTTTACGCGGATTTTCCAATCCACGCGGTTTTTTTACGCAGATTTTCTAATTAACGCGAGATTTCCAATTAACGTGGGTTTTTTATGAGGTACGTATCCCCCGCGTAAAAAAAACTTGGTGTAATCAATAATTACGAAAACAAAATAAATTTTTTTCATAAGTATAATATACTTTCGAAAAACAGCTAATTGGTATCAATTTGATATATTAATCATCGGAATCGGTCCAGGAGTTCAAAAATTATGAATTGTTAAAATAAGTCATTTTTGGAAAACAAAAAAAAAAAAAAAAAAAAAGGGAAAAAAAATATTTTTGGACCATCGTAAAATGGAAATGATCACCCTAACGACAAAATAAAAAAAAACGGGTCTGATATTTTACGATAATCGAGCACACTTTTTTCGCTTCATATTCATTTTTCAAACTGAAGCGAAGTTTTCCATCGTCATTTTTAGAGCGAACATTCACTCATTCGCGCAGTTCTCATTCAAATAAAATATCATTGTTGTGCACACTAAAACAAATCAGAACAGCGAGGTGCAAATCAAAGATGGCGCAGCAGTAATTACTTGCTGGCACCGGTAGTATAGTGATAAGCGTGACTGGTATGCCTTCCCCAAACCGGGACAAGTTATGGTATGTGACGAGTTTGGCCATGCATTTCGTGAGGTTTTCAAGTGATAAGTACCTTGGAATTTGTACGCATTTAGTGTCGCATGCATTATAAAGTGGACTGATTTCGGATGCTGATGAAACAAAAATACAAAAGATAATTCAATGGAACAAATTTAAAGTTCTCGGGAAAAAAACTCGAAGCATACTTTTCGAGACACGATCGTATAATTGACGTAGGATCACTTTACGACATTTGTTGCATTATATTTTTGTATATCTTTAAAAAATATTTGCCGCAGTCGTAGTCAACCTCTTGCACCAACGGCCTTGCCGCTACGGATTTCATCCTACCCGTAGTAAGTTGTTTTACTTTTCCTCGCTTGGGTACGAGAGTCCTCACAACATGTTTGAATCGTCAGCAACGATTTCGTCGGATTGTTTGATTTTATTCTCCGTGATAGGGGAACACATTGTGGACTGCGCGGTATGCATAACGTAAAAGCAGATTTTCATCTGTTCGACTCGATACATGCTACCAGTCAAAAGTTCTTGCTTATTGGGTGTATCTTTTTACGACATAAATGGTCTTGTTGAGCAATGTTGGCCTTATCCAATGGCCTACGGATCTGATCGGACGTGTACGACAATATTGACGTCATTTGTTTTTTTTATTAAATGGTTTATTTTTACAGGCTCAGTTACATAAGTTTAAAGGAGCCAAACTCTTAAGTATATTTTAACTAGAATATATTAACATGTTTCCTTAATTCTATGGTTAATAAAATAGGAAACCATTACTCGCGGTCGACTCGAGTTTAGAAGGGTGACACATTTTCGTTAGGAAAAGGATGGGATGTAAGGAGAATCTTGCCATCGGCAAGATTAATACGGAAGAGTAGCGCATCTAACGAACAGTGGACATAAGCCGAGAGAAGGTGCGAATAAAGTCCCGACTCAAGTCCATACTTTTGAATCATGGTTTAAGGCTAACCTTAGGGATAATCGAGTGAAACCACCGGCTCAATTCATCTTCGTTCCACTTGCGTTGCCAGTTAGCGATTGTATTTTTACGGACTAAATAATAAAATTCATTGAAGGCGATTTGACGCTGATAAATGTCGCCTTCAATCGCACCCACCTTTGCTAATGAGTCAGCCCTCTCATTATCCGGAATTGAGCAATGTGAAGGGACCCAGACAAAGGGTATGACATAACAGCGTCTGGATAAAGCACTCAAAATTTCTCGTATTCTCTCAAGGAAGTACGGCGAGTGCTTTTCCGGCCTCACTGAACGGATAGCTTCGACAGAACTAAGACTATCCGTTACAATGTAATAGAGTTTACGTCATTTGTTGACGATTATCATAATTCGTAACAATAATGGAACAACGGAGACGTTGTCGGAGACGTTAAAATTTGTAATTAATTCAAATATACATTTTTTTTATCTGTATTATAGTGATTTTCAACTCAATTTGGCTGGTTCGTCACTTTTACTTCCATTTTTGGAAGAATGTCGGGAGTGAGAATTGAACTCGTGACCTTTAGCGTGAGAGGCATGGATGTTACCACTACGCCAGATCGCCTCCACAAATATACATAGAAACAGGTCAAGCTGAATGAAACCATTTAAAAAAAGTAATTGACAGTAAATACGCAGTTTTATAGTAACTGCAGAGATAAAGGTGTGTTTCAAATTTCAGATCAATCGGTCAACAGGAAGAGGGTGAAATTTCTATTAATGTGGGACAGCGCTACAGACATGTTACAAACATACAAACAGGGCAAGCTAAACAAAACCATTTAAAAACCAAGGTGTTTTCCCGCTCGAGAACGGGTCGTTCGGTTTAAGCTGTCTGTTTTGTTGTGTTCATTTTCACTCAAGGAAAGTTCATGCGGCGAGTAAAATTGGAAAAGTGAAGGTATATTCGAAAAAGTGATTTCTCATATGCTCTACATATAGTATTAGGTGTTGTTAGTCCAATTAAAATTCGTATTGTGTTGAATAAACACTCAGAAAGTAAAAATCATAAAAAAATTACCTTTTCCATTTCAAATATGTTTTCTCTGTATTAAAGTAACATGTTTTTACTGATGAGAAAAATTGATAATTGTGTTCCGTATTGATAATTACCTTATATTACATTAGTGAGTTTTTTTTCTTTATTTCATCCATACATAACACAGAATACAGCTAGTCTAGGGTCACAGATGGCGGTTTTCATCATATCTCAGACCACTTCGGCATCTTCTATCTGATACGCTCCACCCAGCGACTGTTTACGATACTTCTGTCATCATCACTCGGAAAACACTGGTGGAGTGAATAAACAATACCCAACAACAAAACAAAATTGCCCTTTTCAGGGCCACCAAATCTTTATCAAAGAGTTTAACGATGTAATTGTTCAAACATATCCAAAATCAACAGATAGCCTAACGGAATCCTACGTCAACTATGCGGTCGTGTCTCGGTCACAACCCTCCTGTGACTTTTTTTTGTCAAGAATCGACATTTCAGGCGGAAAAAACAATTAATAATTTTATTTTATAAGAACGTGACCTGCCTCCTGATTCGGCACCCTTACTGAAAAACGTAGTCCTACATAAAGAAAACATCGTGTAAACTTTAAACTCAAGGATTCAATCGACTCTAAGAATGTCCGTCACGATAACCCTTCAGTACCCGATTTTGAAGTCGGTGTTAATTTTTACGATACTCTTACAAATTACTTTTAAAAAGTATAATTTTGTGTATTTGCTACAGATTAGGAATATAGGAAGTTTCCAAACTGAATGATGCAAAAAATCTTGTAATTCCATCAGAAAATGACTGAGCGACAAGTGCTCAAAATTGCAAATTTCAAGGGCTCAATCGGTTACAGCTTTCAAAAAAGTTTCCGAAAGACGTAATCCTGCGTCAAAAATTCTTTGATATCTTGTACAATTCCAGGGTTCATCTAGAGTTTGGATTTCGACACCACACACAGCTGATAATCCTGGGAACAAGGTATTATATGAGGGGCTCAAAATGAAAGGGATGTAAGTGACATCATCGATTTCTCTGCATCGACTCTCTCTTTTGGTCATAACTTAGATGCAAACACATTCTCAGCTGTATTTGACAATACGGAAGATAGGTCGGAACCTCATCTATCGGGTTCTATAACAAACTCAAATTGGAACGTTTTTGCAGTTGAGTTATTAACTAAACAAAAAGTTGATGAAGTGAAATCGATCAAATCACTTACACTCCTTTCCTTCTGAACCCCTCATATTGAAATGAACAATCATAACCAAAACAAGAATTCTTTAATTATAGTAGAATAATCTTATGTGATAGATTCAGCATACTCGGCGATAGAAATCTTCAATCCAGAAAGTAGCAGGTTGTTTTGACTAGCGCGGTAGTAAGCGCCGACATCTTTGTGTCAAGAGATTGTACCCGTCATGCTGTGGTAGCAGGAGCTGTGGGAAATCTATGAGTCTAGGTTCAACGAATAATCAGAGTACTAATAACCGATTTTATTAAATATTTCATCAGCCATGACAAATGACACCTTTCAAGTAATATTCCAATAATTAAAACTTATGGAAGGACAATATGACGTTGTGTCATTTTCTCATCTCAAACATGTCTTAGGGGAAAAGCGGTTAAAATGAACACCCTAAGGAATATGCCCGTTTACTGCGTCCACATACCGCTACAATCTCCGTTCCTCGAAGAATATTATAGCTTAACTAATTGTTGTTCAAAATATCAAACGGTTTTTATTATAAAAATAAAAATAGTACATATTTCATTTAAAGAAAAAAAGTTTTAAAATCGAACATTTTTGTAGCGTGCGGTTAAAATAATCACCTGGTGGTGGTAAAATGAATACCTGTACTCATTATGCTAAATGGGTTAGATTTACACGTTGTTTCATGTCCAAATTTGTTTGAACCATTATAGAGAAAGTAGGTATATGTATGAAAAAATCTGGGCCTATTCACCTAGAGTAGTTATTAGAATTTTCTCGTGCACACAAAAAGTATGAAAGTATGAAACACATAACGCTTCACATTAGGTTTCGTTTTGATTGGGGTGGCATATTTTTCCCGGGCCAAAGCAACAAAAGGTTCCTTGAAGAGCTTGTAAGTCGTTATCCGGTGATTGCCCATTGGCAAAGTAATTTCGAATACGAAATAATCGCTGAAATCGAACAGAATATCTATTTACCTCTCATCGTCAGAACTAATGATTTGCCGAAGATATCAGGTAGAATAATTTAAATTTCACGGGAAGTTCCTTAAATACGATGCACCCAAAATTACATCCGAATGGCTATCGTGAGAGAAAATTTCTATTTTATTTATTATTTTTTATATTTCACAGTTTCATCCATAACAGGTTGTCTTAAATAGCTTCAAATGTTCTATGAATAGGATAATCAAGAGGTATCAATTGATTTTTAGTTAAACTATCGAAATTTGAGCACTGGTTCATTTTAACCGCTTTTCCTTTATATGATTGCTTATTCCTTACGCATTCTATCCCCGAAAGTGCCAATAGAAATCAGACATTTGATGTGCCCTTTATGCCCTGCCTCTACAGCATAAATATGCTTGTATCTATCGAACGAATCGTTCGTAGTTCATGAAATGATTGCACAAAAGAATGGCTCGCAAGCAGCATTCGTCTCCGTGATGGCGATGCCAATTTACGACCTACTATTGGATACTTTCCAAGAATTTTCCGCATCATTTGGTGCATTCTTGAATGCCGAACCAGCAAAAGCGAAAGTTACAATCTGATATGAGAACTAAGGGTGTCTGGATCAAGCAATAATTTTACGATTTTCACCATTTCGTTGGTGAGCTATATAAAACTTTACGTTTAGTGAGATCTTGATAGGAATGGAAATGCAGCGACAAATTCAGTGAGCGGGTAATTACTGGAGAGGTTATCGGATGCTTTTTGCAGAATAGCAAACACAACGGTCCATCTCACCCCGACCATGATTTCACAAGTAGCAAATCATTAAACTCCGAACAGGATAGAAACCGTCATCTCATCGCGATAGCGAATCTCGGAAGCTAGTGGAGGAATAAATATTAATAGATGCAGATTCCATTTATATCGGGCTCAACCTCATCGTTCTCTGCTATCAACATAGTCACTTTTGATTCTTCTAACTTTCTATGCATAGAAAAAAAATGTCGTCGAATCATTCAACTACTCGCATTCAGTGACACGGAAACGGAACGGCAACGTGGCCCGGAAGATGTGACATTGCAAGTCTGTTTCGCATCGATTATCAAAGTGAGTTATAAGTAGAGGATATGCCCTTTCGAGTTTTAAATGTGTCATATTCTACCGCTGATAAGTTTTGCCACCACTCTTTGAGAGAATGCGTTTCGAACGGAAATTGGAAAAGTTATCCACGAAAGGGAAAGTTTCCGTCTGCTTCGATGGCGGATTCAGCCAGTTTCTTCAGGATAATTTGCTCAGGTAGATCTTTTCCTTTAATCATCGGTTTTATACATCACCTTTAGTTCGTGAAATCGGGATGGTGCCATTCCGTTTCCAATCGAATTCTTCATTCCTCATTTCGAATCGACTGTCACCTTCCACTAGTCCATTGGCATAATGAAGGTGCGTGTCAGCGACGCGGAAAAATGTCATTTCGGTGGCCCCCATCAAGCTAGGCAATCATAAATGCCATTCAATCACGTGCCTCTGAGCGGCGACCTTCGAGTATTGAAATCTCTCGAATCATCACACCCACACGGCAATGACTCAACCCGTGAGAAGGAGGGAGACAGAAAAATGACACTGTAACCGGGGCCGAGCAAATGCCTTTCTCACACTTCCCGAAAGATAAAGCGATAATCATGTCCCAACAATTTCCCGGCCAAGGAAAGTGACTTGACACTGAGCGACGAAAGCGAAACAGTTATGCATGAGTTTCCGCTCCTTGAGTCATTCCCTATCCTCGGGATGTGAGACTCCGTCAGGGTGGGACACTGGCATTGGATGTAATATTCGAGTTTTTACTCCAGCGCCTATGATTAATGAGTTCAGCATTGCTTCGGGGCGAAACGAATCGAAATGGTTTCTTTCTGTTGTTGCTTTTTTTCATTTATCATGATCTCATGAAAACAATACTCAACTTCGAGGCGGCACATTCAGAACCGGGAAAGGATTTCTGCCGGCACGATTGTGTGTCACATCGGGCGAATCCTCGCTAAGGTTCCGGGAAAGTTTTGATTGACTTTGTGGAATGACTCTCTCTCTCGCAGACGGAAAATTGATGTAGGGATAGAAAAATGGTTTTGCAAAACGATGCCGGAACAAAGCGAAGGGATCCGTCCCCGATTAATAGGAAAAATGAAAACATCAAGCGAGAAATTCCGACTCTACTATCAATCAGTTTAATTCAGAAAATTATACCGTTGCCACCGACGAAGGATCTGATAGGTTGAGTTGTTTCCTAAACAATGGCAGCATTTCGTTGATGGTGTTTCTGTTTTTGTGGGGAACGAAATGACATTCCAATGGCAGAGCTCTGAGACAGCGATGTTTGCCCTACTCAAGGGAAAATAATTATCGTTGTTGAGGAATTGAGTTCTTACCTTATCATTCCGAGTTTTGAAAAAGGTCGGTTACAGGTAGCCATGATTGTGATACGATCGAAGAAAGTTACAATTTCGAGCGGACGAACCATGTATAATACAGAGAACAGAAGGGGCACAAAACTGTTGTACCCGACGCAAGATAACTTGGCTACTTTCAATTCTCTTGAAAGTTTTTCGATATAGATGGAGATAGAGCGCTCTTATTTTGAATGACAAAGGAAAAATGATTTCGGCACGGTCGGTAGGATGAGGGTGGCTTTGTCGAGCATCAATTTTCATGGATGCCACATTTTCGAGGAAAGGTATAAGATTTTGAATAATAGTGTTTAATTATATTCTGCAAACATGATTAGAGAGTTTGTGAAACAATAAACAATATATGTGTTTCATAAATTCTACAAATAATTAATGATAATTCGGGAATATTTTACAACTAAAATGGGATACACTACTACACCCATGATATTGCCTAGTATTAACTACTTCGAATTTCCGTTAACCCCGTGTTACCATTCCTCCCTTCACAGAAGAAGAAGAGGTAGAATTATGTTTCACTGCGGTAAGTGATGTGATGATATTACCGCAGACTCCCAAATGACACGACCGACAAAAAAAAACTAAATATTAGGCTGTCAAAAAAGTCCTGCGGTATTTCCGCGAGGTGTCGTTGTAAGCGCGTAGTTCTAGTTGTATTCATTGTATCGAGTCATACTATATTGGTCATACTTGTTGGAAAGGTATTTTTGCGCGCTATAATATAGTCCTTGACAGTGTTTTGTTTGGTTAAGTTGTTCGTGAGTTATAGTGTCGCAAATATGGAGCAAAATAAAGAGAAAATCCGACATATTATACAGTACTACTATGACAAAGGCAAAAATGCATCTCAAGCTGCCAATAAAATTTGTGCAGTTTATGGACCCGATACAGTTTCCATTTCCACCGCACAACGATGGTTTCAACGTTTTCGTTCTGGTGTAGAGGTCGTCGAAGATGCGCCACGCTCCGGAAGGCCTGTCGTCGAAAATTGCAACAAAATCGCTGAATTAACCGAGAAAGACCGGCATAGTAGCAGCCGTAGCATCGGCCAGGAGCTGGGGATAAGTCATCAAACCGTTATTAACCATTTGAAGAAGCTTGGATTCACAAAGAAGCTCGATGTATGGGTGCCACACACGTTGACGCAAAAAAACATCTTTGACCGTATCGACGCATGTGAATCGCTGCTGAATCGCAACAAAATCGACCCGTTTCTGAAGCGGATGGTGACTGGCGATGAAAAGTGGTTCACTTACGACAACGTGAAGCGCAAACGGTCGTGGTCGAAGCCCGCTGAAGCGGCTCAGACGGTGGCCAAGCCTTCATTAACGGCCAGGAAGGTTCTGCTGTGTGTTTGGTGGGATTGTCAAGGAATAATCTATTATGAGCTGCTTTCCTATGGCCAAACGCTCAATTTGGACCTGTACTGCCAACAACTGGACCGCTTGAAGGTAGCACTCATGAAGAGAAGGCCATCTTTGATAAACAGAGGCCACATTGTCTTCCATCAGGACAACGCCAGGCCACACACTTCTTTGGTGACGCGCCAGAAGCTCCGGGAGCTCGGATGGGAGGTTCTTTTGCATCTGCCGTATAGTCCGGACCTTGCACCAAGTGACTACCACCTGTTTTTGTCCATGGTGAACGAGCTAGGTAGTCAGAAGTTAGCCACAAAAGAGGCCTGTGAAAATTGGCTATCCGAGTTTTTTGCCAATAAGGAAGCGAGCTTCTATAACAGGGGTATTATGAAGTTGGCATCTCGTTGGGAACAAGTCATCGAACAAAACGGCGCATATTTGACTTAAAACAGATGATTGTAACTAATTTTATGAACAAATGAAAATTCAAAAAAATACCGCAGGACTTTTTTGACAGCCTAATATTTTTTTCACGTACCTTCAATCCTATCATCGAAAATTTGACGTTGTCAGGCTAAAAAATCACAAAGCCGTTGAATTGACTAAATCGACCGTGTGCAGTAATTTTTTGTAATTCGTAATTTAAAATCTTCCCGCTGAACATTTTTCATTTTTGACGTGGAACTACGTCTAACCGGAATATATGGAGGGTTAAATGAAAATCTAAACACATGCATGAACATGCCGGAAAAAATGAAAAATTTCGAATGCTTATAACTCGAACATCTCTTAATAGATCAGATAGATGTTCGCGTATAGGAAATATTTCTACGCTCGTATCACAATTAATAAAATGTTATTTTTCATGAAATAAACAATTGAATAACTGTAAAATGTTAGGCATTATCTAAACGCCCTTACTTCTTCGTTTTGATTAGCCCGATTTACGGTATCCCCAACACAGACTTCAAAACCAAGCAGCCTAGAGAAAACGGCATTGCAAATACATGAAGGGTCTCTAAGGGTGGATACCATACAAATGATACACAAATTTCTGCATAACTCGAGAACTAATCAAGCTAAAGAGTAAGGATAAACTCGAGGAAGGAATCGTCCGATTTAAGATGTCATCATTCAGCCATTCCATGCCAAACCTATATAGTGGTTCTCAGTTTTTCGTCAAAAGTGGTAGTTTTGTTCTTTTTTGTTAGGGTGACCATTACCATTTCAGGGTGGTCCGAAAAATATTTTTTTTCGCATTTTTTGGCAAAAATGACTTTTTTCAAAAATTCATAACTTTCGAACCACTGAACCAATTCAGATGTTCGGCATGATAAATTAACGCCAATTAGCTTTTTTGGAAAAATACTATGGTTGCAGAAAATTTGAATTATGTTATCGTTTTTTTTTTTATCCAAAATATATATTTTTATTAAGGCTCATATGGCGTCAACCTGACGGGGCCGGGAGTTCAATATTTCGACAATGTTTGCCTTATAACTATGTTAGTAATATGTAACCGATTACTCGCGGTTGGCTCGAGGTTAGTATTACAAGTGTTTTCGTAATTGTGATGTTGCTGTCTCCAATGCTCTGTATCTGTGCCCGACACGGGATACTTCCTTTTGGGATGCAGCTGACCATTAATCAGCAACGCCCTCTAGTCTGTACCCCATATCTAGCGTGGTGCGTCTTCTCGACTCGAGGAATCCAAGATAGAATAGTCACTAACCGGCGCAAACATCAGCTCGTGTAGAGTTGTCATGAGCGGTACAACCTTTGGCTCTTGTTGAATGATCAGTGGACTGCACAACCTTTGGCCCGTGTATCTGTAAAGAGTGTGTGTATGTATTGCCGCGACTAAGTAAAAGTTTATAGATCGGATAGGAGGGATATGAAACAGGGACACAACGAAGGAAACATCATTAAACGTTGACATCGGCGTTCCTGAGGAACAGGTATAGATGAAGCAGAAGATCAGGATCCCGGCTACCTAAGATATCCCGGACAGGGATATCCGATTGTCTGCCTTGTGCTCTCAGTGCTCTAGAGAGCTGAGAGCGAGCAGCATGGAACCGGATACACGACCAGACAACATGCTCGATGTCGTGGTAGCCATCGCCACAATCACAAAGATTGTTTGCTGCGAGCCCAATGCGATAGAGATGCGCGTTTAGGTTGTAGTGATTGGACATAAGCCGAGATATTACGCGAATGAAATCACGACCTACATTCAATCCCTTAAACCAAGCTTTCGTCGAAACCTTAGGGATAATCGTGTGTAACCAGCGACCGAACTCATCTTCACTCCACATGCGCTGCCAACTAACGAGTGTGTCCTGACGAGGAATGTGAAAAAATTCGTTATAAGCAATTTGCCTTTCAAAAAGTGTGCCTTCTGAAGCGCCCACCTTAGCTAGCGAGCCCGCTTTCTCATTCCCCGGAATCGAGCAATGAGAGGGAACCCATGCTAAGGTAATCTTGAATAATTTTTCGACCAAAACACTCAATAGATGTCTTATTCTTGTTAGGAAATAAGATGAGCGTTTGTCAATTTTCATTGAACGAATTGCCTCTATTGAGCTGAGACTGTCTGAAAAAATAAAATAATGGTCGATGGGCAATGTTTCAATGATCCCTAGTGCGTAGTATATCGCACCCAGTTCAGCGACATACACGGAACAAGGATCTTTGAGTTTGAAAGAGGCACTGGAATTTTCATTGAGGAATTGCAAAAGTATGGGAAGCAAACTTGGTTGGAGATGCCCGGTGAAGGGTGCACTTCATGGGTAAGGAAATCATGGTACAAAGACACCAATGGATTCATGATCTTGCAACGGATGAGAAATCTGTAGGATAATTCTGTGAATCGAAGAGTAAGCGGGGGTATTTCTGCCAAGACTTCGAGACTCATCGTATGTGTCGAATGCAAACACCCCATGGCTATACGCAAGCAACGATATTGTATTCTCTCCAGCTTGAGAATATGAATTCTGGCAGCTGATCGGAAGCAAAAACTGCCATATTCCAACACTGATAATATCGTTGTTTTGTACAACTGAATGAGGTCTCCTGGATGGGCACCCCACCATGTTCCGGTTATTGTTTGGAGAAAATTGATTCTTTGCTGGCATTTCTGTTTCGAATACGCAATGTGTATTCCCAAGGTACATTTAGAGTCAAAATATACTCCAAGGTATTTAAAAAACATCAAGTGCCTGATCGCTTTGCCGGATAGATGAAGCTGGAATTGGGCGGGCTCGTGCTTCCTAGAAAAAGCGACCATTTGAGAGCCCACGTGAACAGGTTGTTCAGGGTATCTTGCATCGACTTTTGCAGAACGGCGGGATTAGTACCCGTGATGGAAATAACTCCATCGTCTGCAAGTTGTCTCAGGGTGCAGTTTCTAGTTAGACAATCATCCATATCATTGACGTAAAAACTATACAAGAGGGGGCTTAGGCAGGAGCCTTGTGGTAGGCCCATAAAACTGTATCGAGAAGATTTCAAGCTGCCATGATTGAAAAACATGTGCTTTACTGAGAGTAAATTGTACAGGAAATTATTCAGAATTGGCGAAAGTCCACGATTATGAAGTTTCTCTGAGAGAATTTCCATGGAAACTGAATCAAATGCCCCTTTGATATCGAGAAAAACGGAAGCCATTTGTTCTTTACGAGCAAATGCGATTTGGATTTCAGAAGATAGCAGCGCGAGACAATCATTTGTCCCTTTACCTCGGCGGAAGCCAAACTGCGTATTTGACAGCAAATTGTTCGTTTCGACCCACTTGTCCAAACGAAGTAGAATCATTTTCTCTAACAATTTACGAATACAGGATAACATTGCAATCGGCCTATACGAGTTGTGATCGCAAGCCGGCTTGTTGGGTTTCCGTATGGCTATCACTCTCACTTGTCTCCAGTCATGCGGGACAATATTCAGCTCCAGAAACTTGTTGAACAAGTTCAGCAAACGCTGTTTTGCCAAGTCGGGAAGATTCTTCAACAAGTTGAATTTAATCTTGTCGATTTAATCGACCCCGGAGCTGAATTGTTACATGAGAGAAGGGCAATTGAGAATTCCACCATCGAAAAATTCTCATAATCGCTTTGAAGTGGAATGTCGCGTACGACGTATTGTGCAGGAGCGGTGTCGGGGCAAACCTTCCTTGCAAAGTTAAAAATCCAACGGTCAGAGTATTCCTCACTTTCGTTTGTATGGTTCCAGCCACGCATTCTCCTAGCCGTATTCCAGTACTCATAGCGGTCTCCCTTGACAAACCATTGACGAATTTCCGCCAATATCCACGCTTTTTTGCTTTAATCAGACCTTTTAGTTTGGCTTCTAGAGCTTGGTACTTTCGAAACCATTCCACTAATCCAGTTTTCCTGAATTTTTTGAAAGCGGATAATTTTTCAAGGTAGACCTTTGAACACTCCTTGTCCCACCAAAGTGATGAAGGACGACGTCGGAAAGTGGTAGCCGGTACACGTTTCTTTTGAGCTTGAAGTGCGCTTTCGTAAATCAAACTCGATATAAAGATACTCTTCGAGTGGAGGAAGTTCATGCATTGAAACAAGTGCTTCAGATATTATTTCTGCAAATTTTCTCCAGTCAATATTTTTCGTGATGTCATACGCAATATCGACTGACTCACGAGAACCTGATTCATTGGCGATCGATAAAATTATTGGCAGGTGATCACTACCGTGGGGATCTTGGATTACCTTCCACGTGCAATCCAGGGATAACGAAGAAGAGCAAAGTGATATGTCTAGCATACTTGCCCGTGCAGGAGGGTTGGCTATCCTAGTTGCTTCCCCTGTATTTAAAACTGTCATGTTGAAGTTGTCGCACAGATCATAAATCAACGTGGCACGGCTGTCATCGTAGTGTGACCCCCATGCTGTTCCATGGGAGTTGAGGTCACCTAAGATTAGCCGCGGCTCCGGCAATGCCTCGATGATATCAAAAAACTGATGGCGGCCGACCATGGTTCTTGGAGGAATATATATCGAGACAATGAAGAAGTCTTTGCCATTGATTTGTGTCTGGCAAGCGACAACTTCAATGCCTGTCATCGATGGGAGAGTGACTCTATAGAAGGAGTGACATTTTTTGATCCCCAATAGTACGCCACCAAACGAGTCATTTCGATCGAGGCGAATAATGTTGAAATCGTGGAAATTCAGTTCGTCGGCTGAAGAAAGCCGAACATAGTTAGAACTATGAATTAAAAATTTAAATTGATCTAGTCTAGGAATGATGCTTCTGCAATTCCACTGTATTACAGTGGTCAAATCCTTGACCTCTTGCACTGAATCAGGCATCGAGGGAAATGAACGCTGCTAAAAAACCACATTTTTCTTTCAAAAATGTTCTCACAATCGGAAGCAAACATAGTACTATGCTTTTAAGAGGGTCATTTATATTTAAAGCATTTAAAATGTTGTCCACCAGGTCAGAAAGCGCAAGCAAACCAGATTGTGGCTGTTGCCTCGACCGCGAAAATGGAACAGACGGGGTGGGTGCTGCTCCGGGAAGTGCTGAGGAGCCCTGGTGCGTAGAAGAACCGCTTAAACCAGGAGGTACTTGCTTCGGTCTATTCTCAGCACGTTCAATTCGAGTTTTCATTCCAACTTGGGAAGTTTCGGTCGTCTTTCTGGGGAGTGATGGAAAAGAAGTAATTTTTCTTTTCCTGACGGCACCCTGCGATATACCGGAACTTCCTGCATTGGGAGCGTCAGTAACAGGCTCGTCGTTCTGCAGAATGGAGTAGGGATTGTTCTGATTCGTTGGTACGGAACTCTTAAGCATTTCTGCATAAGTCCGCTTGGAACGTTCCTTTAAGGAACGCTTGATTTTCTCCCCTCGTTGTTTGTACACCGGACATTGGATAATATCATGAGGAGTCCCGCCGAAATGAAGACACAGACACTGTTTTCGTTATTATTGATTGTATTTGTTTTTTATAGTTTTCATGGTCTCGAGACCGGAGGCGCTATATTTTTTTATATTTTTTATGGAAAGCTGAGGACTTTTCACATCACATATCTCGAAACCAGGGGGGCGTTTTTTTCGTTTTTGAGTTATGATTTTTCAAAGTTGACCGGTTATAGCAAAAACATTTTATGGAGCACCTGCATGTTTGAATGAATAAAATAAATCTTATTTGCAATGATATTACTCAACTAGGAAACAACTCTATTTCGTTTGCGCGTCGCAGTTACACGACATCTGACTCGAAGTAAACAAGATAAATCACTATATACCCAGTGAAATTGAATTAAAAAGTCACAGGAGGGTTGTGTCCTAGACACGACCGCATAATTGACGTAGGATTCCGTTAGGCTATCTGTTGATTTTGAATATGTTTGAAGAATTACATCGTTAAACTCTTTGATAATGATTTGGTGGCCCTGAAATGGGCCGTTTTGTTCGGTTGTTCGGTATTTTGTGTTCACTCTACCAGTGTTTACCGAATGATGGTGATAAAAGATACCGAAGTGGAACGAGATATGATGAAAACCACCCTCTGTGATCCTAGACGAGATGCCTCCTATGTTATGTATGGATGAAATAAAAAAGAAAAAAAAACTCACCAATGTAATATAAGATAATTACCAATACCGAACACAATTATCAATTTTTCTCATCAGTAAAACCATGTTACTTTAATATAGAGAAAACATATTTGAAATAGGAAAGGTAATTTTCTTTTATAACTTTTACTTTCTGAGTCTTTATTCAACCCAATGCGAATTCTATTTGGACTAACAGCCCCTAATACTCTACTAAAGGGTGTGTCACATCAAATTGCATCACGGAAAAAACGCTGTAGAAATTCAATTTTTAGAAATTATATCTTCAGCTTTCGCTTATAATCAGATAAGAGTGTATAGATCACGTTGGCCATGCTTCACTGTCAATTTTTCGTAAATTTGGAAAAATGTCGTCGAACGAAAAAGAGCGTCGTGAATTAATCCTGCGCACTCATTTCAAGAATCCGGAGTTGTCACATCGGGACATCGGTAAGATGCTGGGAATCGTCCAATCCGTCAGCAGAGTACTAAAACGATACTTCGAGAATCTAACCATCGTCCGGAAGATAAAGAACGGCAAAAATGGATGCTCCGTCAGTGAAAAAGATCACAAGCGCGTAGTTAAGCAGTTTAGACGTGATCCGAGAAGTTCGGTCCGGGATGTCGCCAATAAGCTGAATTTGTCAAGTTCATTCGTCCAGCGGACCAAGCAGCGGGAGAGGCTGCGTACATACAAGGTTCAGAAGGCTCCTAACCGCGACGAAAGGCAAAACATGGTGGAGAAGACGCGAGCCCGGAAGTTGTACACCGAAATGCTGACGAAGCCGCATTGCCTGGTAATGGACGACGAAACCTACGTCAAAGCGGACTTTCGTCAGCTGCCGGACCTGTTGTTCTTCTCCGCAGAGGACAAATTCAGCGTTCCGGAGGAGATTCGCAAGCAGAAACTATCCAAGTCTGCCAAAAAGTACATGGTGTGGCAAGCGATCTGCTCTTGCGGAAAGCGGAGCGCCCCCTTCGTGATGACCGGCACGGTAAACGGGCAGGTTTACCTTAAGGAGTGCCTACAGAAGCGCTTACTACCACTATTGAAGCAGCACGAGGGCCCGACCATCTTCTGGCCGGATCTCGCTTCGTGCCACTATTCAAAGGACGTGTTGGAGTGGTACGAAGCCAACGGGGTAACCTTCGTGCCAAAGGAAATGAACCCGCCCAACGCGCCGGAGCTTATGAAGCAGGCCCTCCGGAAGAACCCAAAAGTTGTCAAATCGGAGGCGGACTTCAAGAGAAAATGGATTTCTGTTCAAAAAAAACTACAACCTGACGTTGTACAGAACCTTATGGACGGGGTAAAGAGGAAGGTGCGAGCATACGGGCTTGGGCTCAAAGTATGAATAAAAAGAAAATGCCAAAAGTTGTTTAATAGTTTTTATTTTACTGTCTAAAATTTTCAAAAGGATCGGTCTACTGGGCGAATTTCTACAGCGGGATGCAATTTGATGTGACACACCCTTTATGTAGAGCATATGGGAAATCACTTTTTCTAATATTTCTTCACTTTTTCAATTTTTCTCTTATCTGTTTTCTCAAAACAGACAGCTTAAACCAAACGACCCGTTTTGAAAATTGAAATAAATCGTTTCATATATCAAGTCATTTT
The DNA here is from genome assembly GCF_029784135.1 of Toxorhynchites rutilus septentrionalis. Lineage (NCBI taxonomy): Eukaryota > Metazoa > Arthropoda > Insecta > Diptera > Culicidae > Toxorhynchites > Toxorhynchites rutilus. The sequence continues at coordinate 286,335,663 of NC_073746.1, read as the reverse complement.
TAACACAACTGCTACCAAATACAATTTTACACTTACACTTGTGCTAAATTTTTCACAATACACGATCGGTCATGAAATATATATGAAATTTTACGAAGCAACCAACATTAAAGTTCCAAATTTAAATTTTATTCGCTAGAGTTAATCGTATCACTCACCTTATTTGCAATATAAAAATGCCCCCGACTTGCATATATTTGCAATGCCAATTTCCCCCGGGCAGCTTGGTTTGCATGTCTCTGTTAGGGAACACATCACGGTGGAAACATAAGACACCCTACTTTTATGTATTCGCAATGTCGAATTCCCCCAGGCAGTTTGGTTGTGATATCTCTGTTAGGGAATACTTTTCGATAGGAACGAAAACTCCCCCTACCTTCATGTATTTGCAATGCCGATTTCCCCTGGGCATTTTGATGTCTCTGTTAAGGAACACATCTCGGTAGGAACAAAAGTTCCCCTACTTAATGTATTCGCAATGTCGAATTCCCCCAGGCAGCTTGGTTTTGATGTTTCTGTTAAGGAATACATTTCGGTAGGAACAAAAGTTCCCCCTACCTTCATGTATTTGCAATGTCGATTTCCCCAGGCAGCCTAGTTTTGATGTCTCTGTTAGGGAACCATTTTGGTAGGAACGAAAGATCACCCTACTTTTATGTTTTCCTCCAGGCAGCTTGGTTTTGATGTCTCTGTTAGGGAGTCGCCGCATGTGTCTTCAATTTCGACCAATCAGAAGTGGGTATTTCCGTTAGGATAGGCGTTGAGATTTTTCAATTGTTCGATAGTTAGTTTCATGACATATATTTTTTTCTTCAATATAAAAAATTGCTATGGAGTGACGAAATAGATTGGCGCAAAAGTTTCATCAATCCATCATGAAATGACTGAGCAATAAGCGTTTGAAATTGGACAATTTCCACGATGTGGTTGATCTTCGATCTTCAATTTGTACCCCAATATGTTCCCGAAAGACGTAATCCTACGTCAAAAATATTTTTTTCAAGGTGGGTTTCAAGTGGGACCATTTGCCATAACTTCGCGGAGCACAAATTTACCACGGAGCACCATTTGAAAACCCCTGCGCTAAATGATGACGAACAACGAATGACGAAGCTTGAGAGAATCGCAAAGTTGTAGTGTTGATATTTTCTGAGGAATGAACGAATTATTGATTTCTCGGTCTGACAGACCTATGCGCCAGTATAGGAGTGTTAAAAACACAAATTGCCGGTGTATATTTGACGGAATGTATATTCGTTCCTCGTATATATTGCACGAATTCGTAATTGCTTGTCAGCAAGGTAAAACTCTATCGATAACAAGGATATTAATCACAATAACAGTTCGACTGAAAAGTTCATAAGGTGACGTCTAGATGGCGCCACTTGCTGAAACCTACTTGACTATCACAAAGCACCATCTTTCAATTGATACTTGTCAAAATTTGACAGCAATCGGTCGATTGGTTCGTGAGTTACAGCATTGAGAGTGAAGCAACTTTTGTTATTGTGAAAAAAAAAGGAAGGCCTCAAATCAATGAAAACGATGGCAAAATTGCATGAATTGGGCTTTGAATTGTTCCGCAACCACCGTATTCTCCAGATCTGGCCCCAGCGACTACCGAAAAGTTACAAGATCACTATAATCGCTGTATCGCCCTCGAAGGCAATTATGGTGAATAATGCAATTGAATTTTGGAAAAAAAATTGTTTAACTGTGTTACCTTATAAACGTTTCAGTCGAACTGTTACTCGCGCATGTGCATGAAAAAAACCTTTCTGCAAATGTGCTGATTTCGAACCATTGTGTGACCGAAGTAAAGAAATAATCATGCTTCATTCAGTTTCGATATTTTTGCACAAGTTTTGTACTTCTTATTAGAATTCTAAAAACGGACGAATGAAGGTAAAGTTTTGGTAGATTAGAGTATTTCATAATTTCTACAATCACGATTATCCGAAAAAAAAACTTTTTTTTATTCAAATCCGTCACAATGCCATTGCTAATTTCATTCACGTCAATGCAGTCGATTACCCAAACGATGTGCAAAATTGCTCGATGCAACTGCCACAATTTGCCATATTCATCGCTGCTTCACAGAATAAATTCCAAACCGGAGAAGATAACATAACTCTGTCAACACGAGTGATGGTCAGCAACATTACATGCCATCCGTCGTCCGTCAGAAAAGCAGAAACGCGGTTCATTTATTTTGCACTCTGAAGATAACACTCGATGCCAACGGAAATGTTTATGAATGTTTACGACCCGCACGACTGTCCCGAGTGTCGAAGTATTTGCGTTCCCGTTGGCACAACAACATAGTCACTATTTACGAGTCAGCTGGGGTAAGCCCCATATCATGACCATTATCATTATCAGGCTAAAGAGATACCCGAGCCTGTCCAGAAGCCATGGTCGAAGCTATCCCAACTAGGTACTACTCCGTCTCGCGTGCAATATAATCCTTCATCAATGGTGACCAATTTGCTACGGTTTTAGTTTTGCATTACAGATGGATGCGAATGTGGTGCTGGAATGTACAGACGAGCGGCAGAAAGTAAACGACATGTTCTGTCAACAACTGTGGGAGAAATTTGCCCAATGACCTGTGCAATCGCATACTAAACCACCAAAAGTAGATAAAACAGCAATTTGATACACTTTGGACGATTGCGGCAGTGTCATGTTGAAACAGACATCGGCTTTCAGCGCGATATAGGCCATGTTAGCCACGAGAATATTGCTACTCGTCATAATTGGATGCTATGGAATTGGTTATTGACTGTAAAATTGGCACACATGAAATCGTAACGCATGTGAAATCATCCTAGAATTTCAAAGCTACTATTTGTGAGTGACCACCATATTCGTAATAGGAATCATATTACAAAGTGAAGTTTACGCTCTCTATGTTATGAGCCATACGGACCCTTGATTCTGGCACCCAACGACTTTTGTTGATTTCCAAATATGTAAACAATATCTCCAGAAACCGAATGTAACTATGAGATTTTTCGGTATATTTTCATTAAAACACCTTTCAACTCAACGAAGTTTAACGTAGAGTGGTGCGATATCGGACTCACCAAAACGGAGATACGATGTTTTTTTGAAAAATCGTATACTTCCGTTTTTATTCTAAATTTTATTTTCTTCTGTGTTTTTTAAACTACAATTCGTTCTCAGACAGTATTGCTATACAATCGAAAAGCCACTCAGAGCCACATTTTTTGTTTTGAATAAAATAGATCCAAAAAATTACTCTTAAGTCATAAAAAAGGTTGGGTTATATCGATTGGTCATTTCATTATTTTATCGTGGACTCCTTAAATATGTGAAGGAAGTGAACGGAAGAATTGTCAAACGATAATTGAATCGTTTGAGAAACGTTTGAGAAACCCCATAAGTCAACGCTCTTGCGAGAAAACGACTGAAAACTGTTTTTCTCAAAATTTTGACCTGGTCCTCAACATTTTCTAAAGATTGAGCTTCAGATCAATCGGAGACCCTCCGTGTTATCCTAATGTGACCATAAATCCTTGAAATGGCCACCAATGAACTAATATTGACAAACAATGGATTTCGATATGTCGCATGATGGGATTTGGTTCTGGTCATAAAGTCTTCACTCCCCTTGGAAACTTGATCCGGAACATATCCGGGTTACGTCAATGAGGTTATATAAGCTTGAATTCATCACAAGTAAGCTAGTTTTAAAAATTATAAAGTTAGATACACCGAATGACGGGTTTTGAGCTTTTTTGGGTTCTGGAATTCATTCAAATTCGGTTCAGCCGTTTCCGAGAAGACTTTGCTGCAATATTTGTTGTCTGGTTGAAAAAAAGTTGCCTTTTATGGTGAATTTTTGAAAATTTGTTTCAACTCGTAAAGGATCAGCTGAGTGTGAATTAATATGTTTAGCATCTATTAATATCGTTTTTATGTGTTTGAAATATGTTTCTTTATCATGCTTAAAAATGGGAAAGAAAATGCGGTTCAGAAAAAGATAGTTTTTTATGCATTTTAATGAGCGATTCGACGAGAACTACTAACGAAAAGTACCTACAACTGATCATTGAACGTTTCATATAAAAAAGTTTTAGATTTAATTTAATAATACCTTCGAAAATTTCAGTTTGTTTCCATTAGTACGTTTGATCTATTTCACCGCGGTGATCACTTCGTCCCCGGAAAACTACTTTTTTATTCCTTATCGCAAGATATCAGACCCGTATTTTTTATTTTGAAGTAGGACGTCAAAACGTCTTTGTTTTCTATATAGGGGGCACACTAAGAAATTGAAAATGAGATATGTAACGATTCATTAAGAGTTTCAAACGCATATTACGCAAAATCATTATTGTGACATATGTTATGTTGTATACCCTTAGACAGAAAATTTATTCAGCATTTTTGTTTTTGCTTAAAACATGAACAGTGAATATAGTAAAATAAAGTTAACATTTTGACGATTAAAATGGGTAGGGTAAATGATCTTGGTTTGTCCAATTTAGGGTGTTTTTACGCAACTAGTAAATGTAAATTGATTTTTCTTCATGAAAATCACATATAATCGATATGAGTTTGGGTTTGCTGATAAACCCCAAGTCTCTAGTTGCTAATACTACCATAAGACGTTGGAATTATTCAATTTTTTATGTTTTTTAGCGATTTTCCTCAAAGAGAAATTATGATCACCATCAATCAAACCATGATCATAATTTCTCTTTGAGGAAAATCGCTAAAAAACATAAAAAATTGTATAATTCCAACGTCTTATGGTAGTATTAGCAACTAGAGACTTGGGGCTTATCAGCAAACCCAAACTCATATCGATTATATGTGATCATGGTTTGTCCAAAAAATGATCATGGTTTGTCCGGTTTTAGAAATCACCATTTTTGAATGAAAACATTCGAATCCTTAAGTAGATGTTGCAGTTATCATTGCTTGGGTTTACTGTCATCATATTGATCCATTCATAATTTAGGCTTTCATCAGTATATTGTCTTTTGTTGGGCATTTTAAGTGTTATCCTCAACACACTCAACACAGAGAAACTTTATTTCTGCGAAGGACACAATAAACAAACTGCAGCGCGCCAAACGGTTGCCATAGAAATCATGTGGACAAAACAACATTAATTAATTGGACAACTCATGATCAGAAATAAGGTCGCCGAAATGTGTTAATTTGATGCTTTAGCTATGAAAATTTGATACAAATGGTGTGCAAGAATGATGTTTACAATATTTGTAAGTGTTCTAATCCAGAAAAGGTCTGAATACGTGCCAAATAATCATCTGGTGATTGATTGAAAGTTAGCTCTAATGAGGGGCACATTGACACTAATAGAAGGTAGATTTTATAATCCTTTAAAACATGTAAATCCGTTAAAATATTGTATAAAACTACTGTAATTCATAAAAAAGACAATTTTATTTATATGTTCTGAAACATTCGAATACCCGATTTGACACAGGGGCACTGAATTAGAGCATTCAAAAAAGTGGGCAAACCATGATCATATTTTCGGCTGGGCAAACCAAAATCATTTACCTTATGTTGTTTAGATTTTTCTCTACTCGTTTTCCCCCACAACGCAATAAGCAGTCTTGTTGCCTACATATGGGCGTTAGCTCACATTGTGAATCGATGCGTATTAATTATTCTCCATTTGCCGATAATAGGCATTTAACAGTTGGCAGAATCAATGGAGGGATCTTCTTTCTTGACTGGCGTTAACGTTCCCTGTGGAACTTTTGCCGTCTCAACGTATGCATTAACTAGCGTCATTTATCAATACTTAGTTGAGATTTCTTAAGCCAAATAACACGTCTTGAATGTATTCCGAGGGGCAAGCTCTTGAATGCGCGTGACCACAGTGCAAGTCGGAGGAAATTTCTTTGACGAAAAATCCTCCGGCCAGAACGGGAATCGAACCCTAACACCCGGCATGATAATGTGAGACGCTAACCACTTGGCCACGGGTGCACATCAATGGAGGGATGATCTTGTAATTATTTTGGAGATGGTCCTGGATGGTATTACTCTATTCTTTCCAAAGGGTTGACGAGAGCCTAACTCAAAAGGTTAAATGTTGATAGAGATTTTATTATATTGATATTCAGGTTGATGTCCAATCAATTCGTGCTTAATTCACGTTTTTTATCGGGTAAGTTTTGCTACTAACAATTCATGTAATTGTGGTCCAGGATATCATGCAATCGAGCATGTTGTTTGGTTGTAATGTGAAAAAATGTAATTCAAGAAATCAACTGGCTGCTGATTTAAAGGTTTGAAAGGGCATACTCACATATGTCAGATTATGATAGCTACCCATATATGTCTTCTTTTGAAGTAATTATGATATTATTTGCCCACTTCATTTCCCTAAATTCACTTGTCCGTTCTCCCGATGAGATCAATTTACTACAGCAGCTACACGAACTTCCCAAGAGAGCACTCATGGCCATATTATACTTAATATACATCAAACAAAGGTACAACCCTCTACAAACAATGTTCCGGATAACGTGGCAACGTTTTTATCCATATTATATTTCTGTAGTTATAGATTTATTAGGCTTAAGTTTATATCTACATAGATCTAAGCTATTTAGACTTGTGTTCAAAAATGCACTGATAAATGATGACTCCTTGTCTTCTTCTGCATAATTAAATAAATAGAAGCAAAGTGGGGTAATCACTTCAATGTATTTTTCGCACATTTTTGAGCAGCGATATAAAAAAAAATCAATAAGTGCCGAGTCACTCGTCACCACATGTTAGAATGTGGTTCCTGATTCTACCTCATCCTACCCGTTTAAATGATATAAATTAATATAAGAAACTAATTTTCCAGTAGGAGGCGATCTGGCGTAATGATTACATCCATACCTCTCACGCAGAGATCACGAGCGTCCATTCCCGTTTTAGAATGGTCCTAAAAATCAGTTTTTACTCCTTTATTTCCAAAATTTTTTTTTCTAAAATTTATTACTTTTAAACTACTAGACCGATTTAGATGATTACTGAATTGAAAGCAATGAGGTAGTCTTCATCGTAAAAATATTAAATAAAAAAATTGATTTTGTTTTCGTAATTATTGATTTTATTTGTTTTTTATAGTTTTCTTGGTTCGGGACCAGGGACGCTATATATTTTTTTATCTTTTCTTGAAAACTGCTTAACTACATAAGATATCAAAAATCAGAGAGATGTTTTTTTCGCTTATGAGTTATGATTTTTCAAAATTGCCCGAAGGTCCAAAAAATCACTTTTCCTCTTTTTTCGCAAAAAGGTTTTTTTAATTAATATATTTTGAACTGCTGAACTTCTGAACTGAACTTCATCATAACATAAAAACGAAAAAAACTCCCAGTTATTGATAAGTTTTGTAAAAAAAATAAAACAAAAAAAAACAAATACAATCAATATTTACAAAAAAAAAAAATTTTTTTGCAAGTGTAATAACTTTGGGAAAGATTTAGATTTAATTTTATAATACCTTCGAAAATTTCAGTTTGTTTTCATTAGTATGTTTGATCTATTTCAACCCGGTGATCACTTTGTCCCCCGAAGACAGTACTTTTTTGTTCCTTATCGCAAGGTATTAGACCAGTATTTTTTTATTTTGAAGTAGAACGTCAAAACGTCTTTAATTTCTATACAGGGGGACACTCTAAGAAATTGAAAATGAGATATGTAACGATTAATTAAGAGAGAGAATTTTGAGATTATCTGGATCTGGATCTCGGCTTTTCATGCAATTTTAAGACATTTGGCATCAGAATTTTTTTTTCGAAAACACCATGCTCCTCTCGGCCGGTAAAATTTGAGAAGCACAAATCGTGCCAAACAAAGCATTTGATTTCTCGCGCTTAGATACTGCTTGACATTTTATAATTATACAACTGCTTATCTCGAGAAAAATAAAATTTTATTTCTTGTGATAGATGCGTAGAAATATTTCCTATCAATTGATGCAAACATCTTTGCGAAGTATTAAGAAATATTCGAGTTATAAGGATTCGAAATCTTTCATTTTTTCCTGCATGTTAAGTGTTTAGATTTTCATTTTATCCCTACGTCAAAATCTTTCCTCTCGAGGAAAATACTCTAAGCATAAGCCAAATGCGTGTACCACGTTTCGTTCAAATAAAAAATAATCAATCATAGATTCGCATATTTTCAAGCCATTATGGATGAAAATGCTCCCTCGGTAAAACTTCGATCCTATTTATCGAACATTCAAATTCCTTGCAGTAACATGGCCTCCTAACACTTCCTCCAGTTAATCAATTTCAAATTGTTGAGCTCAAATGTTCGAATTGAATTGTTTAGTACATTCTTCACTCCCAACATGATGAGATCGAATGAATGCAGCCACACACGTGTATCGAAGGAAAGGTGGGATGAGAGTGCTCGTTTCGCTGGTTCATCATTATTCATCAGCAAAATTCTATTCGAAGAAAATTCCATCTTCGTGCAGTTTACTTCCGCTTAGGTTTCCTTTGGTGAATGTTAAATAATTACAACGCCCGGTGCTCACCTACGAACGGTTTCGAATCATGACTGGTACATCCAGTAATTGAATCCTCCGTTTCTACGATAAAATGCACCATCGGGGAGTCTGAGGAATCGATCATTATAACAGGATTGCAACGATTGCTGCACGAATCTATTCTGCAATACAGCTTAACATTCATTGGAAACAGCACCGATGCACACACGTGAGCAGAAGTTTTCTGCTATTTCACCGAGTAGTTAATGAACTGCATTTGTTAGGGATTCACTGCAATCGATGCCAGGATAAGAGGAAATCTCTTTGACGAACGACCGATGCTGTTCCCGCTGAGAAATATTCAATGTTGTCAATTTACACCCTCTTCCTTGTTGGAAAATATTTGCATGAATTTATTTCTCTAGGTGCCCATATGTCGGTATTCAAAACATTGCCCACTAAGCGTTTGGACACTGGGAGAGTGTTCTCAGGGCGAGTACCGTAAGAATGTTTGCATGAATTATCCCAAGCACACATGAATAATAATTAACGTAAAAAAACCCCAGCTTGTGGTGGTGAATCCAACGGGCCATTTCCGGAAAGAATCTTACGCACGCCAAGTAAACTTCGAAGAAACCCCACAACAAAGCCAGAATCTGCTTCCTCGGGCTGTTTGCGCTTCATCTTTGTCATTTCAATTTGGCAAACAGCAGCAACGTGGGAGTGTTGCAGGTTGAGTAGGTTGGATAAATATTGCTCTTTGATATTTGACTGAATATATGATTTGTCCTGCGCCAGGCAGCTCAACACCCCTTCTTCGGAAATGGGTAATTGTTAGAACTACAAAGACCACCCTAAATATCGCACATTTGCTCATTCGCCGGAACCGACAATGTAGAGCTTAATTCACCCAATGGGAGCATCCTCGTGCGCTACCGGCTGGTAACATCCTCGCCGGAACATGGCATACATGGGGCAAATTAGTGGTGCAAATACTCACTTGCGGTGAATTGGTCGCCGGCTGCTCCCGCGTTCATGTCTGCTATATGCAACATTTGAATATTACATGATATGGCTCGAAATGTTCCTTTCTGGTCCGTTCCGAAGCTCCGAAGATGTTTCGCAGAGAATTGCGCCGTAAAGTAAATTAATTCTTCACCACCGAGGCGTTACCATGAGTATGGCCAAGAAGCACCGCATTACATCGCTAGCATTCGCACGGGCGACCAACAAGTTCCGAGACAGGCGTGAATTCCGGCTGAATGGCAAGCGCTCGCACTTTAGCACTCAGAGCTCTCCAGAAGCGGAAACAGATGGTGGAACATAAGCATCTTAGTTGAGGTTTTTGGGTTCACTGGTGGTACACTTGTAAAGTGGGGTAAGGGTCAGACGAATTTGTGCAACGAATTCAAAGGGAATTTGCCGCATTGTTTGCTAGACAAGCAAACACAGCCGTGGTTAGCGAACGCACTACCGCAAGCACTGCAGCGTCAGAGCGCTTTGAAAGTCCATTCGAAACTGGTTTTTTTGTTTACTGTGCTTATTTAGTGAAGTGTTGTGCGAATGATGCACAAGCATTGTAGTGAATAAAATGTGTTAGAAATAACGGTGGAAGCCGACTGAATTAGACTTTATACGTAGGTCTCGTGTTTTTTTTCTCTCTACTCGAAGATATGTTCCATAGGATCTATGGTGAAAAATGTACTTTTCAATTTCTCGAATGCCATTCTCAATAGCTTCGAGATAAAAATTTCAAAAAAAATACTAAAAGTGCGTCTATGGTCTTTCGGAAAATATTATCAAAAAAAATTTCATGAAAAATAGAAGTATGAAAAAAATCTTGAAGTATTGATTTTTTTTTTTTTTTTGAGGACTTAGAGTTTCAGTACAACTCTAATTCGTATTTAAGTGTGTTTCTACGCATATTACAAATATATATTTCTAAATTTTGATTCTTTTTTTGAATCTTTAGACCCATTACAGGTTAAATTTATATTTAAATATGTATGTTTATTTGTTCGTGTATGTGTTTTTTAATATGAGTGGTCTTTTTTCATAATATTTCAAGAACTGCGCGGTTCGAAAATATGTAATAAATTTTTAATATTTTTTGTTATTTCAATTTTTGGTTATTTTCTAATTGTTTTTATTTTCCTAAAATCTATTATTGTATTGCATTCGTGCATTTGTAAAAAGAGCCCTAAAATATCAGAGCTATGGAAAGTATTGTTGCAAATTAGAAAATTAGATAATTTTTCTGAATCCCTATATGGTTCACTATAAGAACCATGGCTAAAAACGTAGCTTGGAAAAGAAAATACGGAAAAAATACTCATAGTGCATCTTACTATGGACAAATTCCATGCCAACTCGTCTTAGGGATTGGCATCACCATCTCAGGTAGCAGTGAAACGTTGTGGGAGTAAAGACATGGGTCATTTCAGGACAACTTTGCATAATTGAAATATTAAAAAAAGAATAAGACTACAGTAGGACCCCGATTATCCACGAAATAATCGGGCCAGCTTTCCGCGGATATATAAAATTGCGGATAACGCAATAAAGGATTAAAAATGAGGTGCAAACACGAAAAAAAAGATGTTCCAGCATGAAAACTATATTTTATCAATACAGAGATCAATAAACAATTCATCTATAAGGTCGTGTACATCAGTGGCCGCAGACTATGGGATTGTATTGTATAACATACTAGCTGACCCGGCAAACTTCGTCCCGCCCAGACCTTCAAACCAATACCTTCAAACATTCACGTTTTCTTACTATGACCAAGTTCATGGGTCCAATCGCAGAACTGTTCGTTGATTGATCTTCTAATCGACCCCGTTGAATTTTGTATGGCAGCTCCTCCTTAGAGAGAAGGGGTGGAGTGTCCAACTACCGTAAAAACTTTTATTACACCCTAAAACCTCCACATGCCAAATTTGGTTTCATTTTCTTGATTAATTCTCGAGTAATGCAGAAATTTGTATTTCATTTGTATGGCAGCCCCACCTAAGAGAGGGGGGAGGTGTATCTAACCGCCATAGAATCATTTATTGCACCCTAAAACCTCCACATGCAAAACTTGGTTCCATTTGCTTGATTAATTCTCAAGTAATACAGAAATTTGAGTTTCATTTATATGGCAGCCCCCCTTAGAGAGGTGGGTGGAGAGTCTAACCGTCACAGAAACATGTATTGCATCCTAAAACCTCAAAATGCCTAATTTGGTTTCATTTGCTTAATAAGTTCTTGTGTAATGCAGAAATTTGTGTTTCATTTGTATGGCAACATTTGTTTGATCTTTTTTAAAGATAACCTAAATAATTTCCTACATTTCATTCTTTAACTAACATTTCGTAGATCTCATAGTTTTTAAAAAAAAATCGAAAAAAAAGTTGAGCAAAACCTAAAATTCAAAAAAAATCATCAGACCTGCAAAATTTTACTCAAAGAATGAAAAGTAGGAAATTATTTATGTTTGCATAGAAAATATCAAACAATTTTTCATTGAAAAAAAAATATTTCGCGATTTCCATGCTCTGCTAAATTTTTTCTGTTAAGAAACATGTCAAAACAATGTCAAACGCAATAATTTACACATGAAAATGTTACGATTATTTTTGCAGGAGTCTCCATACAAAAATGCTTCATATTCCAGAAACTATAAAAGATAGAAAGTGGACGTTTTCGACGAAAGTTCATATTTTAAAAAGAGCTAAAACTCTGTCGAATAGACTATATCGCAATCTCAATTTTAAACAAAATTAGGATTAGTTGCAATTTTTTTCGAAAAAAAACACGAAAATATTGTTGTTAGAAAAAAATTTACCATGTAAAAGTACTCTTTTTCCGAAATATGGACGACTTGTTGGAAATTGTAAGGGCCATTTATATAATTTTCTTGAAAATTTTAATAGAATACGTTTTTAAGAAAAATTAAGTTTAATTTTTTGAATCATTTTTTTTTCAGCGAATTTTTTTTTTAAACTTTGAATTTTTTTAATGAAAATCTGAGTATTTCATTTCATCCTTTAACTAGAATTTTGTAGATATTATAGATTATGAGTTATTTTTTTTTTTTGTAAAAAATCGAGTTTGTTTTTTAATTTCATAATTCCAAAATTTCAAATTACCAAAAAATTGTAGCGCACAACGCTCTAAAATTCTGAAAAAAAAATAACATATCAAAAACAGATACATTCAAATGCAAATTATGTTCTAATGGATCTAAAAATTAAAAAAAAACATAATTTCGAAATACCAAAAAAAATACATTAGATTTAAAAAAATATTTACTATAAATATTTTTTATAATTTGTCGCGGTACATAACAGCAAACGCACTTTGAGTATTTTCTAAAATTTTGATTTCCAAACTTATCGAGTATGGCGTGAGAGAAGGAAAACTACGTTTTTCAATATAGCTCTTATAGTGAACCATATATGGGCTCAGAAAAATTACCATATTTTCTAATTTAACACCTTATACAACATTTTCCATAGCGCTGGTGATAAGGTTTTGGGGCAGTATTCACGAACACACGAATAAAATATAAATATAAATTCTAGGATCATAGAAAAATATTTAAAAATGAATAAAATAGAAAAAAAAATATTGAAAAAAAATATTGGATATTTCCGTGTCGCGCAGCTCTCTAAATTTTCAGAAAAAAAATTACAAATATCAAACAACACATACCAACACTTTTAATTGGAAATTGAATCAGTACTGAGTCTCAAAATTGATATCTCTATTGTCTTGATATCTCTATCAAATTTATAAATCAAACTAGCTGAAACGGCACAATTCGTCTTGCTCAAAATGGATTTATTTGTTACCAATACCTTAAAACATTCACGTTTTCTTACTAAACGCACGATCATGGGTCCAATAGCAGAACTGTTCACTGATTGATCTTCTAATCGAACCTATACTTTTTCCTTTTACTATAAGTTTCCTAGTACATCTACCAAAACTCGTCATGATAATATCAAATTATTTTTAGATTTTTCCCAGAGGAGGGAGGGATGTCAAACCACCATAGAAACATTTCTCGTACCCAAAATCCTCACATGCCTAGTTAGGCTCCATTTGCTTGATTAACTCTCGAGTTATGCAGCCCCCCTTAGGAAGAAGGTAGGTGTGTCGAACCACCACAAAAACATTTGTTGCCTCTTAATGTGTTTCATTTGTATGGCTGCTAGACCTCCTCCCCATTTAGAGAGGGGAGGAGTGTCTAATCACCCTAGAGACATTTCTTGCCTCTCGAAACCTCCACATGCCAAATTTGTCTCCATTTACTTGGTTAGTTCTCGTGTCATGCAGGAATTTGTGTATGGCAGCCCCCTCTTAGAGAGGGGGGAGGAGTGTCAAGTTCTCCTCTATGCTGGAAAGTGTTTTCTAAGAGTAAAATTAGAAAACACTTTTCAACTTCAATTTGTAATAAGATGTAATATTATCACGCTTCTGCGTAACAGCATCATTAGCTATGTGGATAGCGTGGTCGTGTAAAACAGTCTTGCATCCCAGCCGGTCTTGGTTCGATCCCCGTTGACGTCATTTGGATTTTTTTTGGGTGCAATCCCAAAAAAGAGGAAAAAAGAAAAAAGAAAGAAATTTCTGCATCCATACATACAAACATTTTAAAGCGTTGCGGGACAGATGACATTATTTGCTCATTTGACGCTACAAGGCATGAAAAGACAAAGCTTTCTAGCCACGCTAGTTTGGGCGTTTAGCTGCACCGGAATAGTCCACTCATCATATCCGCCAGACACTTTTCCTTCGGATTAGCATTTATTCCTGGTGATGTAGACAGATTATCGAAGGTTACACAGTATACTTTGAATAATATAATTTCAATGTCAATGACATACAACGCTCAGGGCAGTCGAAATGAGATTAAGGAGATGAATTGCTGGTAACTTTCGATAGAACAGCACTAAACTAACCCATGCAATGGGACACCTCAAAATTACTCTTCATAAGTTCATAATTTAAAACACAGACAGCCTCACGAGATAGGAGCTGCTCTAATTGCAATTTTTAACCTCACTGATGACCTGTGAGAAAGTTCTAGTCATTTTGGCGTTCCGGCAACCCCAGCATAGCGAAAGTTCCCTTTCAAAAGTACATCCATTAGCAGCAGACTGCAGTCGGACAATTTATTATCTCTTCACTGCAGAATAAACCATCCATATTCAAATGTGATCATCTACCGGCTGCTACCGCCTTGAATCAGCGAAGGGTTAGGCCAAATATCAAGAATCCAACGGAAGCCCTAACAACGAGTAGGATAATAAGAACGAACACAGTCGTTCGGTGGAAATCCCCACTTCTGAAGCTCAAGTGAAGCTCAAGGTCTCGTAAGTGAACTCATTTTTTAACCCATCCGGCATTCCTGTTCTTTCTACCATACCCTATCGAAAATATGGTTTCCGATTTTAACAATTTTTTTGGTTTTAATTAAGTTCGTTCATACGCTTCCAAGTGATTATTTTCCTGGCGCCCGGCTTCCATTTCCTACTTCTTACATCGCGAGTTTCGCTGAAAAAACATCTCTGTTACGCTGCACTTTGTTCCCCTGAGTGAGTCGCTGCTTTCTGCCTTCTGCGTTACAAATGAAGAAAAATTACAAGCCCCCGGATAGGTGGGGGAGGGGGTAGAAGCATCCCCATTGGATGCGGTCCAAATCGTTTGTTATTCTCGTCGAGGTGCTCGAAAACCAAGTGCACTCTCCGTTGAACAATGAAACAATAATATTTTTCCGAGCAGATGCGAAAATGAGTTCGGGGAGAAGTGGTAGCAATCCTGGGAGATACAGTCCAGAAAAAAGGAGAGCAGACTTTCACCGAGATGATTGATGCATCAGCGTGAAGTGGGTGATAAAAGGAGCATCCGGCAGCGAGGTGAAATGATTGCCTTCCTCGTCTTTTACCAGGATGAATACATTGCGACGCGACGGGAATCAGTTTGTCACGGATGCAGCAGGGCTTGACAGGGTTGGAGGATATCAAAGAGAAATGCACTTCGCTTTTCTCCCCTTTGGCGTCCAGCACTTCCTGCAAGCGGCCTCGTCGAGATTTCTGGTCACTGTAGACGGAGACGGTGCCTCCAAGATCTCCGTAATTGTCGTTTTGAGTTCCACTTCCTTCCCTGGATTTTTATCCTTCAGATTGCTCTTGATTTCCCTCCATAGATACTCAGTAGTGTTCAAGTCCGGTTTGCATACTTGAAATCTTCAATACAGAATTTGACTACTTTTAAAAAAGACCAAAGTTTTTTTTCTTATTTTTCAATTGTAGATTTTCCTTTAAAAATACCAAAAAAATTACACCGAAAAGAAAATGTTTTAAAAATAAAATTCACTTTTCTCAAACCTTTTTTTTTTAATTCTCAAAAAAGCTCTTTCAATTTCCAATAAGTTATCCATGCATCGGAGAATGTGTACTTTAACAGGGAGTTTTTTTTCTAACAACATCTTTTTTATGTTTTCCTTGAAAAAATTACAACTACCGTCAAAGAAGGTGAGATTGGGTCAAAACGGAGATAGTTACTATAACTAATATCTTCACAAATATTGTGAATTTTTTTGAAAGCTGTGAACCGTTTGGTAGCAGACACATTTTCACGAATTACAATGCATAATACTTAACTGTAGTACAAGTATACAATTGTAGTACAATTTTTCAAATAAAACATGAAAAATCATTGTTAGGAAAACTTCTCACTGCAGCAGTACACTTTTTTCAATGTATGAATGACTTGTTGATAATTGTATGGACTACAGGATTTTTCTTCCTGTAGGAAGCTCCAATGTTTTCCATATTTTTGTATTTTATTAGGTTTTTATATTTGTTAGGTTATGTTGGGTTATGCACTTTCCGCACTTACTTGTTTAAAACCGAATTTATCTATATATATAAAAATGGATTTCTGTCTGTCTTTCTGTCTGATTCTTATGGAATCAGAAACTACTGAACCCATCAACATGAAAATTGGTATGTAGGGGTTTTTGGGGCCGGGGAAGGTTTTCATTATAGTTTGAGACTCCTCCCCCTCTCTAATGGGAGGCTACCATACAAATTAAACACAAATTTCTACATGACTCGGAAATTAACCAAGCAAATGAAACGGTCTGCCATACAAATGAAACACAAGTGTAACGAAGAATCATGTTATTTGCAAGTGGTTGAAAAATATTGAACGAGAATTGTGTCAGAAAATAATCTGATATTATAATGATGAGTTTTGTTAGAAATACTAGGAAGTTTATAGTAAAAGGTAAATTCAACGGGGTTGATAAGAAGATCAAGCAATGAACAGTTCTGCGATTGGACCCATGAACTTGGTCATAGTAAGAAAACGTAAATGTTTGAAGGTATTGATAACAAAAAACAAATGTTGGGCGGGACGAAGTTTGCCGGGTCAGCTAGTTGATCAATAAAGTTATACAAAATTAAATGACAAAGTACCGTTTTGTCTCATATTCCGAACACTTAATTTTTAAATGTAAATTTACTAAACTTCTATGTTTTAAATAATTGAATAATGAAAACACAGACATTCTTTGTGGTTTAGGCTTCATTTTAACCATTTTCATTTACAAGTTATCGATACAGCCTATAATTTATAATAGTAAACATTTGCAAAAAAAAGTGACAGTCAAAACCAGTGATAAAATGTTTGCGTTAGCAAATTCTGTAACAACAAGCATCGTTAATTTTTCAGTTTTTGTAGTTTTTCCAACTATTTTGTTTGCTGTTTTCATGTTAGTAAGAAATCTACAAAAAAAGGATGAAAACAATGATATTTTATGGAAAAATCCTCGTTAAAATTAGTGTTCGAAATATAAATACGCATTTATACGCATGATTCAAATTTCGAACACTTCATTTTCAAATGTAAATTTACTGAATTTATTAATTATTTATTATTTAAAATTAAATTATTTAATTATGTTATAAATAATTGTATAATCAAAGTCTTGACATTCTTTAGGTTGTAGCTTTCATTTTGACATTATTTAGAGCTATCGATACAGCCTATAATTTATAATATCAAGCATTAGCAAAAAAGTGACAGTCAAAACCAATGATAAAATGTTTGCCATAGCAAAATCCGTAAAATAAAAAGCATATTTTATTTTTCAGTTTTTTGTAGTTTTCTCAACTATTTTGTTTACTGTTTTCATGTTAGGTGCTGGAAATGGTAAGAATCTACAATAAATGGATGAAAAAAATAATATTTTATGCAGATCTTCATTAAAATTAGTATTGAAGTAGTGTTCAAGATATGAATCAAGTTTCTACGCATGATTCAAATTCCGAACACTTCATTTTTAAATGTAAATTTACTGAACTTTAATGTTATAAATAATTGAAGAATCAAAGCTCTGACATTCTTTGGGCTATAGTCTTCATTTAAACTTCAATTACAGATATCGATATAACCTACAATTTATGGTACTAAGCATTTGAAAAAAATGTGACTGTCAAAACCAGTAATAAAATGTTTGCGTTAGTGAATTCCGTAAAAAACAAGCATTGTGAATTTTTCAGGTTTTGTAGATGATTTATCTATTGTGTTTGCTGTTTTCATGTTAAGTGCTAGAAAATGTAAGACTCTACTATACATGAATTAACAAATGAGTTTTTATGCAGAAATCTTTATTAAAATGTGTTTGTTAGTTTATTTGAAGATGTTTGAACAAACTATTTTCAGGCCAATACAACAATAGTTTACAAATTGGGGTACAAAGACAATCTAATTCTGGAGCAACAATATAAGAATACCATTTGTTAACAAATGTTGGTAAGCTCCGTTTTTGCAAAAAGTAGGTCACAGGCGCAACCCAACGAGAGTAAAATTGATTTTCTTAGTCAGGTTTTGTGCGGAATAACGTATTAAGTCGTCAGCAGTTCCCAAAGATTTTGGACCTGGACGTCGCCTTATAGACGGCGCTTGGGTCGAATGATCAAGGCCTCAACCCACACCCTCTTAAACTGTCACCTGGTATATGTAGACAGCACCTTCTATGGACCTTTACTTCGAAAGATACGTGGAACATATCATTTGCATTGTTGCTGTTCGGAATTTGAGTCAGTGACACATTTTTATTTTTATACAATTAAACTAAAAAAAATACAATTTTTTTTTGTGAGTATGACGTTTTTCCAAAAAAAAAACTACCTAATTGGCTGTGATTTGATATATCGATCAAATAAATGTGTTCAGTATTACAAAAGCTATGATTTTTTTAAAATGCATTTTCACTGTTCGGAATTTGAAACAAATGTGTTCGGAACATGAGTCTGTGAAAAATGGTGTTCGGAATATGAGACAAATGTGATTAAAAAATTTCTTAGTTTTTCACCATGAATATTTATTTGTGAAACAATTTTATTGCTGTCAAATAAAAAAAGGCTCTATTGTATTCAAAAATCAAAAATTCAAGATAATACCGAGTATTTATTAAAACAAATTTCACAAATAAAAACAATAGCAGCGAAACGATAAAAATGAACAATATAGAGAAATATATATATCGAACGCAGCACTTCAATAGTAGACCGTGTTTGAATAGTCCCACGAAAACTACTTCTGGATATCATATGATGCCACAGCTCTAACTTGTAAAATCGCCAAACATTCCTTCATTAGCTTCGCATCACTCCAGCAGCTCAATATCTTTCAATCGCTTCAAAATCGTTTCAATTTCACTCAATAATTTCAATCTGATGTTGCTTTTGGTTTGTGTAAATGAATCCGTTTTCGAGATCATCACATCCGGAAATTGAACCATTTTCGTACACCTATCACCACCAGCTCCACCAATTGGAGGTCGGTCGACTTGTTTCGACTCGAATTGCGCAATGGCTAGGTCAATTTGTTCGATGATATTCAGCTTAATCCGCACTAGTGATTCCGTTGCGATTTTGTTCCCCGAGTGTGAGGTTAGATCTCGTCCATTGAGGTTCTGCTGGGATACACGCTTCGCGTCCGCCTTTTTATCGTTTTCATCTGAGTAGTCCTTCTCTGGAAAATCTGATTTGCATTCGGCCATATCTTGCAAAGTCAAACTATCTGCTTTAGCCAGCTGTCTGTGTTGATTGGTATTGTACCCTTCTGGCCCTTGAAACAACAAGTGTGTCGTTTGATCATATCTTGTCGAGAGCACATCGGACAGATACGCTTCCATGTTGTAATTTCTGCTGGAATGGACAGCTTCTGGATGATCATTTTGTGGAGCAACCGCTTCGGATGTTGGTGAGTGGATGTTCGGTTTCATGACAACAGTATTCACTGGGCGCTGTATGATAGAATTAAACTTCATTGATGATTTGTGGTTCAAAACAAGCAATGTTAAATTAACGAATGAATACTTACATTCATTTTTAATCGGAAATTCTCAGGTTTTAGTTTTCCGCTAATGTCACTTCCAGCAGCGTTGAATCAAATTCTCGATTAGTACTCGTCATAGGTAACTTTGATTCACATCCAGAGTGTTCAAAATCCAACATACTATTCAGACTAATTTCTTTGGATATTCTCTTTGATAAATGATCTAACAGTGAATAAGGTAAGTTATACATACACGAAATACTGTTTCCATTTTTTTTCCACTTTCCAATTTTTTCACTTCTTCCATTTTCAAACATTAAAATAAATGTTTACAGAGTTACTCATGTACCTTGTCTAATTTTAATTCAAGACATCACTGTTGTGACTGTACAATAAATAAATCTTTAAGTATGATTCTAAAAAAATTTGACCGATGTATAGTTACGAGAATATTTATATTTCTCAGTCACTTATGACGGATCTTTCATATGTCGTTCACACTATGAACATCATAAAAAGTATGTAATTTTCGCGATTTTTTTTTTAACGAGAAAATGAATCACTATAATTAATCTGATTACACAGTTTTTTAGGTATATATTACTTAACAAACAAGAAAAAAATGGTGTCAATTGGACTGTCCCCGGAATAACCTCAACCGGCTTGTTGAACCCTTGCAGCCAAAACCTTGTGAATTGGTGGGAGTTCTAAAAATTTTTGTAGTGGACCGATTTCAACCAATGATTTTTTTACGTAATCTTGGATATTTTTCCTGTCGTAGGATTTTTTCAAAATATTGATTTTTGACGAAATGGTGACATTTTTTTAAAGAAAATTGCGTTTTTGCCTCAAAAATCGAGACAAAAACATTTACGAAAATTGTATTTTTCAAAACATTCTAAAATTTCAGTAATTGGCTTGTGTCTTTGGAACGGAGCATCGGACAAACCTGGTATAAAAATTACAGTAAAGTAGACATCTCAGACAACATTTTAGGCCTGAATCTTTTTAATAATTTTTTCTCCAGTTTCCATGGTGTACTACCCCCTTAACACTAGGTTTACGGGACGCGTCATTTTGTAGGTAATGACGTTTATCCATTGATCGAGGTAAATATATATTGAAGTCTATTTTCTTCGAAAGTATTGAAATATCGAAATTCTCTATGTGGTATACCTATCTCTACGGAAATGCTTCAATTTGACGCAATCGTAGTTTAAACAAAATTTGTGTAAACATGCAAACACCAATAATATATTAATGATGTATAGAACTGTACCGACACTTCGATCCGCTCTCTCCGTTATTCGATATAGTAATCTCAAATGAACCTTAATTTTACATGTTTTCTTATAGAATATAATGAAATTGCTTTCTAAATATTGTTATACAGCCATTCCATGCCAAACCGACATAGTGATTCTCAGAATTTCGTGAAAAGTTGTCGTTTTGTTTCTTATTGCAAAATATTAGACCCGTATTTTTTTTTATTTTTTCGTTAGCTTGACCTTTTTATTTTCAAACACGGTTTTTTGAGATATTAAGTTCAAATTTATTCTGGTTGTAATTCAACTCTTAAATTTTAAAAATTAGATTCGATTTCTGTCCACCACGGGCCCGTTTACAGCGATCGATCCGTTGAACTCAATTTTCCTGTACTCGGCCTCAAATTTCAACCGGAATTTTGAGAATTTCGCGTTGGATGCCAATCGACAGGCCCATTACTCGAAATAACACGTTCACCACACTTACTTTCAATAAATCTATTGTAACGTGCGCTATGTGGGAAGTGGCACCGTCTTATTGAAACCACATATCATTGATTTTAAGATCGTCCAATTCTGGCCAAAAATAGTCTCCTATTGACGGTAACATGATGGTCGTACTCATCGACGAAGAAATACAGCCCAATCACTCCTCCGACATGAAAACTACACCAAACAGTATTTTTTATGAATCCGATGGTGTTTCTTGAAGCACATGTGAGTTTGCATCTGACCATTAATGCATATTTTGCTTGTTGACAAGGCCATTTAGCGAGGCGAACTAGCCTAGGAGGGTGAAAGTCTCTCAAATCTATATATTAGGCTGTCAAAAAAGTCCTGCAGTATTTTTTTTTTTGAATTTTCATTTGTTCATAAAATTAGTTACAATCATCTGTTTTAAGTCAAATATGCCCCTGTTATAGAAGCTCGCTTCCTTATTGGCAAAAAACTCGGATAGCCAATTTTCACAGGCCTCTTTTGTGGCTAACTTCTGACTACCTAGCTCGTTCGCCATGGACAAAAACAGGTGGTAGTCACTTGGTGCAAGGTCCAAATTTTTGCATAACTGGAGAATTAATCAAGCAATGAAATCAAATTAGGCA
Source organism: Toxorhynchites rutilus septentrionalis (assembly GCF_029784135.1). Taxonomy (NCBI): domain Eukaryota; kingdom Metazoa; phylum Arthropoda; class Insecta; order Diptera; family Culicidae; genus Toxorhynchites; species Toxorhynchites rutilus. The sequence goes on along the minus strand of NC_073746.1, from coordinate 286,313,440 downwards.
TATGGAGGTTTTAGGGTACAAAAAATGATTCTATGGTGGTTAGATACTCCTCTCTACTCTCTTAGGGGGGGTGCTATACAAATGAAACACAAATCTCTGCATTACTCGAGAATTAATCAAGCAAATTAAACCGAATTAGGCATATAGAGATTTTAGGGTGCAATGAATGATTTTTTGGTGGATAGCGACTCTTCCCTCCTCTCTTAGGGGGGGGGTGTAGGGGTGGATGTCTGCCATACAAATAAAACACAAATTTCTGCATTACTCGAAAAATTGAAAAAGAATTTTGTCTGAAAATAATCTGATATTATAATGATGAGTTGATGAGTACTAGGAAATTTATAGTAAAAGGTAAATTCAACGGGATCGATTAGAAGATCAATCAATGAACAGTACTGCGATTAGACTCACTTGCGCTTAGTAAGAAAACGTGAATGTTTGAAGGTATTGATAACCAAAAACAAATTTTGGGCGAGACGAAGTTTGCCGGGTCAGCTAGTAAAGAATAAAAAAAGGCTATTCAGCCAGAAAAGAGTATCATCCCTAGGTTGACCAAACGTATCGTTTTTAAGGGAGCAGTACCGTTTTTTCGACCGATCTTGATTGTCCCGTTTTTTGCTCAATTTGTACCGTATGTTGAGTATACATTCCTTCATATTCCACTATCATTATTTTCAAAAATTTTATTCGAATGAACATCGGATGAATTAATTGGGATTTACATTGTTGTATTCGAGTGCTCCCTTGGCCGAGTGGTTAGCGTCACAACTAACATGCCGGGTGTTCGGGTTCGATTCCCGTTCTGGTCGGGGGAATTTTTCGTCAAAGAAATTTCCTCCGACTTGCACTGTGATCACGCGTATTCTAGAGCTTGCCACTCAGAATGCATTCAAGGTGTGTTACTTGGCATAGAAATCTCAACTAAGTACTAATAAAAATGACGCAAGTAATACTACGTTGAGACGGCGAAGTTCCTCTAGGAACGTTAGTGCCATTGAAGAAGAAGAAGATTGTTGTATTCGCAGAGATTTCACACACCAGTGTATACAACATACAATCGATATTACAAGCTCCGTTGTAAGACTTCATAAATATCATCATATTTATACGATTCGTGTAGAAAAAAATTAAGAGTTTTTGTGATGTTGTCGGTGCACATGATGCTAATTTGCTTGAGCAAGGTGACACACTATTCCTTTTTCTTGGATCTTCTGTCGAGAGGATTCTTAGTATTTTTGAAGGATTACGCTCTTATTTCCTTTCACAAGAAAAGTGTCCTGCTATACTACGGGATTTACTTGAAAACCGATGCTTAAAACAATAGTTGATTTCTACCAGTGACATCAGTTGGTGACCTTTCAAACATTTATTCGTCTTGTTGAAAGGGACGATGTATCTGCCGCTAATATTGCCGCTCATTTTTATGATTGTATTAGATTTCTTATCAGCGTCAAGTCGTCTTCAACTCGAGTATCCCCAAGGGTAGCCTCAAACCATGGTTCAAAAGTATGTACTTCAGTCGGGACTTCATTCACAACTTGTGGCTCCCGACTCATATCCAATTACTGTTCGTTAGACGCGCTATTATATCGTATCAATCTTACCAGCAACAATCTCTGCGTTTGTGGTCTTATTTGGAGTATATTTAAAAAAGAAAAGTTAGTCTAGTAAACACTCAACTGGGTTTCATCAAAGTCCTTTCCCCTGAGACGAACCAGCCCAGGAGGCTGAAAGTCTCAAAAATAAAGAATAAAAAAAAGTCCTTTCCTCACTGACCATTCAAAGTAGCATTAGTAAAAAAATTGTGACAAAATTTATGAGAAAATTTCAAAAAATCATAAATATCTAATGAATGTCTAAAACTTTCGGATAAGGAACAAAACTACCAATTTTGACGAAATCTGAGAACCACTATATCGGTTTGGTAAGGAACGGCTGTATGAGAATATTTAATTTTTTGGTTTTATTCTCCGTTTCACTAACTTAATAGAATTTTTAAAAAATGGGTTTTTGGTTTTTTCTTGCTTACATTTCCCGTTTTTTATCCGGAACTATTTGGTCAGCCTACTCATCTCTGGAGATGATTTTGTTATGAAAATTTCTTATGTTATTGAGTCGATTTGATCTTGTAAGGAAGTAGCCCAAGATCTTTCCGGAAAATACGCCACAATGGGGTATGTCCAATTCTTGAGAACAGCGTGCAATTTACTGGGTCATTTCGGATGGATTCACTTGCTGCTGCGATATTTTCGTTGCTTTTTGCGAGGCGGCTTTTCATTAGCACGGGAACGAATGTTCAGCGGAACAGTAAAAATGTAGACTCAAATTTGGTCACTAAACTATGCACAGTCTGCCGGTTGGAACGATTATTACGGCCGAAAATTGGAGTAAGCACTCTTAAAGTTGAAACCACCAACTCCGAATGTCGGTACAGGGAAACTTCGATATAACGTACCCTCGATATAACGTCACTCGATATAACGTACACATTTCCAAAGTGTAGAGGAATAAAAATTTCAATATTTTTTTTCTGATAGAGCAATGATTATATGATTGCGCCGGCTAGTGACCATTCTATCCTGGATTCCTCGAGTCGAGAAAGACGCACCACGCTAGATATGAGGTACAGACTAGGGGGGCGTTGCTGATTAATGGTCAGCTGCATCCCAATAGGAAGTATCCCGTGTCGGGCACACGTACAGAGCATTGGAGACAGCAACATCCGAATTACGAAAACACTTGTAATACTAACCTCGAGCCAACCGCGAGTAATCGGTTACATATTACTAACATAGATAATAAGAAAAATTGTATTGAACTCCCGGCCCCGTGAGGCTAACGCCATATGAGCCTTTATAAAAATATATATTTTGGAAAAAAAAAATGATTATCTGTATTGTGATGCTAAAACAAGTTTTGTACCTTCAATCAATCCCGAAATACAGCTGGTTTTGTAATTCCGGATTCTAAATGAATCATGCTTTAATCAACAGTACGATATATGTTATTGACTACGTTTGTGAGTACTTTATTATGCTTCGATATAACGTACAATTCGATACAACGTACAATTTTGAAAGTGAAATGTACGTTATATCGAAGTTTACCTGCAGTAGTTTTTAATAATTATTAAGCGTTGCTCATTCGTGTACTTCACCATGATGAAAATGTTGATTTTGACTAACTTTTTGACATTGACAGATCATTAAAATGTTTTAGGGGTTCGTTCACACGAAGACACAAAACTATCAAGTTACTAATAGATGACCCTTTTATTCTAATAATTTTGAATATAAAATATGATTATTAAACTGTTCAATTTTTCTTTCATTTTAAATCATTTTTGATTCTCCGAGAACGCCGCTTTCGACGGCGACTCGGCGGTCGACTCGGATCGCGTCATCTTGGCGACTTGAGCCGCTTCGATTATTTATGCTTGTTAAATGGGGATTTCGCCCACATTACATTGGCCTCAGAATAAATTTGGAAAAATGGAAACGAAAAAAAAAATTCATAATAGAAATTACAGGCTCATTGTGACCAGGGTTGCCAACTATAATTTTCAAAAATCAGAAGGAATGGAAATAAAAATTAGGAAAAATCCGGATAGCTCATATATACAAAAACATTGTTTTTATAGTCAAACATACATTTATTCAATGTAATATGCACAGTTTTGTTCCACAATCTTTCAATCTTTTCGCGCAGCTTAAAAAATCTATCCTCCCTGAACATGTTTGCCTTCAAGTCGAAAGCTATTGAAGGTATTTTTATGCTGTCCAGAGAGTGGAGGTTTTTGATCTTGAGAGAATTTGGTAGCGATCTGAGCCTGTAATAAACTGAAAGTGCAATATGAGGCTAGTTCAGCTGGTAGGATAGCCGGACTCCAAAATAATTAGCCGTATTGTCAATGAGACATGAAGATTGGCGTTTGGTTTGATTTTTTGCCTTTGGGCAGAAGGAAGTTCGCCGGATCCACTAGTGAAAAAAATTAAGAAAATCGAACTATAAATTCAAACCCTCAAAAAGATTTTCAATTTGCCAGGAACCTTTGGAACACTTGGGAAAATTCAGATTACATACTCAGAATTCGATTGCAAGTTCCAAATTTCTCATTCAAATCCAGTCGTGGTTTGAAGTTTAAATAATAAATTCTATATTTCAAGTTCAAACGCAACATTTCATACTCAGATATGTTATCTAGATTTTGTTACCCAAATTCCAAATATTGGCGTTTGATCTGATTTTTTGTCTCGATGGAACAAACATTGACTAATTCTGAAAATTTGTGTTAGATCGCTGCCTTCAATTTGTTCAGTGGCGAGCAGCTCGTGTGGGAATTCATCGACTGATTACAAAGTAGAAGCTCATAATACAGAATTCTTTTCCAGCACCACCACACTGGAACTTCGTAGCCACATTCGTTGCGCGTTCGCTTACTAAGCGATCGATCATGAGTTCAAAACTCAGGGCCCCCAATTGACCATCTTTGTGTTGTTATAGAATAACTACGTCCACGCAACAATTATCAGCTGTAGTGCTATTAATAACACAACAAAGATCATATCAACTTTCTCCGATGGTCTAACAGAACAATGGAAAAACAGAAAGAATACTTTTGCGTCTAAATGGCTACTGATATGACAAATGACTGCCACAATGGCGCTCGTTTCTTTCATCTCCCTCCCTCACCCCTCGCCCGAAAATCAATAATTTTGCGAACACTCAAAAGATATTAAATTTTCATCTGATATCGCACTGTATAGTGAAAAACGTCGGAAAACTCGAGCTAGTGCCCTGAAAGTTAAATTTTCATTTTTCAATTTTCGGCAATGGATTTGTTTGTTTTGGTGAAAGCATCGTTATTTTTTCGACACTGATGCCAGACAACATAAGCGAAACAGCTAGAAAAACCACTCAATAAAATGTTATTCCTGAGTCATAGCGTTTCATGTCATGAAAATCAATAGAATAAAATTGTGTTGATATCAATACAATTATTATTTTTCGTTTAATGGGTCTATAATGTACGTTTTAGCAACTTCAACATTGGGTGAGAAATTGTATTGCAGAGCTCGGAACACTGCCAGGGCTCCCTATGCTTTCAAAAACAGCAAACGGAAAAGTATTACATTCAATCAAAATGCCTCGGCCAACGAAGAGAAGGGTTAAGGCTCTCCAACTTGAATATGTGAAAACAATATGATCAACGATGAAAAATATTAAGGAATTTTCAACATCGAGTTACTATGCGGAACAACTTGTTAATACCAAAAGAGCCCCAATTCGCATATGTTATAAATTCGCGCATGTTACGCTCGCGTATAATCAGAATTTTTCTTCATATGCAAATGCACCTTCTATATATATTTATATTTGCAATTGTTCATCGGAACATATCGTTCATACATTTTACTTTAGTATTGAATTGTTATTGTTTTTCAAATGTATTCAAAGACTCGTGTCAATGAAGCGCCACACAGTCTGATAAGTGAATTGATCTATTTACGTGTGATTTGCTCTTCTCTCACAAACACTACTACCCAATTTTTACACGTGGATTTACCTTCACCTTAAAAAGAGATTATGAATGACAATTTATTTTTTCATATCGAATATTCATTCTACGTAATATCGCAAATTGTGAGGTATTAGTTAAAAACTGCATCTGATGATTTTATAATAACAAAAAAATCATCAGATAGATAGATAGTACCCAGGATGTGTTGTTTCTGTGCTGCTTTTTTAAACTGGTATTTTTACGGCGGCTCGTCTGCGAAGGAATGTTAATAAAATATTTCCATTCTCAGACAACTCTATGGCTCGAAATGTGGCACCCGGTCATTGATGCCTGGGCTCGAGTCCAACTCGAATTATCAAAACATATCCCACAAATTATCATTTCATAGGTACCTGAGGGATGTGACCATTCGGGAGAAATGGCTTCGATTCTTCGGACAGGACCTAAACAGCAATACTAAAAACATGTACATTTGCTCGCTTCACTTCAGTCCAGATTGTTTCATGCATATCGATGGCTTTGAAGTACAATATCGTCGAAAACTGATACCAACAGGTAAATTAAAAGAAATCCAGGTTATAAAATCTAATTGGATTATTTTTACGCTGCAGTGAATAAATATATACATTAAGCTAAAATATAATAGAAATGAACTGATTCAGACAAATTTATTATACCGTTCCGTGTTACTTCTAAAGCTAACACGTCACAGCCTCACTACTATTGAAGCACTAGTCAGTCCAGACTACCTTGTCATAAACGTACCCTGGAAATATAAGGAATTGTGTTCTCCAATGGTTAAGTGAAAGTCATGGCTACGTATTTTAGGCTAAGTATTTGTCAGGTTATCAGGGAACATATCGAAAAATCTAGGAAATCCTGAAAAATCAGGAAGGATGGCATCTCTGCTTGTGACATTACACTTTTACTGAGCGATTGTTTCTGTTGCAGTTGTTTTCTGATGTGCTGTATTCCGGTCACGCTAAAAAAATGCATACTTCAAAAAACCAAAACTCAAAGCTAGAATCTGGTCGAATTTAAGATTACATCGAATATCGATTTGAGAACGACTACCAAATTCACGTTTGAGTGAGTAACGGAATGATTCTAATTGATTCAGATTTGTTCCGTATCAATTGAATTCCACCGCTGTCTAGACGTTATTATCTTCGTAATTAGTAATTTCAACTTATAACTATAGTCTGACGGGAATTGAGAAAATATGTTATACACTCCCTTACAGTCAAGAGTACTTTTGAATTAACCCATACTTACCTCCAAGCCCTACAGTTGATTCAAAAATTCTGAGATATTCCTTTCTGAATAACTCCCAGACAGACCGATTCTTCCGCTCCTACCGAGCACACGGCTGCACCTGATTGGATGAGGCGGAGATCATCCGATAAAATATTTAAATTCAAATCACTGCAGCATACTTTTCCCGGGTTCCTTCTTTCCTTTCCGGCACCGGCAGATAGGATTCCACATTACACATATCGTGCCGAGTACCTTCTGTCGCGGACGATGCAGCAGTGCATCTATTTTAGAATTTTCCTCTCAATGCAAGCCCTCGATCATACGATACAACGTTCCGCTACGAAGCGAACAACGGCGGACGATACCAAAAAAAATCCGATGCTTAGTGGGGAAAGCAGTTAACTTTTTAAAACCTAGTGTATGAATATTTACTTGAATTGCTTCGGAATAGCTTCATCTTTTGGCTGCAGTTTCGCTGTCGGAAGGGCGGAAAGCAGAGAAGCCTTTTTTTGCTTCGTTTCGCGTATTCTGCCAGCGGCATCAGTGCGCTTCTCTGAGTTTCTTCCAAACCCGACCAGGAAACCTCGAGCAGAACACGAACGGAGATGCAATAAAGACCAAACCCAACGCTTCATGCTTCCGAATATTCCCCCGGTTCGAGAGAAACTGGAGCTGTTGCAGATTCTAGCCATTCCGTGATGTGAAGATGTCGATACAGATCGTTCGTGGAGCGATTGTAGCGGGATAGTTGTTCTTTCCTGGAAATGAATTCACGTCGTGCCAAACGATACTCTGTCAGTAGCTATTCGAGAAGAATGCTGTTGCAAGGTAACAAGTGAAATATCTTGTTTTTCGCTATTCGAATGATTTGTGGAAGAATTTCGCTATGCAGCAGTTGTTAAATCATAATATCTCTCGCGGAAATAATATTGTGAAATGAAAATCGTTCAATCGTTGATTGGGTAGAGTTCTAAGAATACTTTTCAAAACAATACTTCAAAGCTCATCCACCAGCATGAGACGTTTTATGTCGAATTAATTAAATTAAATTTATCCACACACTCTCAGTTTTAGATCGTTTAGGATCTGATCGGAAATTGAGTTAGTACGATATCGAATTTCCGAAATAATCATTCGTGCTGCGAACCAATTTAATTTCCACCAAATCCTTGTATCAACCAAGCAAGACAAAATGAGAATAAGTGCCTCGAAATATATCATCACACATCATTCATGCGAGTATGTACAGGCAAAAAAGACAAGCTTAAAGCAACATGCTATTAACTCGCCGGCTCATGGTGATGCTGCTGCTGGCACCACCCACCAGTTTCGTTCCTAATGGGTGTGCGTATAAAGAGTAGTCCTTCCCATCTGATGCCGCTGTTGCTGCGTTTGCCAGAGGCAGTAATCAATCATTGTAAGGAGGCAATGTGCGAGAACCGCCCCCCCCCCACCACTCACACTCCGTGCTATGATCCATCCGGTTTGAATTACAGCGAACCCAAAAAGCCGCTTCCATCGTAGGCTAGGGTTGGCTCCATACAATATGTCTACCGAAGAAGCGAGGGTAGAACAAAAAATATGAATAAAATAAAAACAAAATACTACATATGCCCTTTTACGTGAGTGCGTGTGGTTAACTGCGGTGGAAATTATAATAATTATTAGTAACCTATCCTATTTCTGGAAGATAGTCGTACCCATTCGACAGACGTTCGATAGACAGACGTCACCCGCTGACCCGAACCTCTACGATTTTTTTGAGACCAGGTACAGTAGAGCCCCGATTATCCGCGGAATAGTCTGGCAACGTCACTTCGGATAACGAAAATCGTGCATAACGCAATAAAGGACTAAAAAGGAAGTGCAAACGCAAAACAAGATATTTTAGCATGTTTTATCAATAAACAAATCATTCAACTATCCATCTCTAAGGTCCTGTACACCAGAGGGCAGAAACCATGAAACAAAATAAACGATAAAGAGCATACCACTCACTGACAAATTGCGGAAAATTCCATAGAACTACAGGGTTTTCCATTTCGGGCTTCCGAAAGTATACAGCCCTGCGCTGACAACCGTTTGACATAGCTGTCAACCAAAGCGTCATATCGTTAGTTGAATGTCTGCCATTTTACAATATGAATCGTTTTAGCATCGCACAACGTGTTAATTTTGTTAAATTATACTATAAAAATGATGAAAAACCGGCAAATGTTTTTCGAGCATTACGGACGAATTTTGGTCGTCATGGACGGCCTACAGAGCACACAATCGCTAATATAGTGCGTAAATTCGAACAAACTGATCCGTAGCGGATATTGTGAAACCTGTGCATCATCGCAATGTGCGTTCGGCCGAAAATATTGCTGCTGTTGCTGCCAGTGTGGAGGATGACCCGAATGTTTCGATTCCACGGGTGCTCAGCAATTGGGCTTGTCAAACACATCATTGTGGCGAATTTTGCATTTGGACTTGCACCTACATCCATATAAAGTCCAACTGGTACAAAAATTAGAACGTGGTGACCATGGATTGCGTCGGGCATACGTCGATTGGGTGAACGAACAACAGCAGCAAAATGCTGAATTTTCGCATCAAATTTGCTTCAACGATGAGGCACATTTCGAGCTCGGTGGCTATGTGAACACCCGAAATTTCCGTATATGGGGCTCAGAAAATCCACACGTGATTGTTAAGAGGCCATTGCATCCGCCAAAAGTCACTGTTTGGTGCGCATTATGGTCTGGTGAAGTCATCGGGCCGTATTTCTATGAAAATGAGGACGGCGAGACGGTAACTGTGAATGGTGAGCGCTATGGCCGCATGTTAACCGATTTTTTTGCCACAAATTGAAGATATGGATACGGATGACATGTGGTTTCAGCAGGACGGCGCCACGTGCCACACAACACGACCGAACATGGCCATATTGCGAACGAAATTTGAGGGATGCATTATTTCGCGTTTTGGTGATGCCAATTGGCCGTCCAGATCATGCGATTTGAACCCGCTAGACTTTTTTGTGGGGTTATGCGAAAGACCGTGTCTATGCTAACTCTCCGCAAACTCTTGAACATTTGAAAGACAACATTCGTGAAGTTATGACCGAGATACCGCCCCATATAAAAAATTTCAGCCAAATCGGTCGAGTAGATCTTGAGATATCGACACTGTAACTAGTTTTGGCTGTAACTTTCCAACGAAATCCAATATCCAAAAAACTTTTAAGGGCAACATTTCTGAAAGCATAAGCTACCCAAAAATGCAAAAATTAAAAAAAACGTTTTTCTTTCGACCTTCCAAACCGGGTACCCCTTAAGATGGATTTTTATTTTAATTTTGATACAAAAAAAATATAGAAATTACACTAAAAAAATATTTGTAAAATTGAAATTCATTTTTCTAAAAAAATGTTTTTTTTTTAATTCTCAACGAAAATTATATGAATAGTCCATACAACTACTAACAAGTCTCCCGAACATCGGAAGAAGGGCATTGTTACAGGAAAAAGGTTTTTAAACAAGCAAGCGGTTATTTTATCTATTTATCCTCAACAACAGTATCTGAGACGAACCAGCCCAGGAGGCTGAAAGTCTCAAAAATAAAGAACAAAAAAAATCAACACAAGTATGAAGGGAAATATCATGAGAAAGGTCAGCTTCACCTTCTAGTTGTATTTTTTCATCATTATTTACAACCCAAACAGTATCACGTAAAGTAATATGAACTATGTTTTTTTGAGTTTTTTTTATTACGTTTCGATATAACGTACAATTTTGAAAGAGAAAACTGTACGTTATATCGAAGTTTCCTTGTATAAAGTTTTTATCCCAAGACTAACCGTTCTCGAGATTTAACCAACTTAATATAGTTAAAATCAAGTAGTCCATTAGAACTTTATGCATCTGTTAGCTACAATGTCCATATACCATTGCGAATCAAAAACAGCGTACGTTTTATGAACACAGTGGAGAGAGGAAATATTGCAACTTAAGCTTCTCCTGTTGATAGCTTATTTGATATAAAGGGAACGATTCGCGATATCTAGTACATCCAGGTTTTTTACGCGGTTTTTTACGAGTTTTTTACGCGATTTTCCAATTAACGTGGTTTTTTACGCAGATTTTCCAATTAACACGGTTTTTTACGTGGATTTTCCAATCAACGTGGTTTTTTTCACGCGGTTTCATATCACATCTCACCCTCAGTTCACATTTCTCTCTAGTATTTGTAACTTAGCGCTTATGAAGGAAATTAGTGCCGTACCTTAGCACGAAAAAAGTCATAGAAATTTTCGATTTATTATTTTAATCAATTTCATCTTGATGCAATATTCGTTACTACAAATTCTTCAGGACGCGGTGCTTTCAATCGAGTTTAACGTCGGATGGCTTCTCTTCGTTGGGAATTAGAGGGTTCAAATGATCGTGAGATCATGAGGGATCTCATTTGGATGATAAATTTGGATGCAAAACTAACGATCGATGGATATCCCGTCAAAGCAGAACATATAATGTCCGCAAACTCCCGAATCGATGAAGAGGAATTAGTAATTAATTAAGTAACTAAGCCGAGTGGTCCGCTCATCACGTTAGGATATTCCACAATCTTTTGCAAGTAGTGAAATGTAGTGAAAAAACGATAGTAACTGCTTCATTGAACCAAGGTGTAGCTACTTTTGTGTAGATCAACATCAATTTATACCCATGTTCCTCTCTGGTTTGAAAGCACCAAACCCAACAGATTTGAGCATTCATTTTCTGTTTCTGGTTGATGGAATTTCTATAAACGTGTCAATTGTTTTCCGAAGTTACTACTTACATATAAGGAACTCCTGTACTTGTACCTGTACTCCTGTCCATTTGATTCTGACCTGGGCAGATGTCTGATTTTTTGCTTTGATTTTATTAAAAAAAGCTAGAATATTATGAAAATTCCCTAAACGACTTTGACTCTGATTATGTTAACATTACGTAACTTAAGGGGGGAGGGTTTGTCTTGCGTTCCTTATTGTTACATAGGGGGAAGGAGAAAGGTCCAAAACCACTTTTTTAGCGTTACGTAATTTGTTTACCACGCCTTTCAATGTTTTACTTGACTAAAAACCATTAAAGGTAAATACCGGCAATACCTCAAATTTGTTTTGAACTGTTAAAGATGTACGATATAAATTTGAGAGTCATTTTTATATAATAAAACACAGCTCACCTGAGATCCGCACACCGTTCATCGTTGCCTAAATCAATCTTGTCAGCTTTCAGGGAAAGCCGTCTTCGTCCATGATCCTCCATAGCTGTCGTCGGTCGATTGTATCATACGCGGTCTTGAAGTCAACGAAGATGTGGTGCATAGGGACCTGGTACTCGCGACATTTTCGGAGGATCTGCCGCAGTGTAAAAATCTGGTCCGTTGTCGAGCAACCGGACATGAATCCGACCTGATAACATCCCACGAGTCTACTAACTATTGGAAATAGACGGCGAAAGAAGATCTGAGGCAGAATTTTGTGGGCACCATTCAGGATTTTGATGGCACGATGTTCCCACAATCCAGTTTTCCACCTTTTTTATAGATGGGGCAGATTACCCCGTACTTCCACTCTTCCGGTAGCTGTTCTGTGTCCCAGAACCTGACTATCAACCGGTGCATACACTCTACAAGTTTTCCCGGACCTCCATTGAAGCGCTCCGCTACGAGGACATCCTTATCCTCGTTGTTCACTGCACCGGTGTAGTCCTCCTCAACGCCGGCAATAAAATTTAATATTTGCTCTTTGTTCCATTGTACGAGTATTTTTACGACACAATCACAAAACATACTGTCATTAAAAAGCGCGTAACTTTTTAACCTGTCAACCGATTTAAATAAAGTTGGCTGTGTTTGGAAGGTGAGACCATAACTTTTCTAATGTTATCATCGATCAACAGATGGCGTTACGTGTTCCATGATTAAAATAAAAAGTCCCCTTATTAATTGAACATACTGTATGAGTAAGAGTAAAGTTTGAAGTCGCTGAGTTGATGTGACTGGAACAAGATTCATACTTTGAATGGGTAATTCCTTTATTTTCTGACGAAATTATTTTTTTACAAAGGGGACAACTTTTGTTAAATATATTTTTAAATATATTGTTTTATTTTCTTCTCCTCTTGATGCGGCCTGAATGGAAAGTGCAGCAAGAAAAATTCGGGACTCAACGTGTTTTGGAAATAACTTAACTCTTTTGTGAATGATTTGGTGGCCCTGAAAAGCGCCAATAGATTTCGTATCGTTCTCACAATACCGAAGGTTTTATCCTTATTTTACAGAAGCACTTTTCTCGACAGACTGAATATCACAGACACTGGTGTGCTGGATCGATTCCACGACAGCGACAAATAACGGTTGTCCATTTGATGAAAACACGGTGGCTGTTGTTTCTTATATTCGTGGGACAATGGCATTGAAGTCCCCACAAACTGCAGACTTTTTATCGTATAATAGTTTGATCGGCTTCTTGATCAGTACGGAGAGATACCCATACGCACACGCACAATGCATCGATTCAGTTGAGTCGATGTTTGCACTAGCTCAAACCGTACAAAACTACCGGCCGATGAAATGAACGTAGTCTGCGGAAGATATATGAGCGCCACACAATTAAAACTCGTTGTCCGCTTTCGCCGTTACCATCGCTACGCTCCTGCCGACACTGCTCCAGCCTCTCCTGTCGTTACTGCCGCTCCATGATGAAACGATGACCTTAACACGTCCGTTCTGCACCGCGGTTATAAAAAGAATGATGTTTTTGGAAGGAAGGAAGGTTTTGTATTATAGAGACTTTAAACTTGTTCAGTTCATTCGTCTCTAGCCTTGAGAAAGGCCCTTGGAAAACATTACTCTACTCCAGCACTACATCTCCACCCTCTTGCCTTGAGAAAGGCACTCGATCCCTCGCCGTCCAGCTCGTCCAGCAACGATGTTGTCCAGTCGGTGTCCACGCGACGAATGATGTTTTTGGAAAGCAACAGCCAAATTTATATCATTCGATTTGCGGTAGAATCACAAGTGGGAGTGATTAACAATATGATTCTTCATTTGTACCCAAAGTATATTCCCCTATTACTCTGTTTGCTCGTTTTGGTCGGTGCCATTTGGGGAGCACAAATCGGACCAATCAAAACGAGGCACACAATGCGTTTGGACAATGCTTAACATTCACAATTAATTGAAATGTTATTCATTGTGATAGACGCGTAGAAATATTTCGTATCAATTGATGCAAACACCTTTGCGATCTATTAAGAAACGCTCGAGATACAAGCGTTCAGAATATTTCATTTTTTCCTACTTGTTCAGTGCCTAGATTTTCATTTTACCACCCATATCTTCCGGTTAGACGTAGTCCTACGTCAAAAGTTGATGGGTTTGAGCCTAGGGGCACGGACGGAATCTCAACATAGGACTGTGATTGTGTGTAGTAATTGCATTTAAATTGAGTTTTTTCTTTGATTAAAATCTGTATTTTTTCTCTTTGATACATCAAAGCGCTAAAAAACTGTTTCTTGTTTGAACTTGTATCCTTTAAACGGGTTAGATGAGATAACGTGGTAGAATCCGGAATCACATTCTCACATTCTCAAAAATGTACACAAAAATAACAATAAAACCATTACTACTCTTTTCTTCAGTTTTTCCAATTATGCAGAAGTCATTAAAATCTGCATAAATATAAGCCTAAGTCAAATAATCTCTGACTACAGAAATATATTATAAATACAAATAGCATTTTCTCCTTCATTGCCACGTTGTCCGGAACATTATTTGTATTGACTTTATAGCCCGGTAATGTATATTGACTATTCTATGGTCATGAGCACTCTCTTGGGAAATTCGTGTAGCTGCTGTAGTGAATTGATCTCATTTGATGTTAAATTCTGCCCATGTACAGGAAAAAAGAATGGGCAAGTGCATTCGAGGAAGTGCAGCGGGATTCTAAGGAAGACATATATCGGGAAAATAATATCAAGATCGACTCTAACTCAAGCTATCAGAATCTGATATCCTATCATCCGTAAATGATGAATAATTCATTATACGCATCAACTCACATTGTGAGTTAAGGCCAGAATTTAGGCAAAAAGATTGCTTGTTACGTCGGGGTCGAGTGGTAAGTGCAATCGAAAGAAAACATACCCATTTTAATCGTCAAATTGTTAACTTTTTTCACTATATTCACTGTACATGTTTTAAGCAATTAATACAACATATGTCACAATAACGATTTTGAGTAATATGCGTTTGAAAACTCTTAATGAATCGTTACATGTTTCGTAGAGAGACACCCCTATATAGAAATCAAAGACATAGTCCTATGTAAAAAATCTAGCTCACCTGTAGCGTATGTCAAACCACGTTGAACTCAAACATCGATACATGCATACGTGGTGCATGAAAGAGAGAGAGGAACGAATTCGTTTTGGGGGAAGTCATTTCAAAATGCATTGAAGACAATTTGACGGGGAAGAATGAAATGAGATAGTCGAGCCGTAGAGGGGGAAAGTGACTAAACGCCGGACTGACTGTTTAGTCGTTTAGGCGGAGAAACTACGTGAAGAAGCCAAAAGTCAGCCAGCTGACTATCCTCAGTTGAATATGACTATGCCGAGCTTCACACTACTTATGTTCATAGTGTTTATTGAATGTCAGACCTTTATCGCAAATTCCAGTAGGGAGAAACATCAAAACAGCTCGGTTGCAAATAAATAGTCAAGTACAACAACTTGAAATATGATATGAATATGAAATATGTCAATCACAAAATCCTGAACTAATCCCTAAAGGCGGGTTCCCACTGAGGCAACACTATACGGCAAGCCACATCAAATTGCCGAATAGAAAATTATGTTAATGGAAATGTTGCATAAAAATTGCCACTGAAAATAAGTTCATAACTGTCGGCACTACAGTGTCGGACAGAACATTAGGACCACTGCTCAAGCAAAAAAAGAATGTGACAAAACTTTTTTTTTTTTAATAAATCTCTTCAAACAATGCAAATAAATTATTATAAATGGATTGGAGCACTGGATTGCATTATTTTTGACGTAGGACTACGTCTTTCATTTCTATACCGGGGTGTAAAACCAAAGTTTCGAGAACGAAAGCGTTACGCTGGAGACCGAGATTTTGAGCGTTAATAGCTCTTAAATAACTGAACGAAATGGTATGATAAACACTTCATTTGAAAGATAAAATGTCTACGCGTCATATACTTGTTACTTTTTCATCCAAAAACTTGTTTCAATAGTCTTAAAATTGCTTTCAAAACAGGCTATTGAAATCAAAAATCGGTATATAAGCGAGCGCCGCTCGTAAACCCACTCAGTTATGATTGAACAGCGATTGGAGCATGTTGTCGCTGTTGTTGTGAAGCTAATTTCGTTTATCATGAATGCGCTGATGAACGGTGTCACCAAGAGCCTGTTTGTGCACCTAAGGCCAAAAGGGAATCAATCAGGAGGAGAGTGATGCCACGGTTCCGCTTGAAACATCGGAGCAGCCGCCACACACACACACACACATACACGCGCGGAATTCTAGTTGCTATCATCGTTGCTGAAAAATAATCTGCCAGTTCCCCTGGGAATTGAAAAATACATTCATGCGAAATAGTTTATTTTAATGTTTTCTATCCATATAACACTGCAACCATTTGGTTTTGTTATTTTTCAATCAATCGCAATTAACAGGAAAGCTTCTGAATATTTTTTTCCCCATCAGTGGAAATTTTCGTATCCAATATTGGATGCATAACATGAAAAACGGAAAATGTTTCACATCGCGAAAATCAAGTCATTTTCGAGCGATTATTTGCTTTCTACTCATATAATGCTTCGAACAAGTACATTTCGTTTTGGATTTTTTCAATCAAGTGCGATCAACGTAAGACCACGTCTTTCGGCAATTTATTAGAGGTGCAATGAATCTTTAGGAATTCCCGCTCTACGCGCACTGGCAAACAATGTTTACTCAACAATTTCTCAAACTAGAAATGGGTGTTGTGAGAGAGAATTAGCGAACGCGAAAACGACAAACGGGAGAAAGATACGTTTGGAGGTTGAAGGAAATTGGCAGAAAACTTCTTCATTCTATCATTCAAATAATGTGATTCATACCACATCGTTTTGCCAGAAAGAGATTATTAATGCTCAAAGGAGGAATCGAGTCCTCCGAGGAAATTACCCAGCGCAAATTAGAGTCGACTATCGATTGCGGCATTCGTACACAAATAATTTTATAATGCAGTTTCACCAAAGTGATTTCTTCGGATATATTCACTACATCATGTCATGTATTTCATATTCTTCATAAGGAAATCCATATCCATGGCACCTATCGGTAACGAATTATTATCGAAACCACGATTTTCGCTAAATGCTCCTTTCAGTTCGGCCTGTAAAAAACTTTTCTGTACTCTAATCCATCAAATTTGGAGCCCTGAAAAGGGCCGTTGATTATATGCTAAGCTAATAACACGCTCTCCTCGGATACGATGGGCCAGCTGGATGTCCTTGGGCATGATGTGACGCGTTTTGCATGGAGAGCACACAAATTGGTATCTTCGAATAAGTCTCCTGCAGCGTCATAACCGCGGAGCTTCAGAAGCGCAAGTCGGTTTTGAAGTCCTGAGCAATTTCACGAACCAAATGCTGCAAAGGTAGCTTGCGGATCAGCAATTCGGTCGACTTCTGATAGCGACGAATTTCATGCGAAGTTCCCGGTCGATAGCGATGTGGCTTCTCCACCTATCCTGCTACTGGTGCGCTTATCCGAGCTGACTTCGTGTGCCTTACCACCGAATGACTAACGAGCTGTCTGCGAAAGACTAACGAACTCGAGTCCTCACGGTGCGAGAGTAGAGTAAGAAATGAACGAAAGCAAAGGAAGCGTCATTTTATAAACCATAAAAGTATAGAATCTAAATCCCACCCTTATTATATTCGTGAGTATACAGTAAGCTTATACAATAAAGAGGGTGGGGTTTACATTCGATTCTTTTATGTTTTATAAAATGACACTTCCCTTGCTTTCGTTCATTTCTTACTCTACTCTCGCACCGTGAGGACTCGTTTCATCGGGACTAAGCAGACAGCTCGTTAGTCATTCGGTGGTAAGGCACCACGAAAGCAGCTCGGATAAGCGCACCAGCCGCAGGAAGCGTGAAGAAGCCACATCGCTATCGACCGGGAACTTCGCATGAAATTCGTCGCTATCAGAAGTCGACCGAATTGCTGATCCGCAAGCTACCTTTGCAGCATTTGGTTCGTGGAATTGCTCAGGACTTCAAAACCAACTTGCGCTTCCAAAGTTCCGCGGTTATGACGCTGCAGGAGGCTTATTCGAAGATACCAATTTGTGTGCTATCCATGCAAAACGCGTCACATCATGCCCAAGGACATCCAGCTGGCCCATCGTATCCGAGGAGAGCGTGCTATATTAGCTTAGCATATAATCAACAGCCCTTTTCAGGGCTCCAAATTTGATGGATTAGAGTTCAGAAAAGTTTTTTACAGGCCGAACTGAAAGGAGCATTTAGCGAAAATCGTGGTGTCGATGATAATTCGATACCGATAGGTGCCATGGATATGGATTTCATAATGAAAAATATGAAATATATGACATGATGTAGTGAATATATCCCCATATCGAAGAAATCACTTTGATGAAACTGTTTACCATTTGTCGTTTTTAATTGTTGGGAAAGGGCATTATTTCTGCTGACTAAATTCCAAGAAAAAATCCATTCCTTCTTTAAGCGTGATTCATTCTGCTTCGGATCAACGGAACAGTATGATAATCATTTCATACAAAAGATAAAATGTCCAAGAGTTATATGATTGCTATTTATTGAGTCAAAAAATTGTTTCAATAGCTTAATGATAGCTTCGAAAACAGGTTATTGAAATCATTCGTATCCGTATGTAGCGCGCCCACTTGGAAACCCATTAATCTTATTGGAATGTGAGATGGGGAAGCTCATACTTACGTCTATGCATTATGCTGTACACTACAGACTTTTTTTCTCCGTACTGATTAAGAAGCCGACCGAACTATCGGTCGACAAGTCAGTCTGCAGTCGGCGGGGGCTCTTAATTTCGTTTTTGCAGGCCGAACCGAAAAAATTTCAGTCGAGTTAACTCTTTTTTACAGTAATGCTTTTGAATCCGGACACTTTGCATTACATTCAATATCATACCACAGCCATAACATTTTTTTCATGTTGAATTTATGCGATTAATAGTTGCTAATATAGTTACTGATAGTTTCTTGATAGTTACTTATCAATCGCATTAATTCAACATGCAGAAAATGTTGTGGCTGCGGTATGTTATTAAATACTTACTTCGATGTTATTCGTTTCTCTCTCAGGGTAAGCAACGAATATAATAAGGGTGGGGTTTAGATTCTATACTTTTATGGTTTATAAAATGACGCTTCCTTTGCTTTCGTTCATTTCTTAATCTACTCTCGCACCGTGACGACTCGTTTGTTTGGGACCAAGCAGATAGATAGTTAGTCTTTCAGTGGTAAGGCACACGAAAGCAGCTCGGATAAGCGCACCAGCCGCAGGATAGGTGAAGAAGCCACATCGCTATCGACCGGGAACTTTTCGTGAAATTCATCGCTATCGGAAGTCGACCGAATTGCTGATCCGCAAGCTACCTTTGCAGCTTTTGGATCGTGGAATTGCTCAGGACTTCAAAACCGACTTGCGCTTCCAAAGTTCCGCGGTTATGACGCTGCAGGAGGCTTATTCGAAGATACAGGACAGGACAGGACATTCATTCAGGCTTATTCGAAGATACAGGACAGGACAGGACATTCATCTGGCCCATCGAATCCAAGGAGAGGATGCTATATTAGCTTAGCATATAATCATCGGCCCTTTTCAGGGCTCCAAATTTGATGGATTAGAGTTTAGAAAAGTTTTTTGCAGGCCAAACTGAAACGAGAATTTTCGTTTGGATGCCATACAGCATCGAGAAAATTCCGGAAAGATCTAATCGTTGCTGAAAAATAATCTGCCAGTTCCCTGGGAATTGAAGAATACATCCATGCGAAAGAGTTTATTTTAATGTTTTCTAATTATATGGCGAAAACAGCGACATTTGATTTCGTAATTTTTCAATCAAGTGTAATGAGCTGGAAAGCTTCTGAAGATTATTCTTTCCCATCAGTAGGATATTTTCGTATCCAATATTGGATGCATAACACGAAAAACGGAAAATGTTTCGTATCGCGAAAATTATATAATTTTCAATCGATTATTGCTCAGTCGCCGAAATTTTCATACTCAGAGAGTTCATTCTCCTCTAGTTTGCCTTCCAAATTGCCATCGTAAACCACACCTTCTCTCGATTCAATCACGCACGAAAAGCATACTGAAATGATATTCTGGTGGTGAAACCGATTCATTTTTCGTGAGACGTCGTGCACAAATTACGTAACGCGATAAGGGGGGGGGGGGGGGGGTAGATGTTGCGTTACTTTCTGTTTATTAGATATAGGAAATTGCGTTACGAAAGGAGGGGGGGAGAGGTGGTTCAAAATTCGGATTTTTAGCGTTACGTAATTTGTGCACGACGCCTGAGGACATCGACAAGACAACATCGTTACTGAACGAGCTGAACGGCGAGGGATCGAGGGATTCATTACCTGGCCTGACCTGACCTGAAATGCAATCAGTTTGTTTTAACTGTGAGGGAGCGCAGAAAAGCCGATGCTGATACTCTCGTGACCAAGAGAGTATCAGCATCGAAATACGGTTCCTCGGGAAGACATAGAAGCAGCCGCCACACACACACATACACGCGCGCAACTCTTTTCGTTTGCTGGTTATCGAGAGGAAACCTGGAAAGAAATGATCGTTGCTGAAAAATAATCTGCCAGTTCCCCTTGGAATTGAAAATTACATTCAAGCGAGTTTATTTTAATGTTTTCTATCCATATAATACTGCGACCACATACATTTGGTATTGTGATTTGTCAATCAAGTGCAGTTAGCAGGAAAGCTTCTGAAGATTATTCTTCAGAACAAGGTTTTTTGTATCCAATATTGGATGCATAAAACCTTGAGTCTCCAACGTAACACTCTCGTTTATGAAGTCACCCAAATATTTATTTATTCATTCATTCAGGATGGATTTAGATTCAACTTCAAACAAATGATCTCTAAATCAACGATAGTCCTACGTCACCCTTGCGGTTATACCATAGATATAACCCACTTCCTGTTTTTCTAAAAAATTTGGTCACTTTTTTTTTTGCTTGAGCAGTGGTCTTAATGTTTTGTCTGACAATGTAGTGCCGACAGTTATGAACATACTTTCCACAGTGGCAATTTTTATGCAACATTTTCATTAACATCATTTTCTATTCGGCAATTTAATGTGGCTTGCCGTATAGTGTTGCCTCAGTGGGAACCCGCCTTTAGGGATTAGTTCAGGATTTTGTGATTGACATATTTCATTTTCATATCATATTTCATGTTGTCGTACTTTAATATTTATTTAATATTATAATTATAATAATATTATAATTTGGTAACTGATTTGCACCTCACCGAACGCGTTAATCATTCACCAAAACTTGTTTCCTATTTATCGCCCTGCTCACACCAAATCCAGTTGAATCACGAAAATAGCTTTTTGTCAACCAACTTCACGCAGGGATAATTTATGGCATAATATTGGTCATTCATTTGATCATAAAAAGCCACAGATGTCAAATAGAGGGAAAAAGTATTGTTCGCAGCTTGTCAATCATACATTGGACGGAAATAAATGTATGATACCAGAGGTTACGAATGAACAAGGGATGGCAAGCAAATGATTTTATTTTACGACTAAGGTGGTGTACAATTTAGCACACTCTATTCAGTTCATTATAGAAGTGTTTTCCATCTGTCATCAATCAGTTAAGCATTTGCATATAAGAAACATATTTCAGTAAAGCTACGGTTGTGGTCAGACCGCTGGGATCTCGCTCCGTTTCGCATGATTTATTTGCCACATGTCATCGAAATAAATGCTACTAATATTTCCAACCAAGCAGCTCGAGTCCGAGCATGAGCCATTCGCTATCACCCACTGCTGGAAGTATTCCGACATCGCTAGTCCCGTGTGTTTGTGTAGCTTCCAGGAAAATCCGCTCCGCCTGTCAGGGATCGTGCCAAAACGAATGCTGACCATATGAATATAGATATGGCTACGTGTGTCGTGAACAATTTTCCACCCGTGAAAAGTTGGCAGCTGTGGCTAACCCACATCACCCATCAACAGAGAGCGGGTGTACCGGTAGATCTGGTCATGTGATAGACATGACTTCTTCCCGGGCAAGTCAGAAGGCCACATCTCGCTTTCTTTTTTCTTCCCATCCGCCCCAGAGCGAAACAGTGGGTGGAATATATTCTTCTGACTTGCTCGGTAATATACTCCTTTTTTTAATTAAACGCCACACCGGATCCTGCTGTACAGCAGAGCTATACATATTTCATTTTCATTATTAACCCTCAGGTGTTGGTAACATACTGCGCTTTCGCTTTATCGCCAGTAATAGCTTGTGAGGCATTGTAAGGTAGTCCGAGCGGAAACTCCACCAAAGAGTGAACAACGAACGGCTTTCAACGTGGTCGGGCGAATAATTTGGAGAATTGTGTTTCAAGGCGGAAGATTACCAAACTATGTTCCTGTTTTGATTGCCCGGGCATGAATCAACCATGATGAAACCTTTCAACTTGGTTCATTCGGTTCGAAGAACACGCACCGTAAAGCCTCCTAACCTACTCTGAAATATGCAATTCATCGTGAAATTCTAATCAACCGATTCGGTCGTCCGTTTCATGTAGATTGATTCCACCCCGAACGGCCATTCATTGACTCCGTGAAACGCGAGAATTCTATTGAGAGTCGCCTGGTCTACCGCTCTACCGCCAAACGCTAAGCCCGCGTGGATAATAAACGTGACACAGTCGGCATTGTCGTACGAACACACCCGTGGAAAAGCCCTACTCCAAACAGCCTCGCCATGTATCATCAACTAATCCCCCAGATAGCTTTGTTCGGATCAGACCGAAACGTGGTGTCAATTAAAGGAACCATTGTGAATTCACACAAAAGCCACTTGCTTTTGTTCGACGGGGTTGTTCTGGAAGCGTGATGGCACGGTTGCGTCTGAGGATCTGCTGCTTCGTGCTTACATCGCACAACTAAAGGTAAATGAGACACTACTTCTCAACAATATGCTACGCCTTGCTTTTGTGTGTTATTTGTTTTCGCAAGAAAAATAGGCTGCTTGAAAAATGATGTGTTATTCAGGGAAACATAGAAACAAGGAAAAGGGAGAAGCCTAGACAAATTGTCATTCGTATGAAGCAACAATTTCACACATACACATAGCCGGCTGTTTGCAGTCATTCGTAGGTCTGAGACAATGACTTATCGGTATGTTGTTCGCCGGAAAGTTATTGCCATTCCGAAATGCTCTGAAGGATATGATTTTTTCGTTTTATTTTGTCCAGACAAAATTGATGGGTTGCGCAAATAGTGATAGCTACATGATGAATACTATTTGTCAAAAAAAACTTACACGAACGGAACTACAAAATTGAGATAATATGTGTTCACTATTCTCTGTTTGCTGAATTCTTCTACAAATACTCATACAACAAATTCCACGTTTTGATTGACCCAATTTGTGCTCCAAAAGAAGCGACTGGAGTAGCAGTGGAATACAAATTAGAATTCATAAACACCGCTGCGAAAACAATTGTAGCTATCCACCGTGCGTATCATACTATCCAAGCTTCGACATCCGAAAAAAACAAAACAAAGAATATTTTTACTATCTATTATATCATTATTTGTTTGTCTATCTTTTAACAAAAAAGCTGAACAGAAAAAATATATTCATAATTAGCATGGTTACAAGCTGACGAAGGGGGTTCAAAAAAAAAAGTTGTGCCTGTGTGGCGCTTCTAGATTATATTGATAACCTTGTCGATAACACCCGTTATGCTTTATTGTAGCATCCCACCTTGTAGGCATATACTTGGTGCGTCACTATCTCCGAGCTCGCAGCGACATTCAGTGCCACAGAGCGCGGTAGGTGATTCCTCGATTTTAGGAGCTCCACATTTTGGCGATCCTGTCAGACTCCTGTTTTTATAGCAGGAAATTCGTTTTTTACTAAGGAATCACCCACAGCGTTAGTGAGTAAATATGTGTGTTTTACAAATGTGAAGTGTTGTGAAGAGATCGGATATAAAACATTAACGAAAGGAATGGCTGCCGACCAGCCGTGGTATGTACAATTACAATCAAGCCGAGGAAGTTGACAGTTTTCTGCAGCGGCGGATAGAGACGTCGGTTAATCGTTCGATTAATTAAAATAATCGAATATTTGCAATTTTAATCGAGTAATTTTGTATCGGATAATGAAAAATAAAAATATGAATATATCGAGTAATTATCACAGTAATCGCGATCAATGGAAAAAAGAACCATTTTTTCAAAAGGTACAGTGCAAAATTTGTTCACCCGTTATCGTGTTTTGACGAAATACATCGAATATGCCAAATCATTTAAGGTTGAAGCATACAAATAATTCCCTGGTGGTGAAGCAGACTGGGAAGAGGAATTCAGCGTCTGCAGGAGTAAAAGGCGGAATTGAAGAAGGTGGTCTAAGTACCCGTACTAAAATGATAGTGTTCAAATTCAAAGTGCCATGGAAAATCGACCATATTTGTGGTCAATGATTCTATGAATATACTTCTTTTAAACTAGTAGATATAGAGCAGAAATTTTCAAACAAATCTGCTATTTCACAACATTCGATGATCAGGTTATTTTGAACAGAAAAAATTGTATGTTGGGATAATAAAAATATTGTGCATCATTTTCATGATCTTGTATTCATGATTTCATGATTACATTTCGCTAATCTCTAAACGGTTTAAATTCATGAAAACTGGAAGAAATTCCTTCCCATATATTTGTTCTGCCGATTTGTGTGCTAACCCTACCCGTATTTCGAATGCTTATAATTCGAACATTTCTTAACAGATCGGAAAGATGTTTGCATCAATTGATAGGAAATATTTCTACGCGTCTATCACAATTAATAAAATGTTATTTTTCATGAGATGAATAATGTGAAGCGTTATCTAAACGCCCAAACTGGGAAGTTTTGATTGGCCCGATTTACTGTTTCCCCAACACAGACTTCAAAATCGATGTACCTGTGCAAATATACATGCAAGTCGGGGTTATTTTTGTTCCCACCGAGCTGTGTTCCCTAACACGGACTTCAAAATTAATGTGCCTGGGGGAATACACTTTGCAAATACATGGAAGTCGGGTGTATTTATTGGTGTTGAGTACTTTCGTACTCGCTTGTCGTTGTGCAGACCGGAATATGTTTCCCTTAAACGTACTTTTAAATTGAGAAGCCTGGGAAAATCGTCATTTCAGTTACTAGAGGTGAATGAACTTTCGCGGTTCGAGAACTACGTAAACAAGAGATGTGCAATAATTTCATAGCGAAATGTAAAATATAATGATCGTTTGACAATTCTTCCGTTCACATATTTTGGTAGTCTTAGTCATCATATCAAACGTAAAAGGACGTTCCTCAAATTTATTTGTAGCGAAGAACATAATCTATTACAAAAATTTCGATACATTCTAAAATAGTGATGGTTCCCCCATATGACAGTCGTTTGTCATCGCTTAGTGGACTGGAGAGTTTGGTCTGGAAATTATTCGTTAATTCATCCTGTGTCGACTCGATTCCGATCGGACAAATTTTAGTAGAGTTGAAGTGAACAGTTTGAGCATGCTTGTGCTTGTGAATGAAACAACATCAGCGGGGTGTAAGCAAGGTACCACGAAAATCCTGTCTGTAGCGATAGAATGACTTCATCGAATATAGGTAGTGGGGGTCAACAAAAAAAAAGGGGGGGAGGCAGGTAATTTTTCAATAACATCCATGAAACGGAGAAACATGTTATTTGCAAGCGATTGAAGAATCTTGAATGTCAATTGTGTCTGAAAATTATTCTATATTATAATGATGAATTTTGCTAGAAGTACTACGAAATCTATAGTAAAAGGGAATTGAAAAGGGTCAAAAGGTCATCAATCAATTGAGAGTTCTGCGATTAGACTTATGAACGTTCACCTACTAAGAAAAGAAGAATATTTGGAAGTATTTGTGTAGAAAAAAATTTGGGCTGGACGAACTTCGCCCGGTCAGCTAGTATATAATATTTTTATTGTTCAGAGTTGGTATTATGATGCCCGCGTGAGATTGTCTAGGTAGCGACTCAGGACGACCGTATAAAAAAATATAATGATGAGAGTGCGGATCGGGACGACCGTGCTGTGTAAAAATAGAAGTAAAATTATTAGCGGATCGGGACAACTGCACAGAACAAGTACGGTTCAGTACGACCGTATAAAAAAATGATAATGATAAGAGTGCAGATCGGGACGACCGTGCTATTTAAAAATATTTGCGGATCGGGACGGCTTTATGAAAAAAAATATAATGAAAAGAGTGCGGATCGGGACGACCGTGCTGTGTAAAATAGAAGTAAAAGTATTTGCGGATCGGGACGATCGTATGAAAAAATTATAATGATAAGAGTGTGGATCGCAACGACCGTGCTGTGTAAAAATAGAAATAAAAATATTTGCGGATCGGGACCAGCAGTATGAAACAAATTATAACGAAAAGAGTGCGGTTCGGGACGACCGTGCTGTGTAAAATGGAAGTAAAAGTATTTGCAGATCGGGACAACCGTATGAAAAAAAAACTAAATGAAAAGAGTGCCCATCTGAACGACCGTGCTGTGTAAAATGGAAGTAAAAGTATTTGCGGATCGAGATGACCGCATGAAAAATTATAATGATAAGAGTGCGGATCGAGCGACCGTGCTGTGTGAAAATAGAAGTAAAAATATTTGCGGATCGGGACGACCGTATGAAAAAAAATTGTAATGAAAAGAGTGCGGTTCGGGACGACCGTGCCGTGTAAAAATGGAAGTAAAAATATTTGCGGATTGGGACGAACGCGCAAAACAAGTACGGGCTCGGGAAATCCTATGAAGAACAGAACATGACTCGTAATTTTTGTTAGTTGAATGTCATCAATTAGTTCATACATCTCAAAGGTGGTTCAAATGTTTTCTGGGAAGGAAAAGACACTGAAACAAAATCCACATGCATTTGTTCGTCTCACCTTTTTTTTATTTGATTCTTTTTTTCCGAGAAGAGAGAAGATGTGTGGTATGCCCAGGTCTGGCAATACGGGCATCGTCAGTTTAGTGATCAAGTGGGATGGAAACTCGGCACATTTTCCGCCATCTTATTAGCAGGCAGTCTCCGTTCGGTTTCGAGCGGTTTCCGATTATCCCGCGGATAAACACACTTAAGTACTGTTGCAATCACATGGAAAAATAGTGCATGCTGCCAGAATGCCTGGGAACATCTTATGTGAAATCGGTGAATGATCTTCAAACGAATAATTATTGTAACCGTGTTTTACTTATGACGTCTTTCGTCTATTTTGGGAAGGAGGAGGATGTGTGGCGCTTCTAGATTATATTGATAACCTTGTCGATAACACCCGTTATGCTTTATTGTAGCATCCCACCTTGTAGGCATATACTTGGTGCGTCACTATCTCCGGGCCCGCAGCGACATTCAGTGCCACAGAGCGCGGTGGGCGATTCCTCGTTTTTAGGAGCCACACAGTGCCCTGGTGTGCACGATTAAAAAACGAACAGATTCTGAATCAGTAAAGATGCCACTATCGCATGAACCTCGGGCAAGTCACAAACTTGTTTTTTGACGAAATGGCGACCGTTTGAAGAAAAAAAAATCTGTTTGGAACACTTATTTACGTTTCACTTTTTTTTAATTAGTGAAATTAACAAAAAATATTATTTCTATTGGTTCATGTTTTATAGAAAGATGCATACAGATTGTATTCATATAAATTCGACATAAATTCAGTTCAGTAGAACTTGAGATATCGTGTACGCCATTTTGAAAAAAACTAGTTTCGAGGAAAAACGCGTTTGAAGTTAATTGTTATGGTTATGGCTAGATTAGATAACACATCACTAATATGGCTATAACTATGTAAATAATGTTATTTTCGAAAAATCCTTTCTAGGGTATATTCTTGAGTGCCCAAACTTCAGAAATATTAAGAATTTTTTTTTTGATTTTTTCTTAATTTCTAGACTAGTATACTGCCTTGATACTGGTATCACATCCAACGGTTTTGCTTAATACAAAACCTCCGCCACCACACAGCCGATTCAATTGAAATTTTCTGTCGACGTTCTGTAAAAGATGATGCATTGTAAAATTTGTGGATTATCTGTTTGGAAATTATGTTTTTTAAGAGCATTGGAGATGTAATTCAACCAAGAGACACTGAAAAACTACTCAGTATAATAATTGGGAATTGGGAATTGGGAATAAGACTAGAGATAGATGAACTGAAAAAGCTCTATAATTCAAGCCAACATCATATTCACCAAAACTATCCCGGTGAATGAACATTTAAGTGAAAGGCGTCAATAAAACAAAGCAAGAAAAATGAGAATCCATAAGAAAGCGAGATTGTGTACAAATGAAATTAGAACTCATCAGAATCCAACGCAAATCGCACCCAGTAACATCATCGCCAGCACAAAAGTTATGATGCAGCAACATCAACGTTATTGACACCAAAAATTTCAAATGGTTTTTCTCAAGGCCGACCGTTAGTTTGAATTCTCCTAATTGACCTTTTTAACCCTTTCTCTATGAGCGTCGTCTATAGACGACATCCGCGCGATGAGCTGTGTGTACGAGCGTCGACTTTAAACGACATCAGGGTGATACTGCACATCGATCACACCAGCGCGATGTGCACTCCGACGGAGCACACTGCCGTAGAGAAAGGGTTAAAGGATAGAGACGAATGAACTGAAAAAGTTTCAAGCATCCCCAACTAACAGTTCCTCATTAGAGTGACGTTTTTATGATCGTTTTGTTCAGCTCTAATTAGAAGAAATTATTGAGCTATAGCCAATATTGTTCGTAAAACGCAGTTAAATGCATTTAAAAGCCAATTCGTCAAACATTTATCAAACTCTAAAGTGTGGCGGCAACGTTTATTCGACCATATTTTGATTTGTTTTGCTCTACTTAGACTGCGCTATCAAAGAAAGTGATCTTTCTCTTACTGCATAATTTTCTTTTGCCATATTTCTATGAATCGAGTTAGCTTTTTGGTACTTTGATAGACGCTTGATTGAGTCTTTTACAGCTACTAGATAAAATTTGTACAGCTTTCGGTGAGCTTTTGAGCCTAATGAGCTTAAAAAACGATTGCAGCAAATGCTCACTTTAGTAGTCCGTAATGTGTTGTACAAAAGCTGCTTTGCAGTTGAAGAAACGTTTCCAAAACGTTTCACTGGCGTATTAACCATCGTGTTATTACGCTCTCAATTCTATGTTTCTATATTCTACTGCATTTGAAAAAAAAATGGACTAATTTCAAATGGCGATGAAAAAAAACTACAAAAGATAATTTACTGGAGCAAATTTCCTGTATCCGGCGGACACGAAGTGCCTCACGATATTCAACTTCTTCGTGCTCTAGGGAGAAACTGGCATTACGAACAACATAGTTGTTTCACAGGCTGCTGCAAATCAACTGATAAGGGTGTCGATGCATTTTTGTAGAAGGCCCAATAAATGTAGGATTTAAAGAAAATTTGGTCAATTGAATCATATTTTGTAGTTGTTTTTTATCGTTACTAATGATAATTATTGTTTTAGATTGTCTCTAAATATGATTTTATATTATGATGATATGTTTTAGTAGGAACATCGGAACATTTAGGGAAAAAAATGTAAAGTTAGGGTCAGGATTACGAGCTTCAAGTAATTGAATTGTAATTGTTTTTATAATATTTTCAAATGCTAGCAATTTGGAACTGCATACAAATGAAACACAAATTTCTGAAATATTCGAGAATTAATCAAGCAAACGAAACCAAATTTGGCATGTGGAGGTTTTGGGGTGCAACAAATTTTTCTATGGTGGTTAAACACTCCCCTCCCTTCTCTAAGGGAGAGGAGTGTTTAACCATCATAGAACCATCATAGGGGGGGCTGCCATGCAAATGAAACGCAAATTTCTGCATAACTCAAAAACCAATCAAGCAAATGGAGACAAATTTGGCATCTGATAGTTTTAAGGGACAAGAAACGTTTCTATGGTGAGCAGACACTCATCCTCCCTCTCGAAGGGGGGACTGTCATACAAAGCTAATCAAGAAACGTTTCTATGGTGAGCAGACACTCCTCTCACCTCTGGAAGGGGGGGGCTGCTATACAAATGAAACACAAATTTTTGCATAACTCAAAAACCAATCAAGCAAATGGAGCCAAATTTGGCATCTGAAAGTTTTAGGGGGCAAGAAACGTTTCTATAGTGAGCAGACACTCCTCTCACCTCTGGAAGGGGGAGCTGCCATACAAAGCTAATCAAGAAACGTTTCTATGGTGAGCAGACACTCCTCCCACCTCTGGGGGGGGGGGTCTGTCAAACAAATGAAACACAAATTTCTGCATAACTCGAAAACTATCAAGCAAATGGAGCCAAATTCGCCATGTGAAGGTTTCAGGGGGCAATAAATGTTTCTATGGTGGTTAGACACCCCTTCCCCCTCTCTAAGGCGGAACCAAATTTGGCATGTGAAGGTTATAGGGGGCAAGAAACGTTTCTATGGTGAGTAGACACCCCTCCCCTCTAAGGGGGAGCTGCCATACAAATGAAGCATAAATTTCTGCATAACTCATAAACTAATCAAGAAAATGGAATCAAACTTGGGATATAGAGGTTTTAGGGATCGATGAACGATTCTATGGTGGTTCGACACTCCTCCACGCCTCTTTAAGGAAGGCTTTTTGCATAACTCGAGAACTAATTAAGCAAATGGAACCAATTTTGGTATATGGGGGTTGTATGGGGGCAATACACGTTCCTATGGTGGTTTGACACTCCTCCCCATCCTTAAGGGGGGGGGGGGCTGCATTACTCACGCAAACGGAACCAAATTTGGGATGTGAGGGTTTTTGGGTACGAGAAATGTTTCTATGATGGTATGACACCCCTCCCTCCTCTGGAATGGAGGGGGGATTCCAAGAAATTAAAACACACATTTCAATCAAACATGTTCCAACCAAACATGACAATAGAAAATTTTCGGAAAACTCTGAAGAAAATGGGAACATTTGCGAAAAATCAATTCCCATACTGTACAAACAACGAGGGGAGAAAATCAAGCGTTCCTTAAAGGAACGTTCCAAGCGGACTTATGCAGAAATGCTTAAGAATTCCGTACCAACGAATCAGGACAATCCCTACTCCATTCTGCAGAACGACGAGCCTGTTGCTGACGCTCCCAATGCAGGAAGTTCCGGTACATCGCAGGGTGCCGTCAGGAAAAGAAAAATTACTTCTTTTCCATCACTCCCCAGAAAGACGACCGAAACTTCCCAAGTTGGAATGAAAACTCGAATTGAACGTGCTGAGAATAGACCGAAGCAAGTACCTCCTGGTTTAAGCGGTTCTTCTACGCACCAGGGGTCCTCAGCACTTCCCGGAACAGCACCCACCCCGTCTGTTCCATTTTCGCGGTCTAGGCAACAGCCACAATCTGGTTTGCTTGCGCTTTCTGACCTGGTGGACAACATTTTAAATGCTTTAAATATAAATGACCCTCTTAAAAGCATAGTATTATGTTTGCTTCCGATTGTAAGAACATTTTTGAAAGAAAAATGTGGTTTTTTGGCAGCGTTCATTTCCCTCGATGCCTGATTCAGTGCAAGAGGTCAAGGATTTGACCACTGTAATACAGTGGAATTGCAGAAGCATCATCCCTAAACTAGATCAATTTAAATTTTTAGTTCATAGTTCTAACTGTGATGTATTTTCCCTCTGTGAAACATGGCTTTCTTCAGCCGACGAGCTGAATTTCCACGATTTCAACATTATTCGCCTCGATCGAAATGACTCGTTTGGTGGCGTACTATTGGGGATCAAAAAATGTCACTCCTTCTATAGAGTCACTCTCCCATCGATGACAGGCATTGAAGTTGTCGCTTGCCAGACACAAATCAAAGGCAAAGACTTCTGCATTGCCTCGATATATATTCCTCCAAGAACCATGGTCGGCCGCCATCAGTTTTTTGATATCATCGAGGCATTGCCGGAGCCGCGGCTAATCTTAGGTGACCTCAACTCCCATGGAACAGCATGGGGGTCACACTACGATGACAGCCGTGCCACGTTGATTTATGATCTGTGCGACAACTTCAACATGACAGTTTTAAATACAGGGGAAGCAACTAGGATAGCCAACCCTCCTGCACGGGCAAGTATGCTAGACATATCACTTTGCTCTTCTTCGTTATCCCTGGATTGCACGTGGAAGGTAATCCAAGATCCCCACGGTAGTGATCACCTGCCAATAATTTTATCGATCGCCAATGAATCAGGTTCTCGTGAGTCAGTCGATATTGCGTATGACCTCACGAAAAATATTGACTGGAGAAAATTTGCAGAAACAATATCTGAAGCACTTGTTTCAATGCATGAACTTCCTCCACTCGAAGAGTATAACTTTATATCGAGTTTGATTTACGAAAGCGCACTTCAAGCTCAAAAGAAACGTGTTCCTGCTACCACTTTCCGACGTCGTCCTCCATCACTTTGGTGGGACAAGGAGTGTTCAAAGGTCTACCTTGAAAAATCATCCGCTTTCAAAAAATTCAGGAAAACTGGATTAGTGGAATGGTTTCGAAAGTACCAAGCTCTAGAAGCCAAACTAAAAGGTCTGATTAAAGCAAAAAAGCGTGGATATTGGCGGAAATTCGTCAATGGTTTGTCAAGGGAGACAGCTATGAGCACTCTTTGGAATACGGCTAGGAGAATGCGTGGCTGGAACCATACAAATGAAAGTGAGGAATACTCTGACCGTTGGATTTTCAAATTTGCAAGAAAGGTTTGTCCCGATTCCGTTCCTGCACAAAACGTCGTACGCGACATTCCGCTCCAATGCGATTATGAGAATTTTTCGATGGTAGAATTCTCAATTGCCCTCCTCTCATGTAACAATTCAGCTCCTGGGTCGGACAAGATTAAATTCAACTTGTTGAAGAATCTTCCCGACTTGGCGAAACAGCGTTTGCTGAACTTGTTCAACAAGTTTCTGGAGCTGAATATTGTCCCGCATGACTGGAGACAAGTGAGAGTGATAGCCATACGAAAACCCAACAAGCCGGCTTGCGATCACAACTCGTATAGGCCGATTGCAATGTTATCCTGTATTCGTAAATTGTTAGAGAAAATGATTCTACTTCGTTTGGACAAGTGGGTTGAAGCGAACAATTTGCTGTCAAATACGCAGTTTGGCTTCCGCCGAGGTAAAGGGACGAACGATTGTCTCGCGCTGCTATCTTCTGAAATCCAAATCGCATTTGCTCGTAAAGAACAAATGGCTTCCGTTTTTCTCGATATCAAAGGGGCATTTGATTCAGTTTCCATGGAAATTCTCTCAGAGAAACTTCATAATCGTGGACTTTCGCCAATTCTGAATAATTTCCTGTACAATTTACTCTCAGAAAAGCACATGTTTTTCAATCATGGCAGCTTGAAATCTTCTCGATACAGTTTTATGGGCCTACCACAAGGCTCCTGCCTAAGCCCCCTCTTGTATAGTTTTTACGTCAATGATATAGATGATTGTCTAACTAGAGATTGCACGCTGAGACAACTTGCAGACGATGGAGTTATTTCCATCACCGGTACTAATCCCGCCGTTCTGCAAAAATCCTTGCAAGATACCCTGAACAACCTGTTCACGTGGGCTCTCAAGCTGGGTATCGAATTCTCTACGGAGAAAACCGAAATGGTCGTTTTTTCTAGGAAGCACGAACCCGCCCAATTCCAGCTTCACCTATCCGGCAAAACGATCAAGCACTCGATGTTTTTCAAATACCTTGGAGTATATTTTGACTCTAAATGTACCTGGGGAATACACATTGCGTATTTGAAACAGAAATGCCAGCAAAGAATCAATTTTCTCCAAACAATAACCGGAACATGGTGGGGTGCCCATCCAGGAGACCTCATTCAGTTGTACAAAACAACGATATTATCAGTGTTAGAATATGGCAGTTTTTGCTTCCGATCAGCTGCCAGGATTCATATTCTCAAGCTGGAGAGAATACAATATCGTTGCTTGCGTATAGCAATGGGGTGTTTGCATTCGACACATACGATGAGTCTCGAAGTCTTGGCAGGAGTACCCCCGCTTACTCTTCGATTCACAGAATTATCCTACAGATTTCTCATCCGTTGCAAGATCATGAATCCATTGGTGATTGATAACTTCGAAAATCTACTCCAACTGACTCCTCAGTCAAGTTTTATGTCTTTGTACCATGATTTCCTTACCCATGAAGTGCACCCTTCACCGGGCATCTCCAACCAAGTTTGCTTCCCATACTTTTGCAATTCCTCTGTCAATTTTGATCTGTCCATGCGACAAAAAATCCATGGAATCCCAGATCATCTACGCTCCGATTCTATTCCGCCGATATTTTCGGCAGAATATGGGAAAGTTAGATCTGATAAAATGTTCTTTACTGACGGTTCATTCATAAACGGGTCCACTGGCTTCGGCATCTTCAATGAAAATTCCAGTGCCTCTTTCAAACTCAAAGATCCTTGTTCCGTGTATGTCGCTGAACTGGGTGCGATATACCACGCACTAGGGATCATTGAAACACTGCCCATCGACCATTATTTTATTTTTTCAGACAGTCTCAGCTCAATAGAGGCAATTCGTTCAATGAAAGTTGATAAACGCTCATCTTATTTCCTAACAAGAATAAAACATCTATTGAGTGTTTTGGTCGAAAAATTATTCAAGATTACCTTAGCATGGGTTCCCTCTCATTGCTCGATTCCGGGGAATGAGAAAGCGGACTCGCTAGCTAAGGTGGGCGCTTCAGAAGGCACACTTTTTGAAAGGCAAATTGCCTATAATGAATTTTTTCACATTCCTCGTCAGGACACACTCGTTAGTTGGCAGCGCATGTGGAGTGAAGATGAGTTCGGTCGCTGGTTACACACGATTATTCCTAAGGTTTCGACGAAAGCTTGGTTTAAGGGATTGAATGTAGGTCGTGATTTCATTCGCGTGATATCTCGGCTTATGTCCAATCACTACAACCTAAACGCGCATCTCTATCGCATTGGGCTCGCAGCAAACAATCTTTGTGATTGTGGCGATGGCTACCACGACATCGAGCATGTTGTCTGGTCGTGTATCCGGTTCCATGCTGCTCGCTCTCAGCTCTCTAGAGCACTGAGAGCAAAAGGCAGACAATCGGATATCCCCGTCCGGGATATCTTAGGTAGCCGTGATCCTGATCTTCTGCTTCATCTATACCTGTTCCTCAGAAACGCCGATGTCAACGTTTAATGATGTTTCCTTCGTTGTGTCCCTGTTTCATATCCCTTCTATCCGATCTATAAACTTTTACTTAGTCGCGGCAATACATACACACACTCTTTACAGATACACGGGCCAAAGGTTGTGCAGTCCACTGATCATTCAACAAGAGCCAAAGGTTGTATCGCTCATGACAACTCTACACGAGCTGATGTTTGCGCCGGCTAGTGACCATCCTATCCTGGATTCCTCGAGTCGAGAAGACGCACCACGCTAGATATGGGGTACAGACTAGGGGGCGTTGCTGATTAATGGTCAGCTGCATCCCAAAAGGAAGTATCCCGTGTCGGGCACAGGTACAGAGCATTGGAGACAGCAACATCACAATTACGAAAACACTTGTAATACTAACCTCGAGCCAACCGCGAGTAATCGGTTACATATTACTAACATAGTTATAAGGCAAACATTGTCGAAATATTGAACTCCCGGCCCCGTTAGGCTGACGCCATATGAGCCTTAATAAAAATATATATTTTGGATAAAAAAAAATTCCCATATGTTCTACAATTTCATAGGGACAAGCGTTGTTAGTCCATTTGATGTTTGCGCTAACGAAATTGATCTTTGTTCGAAAGTGGAAATTGATTTTAATGTGATAAAACTCAAGAAGATATATTCTATATATATAAATAAAAATGGATCGCCGAATGTGTTGATAAGAGCAAAACTCAAGGAAGTCCGATTTAGGACTGTCTTTATTCTATCATATATTTTGTATCAAACAATTATTCCATGTAACGGAGAAACATGTTATTTGCAAGTGATTGGAAAATCTTGAACGAGAATTATGTCTGAAAATAATCCCCTAATAATAATATTAAAATGACGAGTTTTGGTAGAAATAGTAAGAATTTTATAGTAAAAGGTAATTTTAAAGGGTAGATCAGAAGATCGATCAATGAACAGTTCTGCGATTGGACCCATGAACGTGCGCTTAGTAAGAAAACGTGAATGTGATAACGAAAAATAAATTTTGGGCGGGACGAAGTTTTCTGGGTCAGCTAGTATAATATATTAAAACAGGCAAACCTGTTTTAAAACCATTTTAACCATTTTGAAACACCCTGTATATTTCGACCTAATTCTCTTCAGTACAATGCAGAATCTCACGGTATGAACCCTAGCGTCATGACACTACTATACCCTGCTGAATCATTCAATGGAATCGACCTGGACATCCAACGCTTTTCGCGCCCAAATAGCAAACGTAGATCTTGATACCGATGTACCACGAAGCGGCATCGTGTACGCTTCCTACGAAACGCTCTGACGCAATCAATCCTGACGACATCACGATACGCGAATCTATTCGCACTTTGACAATGCTACTTGATAGATCGAGTGTGAATGTACCTCCAAAATAGTGTGTACAAAGTATAAGCTATTGTTGGATTCTGTTAAAAAAACTGCTTTCGCTTGGAAAACATACCTCGGGAATTGAATATATTATTTGTAGAACGAACAGATTAATGGATACCATAATTGAGTTCTCTTCAAATTAAACTCGACAGTTGTAATATGCTTGACCATGGCAGCAAAAATTCCAACTGTCGGAAACCGCCAATAAATCGGTGCAGCCTTTCTCCCCTCGAGGCCGGAAACATAGCTTCAACAGCGGAGTTAATTCCAGTACTTTTATTGCCGTTCCCATGGGCGCCCTTCCGCCATGTGTGAGTGTGTGTGTTTGTGTGGAAATTTGTTTTATGAAAATATCATTAGAAGCTAAAACAAGCCGACCAATTGCATATTATTGTGGTTGAGAACAGTCGAAACGCTTGTACATGCACTCCACTCAAAAGTCCTCGCTCGCTCGAGCTTAACTGGAAAGCGTATTCCAACAAACGGTCACAAAAGCCATGAAACGTTGTCGGTGCAGGAACTGGTGGGGTGAGCATATTTAAAATTTTGTTCTATAGTGCTTAGCTGAGCTGATCCAACAATGCAGGTGGGTCGTCCAATGTGTCCGTCTCGTTTTGATTCCGCACACTCGAAATACTAGCGTGAAAACGTAAGGACAGCTTAGAGTACATGACGGGCCACTGAAATTGCATATTTTAGATCGTTCGTAGACGGCCTCATCGGCACGGCTCGTACACTATCTTCATGACCTGTTAGTTAAACCCTCTGTCCGTATTCTAATTTCTTGCAATCACTCATCCCACCATTGTCAGCTGATAGTTGATGTACGTGTCGTCCGCGCCATACCGGACACATGTTGGACTTTCTAGACGTCACGGAAAATGGACTTTTCCGGGCAGCACGAGACGGGGACATATGGTAATGCCCCGCATACGGCAACTTCTCGTGTCTGTTTTCCTGCTGTGGAGGGTCAAACCGCCACTACTGCCATCGCAACCACGTCCGGCTGGGTCGGTGTCGGAAATGTCGAGCTAAGAGGAAATATGAGAAACTTTGGCATTCCGAGAGGAGGGAAACAATTTACCCAACCTAGCACTTGGCACGCAAAACAAAAAATCGTTAGTCAAGGAGAGGGATGAAAACAAAGGGGTTCTATGTCACATGCCGTAAGCACGTAACAACAATTTAAAATTTTATTCCTTCAGTCCGATTGATGTAGAGCAACATGCTTGTACAGGATACGGCAAACTATTCCCCCTTTCCCAGTCTGAAATATTGCTGTTTTCCAACTCAAACTAAAAACACACGTGCAAAAACGATTCGAAACTTTGGATCAAATTGTGATTCAAGCAAAAACTTTACATTCACTCACAGCCAAGTGTTTCTATGACATCCCAATGTCCCAAGCTGGTCAATTCTTACCACCAACGGTGGGACATATTTCATTGCACTCCTTGAAGTAACGGAATGATATAAAACTACCGAAGGACAAGATCGAATAAGTTGTGAAATACAACCTCACACCGCACCCACACCCCTTTTCCCCGGATGAACCGATCGTTGCGACGGCCACTACTTCACATTGTCCGGATTTTTTCCCATACCCGTCTCGCTTCGTTCACTTGCCTCTGAAAACAGTTTGGCAATTGATCTGTAAACACCCCCTAGGCGGGGAGCAAACGAACACAAAGTGTTCGAAGCTTCCGGCACTTTCTCCTCGAGAAGCAATGTTTGCTAGTTAGGACGAGGTGTAATGAGAAGAAAATGGAACGCGTTTCCGAAATGTCCAGCAAAGTTTACGGTGTAAGAAAAACAACCAATTTAAAGGGTGTGTCACATCAAATTGCATCACGGAAAAAACGCTGTAGAAATTTAACTTTTAGGAATTATATCTTCAGCTTTCGCTTATAATCAGATAAGAGTGTATAGATCACGTTGGCCATGCTTCACTGTCAATTTTTCGTAAATTTGGAAAAATGTCGTCGAACGAAAAAGAGCGTCGTGAATTAATCCTGTGCACTCATTTCGAGAATCCGGAGTTGTCACATCGGGACATCGGTAAGATACTGGGAATCGTCCAATCCACGGTCAGCAGAGTATTAAAACGATACTTCGAGAACCTAACCATCGACCGGAAGGTGAAGAACGGCAAAAATGGTCAGTGAAAAAGATCACAAGCGCGTAGTTAAGCAGTTTAGACGTGATCCGTGAAGTTCGGTCCGGGATGTCGCCAATAAGCTGAATTTGTCAAGTTCATTCGTCCAGCGGACCAAGCAGCGGGAGGGCCTGCGTACATACAAGGTTCAGAAGGCTCCTAACCGCGACGAATGGCAAAACATGGTGGGGAAGACGCGAGCCCGGAAGCTGTACACCGAAATGCTGACGAAGCCGCATTGCCGCACGTCAAAGCCGCACGTCAAAGCGGACTTTCGTCAGCTGCCGGGCCTGTTGTTCTTCTCCGCAGAGGACAAATTCAGCGTTCCGGAGGAGATTCGCAAGCAGAAACTATCCAAGTTTGCCAAAAAGTACATGGTGTGGCAAGCGATCTGCTCTTGCGGAAAGCGGAGCGCCCCCTTCGTGATGACCGGCACGGTAAACGGGCAGGTTTACCTTAAGGAGTGCCTTCAGAAGCGCTTACTACCACTATTGAAGCAGTACGAGGGCCCGACCATCTTCTGGCCGGATCTCGCTTCATGCCACTATTCAAAGGACGTGTTGGAGTGGTACGAAGCCAACGGGGTCACCTTCGTGCCAAAGGAAATGAACCCGCCCAACGCGCCGGAGCTTCGCCCAATAGAGAAATATTGGGCGATTATGAAGCAGGCCCTCCGGAAGAACCCAAAAGTTGTCAAATCGGAGGCGGACTTCAAGAGAAAATGGATTTCTGTTCAAAAAAAACTACAACCTGACGTTGTACAGAACCTTATGGACGGGGTAAAGAGGAAGGTGCGAGCATACGGGCTTGGGCTCGAAGTATGAATAAAAAGAAAATGCCAAAAGTTGTTCAATAGTTTTTATTTTACTGTATAAAATTTTCAAAAGGATCGGTCTACTGGGCGAATTTCTACAGCGTTTTTTCCGTGATGCAATTTGATGTGACACACCCTTTAGCACGTTCATTCGGAGTTGGATTTGTAGGCATTTGTGTATTAGGCGAAACAGAATACAGGTGGTCCGAACACGTGCGCACCAGTGGGCCCACACCGGGGAGTAGCCTGTTGATAAAGTAGACAGCTAACTTTCTATGTTCATAAGTTGAAATACATACTGTTATTATTACTAAGTGTGACTCTTCGGAGTAATTTGAACTACAAATAGAAAATGTAAAGGTATACCGAGGAAAAAGCCAAACTGAACTTCCAAGAAGGCCAATGTCTAACTTGCCCGTGTTTAAAAATATGTTTCGGTACAAGAGTTTTCCGGGAAACCATCTGTTAAAATAGCAAGTTGGAAAAAAATCACCAAGGAATTACCAGTAGAATAAAACTGAACGGTGTCCACGATAACATCACATCACAAAGAATTATTCGGTAGAATTCAACCATTCTCCCGATGGCTATAATACTTTCAGGGTAATTCATGAATGCTTGTTCTTTAGTTAATGTTTTGTACAACATCAGAATCGACTGTTTTGCATATTTGACCATGTTTTTTCATCTCTTCAACCGCTCCGAAAACTTAAGGATGTTTACAAAGATTGTACTTCATGATGGTACACTATCTCTCAATCGCCCGCATGTCCGGCGTATTCGAGGGATTAAAATAATTCAACATGAAATAGACAACATATGTCTTATACCGCAGTTTATTTTGAAATGTATTCTCTTTCAGGGCTGAAAAGTTCATCACGATTCATTTTGTTTCAAAGTAGTTATACTCGATGGCAGCCGCGAACCGCAGCGTTCGATTCGAGCTTTAAATAGCCAATAGCGTCGCCGGCCATGTCCTTACACTCACCAGTGGAAGAGAAGGAATGTTAGTATGATATTCGCAACCAGAAGGGTTGCCTCTGTAGTGTGGAAAAATTGTTAGTTGGAATGGGTAAGAAGCTGGATTCACTGTGGTCAATGATGTGATTAGCGATCTATCCATTTATTTCTTTGCATAATAACCATGGATAACATCTATTACAACCATCCACCTGAGGGACTTCGCACCTTCTGCTCTGGTTCTCAATAGTTTGAGGTTCTGTTTTCGGACGGATACAAAAAAAAATAGTTTTATTGAGGAAAATGGGAGGATGGTGACCCAGACACGACCATATTGTTAACGTAGGACTACAAACTTATATTTAATTCAATTATCACTTTCGATATTAGCTAAGGAAGACACGAAATTTCATAATTCCGTTATTCTCCTAAACACAGCCGCCGACAAGCCAGCTAGCAAGGGGAGAAAAGAAGAACCTGAAGATATTCCATGTCCTCCTTCTGGCATCATCCGTTGGGTGCATTGTTGAACGTCATGTTGCACATAGTCTGGAGGAACATTCATCCCACTCATCTTCACAAAATTTAAAACATCACACTTCCTTGGTTCGACCGAAACAACAATCGATAAAACCCCGTCTTACCCGTCTCCTCCGGCTTGGTCACATTTTCTTTACACAATGCGTTTCCCGACACAACACGTGATAATGTTTGCACCATCGTACAAATAAGATTCCCGTTTTATCCGGACATACAATGCTTTGGATCTCTTTGCATGCACATAAGCTTTAATTCATATCATAATAGGCTGCGACAGAGATGCCAACCTTCCTGATTTTTCAGGATTTCCTAGACTTTTTAGCACACTCCCTGATATCCTGACGAACACTCAATTTATCCAGATTCTTCTGAAAAGATCCTGATTTTTCCAGATTTTTGTACTTTTTACATTATTCGTAATAAATATACTGGTTTCCATGTCAAAGTTTTCTGTCATGATAGCTCTCCGGTTCGCACTCGTATATATCTTACATTAAATTATATTCTCAATTGTTTCTTGGCTTTCCAAAACAGCGCTAGAAAATTTCATGAAGCCAGATTGTCTGAGGAATTTATTCAATTACAAATTTGAGGAACAACATTGCTTTATTGAGGATAATGTGTATGTGGATGTATCCCCACAGTTATTAATGATATTCAAAAGAAACTTTTTTTTAAATCCACAGTCAATATAGAAGAT
The DNA here is from genome assembly GCF_029784135.1 of Toxorhynchites rutilus septentrionalis. NCBI lineage: Eukaryota > Metazoa > Arthropoda > Insecta > Diptera > Culicidae > Toxorhynchites > Toxorhynchites rutilus. The sequence continues at coordinate 286,271,495 of NC_073746.1, read as the reverse complement.
TTTATATGTAATTTGTTCGTCTGATTCAAAGTAGAATTAACTTTAACGATGGGACTATGGTAAATATATACATTTGTTGAGTAAGATTCATTCCGAAGCATGGACGACGAATTCAGTGGAAATTTGAATATTGATTTCTCTGCAATTGACTGTAGTGATGCTGTAGGGTTTTCTGAAAAAATATAAACGATCAAAAGGTTAGGCGAAACACTATGTGGAAATATTAGGCTGTCAAAAAAGTCCTGCGGTATTTCCGCGAGGTGTCGTTGTAAGCGCGTAGTTCTAGTTGTATTCATTGTATCGAGTCATACTATAGCTTGTTGGAAAGGGGCTATAATATAGTCCTTGGCAGTGTTTTGTTTGGTTAAGTCGTTCGTGAGTTGTAGTGTCGCAAATATGGAGCAAAATAAAGAGAAAATCCGACATATTTTACAGTACTACTATGACAAAGGCAAAAATGCATCTCAAGCTGCCAATAAAATTTGTGCAGTTTATGGACCCGATACAGTTTCCATTTCCACCGCACAACGATGGTTACAACGTTTCCGTTCTGGTGTAGAGGTCGTCGAAGATGCGCCACGCTCCGGAAGCCCTGTCGTCGAAAATTGCGACAAAATCGCTGAATTAGCCGAGAAAGACCGGCATAGTAGCAGCCGTAGCATCGGCCAAGAGCTGGGGATAAGTCATCAAACCGTTATTAACCATTTGAAGAAGCTCGGATTCACAAGGAAGCTCGATGTATGGGTGCCACACACGTTGACGCAAAAAAACATCTTTGACCGTATCGACGCATGTGAATCGCAACAAAATCGACCCGTTTCTAAAGCGGATGGTGACTGGCGATGAAAAGTGGGTCACTCACGACAACGTGAAGCGCAAACGGTCGTGGCCGAAACCCGCTGAAACGGCTCAGACGGTGGCCAAGCCCTCATTAACGGCCAGGGAGGTTCTGCTGTGTGTTTGGTGGGATTGTCAAGGAATAATCTATTATGAGCTGCATCCCTATGGCCAAACGCTCAATTCGGACCTGTACTGCCAACAACTGGACCGCTTGAAGGTAGCACTCATGAAGAAGAGGCCATCTTTGATAAACAGAGGCCGCATTGTCTTCCATCAGGACAACGCCAGGCCACACACTTCTTTGGTGACGCGCCAGAAGCTCTGGGAGCTCGGATGGGAGGTTCTTTTGCATCCGCCGTATAGTCCGGACCTTGCACCAAGTGACTACCACCTGTTTTTGTCCATGGCGAAGGAGCTAGGGAGTCAGAAGTTAGCCACAAAAGAGGCCTGTGAAAATTGGCTATCCGAGTTTTTTGCCAATAAGGAAGCGAGCTTCTATAACAGGGGTATTATGAAGTTGGCATCTCGTTGGGAACAAGTCATCGAACAAAACGGCGCATATTTGACTTAAAACAGATGATTGTAACTAATTTTATGAACAAATGAAAATTCAAAAAAAATACCGCAGGATTTTTTTGACAGCCTAATATATGCGAGGATTTATAACATGCTTATAAATTCTTTTACATTTCCGGTCTTCGCCCGAAGAAAGATATAATCTGTTCCTGGTGGGATGTGGAAAGGATTATGTATTATGAGGTACTACCAAGCAACCTGTTTCTCACATATATGGCTCACAGTAGTTTTTGACAAGGAAGCAAACATGTTCTCGGAGGATAGAATATTTAAGCTGTATGAAAGATGGTGAAAATTATAAAACAGAACTATGGATATAAAATCAAATTATAATACTCTGAACATTTGGTTTTTGTTTTCCCAAAAATTGACATTAACTTTTCGAACAACCCAGGGAGTGTCCCGGTGGAGCGAGAGAAAAAGAACAACTATCCGTGAAGGTGGCCACAGGTCGTCCGAGGTCAGCTTGGATTCCATGGGTTATCGCTGCCATCAAAAGGAAGATTCGGGCAAATCCAGTGCGTTCAATGAGGAAAATGTGAAAGGAACACGGGATCCGCGACTTTTCGGCATGGAAGATCGTAAAGGAATATTGCGGGGCCTTAACTCACATAATTACCACCCACATCCGGGAGCTTCGAGTCGATCGATGTAAGAAAATCTTGAACATACTCAAGAGAAAAATATCCGGTAATCCTGTATTAGTTCTCTCCCGGTCAAAGACGTGGCGGACGAGCATAAAAACATCTATCTATATATATAAAAATGGATTTCTGTCTGTCTGTCTGTCTGTCTGTCTCTCTGTCTGATTCTTCTGGCCTCGGAAACTACTGAACCGATCAACATGAAAATTGGTATGTAGGGTTTTTGGGACCGGGGAAGGTTTTCGTGATAGTTTGAGACCCCTCCCCCCTCTCTAAGTGGTGGGCTGCCATTCAAATGAAACACAAATTTCTGCATTACTCGAGAATTATTCAAGCAAATGAAACCAAATTAGGCGTGTGGAGGGTTCAGGGTGCAATAAATGTGTTTTATGGTTGTTAGATACTCCTCACCTTCTCTTAGGGGGGGGGGGGGGGTCTGTCATACAAATGAAACACAAATTTCTGCATTAAGAGGATTGATAAAGCAAATGAAACCAAATTAGGCATATTGAAATTTTAGGGTGCAATAAATGTTTCTATGATGGTTTGACTCTCCGCCCTCCTCTCTAAGGGAGGGGCTCTGCCATACGAATGAAATACAAATTTCTGCATTACTCGAGAATTAATCAAGCAAATAAAACCAAATTTGGCATGTAAAGGTTTTACAGGGCACGAAACGTTTCTAAGGTGAATACACTCCTCCCCCTTTTCTAAGGAGGGTTGCCATACAAACGAAACACAAACTTGAAAATTCGGAAAATTAAATTCCCATATGTTCTACAATTACATAGTGACAAGTGCTGTTAGTTCATTTGATTTTTTCGCTAGCGAAAGTGATCTTTGTTCGAAACTGGAAATGGATTTTAATGTGATGAAACGCACTCCTATATCTTCTTATATCTATACCAAAAAAAGGAACGCCAGGATGTGTTGATAAGAACAGAACTAGAGGAAGGAATTGTCCGATTTAGGGCTGTCTTTATTCTATCATATTTTTTTGTATAAAACATTTATTCCATGAAACGGAGAAACATGTTATTTGCAAGTGGTTGAAAAATCTTGAACGAGAATTATGTCTGAAAATAATCTGATATTATGATGATGAGTTTTGTTACAAATACTAGGAATTTAATAGTAAAAATTAAATTCAACGGGGTCGACTAAAAGATCAATCAATGAACAGTTTTGCGAATGGACCCATGAACTTCCTCATAGTAAGTAAATGTGAATATTTGAAGGTATTGATAACAAAAAACAAATTTTGGGCGGGACGAAGTTTGCCGGGTCAGCTAGTGTATAGCATAAAAACGTGTAGTGCTAGCATACTGCTAGCGTTATGGTGTTTGGGTAGACTTTCGGTGGTAAAAAAATGGGCCCGGTGTTCATTCCAGAAGACGACAAAATAAACACGAAATAACTTCGAGTGAAAGAAATATCAATAACTTCGGGTGAAGTTGAGATATTGACAAGTTCTGCATCGTAAAATGTTTGTATTAGTATGTTCTGAAAGTCTTCCGAAGACTGTTTGTATGTAGAATTTGAAATATAAAAGTTAGATTAAAACAACAGTTTTTTTCATGGTGACCCTAACGTAACTTAGAAAAAATGCGCTATATCGGTTATTTCAAGAAATAGAAAAAAAAAACTTCGTTCTACAAAGATGTCTCAAATAGCTGGGACTACAACATTGTCGAACTATGTTTACATCTATCTATAAAGATAAGAAATATATATTTTTTATTTCATCGACAATTTTGGTCGCCCTATTTTTGATAAGATAAAAATGAGCGCTCTATCATATGTAACAACTTGGTCGAAGACAGTTCTTGTCTATAACTGTCGAACTCTAAATGCTAATTTCCACTTAAATACATCTCCTGGACCATTGTGCACTGGCAAATAACATGGTTCTCCGTTACATGGAATAAATATTTGATACAGAAAATATGGGAACATATGGGAATTGAATTTTCCGAATTTTCCCATTTACCTTCAGAGTTTCCGAAAATTTTCAATTGTCATGTATGGTTGGAATATGTGTAATATTTTTATGGGACCCCCTCTCCATTCCAGAGGGAGGAGGGGTGTCTTACCATCATAGAAACATTTCTCGTACCCAGAAAACCTCACATCCCAAATTTGGCTCCATTTGCTTGATTAGTTCTTGAGTTATGCAGAAGTTTGTGTTTCATTTGTATGGCAGCCTCCTTCCCCTTAGATAGCAGGTAGGTGTGTCGAACCACCATAGAAACATTTATTGCTCCCTAAAATCTCCATATACCAAATTTGGTTCCATTTGCTTGATTAGTTACTTGAGTTATTCAGAAATTCATGCTTCATTTGTATGGAGGGTGGAGGGGTCTCGAAATATCATTCTCCGGTCCCAAAAACCCCTACATACAAATTTCCACGTCGATCGGTTCAATAATTTCCGAGTCCATAAGAATCAGACATTTTTTTCTCTTTTTTTTTTTTTTCCAAAAATGCCTTTTTTCAAAAATTTATAATTTATGAGCTACTGGACCGATTCAGATGATTATTACATCAATTTGATGCTAATATTGGTCTTCTTTAAAAAAAAAACATCACTACCTACCTACGTAAACTTTGGATTCTAGTTGCAAAGATGTAGTATAGTCGAATAGGAAATTAAAAACATGTCAACTTTGAAAAGTCTATAAGTTATGACGAGAAAAGACTCCTCTCTGATGTTCGGATATGTTACGTGAAAAAACCTCAACTTTTAAGAAAAAAAATAAAAAAATGGTATCCGTGGTCCCGAAACCATGTAAACTATGAAAAACAATGTGTACCGGTAAGTTTCTTCGGTTTTATAACAAATGGCGTAACATGATTATTATTCCAGTGAATCAAATATCCAGACATTCGTTGGAAGGCTACTGTCATTGCGCATCTTTTTCAGTATATGTCAAAAAGTTGAAGTGTAAACAACATAGTTTTTGCCACTTCGAATATGTCGAACATGTCGTACCTACGAGAGTGTTTTTGCGGGGAGTGTTACTTCATTACTTCAATATGAAGTAAAAAGCTGCGGAAAGTCATCGCATTTTCGTGGAAGTTTACGGTGACCATGCTCCAACTGAGCGAACGTGTCAGACGTGGTTTGCACGGTTTCAAAGTGGTAATTTTGACTTGGAAGACGAAGACGTTCCAGACCGCCAAAAATGTTTGAAGATGAAGAATTGTAGGATTTATTCGATCAAGATCCGTCACAAACGCAACAAGAACTTGCAGATACACTTGGGGTGCCTCAGCAAACCATTTCCGATGGTTCAAAAGCAATGGGACTGATCCGAAAGATAAAACATTGGGTGCCGTATGAATTGAAGCCACGAGACGTCGAACGCCGTTTTTTCACGTGCGAACAACTGCTCCAACGGCATAAAAGAAGGGTTTTTTTGCATCGAATCGTTACTGGCGATGAAAAGTGGGTCCATTACGACAATTCTATACGTCGGGGAACGTATAGATACCCCGGCCATGCATTAACATCGACGGCCGCGCGGAATATTCACGGCCAGAAGGTTATGCTGTCTATTTGGTTGCATCAGCTGGTTGTGGTGTACTATGGGCTGCTAAAACCGAATGAAACCATTACGGGGGACCTCTACCGACAACAATTGATGCGTTTGATCCGTGCACTGAAGGAAAAACGGCCACAATACGAGCAAAGACACGATAAATAGGGTTACCATCTGTCCTGATTTAGCTGGACATGTCCTGATTTTGAGATCTATTTGGGGCGTCCTGATTTATTTTTCACAATCTAGCCTTTGTCCTGGTTTTCATGAGAAATTCTATTTTGTTGCAGAATCAGAATTATTTTCAATGTATAATGTTTTTGAATAAAACCTTTTTTATTAAAGATCAAAGTTTTGTGAGCATACAAAGAGTAGCAGTTGAGATCTTTCGACTACTTTCATTTAAAGATTTTGTTTAACTGGCAACGGTGATGGTTTTGTGTTTTGTTTCGATATTTATTTCTTCTCAAATGTCTTAAAGAAAGTGTCATTTTACCGACGAATTACACCAGAAGTACACCTTTTTCGAAAAATAACTTAAGGATTATAAGGACAACGCTGCGTATGTGATTCATAAGTGTCGGTGGTTCATAGCGGTATTTAAATTTAGCCATTTTGTTAAAACAGAAGTCAGAAATCAACAATGAAATGAAACATTGTTTGAAATCAACAATGAAATGAAACATTCAAGGTAGATCTGATTAGGAAAAACATATCCAAACACCGAAACATTGCCACAATATTCGATCCGCATCCACTTCCAAATCCATGCTTAACTATTTGGTGCAGAAATCCAGACGCTCAGAAAATTTGGGACAGAATAGGGATTGTTAACCGGTTTTACCGTTACCAGTTTCACCGGTAATACCGTGTCATTTTCCATTACCGAATTACCGGTAATTTTACAATCATTAACCGGTAATTTCGGTAATTTTCATTTTTATACCATAAATGATATTTGTCTTTATGCCGCTTTGACATATGACTCGAGAATCAAAATAAAGTCTGCTTCATTTAATATTGGAACACAAACAATTGCGTGTAGTTCAGTCATTTATTAACGAATTCATAATTTGTTTTTCATACAAATGTAGCATTTTCTTTACTCTTTCATAAAAAAAATTAAAAAAATTATTCATTGCTGTTTCGAAGAAATTCTCGTACTTTTCCCGTAATACGGCACATTAGGCGGCGCACACCCTTTTCGTCCACCGTTTTGGCGATTTGATTCCACCAGTTCTTCATTTGAGTCATGTTCCTGACAAGTTTTCCCTTTGCCTTAAGCCTCCGCTTCGTGATTGCCCAGTATTTCTCTATCGGCCGGAACTGGGGGCAGTTTGGGGGGTTGAGGTCCTTCGGTATTACGCTGACCCCGTTCGTTGCGTACCATTCCATAACCGTTTTGCTGTAATGGCAGCTTGCGAGGTCCGGCCAAAACATTACTGGACGGTCGTGGGCACGAATAAACGGCAGAATCCGTTTCTGTAGGCACTCTTTTTTGTAGACTTCTGATGTCATTGTCTTGTCAGTGAGAAAGACTTTGGTTTTCTGTCCACAACTGCATATCCCCTGCCAAATCATGTACTTGCGGGCGAATTTATCCGCAAACACGAACTTAAATTTTGCAGGTACATCCCCCCGAGCCGTCACCAAATAAAATTTTTGACCTGGGATTTGCCCAAAGTCCGCCTTCACGTAGGTCTCATCGTCCATCAGAATACATCCGTCGAACTTGGTCAGCACTTGGTCGTACAGCTTTCGAGCACGGATTCTGGCCACATTGTTCTGCTTCAGCGTCCGATTTGGCTGTTTGCTGGCTCGGAATGACCTTATTCCTTCCCGGAGACGAATTCGTCGCACCGTACTGTGAGTGGCCTGGAACTTATTGGCCAAATCGCGGTCTGAAAGATTGGGATTCCTCTTGACGGCCTTGATGACTTTCCCACGCAGTTTCCAGTCGACCGTTCCACTCCGACGCTTCGAATGCGGCTTCCGAGCCGTCGTCAATGTTTCCTTGTACTGCTTAATAACACGCCATACGGTATTTCTGGGCATTTTAAGCTGTTTAGCTAGCTTAGATGCCGATAACAATGGATTTTCAAGAAAACTGTGCACAATTTTATCTCTCCGTTCGGCTTCCATGGCGGTTGTTTACAAAATGCTATCGTTTGGTGTTATGACATAAATACATGGTGAAAGGTAATGAATTTCCCGACACGTGGGTGAAAAAAGTTTCCAAATCCGTCCACTAGGAGTGCCACAATGAGCAAAAGAATTTGTTCCAATATTAAATGAAGCAGACTTTAAGATCGAAAAATTACAACTGGCAGTGTTCCGCCGATTCTACGACCTCCGAACTTTAGTTCAAAAATCGCTGCCAGCGATAAAGGAATTGGTTGATGCCCTCGGACCAGTTCTAGTCGCTGTTAAACGGCTATTGCGGAAGAAATGCATCCTTGTGAAGCTGACATCAGATTGCAATTTGTGCTAGAACAGGGGTTTTCAAATGGTGCTCGGCGGGAAATTTGTGCTCCGCGAAGTTATAGCAAATACTCCCACTTGAAAACCCACCTTGAAAAAACCCATTCCTTAATTTAATTTTACTGCGCATTTGATGATTTATTTTGTTCACTCGGGGTCAGATGTCGTGTAGCTGCGACGCGTAACCGAAATAGAGTGGTTCCCAATTGGGTAATGTCAATGCAAATAGGATTTGTTTTATTGATTAAAAAATGCAGATGCTTCGTCAAATAAGTTTGCCATAAAAGTACTCCGCCATGAAAAAAAATCTGAAAACCCCTGTGCCGGTGGTTGACCTTTGGCTCTTGTTGAATCATCAGTGGACTGCACAACCTTTGGTACAGATACACGGGCCAAAGGTTGTGCAGTCCACTGATGATTCAACAAGAGCCAAAGGTTGTACCGCTCATGACAACTCTACACGAGCTGATGATTGCGCCGGCTAGTGACCATTCTATCCTGGATTCCTCGAGTCGAGAAGACGCACCACGCTAGATATGGGGTACATACTAGGGGGGCGTTGCTGATTAATGGTCAGCTGCATCCCAATAGGAAGTATCCCGTGTCGGGCACACGTACAGAGCATTGGAGACAGCAACATCCCAATTACGAGAACACTTGTATTACTAACCTCGAGCCGACCGCGAGTAATCGGTTACATATTACTAACATAGATAATAAGAAAAACTGTCAAAATATTGAACTCCGGCCCCGTCAGGCTAACGCCATATGAGCCTTGATAAAAATATATATTCTGGAAAAAAAAACCCCTGTGTGCTAGAAAATCTATCAGAGCAACCATCAGAAATTTCGAAGCAGCTGCTTTGGAAGGATTGCAGAAAGACGTTTCGTATATGCAGATTTATTCCCGTATATGAATAATCATTTCGCTCGAGGTCGTGACACAGTCAATAATGAATTTGATGTCTTCTATCAAACCTCACGGAATGCATTGATCAAGCAGGCATTTGAAATTGATCCTGACTTGATCACATTTTATAATGGTATTATCTGTAGCTGGACAACAGGACGAAAAAAAATCCACTGGGCGATGCGAAACCTGCAGAACAGTTGAACATCAAGGAATAATTTGAACGACAATTGCAACAAACAAAGATAACAACGTCCATCCCAAACTGAACGACTATAATAGGATTGATGAAAACCCTCGGACTAGAGTTTTCGTAAAGAGGGATCAGAGACAAATACATGACAATGGTACTGGACTATGAACGGGCGTTTTCCTCTTCTGGAAACTTTGTTAATGAGATCCGATCTAGATTAGAAGGCGACAAAATTAACATCCTCTGTGTCCTTAAGTATTAATTTAACCAACGTTTTGTAGAATAAACATTATCAATAAAAACCGTTTCTTCAAGATAATGGTTTTATTTTGAAGTATTTGTTTGCCGGTAATTTACCTGTTTTACCGGTAATGAAATTTTAATTACCGAAAAACCGGTTATTGAAATTTTGGCACGGTAATGCAATCCCTAATACAGAAGGAGTTATTGTGTTTTATATATGTGCTTCGATACTATTGCACTTGATGTTTGTTGACTCTGAAACCGCCAAAAAATCTCCTGTGCTCGTAAAAAACATCTCCGGAGTATTTTTACCTCCTGGATCGCCCAAAAAATATGTTAAATCGATAAATTTCATGTGTTTTTATTCATTAAAAATCTCAAAGAATCGCAATGGTTTGATCGTAATCGTAACTGTGACAGGTGTCCTGATTTTCAACAACTTCAACGATAAAGTTATTTTGCAGCACGACAATGCTCGACCGCATCTCGCGAAACCGGTTAGAACACACTTGGAAACGCTGAAATGGGAGGTCCTATTCCACCCGCCGTATTCTCCAGACATTGCTCCGTCCGATTACTACCTTTTTCGATCGATGCAACATGGCCTGGTTGACCAGCACTTCTTCAATTTTGATGAAGTCGAAAATTGGATCGATTCGTAGTTAGCCGGCCGATTATTTCCACAAAGGGTTCCGTGAATTGCCAGAAAGATGGGAAAAAGTTGTGGCTAGCGATGGGCAATACTTTGAATATTGTTTGTAACCATTTTTGCAGAATAAAGCATTAATTTTTGAAAAAAACGAAGAAACTTACCGGAACCGTTATTACAATCAATAATTACGAAAACAAAATTCTATTTTCTTTCCAAGTGTAATATTTTTCTAAGCTTATTGGCTTTAACACTAAACCTGCCGAGTGGTTAGCGTCTCACATTATCATGCCGGGTGTTCGGGTTCGATTCCCGTTCTGGCCGGGGGATTTTTCGTCAAAGAAATTTCCTTCGACTTGCCCTGTGGTCATGCGTATTCAAGAGCTTGCCCCTCGGAATACATTCAAGGCGTGTTATTTGGCTTAAGAAATCTCAACTAAGTATTAATAAATGACGCTAGTTAATGCATACGTTGAGACGGCAAAAGTTCCACAGGGGAACGTTAACGCCATTCAAGAAGAAGACTAAACCTGCCGATGTTTCATGTATACCAATTCCTACCACAGCGGGTCACGTGACTCTTTATGAATAGTTAGTGAACAATGACTCGATTTATATAGTTTTGTTGAGGAACGTGACATACCATATTTCTCCTGTACATTTCGACATTTTTAGGATAACAATTATTATCAAAATAATGAAATTACAATGTTTGACACGCAAAATAGCACTGTAGCTTGGATTGGTTACGGTTAGCTCGCTTGGATAGTCAGCAATACAATTAATTCTAATCATTCACTATTCATTCACAAAGCCAACAAAATATGTAAAGCAATACCCAAAATGTGTTTTCAATGGTTTTGTATCACTACCCACATATACAAATCTTTCTGATATCATATGAATCTTTGCACGGGTCAAATGACCCGTTGCGGTTGTTAGAGCAGATTATCTTTAATTTGATATGTTGATCATCGAAATCGGTCCAATACATCAAAAATTATGATGTTTTGGAAAAAGTCTTTTACAAAAAAAGGGGAAAAATCTGAAAATGGAAACAGTCACCCTAATGAGAAAATTGGAAAATACAGGTTTAATGTTTGGCGGTAAAGAACAAAATTACCACTTTTTACAGTTGTACTTAAAGAATAAGCAATAAAATGTGATAGTAAAATATCGAAATAACTCTTCATTAATTTTGAAAAAAAAGGAGAAGGATATTTGTTTGCTATTTGCTACCTGTCACTATTATTTTTTCGCCAATGTACATGATAACGAACTAGGAATTATCAAAAAAACATGATCCTGACGACCTGCGATGACATCGAAATGCAGATATCACTCAGCTTATACGAGCAAACAAAATCAAAAGTTTCCAGTAGAACAACAACAGCGTAATGGAAATGATTTTCCTTTCAGCTAAATACACTGCAAATTAATTATACACTGCAAACACGATTTACTGAAGCGTACGATGAAAAGCGAGTATTATTATTTTAGTATGATGCTGATGATGGTGTTGATATTGATGTTGCAACTTGAGACGGACTGCTTTTTGCCAGAATCGTCTCGACTTTCATTTGAGCCACCAACATCCGCCGTTCCTCTACCGAATTGGCACACGATCGAAGGAAACTCATTATTCGGCGTAAACTATTTCTCAACAAAGTGAAACAACATTTTCCGAGGAATATGGTGCCCACAATCAGTGCTTTTGTTGCTGACTGGAAACGTGTGTGAGCTGTTGATGTGCTCAATCCGACAAGTTCTCACCAAAAAGGCGGGACCCGTTGATTACGAAGTGGTTTTTCTGAGGTATGCAAGCTTGGGAGCTCGGCTACCTGCCCGGTATGCTGCGTGATTTAGTTAGCCAATGTTGGTCAACTTGGAAAGCATCGTCACAAAGATGGTAGTTCCCAGAATCTCTCCAACCGAAAGTTCATCACACGAAAAGCACGTGCAGAAGAAAAGATGAGATTAAGTAAAGTTTATTGAGTTAAGTTTGGTGGCCATTCTCTTTGCGAAATGAAATTTGTTACGATAGCCAGTCGGAACAAGTTATTTAGGTGGTTACGCTCCCATCGCCTAGGCTGAAGGGGGTGCGAGCACGCGTAAAGCAATTTACCGATTATTTATTTTTATGGTTCATTGGGTTCAATAAAACATGAAAATCAATAAGCGTGTCGCTGAATGTGCGGATTCCAAAATTTACCACGAAAGGAGCCACGCGGATCCATCATTTATTTGATTAGAGAACCGAAAAAGAAACAGTGGCAGTCTGGTTCGGTCGTTGAGAGCCACTTTGCGACCATCGAGGATGAGGTAAAAGTTTCCTCGTTAGGCAACATTATACGCTCCGGTCGGGGCAAATCAAATAATACAGATGCGTTGGGCAAGAGAGAGAAAAAAAACTCAACTTGGAGGCGAAAGTCCGGGAAGATCATGAAACATACTGATGATTGTTTTATTACATTTACTGGGGCTGTGGAAAATATTCGATGTTTTCTAGCGAATAAACATCATAAATTGTTACGCAAGCACTGCGGTTGATTGGATGGCGCCGTGAGAATATGGCTAATTGAAACTGCTGACATGCGCTGCCGTGAATATTGTTTTTCCTAATCATATTATGTTGTATGAAGGGTGTTACATAAAGAGCTTAATGAAGATAATGACCGACTTATGACGTTCATCTTCTGGTCGGGGAAAAAAATCCTTTATTTTCTGTAATATATGGCTTTATTTAGCATAATTCATATCATCAGAATTATGTAAAATACACATATCAGTACGTAATTTTATCTTTCGAACGCCTCCTAACGTAACAGCGTAACGCGAAATTCGAAAACGATAGTCTTATTTTTCTCCAGCCTTATATTATGTATATAATCGAAAGTTCTCACTTTAATATTTGCCGAACATTTTTTTTATCAAATATCGAATAAACAAGCCCTACATTCTAACCGCATCCAGTTGCGGCGGGTCAATCCTTAAACAGGGACACATCACGAAACGAAAACAGTATTGTTTTAATACTGATGTCAACCCACCATCTCGATTGATGGTATTTTGTGAGGAAAGCTCTGGATGACCCCCTTCAACATGGTAACATATCGCGCCGCAGGACAACAGCAACGGAGTCAACCCTGGCGGTGCGCCAGCAGTGTTTGATAGATGGGCATACGTTGTGCATTCATCAAACGCGAAGTGAAATCCTTCTTCCTAGGCAAATATCATTTTTCCACCCCTATCTACCAATAAAAAATAGCGCATGAAGGCGTCACACGTGGAGGAAGCTGCAACAGCAACAAATATGTTTAGCAATAGTGAGATTGAACGAGCACCTTGTTGACGATGCAGGATATGCAGAATGTTAGTGCGCAAAACAGGGTGAAGTATTTCCAGCTGAAAATGTTCCATCGCACCCGCAAGAAACGACGCTGCTCAGACCGGTAAGCAGCTTTTTGCGATTATTCTGAAATACACGAAGAATTGTGTGGTTTTTTTTATAAATTCACTTATGCTGCTTTTATTGAGCTTTACATGGGAATTTTCATTCTCCGTATTCAAAAACAAACATTTGTCTAACAACACATCCATACAAATGAAACACAAATTTCTACAACACTCGAGAATTAATCAAGCAAATTAAACGAAATTTGGCATGTGGAAGTTTTAGGTTGCAATAAATGATTCTATGGGGGTTAGATACTCCTTCCCTATCTCTTAAGGAGGGGGGGGGACTGTCATACAACTGAAACACAAATTTCTGCATTACTCGAGAATTAATCAAGCATGTGAAACAAAATTAGGCATATGGAGGTTTTAGGGTGCAATAAATATTTCTATGGTAGTTAGACACTCCACAGACCTTTGTATAGCAGCCACCCCCTCCATAAGGGGGGGCTGCCATACAAATGAAACACAAATTAATGCATAACTCGAGAATTAATCAAACATATTGAGACATATTTGGCATGTGGAGGTTTTAGGGCGCACGAAACGTTTCTATGGTGGTTCGACACATCTACCTCCAAATGGAGCCGAATTTGTGATGTCAAGGTTTTTGGGTACGAGAAATGTTTTTATGATGATATGACACCCCTTTCTTCTCTGGAAAGGAGAGGGGGTCTCATAAAAATAATGCTCATATTTCAACCAAACATATTCCAACCAAAATTAACAATTGAAAATTTTCGGAAAACTCTGAAGGCAAATAAGAAAATTCGAAAAATTCAATTACAATTATTCAATTACATATTGACAAGCGTTGTTAGTCCATTTGATGTTTGCGGTAACGAAATTTATCTTCGTTCGAAAGTGGAAATGGATTTTAATGTGATTAAACGCACTCCCATACCGTCTTTTATCTAGATAAATAAAAATGGATCGCTGAAAACGTGGATGTGTTAACGAAAAATAAATTTTGGGCGGAACGAAGTTTGCCGGGTCAGCTAGTATTACAATAAATATTAATAAAAAAATTTAAAAAAAAAACGATATTGACAAGGTTTGAATCTGCCAAACAAAATTTTCGATCTCGTTGCCAAAATCGAACAAATAATCCAATTAATCTAAAATATATTGTTTATTCAACTGTTTATAGATTTTTTTTGGATACTCTGCCCTTCGTAGTTTCGCGACACTCTTGACATATAAAACAGTAATATATCTGTGTTTATTTTAGATTTTCAGGTGCAAAACTCTACATTTATATATCTGTGTTATCTAGACTCGTTGAAACTCGTTGATAACTGTTGATAATTCTTTCAATAACAGTAGTAAAATTATCTACATTTTTTATATTGTTTTCATTAAAATTATTTACATTTCTATTATGCCAACCAAATTATTTTCGATTTTTCAGGGAAATTAGAAAAAAAAGTTCCCTGTATATTAAGCCATTCCATGCCAAACCGATATAGTGGTTCTTAGATTTTATTGTAAATTGATAGTTTTGTTCCTTATCTCAATATATTAGATCCGTATTTTTTATTCCTTCACTAGCTGACTCGGAAAACTTCGTCTCGCCCGAAATTTATTTTTTGCTATCACATTCACGTTTTCTTACTTAGCGCACGCTCACGGGTCCAATCGCAGAACTCTACCCTTAAAAATTACCTTTTACTATAAAATTCCTAGTACTGCTACCAAAACTCGTGAACCACTATCAGATTATTTTGAGATACAATTCTCGTTCAAGATTTTTAAACCACTTGTAAATAATACGTTTCTCCGTTACATGGAATAAATGGTTGATACAGAAAATATGATAGAATAAGGACAACCCTAAATCGAACAATGCATTTCTCGAGTTTTGCTCTTATCAACATCCGGCGATGCATTTTTATTTATATAGATAGAAGAAGATATAGGAGTGCGTTTTATCACATTAAAATCCATTTCCACTTTCGAACAAAGGTCAATTTCGCTAGGGCAAACATCAAATGGACTAATAACGCTTCTCACTATGTAATTTTAAAAACAAATACGAATTTAATTTCCCAAATTTTCCCATTTTTCTTCAGAGTTTTCCGAAAATTTTCAATTCATGTTTGATTTGAATTGGTTTAAATATGTGTATTATTTTTATGGGACCCCGTCTCTATCCAGAGGAGGGAGAGGTGTCATACCATCATCGAAACATTTCTCGTACCCAAAAACCTTCACATCCAAATTTGGCTCCATTTGCTCTAGTTATGCAGAAATGTGTGTTTCATTTGTATGGCAGCCTCCTTGCCCTTAGAGAGGGGGTAGGTGTGTCGAACCACCATAGAAATATTTATTGCTCCCTACCCTCCATATGATTTTTTTTCAATTTGATTGATTAATTCTCGAGTAATGCAGAAATTTGTGTTTCATTTGTATGGCAGCACTCCCTTAGAAAAAAGGAGGGGTCTCGAACTATCATAAGAACCTTCCCCGGCCCTAAAAAGCCCTACTTACTAATTTTCATATCGATCGGTTCAGTAATTTCCATGAAAATCAGAAAGACAGACAGACATTTATATATATATATATATATATATATATATATATATATATATATATATATATATATATATATGCGAACGAAATTTGAGGGACGCATAATTTCGCGTTTTGGTGATACCAATTGGCCGTCCAGATCATGCGATTTGAACCCGCTAGACTTTTTTTTGTGGGATTATGCGAAAGACCGTGTCTATGCTAACTCTCCGCAAACTCTTGAACATTTGAAAGACAACATTCGTGAAGTTATGACCGAGATACCGCCCCATATGTGCCGAAAAGTAATCGAAAATTACCTGTTCCGAATAAAAGTGTGCGAGGAAGCTCTAGGTGGACATTTGAATGATGTTGAAATTTAACACATAATGGCATAAACCAAACTTTAATTTGAAATAAAAGTTTCATCGAAATTTGAATTCTAAGTGTTTTTTATTTCAATTTACTTTCGGAATTTAAAGTTGGAAAACCCTGTATATATATATGTGGCGCAGAGCGGCCAAAGTTTGAGTTTTTTGAAAATCGAAAAATCACCCCTCCCCCCTTGGAATAGGAGGAAATGGGTGTTTTCGAAAAAATATTACTATTTTAAGACTTTTGGCATCAATTTTTTTTTTCGAAACCCCCCATTTTCTTCTTTTTTCCCCCCTTGGGTAATTTTTCGATTTTCAAAAAACTCAAACTTTGACCGCTTTGCGTCACTCTCCCTTAAGTGCGATTGTGCTGAAATTCGGCATAGGGTGTATTTTTCGGGGTGGTGGATTTTTTTTTATGGGGTAACTTTTTGAAATCCGAGATGACAATTTTCATTGGCACCCTTATATACAGTGTAGCATACGCATTAGTCATTTGACATTTATTAGATTTTCATTGGACTTCCACTAGTTCCAAAGTTTATATAATTTCCATATAATTTCCATACAATTTAAAAACTGTGAAAATAAATAAATTGTTATTTTCCCTGAGATAAGCAATCGAATAACTGTAAAATGTCAAGCGCTATCTAAACATCCTAACTGTCCCGTTTTGATTGGTCCGATTTACGGTTTCCTCAACACAGCCATCAAAACCAAGGTGTCTCACATTAGATGAGGTTTTTTCAATTTTTTTTACTTACACAGCAAAAACAATTTTCAATTGAACAGAAAATTGTTTCATTCAATCGATAATTTATTCAATACAAACAAATGACTACAAATGACGTACTAAGCAAACGGTAGTCTCACGTCAACCTAATGGTTATATCAAGAAATTGTAAGAATGTAAGAAAATTTTGAACCATCAAATTTCTAAAAATAACGATTTTCAAAAAATTAATGAATATTCCTTCCGAATACACCAAAAAACTCATAGATAATGGCTAAAGACAGCTGAAGATAGTTGCAATGAACAAGGGATACCATACTCATGATGGAATCCTGAAATTGATCAACGCCTTATGAATCGAGTTGAAATTTCAACCAGAGTACGATTATGAGCTAGAGTCAATTTTCATACATTCGCACATACATTAAGCAATTGTTAGAGTAATAAAAACGATTATTCTGAAAACAGATAACAAACCTTTTAATCAGGTATCAGGTCGCATCGAAATTCGTTCAACAACACTCATTCACAGATAAAATTCACCCTTCTATTCTCCGTTTATGCCTCACTTTATTTGGAACAGAAAACATTTCATGTGCACTTGAATGCTGACAAGGAAAAGAGTACAAGGAAAAATAAAATCATACATACACGCAGATTCAGTTTATTTTGACTCACTTGTTATTTTGTTTCGTGCGATCTTTCCAAAGGAGAATTCATTCATTGAATGTTGTTTTCCACTCTTTGTTTTGTTATGTTCACTATCAGTCCCGAATGAAGATGGTCGGGGAGTGTAAAATGATTCATCGTGCATTCTCACGATTGCTTGCTGCATTCTTTTCGCCATGATTATTCCAAGCAGATACAAGAGTGATTAATAATTAGGTGTGGAGAAATGAGCGAATGAACTTCTCCATACTTGCTTTTAACTCTCATATGACACTATGACTTCATCTAAATAGAATGTTCCGAAACCTTGTTTTCGACTTTCAAAAGAAAGGAAGAAAGATCTGCATGGTGGAGTACGCTTACAAATTTGTATCACTGTATATGTGTGAGTATCATCACTCCTTGGTATCCTCCTAGCTATTTGTACTTCTACAACAAATTGTACAAATTGTCATGCAATGCTCCTCTAATTTACTCCAAACTTTGATCGGTTAGCTAAAAAAAAAAAGGCTGAACGTATCAATATGTAACATTCGCCGAGGTTTTGGGAATACACTAGGCTAAAAAGTTCATTCTATTTATAATAATTTTAATAATTATTATAATATTTTTTACAAATTTAACTTGTACAGAATTTATTGGCGTTTTCAAAATTATTTTCGGTTTTCAGTGCAAACATTGTTTGTTGAAAAATTCATCATCAAAGATAACATCTCTTTAATTTACGCTAAGTATTTTTACAATGAGAAATCGACTCCTGCAACGGAGATTCTTGTGAACCGATGATTTTCAACGGAGTTCAATATGGAATCATGATGCAACAGAGATGATGAACAGAGATGCGCTGAAACAGGCAGCTTTAAGTGGATTGGTGCGGAAGCTCTTATGGCTTTTGTGTTCGATTGAATCATTGCATTGTTGATTATATACGTAGTTTTTACGTACGCGGTGTCGGGGTGACCGTGTACATAATGTACGAATGAAACACGCACGAACGTAAATACTAACAAATTAAAACATTATATTTGAACGGACTAAAAACATACTACATTGAACGATGACGGACTTGCACTGTTATAACCCACTTCTAGTTTTGAGATTTCTGAAAGTCAGAATAACTAATGTCAAAGAACCATTCTGAACAATTCAATCAATGCTAGAATATTTGAAAAATACAAAAAAAAATGCTTGAAACCAGACGTAACTATATATGACCCTTACAAACGCAAGCCCTCTAACTACGAGCACCGTTCGTTTTCCCTATGCCTGTTTCCGCGAAATGTTTGCCGGCGGAGCTAGGATCTTGTTTTCTTGCGAGTTCGTTTTTCTCGATAGACCGACAATGAATGCATGCATCGCGCTTATCCGTCGCTAGTTCTGCTTTTTTTTATCCCAACTGTGTGATATACACATAATCCATATCAATATCGCAATAAATTGCATTTGACGTGAACACAGCGACGGATCTGGGGGACCGTGAATTGCGACTGGTACGAGACACAAATAAATCACGCTTTCCGCCAGCCGAAAGCTAGTTTTTATGATTTGCCGATTTGTTTTGAAATTTGAGTTTTTTAACCCTATATACGCTTCGAACTGATTCCCACTTTTCAGCTCACTTTCGATTTACTGTGTCAGCTTTTGTGCATAAAATCAACTTGTTCATGTTTGACATGTGAAAGAGTGACAAAAAAGTGTATCGTGCATAGAAATCACTGGTCGGTTCCAATGGTTTCCATGACGAACCAGCTTTTGAATATTGGCTAAATTGGAATATTCAGCTAAACTGAATAATCTTATTTATTCACTAATCCCAATATAATCATCGTTTTTCAAACTGGCTGGGATGTATGATCGAAAGCCGCATTCATCCCAGCAAGGACACGGCCATGCTAGGTGATGACCTCAAGCGTACAGCATTAAAATTAACCGATCTGCGCGAAACATTCAAAATCTGAAAATAGATGAGTCGACTCATACAGCTTCATGCTCCGATCCAAAGGACTATTCCAATCTCCATCATTAAACCATTGATAGACATCGTCAGAAGCGTCAGAAGCATCCGAAAAGAACTTAAATTCTGCAACAAATTGCACCAAATTTGATCACATATCCCAACAGGAACGATACTCATTTCCAACTCAAGGAATTGCTACCGGAAATAACGGACGAGCGATAACTCGAGTGATTGACATGAAACACTCCTTCGCATCATTGTTTCCAAATTTAGATTTCATCCTCCGTCGTCCATCAATTATGCATAAACAAAAAAAAATCTCGAGAGTATTTAAAGCCCGAGGAATCGTGCATCTGTGTTTTTTACCTCTTGTCATGTATGAGGAGATAGGTATAATACGCGCATACCACGCTAAAAACCACTTGAATGACTTGGGAACCAGCTAAATCCTGACAGTTTATGAAAGCATCCTACTGTGCAAGCTCGACAGTTGTAACGTGCTGAAAAAAAGTATTTGGTTCTGTGCCTAAGGGCACGAACGGAACGAAATAATTTCTAACACTTATGTTTTTCAATAACCAAAGTACAGAATGGTTACAGTTGATTTATGGTTAATCAATCGACATGCATAAGTAATTGTTACGTTAAGTTTGAGGTACACGGTCAACATTTTTTCTCAGGGAGCATGTTATGACTGTTTCACCTATATTTAAACAGTCCTGGTCGACCATCTTGCCATCAGAGAAATCGATAACAAACTCCAACTGGGGATGTCTAGTGATCGTATCTTTCGATCCGACCAACGAATTGAATTCCCGTGTAGGTACGTATTAAGTTGAAGAAACAACAACCTATTATTTCAACGTAAACCTTAAAACTTTAGAGCATAATAAGATAGATCCGATTTATATTAAACTAGCTAACCCGGCAAACTTCATCCCGCCCATTTACTTGATTAATTCTCGAGTAATGCAGAAATTTGTGTTTTATTTGTATGACAGCCACCCCTAAGAGAAGGGGGAGGGGTATCTAACCACCATAGAAACATTCATTGCACCCTAAAGTTTCCATATGCCTAATTTGGTTTAATTTGCTTGATTAATTCTCGGGTAATGCAAAAATTTGTGTTTCATTTGTACGGCAGCCCCCTCTAAGAGAGGGGGAAGGAGTATCTTAACACCATAGAAACATTTATTGCATCCTAAAACCTCCACATGCCAAATTTGGTTTCATTTGCTTGATTAATTCTCGAGTAATGCAGAAATTTGTGTTTCATTTGTATGGCAGCCCCCCCCTTTGAGTGGGGGAAGGACTGTCTAACCATCATAGAAACATTTATTGCACCCTAAAACTTTCACATGCCAACTTTGGTTTCGTTTGCTTGGTTAATTTCCGAGTAATGTAGAAATTTGTGTTTCATTTGTATGGCAGCCCCCCCTTAGAGAGGGGGGAGGGATCTCAAAATATCACGAAAACCTTCCCCGGCCCCAAAAACCCCTACATACCAATTTTCATGTCGATCGGTTCAGTAGTTTCCGAGTCTATAAGAATCAGACAGACAGACAGACATCACTCCATTTTTATATATATAGATAGATATACCGATTTGGTGTATAACTTGTTGACATTTTGAAGGGAACTCCTTTGCGCTCTTCTCTAAAAACCCTCGTTTGTCTTGCCAACAAATGGGACAATCGATTTGCACAAGGTTCTTGTGAAGTGAATTTTTAAACGATGTTATTTAGCTTGACCTGTTTGTATGTTTGTGACATGATTGTATGTCTGTAGCGCTGTCCCACCTTAATACAAATTTGACCTTGTTGATCGATTGGTTTGAAATTTGGAATACCTTCAGCTCTGTTGTCATTATAAAACTACGTATTCCATGATCTTGAAAATCCAAGATGGCGGCCCCCAGAAAATGGCGGACTACATATTTTCTCAAAACCCCTTCAATATGGGTATCAAATGAAAGGGCTTGAATAATAGAATACAGTTGATGATAAAAAATGCAATCCAAAATGGGTGCCGCCTCAAAATGATCAAACACAGGGAATAAATATTGAGTATGACTTACCGGCTCGACAGTTGTCTGTTGTGAGAGAAAATGATACCCAATGTATGGCTCACTAGTGCTGCCAGTATATACTATCAACATCACTGTTATACTGTCAACTGCGAGGGATTGGACGTTGTGTCTTTCACGCACCTCACAAAAATGAAAATCAGGAAGAAATCAGGATAGCTCATATTGGGTTGTCCGGAAAGCTCGTGCCGATTTTTGGGAAAACAGAAGCATCATGGACACTTAGGCAGACTTACATATATTCAATTCTATCCTACATTCATATTATTTTGTCCTACAATCTTTCGCCATCCTTCACGCAACTTACAAATACTTATTTCCCTGAACATGTTTGTTTTCTCGTATTTTTTTATGCATTGATAGAATTTTGCAGCATCACTACAGTGAATTACAGAGAAATCAATATTCAGAATTTTTTTTGAATACATCGTCCATACTTTGGAATGAATCTATACTTACCAACTAACGAAAGAATATCAGCAGTGGATGAGTTGTTGAATATTTTCTCAGTTTGATATTATTTGATCCGATTATAGATACAATTACCGTCATCCGAAGGCAATTGATCACCGGGGTGAAATTGATCAAACGTATTACTGAAAACAAACCCAAATTTTCAGAGGTATTACTCAATTTTATTTGAAACTTTTTTAAACTGATATGTTCAATAATCATCTGAAGGTTCTTTTTGTCAATGGATCTCAACAAATCTCTCATTAAATTGCATGAAAATTAACAGTTTTCTGAATATGAATTCGTTTCAATTTTTCAATATGTTAAATAAAACATTTTCAACACATCAAAACAATATATTTATAGACGCTAAACATATTAGTTCACTTCTAGCCGATACTTGATGAGTTGAATAAGTAAACAAATACTTGTAAATAACTATTCAAAGAAGTGAGAAAAAAACTATTTAACAAAAAAGCACCACGAATGACCAGAACCGAATCCCATCATGCGATATATCGAACGTCTTGGTTTGTCAAAACTAGCTCATTGGTAACCATATCAAGAGATTTTGGCCACACTAGGATAACCCGAATGGTCTCCGGATGACCCGCAGATTAGTGTTTAAATCGAGTTATGGCAAGGCATGACGACACCTTTAGGTGGATGAAATCAGGTTTTTGTCACCTCAAATCCTTGAATTATAATTAAAATGGCTGTAGGTGAAGAAATAATTGATTTCCTTCCTTTTTGCGCATATGATACTAGAAAATCTTGAAAAACATAGATTGATCAATTTCACCCCGAAGCTACATTTTGAAATTTTCCGCAAAAATTTTCCAAATTAGCGCTTAAGGATTTTTTTGAATAAGGCCCCTATTATAGAAATCGAGCAATTCGATAGCACCGAGCGAGTGATAGCTATCGATGCAAGTGTCAGAACTTTTCGAGATGTTTGGTTCACTTGTTGCATATCTTCAGAGAATTATTTTGTTTCGGTTTGTGTCCCTGATATTTTCCTTTGGGAAACATTTCAGAAACGCTTAAATATATGCAATTTTCAACAAATGTTCCTTTTTTATCAGTATTTGTTTTACGGTGCTGCCAAAATAGTCTATACAGGATAAGTGTTCAATCCAGCATTATTTATATTAAACATGTTATAATTTACAATGCAGAACTTACTTCCAGCGCATATTTCAGTGGCTGAAAATGAGTGGACAGACAAATCACCACCAGTTCGAACGACTTGTTGAACCAATGAAGGCGAATGTAAACATTGCTCGAGTTATTTGTGGATGCAGTTTAAATAGAATCCCGGTTAAGGGAAGGTGGGAGGAATTCAGTGAGAAGCTTAATGCACTGAGACCATCAATGCGTCTTGGTTCAGAATGGCAGAAAGTAAGCGTTTCTTCTACGATACATATAACTTCATAAGTAAATTTTATCATATTCTTTGAATTACTATCAACCGAATTCCCTCCCTAAAAATTGCTTATTCCTGCTAGTGACATTAGTACGTATTA
The DNA here is from genome assembly GCF_029784135.1 of Toxorhynchites rutilus septentrionalis. Lineage (NCBI taxonomy): Eukaryota > Metazoa > Arthropoda > Insecta > Diptera > Culicidae > Toxorhynchites > Toxorhynchites rutilus. The sequence goes on along the minus strand of NC_073746.1, from coordinate 286,247,652 downwards.
CTTTTGTCAGCAATTTTCTTTTTTATTGCTATACTATACCAAACTTTCTATACCATGTGCTAAAGCTGAAATGTCTTGCAAAACAATAATGATTTTTTTTTTTAATTACAGATTTGGATTGACATGACGTGAAAGGTAAAGAAGACACTAGCACACAACAAGCGAAAATTTAGAGCCACAGGTAGTGGCCCAATACAATAAAGCTTTAGACGCCACTACAACAAAAAATCGACGCTAAAGGAGAATTACATGCAAAAAAAAACCGTTTTGCTAAAAAAAAAGTGGAATTTATGCGTGACTCCTTACGGAACTCCATAGATTGCAGTTGTGAAAATAAATGAAAAAATTCATTTTCTTATAATTATATTTTTTGTAAAGCAAATTGTTCCATGATGTCCTTTTTATTACACATCCATGCATGCATTACGCCTATTAGGCTTCATTCGTTAGGGGAATATCAGTTTTCTCCAAAACATAACCATATTAACACTTCTGGATGTTTATAATTTTCATAGCAGGTGTCTAAAAAAAAGATTTGGCATCCTTTCTATAGTGCTTTGTGAAACATTTCAAACTCGTTTCACAATATTTCAGCACCGCCACTGACATTCGAACAGAGTAACGAATCGAGCTGTTTTTCTCGATTTCTATAATTCCAGATTATACTCGGAGTGATAGTGATAGTGATTGTATCGAATCCTCGATTCGATTTCTATAATAGGGCCCTAAAACTTACCTTAACGTTTTGTGGGCTTAGCACCAGTACTGATTTTAAAAATAATTGGGTATAAATCTAACAAAGAAATTCGGAAATATTCAAATTTTCCTGAAATTAGTGATCAATTTGCCCCCGGTTTACGGTTACGGTAGTTTCACAATCAATGTTTATTCTACTGACGAGAAAATGTTATGTACAATTAAATTGACTTCGAATACACGTACATACACAAGATAATGTTGCTCCTCAAACTTAATTTCTTTACTATTTCCAAAATCCGTCAGATATTTTGGTTTCATGAAATTATCTAGCACTGTTTTGAAAAACCCAGAATGTGCGCACAAATGCGCAGAGAAAATAATTCAGGATTTTCGCTCTGAAAGAGCTTATTCAGTCGATTTGCAACGATCATACAAATTGATGAAAAAGTTAGGTACAACTTTGTATTAAGAAAATTTAAAGTATTCTAGTCTAGGAATTGGAAAAAATCGTTTTTTTCTTTATATTTATGAAGTTCAGACATTTATGCATATGTTATTGGAACGATTTTTCGATTATTTAAAAATTTTCATTCTGATAAAGTAAAAAGTGCAAAACTCAAGAAAAATCACAATCATTTCTGAGCAATGAGGCACAATGCAGTGTTTTTTAGGGCATCAGGAAACTACCAATAATTCAGGAAAATCCTGAAAAATCAGGAAGGTTGGCATCTCTGATTCGCTCCTCAATATTGTACACACCTTTATTTTTTTTTCTCTATTATAGAGACTTTCAACACTTTTTGGCTGGTTCGTCACTTTTACTTCCATTTTCGGAAGAAAGTCGGGAGTGAGAATTGAACTCGTGATGTTATCACTACGCCCGATAGCCCCACACCTTTATTTATTTTGTCATTATAATTATGCGTATTCCATAATATCAAAAATGCATTTTGCTGCCGCTACAATGCGGTTGATTTACTATTTTCTAAAAAGAAATAGTAGATTGGAATATGTGTATCAAAAGAATGGACTTGACTTGGAGAACACACTAAATTATGAACAACATAAATACGAAAAGGTCGCCACCAAAAAAAAAGGCCGACTATTTTTTTTATCTAACCCCTCAATGTTTCATGTTTCATTTCATGAAAATATTTTTAAAAAAATAAATAAGAAATTAACATTAAAAAACATTGTGGAATTGTTTCATTGTAGAGAAATATACTAGTGATGAAACGGATAGTAGTTTGGCCGGATACCAAATATCCGGCAAGCTTTGAGTCCGAATCGCCGAATATATATATCGGCTTTAAACGATATCGAGCATGTCGTTTGGTAATGTAAAAAAATGCAATTGGCTGCTGTTTTGAAGGTTTGAAAGGGTACACTCACAGATGTCAGATAATGGTAGCTTAAGTTGTCGCGATCCTTCTATTATGTTACTCATATATATCTTCCTTAGAAGTAATTACGTTATTATTTTGCCCGCTCAATTCCCTTAAGGGGGTAATCTAGTGTAGAGACACAAATTTTGGATGTTTTTCCGAGCTCAGTAAAAATAAAACAAAGAGTATTTTCACGATCTATTACATCGTTATTTGTTCGTCTATCTTCTAAAAATAAAACAAAAATTGAACGGAGAAAAAATATTCATAACTAGAACAGTTACAAGTTAATGAAGTTAGGGGGTTCAAAAAAAAGTTGTGCCGTGGCGTACACGATTTCAACCCTTCTGGTTATCTAAAACAAAAAAATCGAACAGATTCTAAATCGGTATCGCTATCCCATGAACCTCGGACAAGTCAAAAACATATTTTTTAACAAAATGGCGCTTGAAAAACAAAATGTGGTTTAAAATGTTTTTTCGTACGTTTCTCAATTTTTTAAAAATAGTAAAATTTAAAAAATATTATGTTATAGAGGTTCATGCGATAATCTCTCTATTGTATTCATGTAAATTCGACATGAATCGGTTCAGTAGAACTTGAGATATCGTGATCGCCAGTTTCAAAAAACTAGTTTTGAGAAATACGCGTTTGGAGTTCATTGTTATGACCGTACCAGGTTAGATACCGCATCACTAAAATGGCTCTAACTCGGTAAATAATAGGATATTCGATAAGTCCTTTCTAGGGTATATTCATGAATGCCAAAACTACTGAAATATGAAGGAAAAAAAATTGAATTTTATCAAATTTCTAGACTAGAATACTGCCTCAATTCACTTCTCCGTTCTCCATTACCTATAAAAAAGCTGAGCTTAGTACAGCAGCTACACGAATTTCCCAAGAGAGCACTAATGGCCGTAAGATTTTTAATATACATCACCTTGCTATAAAGTAGCCTTCTACAAACAATGTTCCGGACAACTTAGCAACGTAGGAGAAAATGCTATTTTTATCCATAATATATTTCTGCAGATATAGATTTAGTAGACTTCGGTTAATATCGATGAAGGTTCAAGCTATTTAGTCTTGTGATCAAAAATGATGGCTCCTTGTCCTCTCCTGCATAATATCTATTTATAGAAGAAAAGGGTGGTAATTTTATGTATTTTGTGCTCATTTTTTATTATCGATATAAAAAAAAATCAAATAGTTTCGAATTCTCCGTGTCCATGTTAGAATATGGTTACTTCAAATCTACCTCATCCTACCCGTTCAAAGGATATAAGTTAATATAAGAAACTGAAACCTCCACTTGATGTATCAAAATAGTGAAAATTGCAGATTTCTGAATAATGAATTAATATGCAATGACTACAATCACAACAACAATCACAGTCCTACGTCAAGCTCCCGTCATTTCCCCTAGGGCTTATCCATCTATTTTTTTCTGGTAATGATTTTCTATTACAATGATGAGATTTTTGTGGATATAATGGAATAATTTTAATACTGGCCGAGTAAGAGTAAGTACTGCGAACAATGAGCAAAGAACATCGACCTTTTTTTTCATTCAATATTAAAATACTTAGAATTGTCTTCATGGATGAAAATTTTAATTTGAAAAATTTACAAAACATACAAGTTCGGATCTCTTCTGTATATCCGATGTAATTTCGCATGTTGCTGCATGAAAAAAAGATTTTGGACAGGGATGAAACGGCACATAGAACACCAAAACAACCTCGTATGACAGCACTTTCACACGCTGGCATGGGATGTAATTTCAACTACTAAAGAGAGAATGCAAATTACCTTATTGCTAGAGGAACTGGTACAAATTCGGTACCCCATTTTGTTTTTTTGGACTTAGCTCTTGGTTAATGCTCGGATTTTCTTCATATTACATAAGCCTCTGAAGGGATTTATTGCGGACATTTCCCCGCAAACCGATTTCAAAAATCTTGATTTGGCTCGAAGCTTTGAGCATAGAAGTGAAACAACTGAAATTCGAGTACCCGAGATTCCTGGGTATAAATTTGGCACCCCACTTTTTTAATTTTTTCAAATTAAAAGAATCGTCCTGAAATCACTGAACAATGTATTTTTTGACATTTTCTTACAAAATAGAAATGAAGTACACTATCTTACGTAAATTAACTCAACTTTCACTAAAAAACATGCAATTTTACAAAACAAAGAGGAACAAAAAACAAATTTTTCATGAAAAAGTCACAGGAGGTTGTGTCCGAGACACGACCGCATAGTTGACGTAGGATTCCGTTAGGCTATCTGTTGGTTTTGGATATGTCTGAAGAATTACACCGTTAAACTATCTGATAATGATTTGGTGGCCCAGAAAAGGGCCGTTTTGTTTGGTGGTTGGATATTGTTTGTTCACTCCACCAGTGTTTACCGAGTGATGATGACATAAGGATGGTAAACAGTCGTTGGATGGTGCGTGTCAGATAAAATATAGCGAAGTTGGACGAGATATGATGAAAACCGCCCTCTGTGATCTTAGACGAGATGCCTCCTATGTTATGTATGGATGAAATAAAGAAAAAAAAAACTCACCAATTTAATATATGATAATTACCAATACCGAACACAATTATTATTTTTTCTTATCAGTAAAAACATGTTACTTTAATGTAGAGAAAACATATTTGAAACGGAGAAGGTAATTTTCTTTTATAACTTTTACTTTCTGAGTGTTTTTTCAACTCAATGCGAAATTTATTTGGACTAACAGCACCTAATACTATAGTAGAGCATATGGAAAATTACTTTTTCTAATATTTCTTCACTTTCCAATTTTTCTTGCCGTATAAACTTTCCTTGAGTGAAAATGAATACAACAAAACAGACAGCTTAAACCAAACGACCAGTGTTGCCACATTGAAATCTGTATTTCCGAGCTAAAAAATCTTTTTTATCTGTAGGGAAAATAGAAAATCTGTATTGGAATCTGTATTGCTGCTTTTGCTTGATATAGTCTGCTTATCCATATTTTTAAGCTCGCGATCACTTGTATAGCTTGTGTAGCCAGTAGTTTTCTGAATAAGACTATTTTCCAATTTTCAGGCCTACGCAAAAGTTTACTGAGCAATTCTTTCTCGCAAAGAGGTTTAATTTGATAAAAAAATGTGTAATATCTCAGATGAAGAGTTTAAGATACATAGATAATTTTGCCAAATAAAAAATTAAAAAAAAATTTCAAAATGTATTTTCAGGGAAAACCGACAGAAAATGTTTATTTTATTTATTTTCACGTTATAAACATTCATTTAATGCTCACTTTCCTCGTGGTGTTCATACATGGTCTTGCAGAATTTAGCCTTGATGTCGTTTGACAACTGTATTGAAGCACTTCCCCCTCGATTTGATAGTTGCGTTCACAATTTCTGTAGCGAGACGGTTCCAAACTTTTGTTTTGTTCGCATTATATTGCGAAAAAATATAAATATGATTTCCATCACTACTATATTTGACACATTTTACAATAGCTAAAATAGTTCAGTTCAGTACTGTTCGAATTGTCTGATTGAGTTTGTTGATTGTTGCGTAAAATGATCAAATATTTAAAAATTATTATTGTTACAAAATATGTATAAAATCTGCATGGATATCCAATAATCTGTAATCTGTATATACAGATTCTTGGTCAGAAAACATGCTAAAAATCTGTATCATTACAGAAAAATCTGTATATGTGGCAACACTGCAAACGACCCGTTCTCGAGCGGCAACTATATCAGGTCATTTTTAACACTACTGCTACCATATACAATTTTACACTTACACTTGTGCTAAATTTATTGTGAAAGATATGAAATTTTACGAAGCAACCAACATTAATGTTCCAAATTTTAATTTTATTTACTAGAATTAATCGTATTACTCACCTTACTTGCAATATAAAAATGATTAAAATCTCGATACACTTACTCGAATTCGTTGAATTACATAAATTTCTTGATCCAAATCAGCTTTAATATTTAAAATCGGTTCACTATTCGATTGTTAATGACTTTCTAAAAGACGCACATGAAAAATTTTCGAGATTTCAAAAACAAAAAAACTTGATTTTTTTAAAAAAAGCACAGATATTTTGGGTTTTTGGCATCTGACGTTTGGTTACTACATTACTAGAACACCTTTTTTATTCATTACCGCCGAAGATCCGGGTGGGTACCAAATTACCCACGGGGTACAGAATTTGTGCCAGTTCCTCTACCTTTTTGAGCCAGAAGTTCAAGTTGGACTATTCAGACTATTTAGGAGTTCTTGAAACGGAAACAGCCAGGCAGAAAATCTTGTTAAAGTATATATAATATTTTGCGATGAATCTTCTGAGATTTTCAGAGCATTTATGAGCATTTCAGTAGTCAAATCTCATTTCCAAATATGTATATTTTATGTTAATGAGCTGTTTTGTTATGATTTTTCTAGCATATTGGCCGGATACCGGATATCCGTTTCAAAAATATACAAAAAAAAATTTTTTATTCTAGTATTATCAGCGCTCTAGAATAATTAAGAAAGGGGTGTGATAATAGCTAACTGCTACTTGCATAATTGTGTTTAGCGTTTAGTGGGGGAGAGGGGGGCAGTTTCGGACAACGCTTGTAAAAATTAAGTGGAACAATTTCAACCAAATTAAAAATATAAGTAAGTTAACAGCCCTTCCACCAACAGCTGTTATATGGTTTGACATCTCCTGGTCGTTTATTACTTACGAAAACAACACAGTGCCCTTTTTCGAAACTTTTGATTTTGAAGTTGTAAGTATTTCCCTAATTCCTTTGTGAACGATTTAGAAATTTAAGTACACCACCTCAGTTAGTAACTAATATGAAATGAAAAAAAAGTGCATACAACAGGGAAACAAAGGTCTATTTATTAGATAAAATTATGATTTGTCTTCGGATGGTGGTGGGGTACATTCGTACACTGTTTAATACCTCATAAAATTTGTGTCTGATTGTTGTTTACTAACAAACATCAATTTAGTCTGATTCTCAGACCTAATTATGGTTCGAAACTACAAAAAGAAAACCGATAGAACAAGCATCAACATCACACATAGGGCACATTCGGACAAAAAGTCAATTTTCAAAAATCTGAATAAACCATTCGTAATCGCATCAACGCACTCGTCTAACACGCTCATATGATACATTGATGTCCAAATGACAACCAGGATGAATTCAGGATTTTTTTAAGTTTACAAAAAAAATATTTAAAATCAAGGAAAAAAAGTGTCCGAATGTACCCCCTCCCCCCTCCCCTACATTATCTGCACTATTATAATGTTTAATCACAATGAAACCATTTAGCTTAAAATATTTTTTTACCTATTTTTTACTAGCAAAGTCATTCAGGAATAAATGTGAACGCATATGGACCTTCCAACCAAGCTATCGATCATCTAAGCCATCTACTCGAAAAATAATATATATTATAATGTATAATGTATATCCACCCGCCTAAAAACTAGGATATGTCTTTGTTTGGAGTTTCCTGCCGAATAGTACGATTTCAATAATTCAATCCGAGCAACGGAATCGATTCACAGAAATACCAATTATTACCATGCTCAGCTCGATCCGACACGAAGCTTACAATTTCGGACTTTATTCAGTCTGTTACGATGGTACACATGTTCACATGTGCTGAAAAAAAATCCAATCCCTGTATGCAAATGTGGAGATTTTCTACCATTTCAACGCATCGGATTCATTCCCGTCCTCATCGTCGTATATTTTGATTATTGACAGCACAAATCCGGATGTTGGGCCGCTATTTTCGACTGTTGCGCTGGGCGTCAGTGTGAGCATGTAGACAAACATGGATGAAGGAATATATATTCACACCATAGCCCACTGACGACAAGCTAAATTGGTGAGAACAATGATTGCGTAATGGGCTCGTTATCGAATGGGATTTTCAGGACACTTTGGGTTCTGGTAACATTTGGTAATGGGTTCGATTCAGTAGTCTGGTCATTAATAATAACATTGAATTGCGAGTGAACTGCATTATTTTTTGGCCGATATTTATATAATGAATTTTCGCTTAGTCAAAAAATGAATTCAAAAGATTAGATTTCAGATTTTTTTATACGACCCCAACTCGTGCAGTTTACATTCATTTAAAAAATAAAGTTTTCCCTGAAAAAACTATGGGTGGGTTATACCTATGATATAAGGGGCTGTCCACATACCACGTGGACAGAAAAAGCATGCTTTCAGACACCTCCCTCCCCCTCCGTGGACAAGCGTGGACATTCCTGATATCCCTCCCCATCATGTCCACGTGGACATCCCTCCATTTTTTTAGAGAGAATAATTGAATTTTCTATGTTCCATGATATTTTCTATTGGTAAAAATGTTAGCTATTACTATTGGGCCTGATCACGAACGTCAACTCATGGTGAAAACGAAGTGAATTGTATACAACCTTATTACGGCTGGCACCGTGCGTAGAATCCAGAAGAGTTTATCCGTCGTGACAACATTGATGAACTCGGTGTTATTATGAATACCACGATACTGTCATGTCACGGTGAAAAACAGGTATATTTGTCACTCGTGTTTTAGATGGTGAAAGCTAGTCACGCGGAATGGAGTAAGTTTAATTTCGTATTTATTTAGCTTTTTTGCTACCATTTTGAATCTAGTCTTGTCTTGTTTAAGAAACAAAAGATAAACAAACAGCAATTTACCCGCCTGGTGGTATTTTTAGAACGAAATGCTGACGTATCCAGAGGACGAAAATTTGTTTATTTGGATGCGGTAAATGCGCTATGGCATGTAATTAAGGACTGTTGTTGTAGTTCCCGTAGGCCCATTGAAACATGGCGAAGGTCTGGATTGTCCTGAATGAACAGAAATTTTTTGTTTCCATTTTTAGGGTTAGACTAAGAGAGAGTTGCAACACCATAGAATGGCAATGGAGTCCACTGGCCCAAATACGATCATTATGATTTATTATGTATAATATTGATTTGTTGATATTTTGAATATAAAATAATAACTGTAAAGTTTTTCCAATATTGCAGAGCCAGTTTTTTGTAATTCAAACATTCACAATTGGCGGACCACACCAGATTCAGGACGATAATTATAACTTTTTTCGTTATAGATATTTTCAATATTTTCCTTGAAACCCATCAGATGTTTTCTATGAGGATTATACTTCTGACCGACGCTGCTGACCAGTTTCTGTTTAAATAATTAACTCAAACCATATATCATATGTCCCACATATCAAATTACACGAGAATGGGAAGGATAAGAGGATTAAACGAGGAATCCCATATGGAAATAGCTCAGATTATACTGATCGTGAGGTGGATAAAGTCGGGTTTGTTCTGATATATAGAAGATATTATTATTCATCAAAATTGTAGAAACAGTTAATAAAAATGATTATAAATATTTCTCACTATTCAAACGAGTAAGACAAAGCTGAGTACAAGAGTATGCGAGGTTTCGATTATTAAACATAATAGTCATGGTTTATCTCTAGCGTAAAATTACATTCCCATATGTTCAACAACTACATTATTCCCGAGCAACCAAGTATTCCTCCTCATCTTTGAGCCAGCATTTGATTCAGCAAACTAATCATTGAGATATAATCGCAAACTTGTCGTTCTAAAATATAATCGTATATTAAATGGAATATTATCTCATACGCTGTTGGATAATTCTGACCTTAAACTCGCCTCAGAAGTGTTCAGGTGCCATGTAGGCACTTGGACAGTTTTCGAACTCCGCTGAAAGTTGAGATTTAGGCACTTCAACAGATTCTTAAGCCAACTACCAATTGAGATGTTGGCATTTTCCGAGCAGGGGTGTAAGATAGGGGATTCCATCTGGGAGAGTAGAAGCTCGTAATACAGTTTTTTTTCGATCCAATCAGACACAGTGTATGATTTTTCCGGAGCAAAACACGATACGTGTTTCAGTTGTGTTGATGTAGTGATTCGCAAATGGAGATGCAATCAATCAAATGTTTTTGATCAAATAATATGTAACCCATCCATTGCAGCGTTTTACGAAACCATTCTTCACCAGGTGCTAATGAACGGTTGTTTTGAATATCTGTAGTGAATCTGTATTGCAAAAATTACTTAATTAAAAAAAGAGCATCGCTGTTAGGAACACATCTCCAGAGATATGGTCCATGCATCAAAGAATGTGTTGTTCGCTTTCCATTTTCGCAAACCTCAATAATTAGAAGCGAAGGAGCGGAAGCTGGATCGAAACCCGCACCAAAAAGATAATGTCATACTTTTAATACATTCGACAAAAAAAATTAGGTACAGAGTGTGAAGTCGGAATTTGTAAGTAATTTTTGAAATTACTTGAAAAATCAACGCATGAATAACACTATACAATAAAGAAAAAAAGTTTTTGGCACATTTTAAAATCGATGCAAAAAAATTAATAAAATTTCGTTTCGTTTCGTCCTCTGTTTTTCGTCGAATTAACGAACTAACTTTGCACACAATTTATTGAAGTTTTCAAAACTGCCTATCGATTAGCAGTGCGTTCATCATTTTCAGTGCGTTCATCATCAATTATTAATCGTCGAAGACGATGAAGCACTTTTTCATTCAAACAAAAATAACCTTGTATTGAAAGGTCCCACAGGAAAGTACTTGGAATCCAATGGAAGCTACATTCACACACACCAAGATAACAATGGGTCCGTTGTATATTCGAAAACTTGAAGCTTTGAAATGTTGCAGTTGAAGCTCTGCAATGATGTATTAGGTTGGGGAAAAAGTTATCCATTATTTTCTCGTTGGCTGGCTGCAGCGATCAATACCCTGTGTAATATCGATCATGCAATCATACATACAAGTTTAGGCTCTTTGTAAAGGTGACATTTCACACTAAAACAATTCTCTTGTTGTTTTTTGTTTGTTTCATTCAGTTGTGAGTTACAGGGTGTTAACAATGGAGGTCAACAACGAGAAATTCGGTACATTTTACACTTTTTATTTTATAAATGCGGAAATGCAAGCCAGGTCGCTAAAATGTGATTGATGTCTTTGGTGTCGATACTGCAACAGTAAAATACGAGCAATTTTTTTTAATTTTTGTAATTTTTAAAACTTTTTTTTATTTAAAAAAAAATTTTTTTTTTCTGTGCAATACAAATTAAGATCTCTACTGTCAACAAATGGACCGTTTGAACCCTAGCTTTTTCTCGCATTGGGAAATTCACATGGAGATAAGAAATCAGGATCAAGAGATGATTGTAAAAATCTATTGCTGTGGTTTTTCGCTAATAAGGACCAAGACCTCTATGATAGAGACATTATCAAGCTACCTTTAGAATGGCAGAATTTTCTAACTAAACGGTGTAATTTTATAACAACGGTTTAATCCCAAATCGGACAGTCCGAAGTATATGAAAAATAGTTTTGAATTTCACCCAAAAATAATGGATTACTTTTTTCCCAACCTAATATGTAGGATTTTCAAGAAGTTACAGCATTTCAACTTAACACTCTGTTGTTCTAATTTTTTTGTCGAGTGTATTATAAAATTGTAATCTTCGATTGTGTCTTCATCCTAGTGGAATGCGTGATTCTCTCCTATCAATGGATATGAATCGATCGCTCTCAGTTCTTATGGACGAATTTCAGAATACACATTCCAAGGAAGAAGTTCAGCCACATGACAAAATATGGATGTTTGACGCACTCAAGCAGCTCAACCCTTTTTATAAACACAGAATACTAAGAGTGGGCGGAAAGTTCAACAATTCTTGAAAATACAGCGCATCATTGAAAAAATATTTATCCTGTCCACGTGGATATTATCTAAACCCCCTCCTCCCCCACCGTGGACAACCGTGGACATTTTCGCAACCCCTACCCCCATAAAGTTGTCCACGTGGTATGAGGACAGCCCCTAACCGCAAGGTTGGTTTGGCTTAGTTTGTTTAGTAATAATTTATGTGTATTGATTAAACTAGTGATTGAATTAAACAATTTCCGAATCAACTGAATTCAACATATTTACTTTGCAAATAAAGAGTTTGCACAAATCTCATGTTAGATCAATCCATGCAATCGAGAAAAAAAACATCTCTCTGAATGTTGGATATGTTAACAGTTCGGCTGAAAAGTTTATAAGGTAAGACAGTAAAACCTTTTTTTGCTAAATTCAATTTTATTACTCCTTCGAGGGCGATACAGCAATTATAGCGATCTTGTAACTTTCGGTACCATTTTTATAGTACTATTTCGGTTTTTCCAAGATAGCCCTCAGTTTCGTTGATCACTTCATCATCGGTCTTTAATGTCCTGCCAGCAAGCATTCTCTTCAGGTCTGCGAACAGAAAATAGTCGCTGGAGCCACATCTCGAGATTACGGTGGATGCGGAAGCAATTCGAAGCCCAATTCATGCAATTTTGCCATCAATACAAGAAATTCGGATTTTTCCATTTTGACGTAGGACTCTTTACATTAAGGGTGCATACATCTTACATTAAGGGTGCCAAAACAGAAAACAAGTCACGTTTTTATGAAATGATGTTAATCTTACTCACTATTTTTGCTTCGAACGGATCTTAACGATTTGAATACCAATCGAATCGGGAATTTTCCAAGATCCCATAGTCTGTATATGGTTTAAATTGGTGAAAATTGGAAACATTCCCATTTCCCCATAATTTTTTCTGTCCATTTGTGTGCTTTCCCGAGCTGTCAATAACGGGCAACTTATGCAGCCGCTAAAATAGAAACAACGAAGGGCGATAGTGAATAGCACATCTTCGATACTTTTAGTTGCCATTCGTATTTGCTCTCGTGCGCATCGGCTTTGTTTTGATGCAACAAGCTCCTAGTTTTGTTAACTGTTTTGACTGAGAATCGAGAAACGATTTTTCATAAACGGCCATTCTCGCGATGTTTCATTTTTATTGCTGCAACTGTGTGCATTTGTTAGACTCGTATTTGATGCTTGTTGAATGGTGATGCACGGAAGATGCCTCTCGTTAAATACTCAGTGCAATGTGTGCATTGATATAAAGAAACAAATTGCGACATATGATCAATTAGAGTATTGTTCTCGCAAAGGCAAGAAATAATCGTTGCTTCTCGAAATGGTTCTACAAAACCACGCAAGCCATTAAACTTTCAGGGTCCCCGGAACTTTTCACTAAAAAGTTATTTATGAAATTTCAACGTATTCGCAAATAATATCCGAGATGATAAACCAACAAATTTCCAAAAAAAATGCGTAGTTCTACGTCCTAAGCGGTCGTGTCTCGGATACATCCTCTCGAATTTTTTTTTCAAAATAACGAAATTTGCTTCACTCTCAATGCTGTAAATCACGAACCAATCAACTAATTGCTGTTAAATTTTGACACGTATCCTTTGAAAGATGGTACTTTGTGGTAGTCAAGTAGATTTTTGCAAGACTGTTATGTAAGTTTTCAAGTTTTCAAGAAATTTGACGGAAATATAGTCAACATTGGTACAAGCAGATAAAAACATTCAATGACCGAAACAGATGAAAATGTTCAGTGTACCGCTGGGACTTCATAATTTTATTTGTATCCCTTTTGTTTATTTTAGGCTCATTAGCATTTTTGCTGTAACAGAGCCGAATTTTAATCGTGTACATGTCACATGTTTATCATATCTATAATTATAACATTACACAGTTTCCTTTTTACGGCGTTAGAGTAATTCCTTCTATACCATTGCATATGGTACACATTTACACAGTAGCCATTTAGGCCGTAAGAGTTTTCCTTCTGTTCTTCCATTATCGAGTTAGACAGGACAGCGGAGACAGTTGATTGATCATTGTTGAGTTATTTATAGAACAGCAGCCCGCTGTGTCTTGCAGAGCAGAGCAGTTGTATTGATGAATCGATCTTATTTCGACCGTGGATCGATCTCCATCGCTGTTGATTGTTGCGTGGACGTAATTATTCTGTAACAACACAAAGATGATCAATGAGGGCCCTGAGTTTTGAACTCACGATCAATCGCTTACTAAGCGAACGCGCAACCAATGTGGCTACGGAGACCCCCAGACTTCATAATGATCATAATAATAATAGTACTGTGTTTCTATTGTTCGATTGTTCGGATAGGAGAGTTTCTATTTCATAAACAACTATTGTTCATACCGGACAAGACTGCCTCAATCTGTGTCGGATAATGAAGCCTTATATATGAGAATTAGACGAGCGAACCTCAACCCTCAGTGCTGTGATTGATGGTAAATTTATTTCCACGAAGTTGCAACCAAATTATTGAACACACAGGCAGATGGGATTATATTTTGACCAATCCCAATTCAATTATGAACTAATTGTCTATAACATCCGACGGCATCGCATCGACGTGCGGTTTGCGATGGATGGTGTGGACAAGATTAGCACTCATAATATGATTTTCTATGTAAATAGACAGTTTGATGCTGTCGTTCCGTTGGGATAATCCCAGCCGGTGCCGTCGAATCGGGCTCGGCTTATATGTGACATGTGGCTTTTCGAGTAAATCCAATCAGAGGGGATTGATTGACTGTGTTGTGATAGTTCTGTTCATAATCCAACTACTGGACCGCAGAACATTGGAAGTTAATTATGCGCATGGGCTCAAATTAATATTCTATACTGAGAGTCGATACATAATAGCAATGAGCAAAACGAAAGTATTGGGTAATTTAGCAGGAGTTTTCTCATAAACTTTTGTAAGAAATTTTGCTCTATTAATAATCAATTTCAATGAAATATATATTGGCCATTATGATATATATCCTTTCGTCCTTCCTCGGGTAATTTCATGATTCCGGCTGTGTACAACTTCTTCAATTAAAATTATTTTCGCATGACAAAAACATTGATTAAATTACAGAAAAATAAAAAATTATAAAACTATATTTCATAGGGGAAATGCGGTTAAAATGAACAGGGTTGGTAAAATGAACCGGTGTTCAAATTTCGATAATTTAACTAAAAATCAATAAGTATTTCTTGAATATCCTATTTTTAGAATATATGAAGCTATTTAAGACTCCCTGCTATCCATGAAACTGTCGAACGTAGAAAATAATAAATGAAACAAAAATTTCTCTCGTGGTAGCCATTTTGCGCGCATCGTATTCGAGGAATTTATCGTGAAATATATTTTATTCGACCTGATATCTTCGACAAATCATCAGTTTGAACGATTGCTCACATATTCTAGAAGAGGGAAAAGATAGTCGGCCTGATTCTGCGTGGCGTGTGAGGTGAGATGACAATTGTCACGTATGTCACGCGATTCTACCAGGCGTATGCCGTGAGAAATCTCACTTGAATGAACTTCACCGTATTCCCGCTCTCAAATCTATTCTATTCTAATTTCTAGATATGTCTTGACTGCCGTAATCTCGCAAAGTGACGCAAGCGCCAACATTGATATTTTCCCTTTTTTTCGATAAAGCATACCAATCCTTCCAAACAACTGTGAAAATTTACAGAAATGTGAAAAATGACCCCGTAAAAGATTGAAAACGGAGTGGCGCAGGCGCCATTTCCACTGTGATGTGGCACAAGCGCCATTTTTCCTATGCTGTGACGTAATTTGATAGTGATGCGATGTGATTTTTTTTATCTGTTCTGATAGCGTAAGATGAACGAGCTGCCGAAAAATAAACATCTGACCTCTCTGAGCGAAAAAAATTAATCTGTGCTAATGCCTACAAAACTGGCCAGCTTCGTTGGTCATTTGAAACCAGCAACGTTTTGTCACTATTTAAAAGAGCCTGCAGCAGGAATAAAAGGACGTGATAGAAGTAAAATATTTGCAAATTCGTGAACATATATGTGCAAATGCGGTATCTCTGATCTGATTTGACAATCAGCAGAATGAATACCTTGTCACATGCAGTTCATCCTCTCCAATACATAAAATGAACCTCTCACGGCATCCGATACGACTGTACGAATAAAATGAGGAAAATTGCGTGAAGGTGATGTGACAGTTGTCATCTCACCTCACACGCCGCGTAGAATCAGGCCAATTATGTTTGATTCTAGCGATTATTTCGCATTCGAAAGTTACTTTGTTGTTTAGGGCAAAATGAGCCACCACCATGTTACTCTTCAAATGGGTTTTATTTGTGGCTTTGACCCTGGAAAAATATGCCACCCCAACCAAAACCAAATCTCAATATGTGAAGCGTTATGTTTCTTACCATAACTGAACGATTTCAACTGCTTGCTGCTTGAAAAACGAAATGTATATCAATATCGATTCAATATCATTTTTTATTCATGATAATGTTCCATCGTATATAGCAGAACCATTTTTGTGACACAATGAAGGTCTCAGCTGGGAACCCAGCAAACATTAAATCGTATAATTTTGCACGTGCTAAGTCTTACAAAAAAAAATCAGAATAAATCAATAATCGCATATAATATCAATCGAAGTATGTATCGTGTATATTTAAAATCGCATAAAATGTAAAAACTCGATTTTATATATCATTATCAAAATAAGTCGCAATTCAGTATAATAAACATCAGTTTTATGATGTATATTGTCATAAAATATATTTAGTCCACATCATATGCGTATATTACGCTGATGCAGTTTGTGTGTCGTATAAACGTATAATTTAAATCGATTTCAGTACTGCAGTAAATCGTGTTGCATGCTGAAGAAAATCATGAAACAGTAAATCATATTGGATCCTAATAAAGAACATATTACATCATATTGAAATGTCAATGAAAATGCTTCAACAATGACAAATGATTTACAAAAAATGGACTTCTGAATATCAGCCCTCGAAATTTGCTGATGTTCGATGAAAGTAACAACGCCAAACAATCCCTTCTAATGAAACATGCAGCAAAACGAAGTGAACTATGCCATTGAACGCCAGTCTTAGATATATACCACATTGAATTTGGCACATTGCATCAGATCGCTTTGCAAGATTGCCAGATTGATTTATTATATTCATTATGATAGTAATCAGAATTTAGTTGGATATGATTGAGAAAACAAAATTATATAGTGAAAAATTGTAATAAAAATAATTTAAAAATTTAAGATAGTTTCATTGATATTCATTTATTTTTCATTATTCATTATTTCATTATTTATTGATATTATATATTTGGTTTCTATAGTAGGGAAATTAAAGATCCTTTTCTTAAATAATAAAATCGGCAACCAGGAATGACTGATCCTACTGCATAGAATATATTAGGTTATATCATATCGAATCATATGTATGAGTTTGAAACCGCTGTTGAATTAAATTTCAGATAGCCGCGCGAGATAGCTGGTGGATGATAATCCAGACGACCGGAGTTCGAACCCACATCGGATCAGTTCTCACCAAACATCAATCTGTGCCATTTTAAACATTTATATTCCACTCACAACACAAGTTATTATTTCTACAAATATAAATACTCATATATAAAAATGGCGATTCGTGAAGGCTATAATAAACATTTTACGAAAATATTTTGCGCCATTTGTTTTATTTTCTATATCTCTAATAAATCGTATATGAGTATGGCAAAAGTAGTATTAGGTGCGTTGACAATTCATGAATATATTCATATTAGATCGCAATTAAATTTCAACATAATCGCTATTATAGCCGATCGAAGTTGCATATTCATCCAAACTAATTCGGTAAGCATTTGCCATGTATGTATATGGCCTCCACTTTTGCATGCATATGCCAGTTAGGTGCATTATATGCCAACCAAAATTTAGGGCATATGATGTTATATATACGCTTGTTATGCGATTTAATATTTGCTGGGAAGTACTGCTTCATGCGCCTTACTACCCAGTAAACATTAAGTCGTATGAATAGCTATAATTGGAGGCGATATACATACAACCAAGACACATTTGTATGATATATGATGCAGATAACTAGCATATACACACAAAAGTGGAGGCGATATACGTATATGCCATATTTTGTACGCATATAAAGCCGTATATAACGATATGCGATGCTTTTTGGTCTGATATGCGATTTGATACGACAACGTTACCACTCAATCCATCGATGACATGGAAAATCGTGTTTTTGCATTTTATGCGATTTTAGATATATATGATCGATATTTTGATTGATATTTTATGCGATTGTGATTTGATACGAAATTATATGTGACTTATCATGTGCAAAGTTATACGATTTAATGTTTGCTGGGTAGTCTCATACTTCACTCATTCAATTATCACTTGTAAGCATCGACGACTTAAAGAGCACGGTTCATACGGTATATTGCATTAAAATGACACTTACTCCAAAATGTTTTTTGACGTAGGACTACGTCTTTCATTTCTATACCGGGGTGTAAAATCTAAGTTTCGAAAACGAAAGCGTTACGCCGGAGACCGAGATTTTGAGCGTTTATAGCTCCTAAACAACTGAACGAAATGGTATGATAAACATTCATTCGAAAGATAAAATGTCTACGCGTTATATGCTTGTTACTTTTTGATCCAAAAACTTGTTTCAATAAAAATTGCTTTCAAAACCGACTATTGAAATCACCAATCGGTATATAAGCGAGCGCCGCTCGTAAATCCACTCAGTTATAATTGAGCAGCGATTGAGGTACCATCGCAAGAATGAATGGATGTTTCCCTAACACAGACTTCAAAACCATGGAGCCTGGGGAAATCGGCATTGTAAAATAGATGCAAGCAGCGGGTATTTTTGTACTCGTTTGCGCTTTTGCAAATTGGAATAATTCCCTAACACAGACTTCAAAACCATGGAGCCAGGATAAATCGGTATCGTTTGCGTTTCTGCAAAACGGAATGTTTCCCTAACACAGACTTCAAAACCATGGAGCCTGGGGAAATCGGTATGGCAAAATAGATGAAAGCAGCGGGTACTTTTGTACTCGTTTGCGCTTTTGCAAATATGAATGTTTCCCTAACACAGACTTTAAAACCATGGAGCCTGTGGAAATCGGCATGGCAAAATAGATACAAGCAGCGGGTACTTTTGTACTGGTTTGCGTTTTTGCAAACCGAAATGTGTTTTCCCAACCCAGTTTCCGAAACCAATGAGTTGGGAAAATCGGAATTCCAGATCTCGGCAGTACTTTTTATACCCCCATGCATTTTTACACTCCGAAACTATTTGCTTCGATAAGCACTACCATAATGCATGAATTGACCTAAATTAGGATTTGTTTGCAATTGAATTCGTAAATTGTTTCATTCATTCACTAGTTTAATGAATAATTTAATCAATAGTTCTACGCACCGATGATATCGTACCCAATGAGGAACATACGAAATGCGATTATTGCTAAATGAAAAAACACAAATGATTACTAAACCAACGGCAGTCCTACGTCAAGCTTGCGGTTATATCATAGGTATAACCCATCCATGGTTTTTCTCAATATTGTTCAATTTTTTAAACAAAAAATGTTTGTATGCATGCTGAGCGTATGTTATATAGTGTATAGAACGCGTAGCAACGAAAAAGTTCTTCATTCTGGTCAATACGTCTACTGAAGACTGATTACAGTCGTTACAAAAACCCCAATCTTTTAGAAATATTTTTTTTCTCCATTCTTCAGTTTTCTGGAAAATGACAAAAAAAACGAAAAATCGCTAAACAAAAAACCTACATTTTCATCCTATTGGAGGTTCAATCCAATGGTTTTTATCCTACATCACGATGTGTGTTCTTTTATCAAAGTAATACAGTAGAACCCCGATTATCCGCGAAAAAGTTGGGCGAGGCCACCGCGAATAACGAAAATCGCGGATAACATAATAAAAAACCAAAAAATGAGGTGCAAACACGAAAAAAAAAATTCAGCATGAAAATATTATTTATCTACCGTTTTGTCTCATATTCCGAACACTTAAGCTTTGATGGCTATTAAACAGTATCTCGCTACTCAAAATGGCACTCTTTCGTGAAATTAATTTGATTTTTGGATACAATAGAGCCTTCTTTTTCATTTGACTACAATAAAATTAATTTACAAATACATATTCATGGTGAAAAACTAAAAATATGTTTAATCACTTTTGTCTCAAATTCCGAACGCCATTTTTATCACTGACTCATATTCCGAACAGCAAAAATGCTTTTTTTTCAAAAAATCATAACTTTTAAACTACTGGACCAATTCATATGATCGATATCTTGAATTAACGTCAATTAGCTAGTCTTTTTTGAAAAAATGTTATACTTGCATAAAATTGAATGTTGCTTTCGTAATTATTGATTGTATTTGTTTCTTATAGTTCACATGGTTTCGGGACCAAGGGCGCTATATCGGTATCGATACTGAATGTTGAATGTTGTTAAAATGAAGTATATAACCCAAAGAATGTCAGGGTTTTGATTATTAAATTATTTATAACATGAAAGATATGGTAAATTCACATTTAAAAATGCAGTGTTCGTAATTTGAATCATGCGTAGAAACTTGATTCATATTCCGAACACTAATTTTAATGAAGATTTCTGCATAAAATATCTTTTTTTTTTCACTCATTTATTGTAGTTTCATACATTATGTAGCACTTTGAATGAAAACAACAAACAAAATAGTTGAAACAACTACAAAAACTGAAAAATGAACGATGCGTGTTTTTTACGGAATTTGCTAATGCAAACATTTTATCATTGCTTTTGACTGTCACCTTTTTGCAAATATCTAATATTATACCTCAAAGAATTTTTTTTTATTTATTATGTTTTTTATGAAGTGTTCGGAATTTGAGACTATTCGGAATATGAGACAAAACGGTACACAGAAATCATTAAACTATCCATCTGTAATGTCGTGTACGCCAGTGGTCAGGTAATTTGAAAGGCATTTAATTTTATTTTTATTTATTTACTATGACTCTACATCCCATTGAGATTAGATCTGATTCACTACTCTTCTCCAATAAACCCGGTCCATGGCTGCAGTCCTCCAACTCCCGGCTGGGCCGATTCTTGCCAAGTCCTGCTCCACCTGGTCCAACCACCTCGCTCGCTGGGCTCTTGTTCCTACCGGATTAGATGCGAACACCATCTTTGCAGGGCTGCTGTCCGGCAATCTTGCAACATGCCCTGCCCACCGCACTCGTCCAGCCTTGGCGACTTTCTGGATCCTGGGTTCGCTGTACAGTTGCGCCAGTTCGTGGTTCATTTTCCTTCTCCATACTCCGTTTTCCTGTACACCACCGTATATTGTTCTGAGCACTCAGCGTTTGAAAACTCCGAGCGCTTGTGAGTCCCCTTCAAGCATCGTCCATGCTTCGTGCCCATAGAGAACAACCGGTCGAATTAGGGATTTGTACATGGTACACTTCGTACGGGGTCGGAGCTTGTTGGACCTCAAGGATTTGCGGAGCCCATAGTAGGCACGACTTCCATTGACAGTGCGTCTTCGAATTTCAAGGCTGTTGTTGTTATCAGTTGTTATCAACGAGCCAAGGTAGACAAATTCCTCCACCACCTCGAGCTCGTCGCCGTCGATCACAACACTACTACAAAGAAGAACTCTGTTGCGATCAGTCCCTCCAGCTAGCATGTATTTAGTCTTAGACGCATTGATCCCAAGCCCAATCAGCCCTGCTTCGTGTTTCAGTCGGGTATACAAGTCGGCTACCGTCGCATGTGTTCTTCCGATTATGTCCGATTATGTCGTCGGCGAAGCAGATAAACTGACTAGACTTGTTGAAAATCGTGCCCCACATGTTGAAGCCCGCTCTCCGCATAACACCTTCCAGTGCCACGTTGAAGAGCAATTTTGAAATTTGAAAGCCATGAGCATAACAAAAAAGTGAAGGGTGTGTCACATCAAATTGCATCACGGAAAAAACGCTGTAGAAATTCGCCCAGTAGAACGATCCTTTTGAAAATTTTAGACAGTAAAATAAAAACTATTAAACAACTTTTGGCATTTTCTTTTTATTCATACTTCGAGCCCAAGCCCGTATGCTCGCACCTTCCTTTTTACCCCGTCCATAAGGTTCTGTACAACGTCAGGTTGTAGTTATTTTTGAACAGAAATCCACTTTCTCTTTAAGTCCGCCTCCGATTTGACAACTTTTGGGTTCTTTCGGAGGGCCTGCTTCATAATCGCCCAATATTTCTCTATTGGGCGAAGCTCCGGCGCGTTGGGCGGGTTCATTTCCTTTGGCACGAAGGTGACCCCGTTGGCTTCGTACCACTCCAACACGTCCTTTGAATAGTGGCACGAAGCGAGATCCGGCCAGAAGATGGTCGGGCCCTCGTGCTGCTTCAATAGTGGTAGTAAGCGCTTCTGTAGGCACTCCTTAAGGTAAACCTGCCCGTTTACCGTGCCGGTCATCACGAAGGGGGCGCTCCGCTTTCCGCAAGAGCAGATCGCTTGCCACACCATGTACTTTTTGGCAAACTTGGATAGTTTCTGCTTGCGAATCTCCTCCGGAACGCTGAATTTGTCCTCTGCGGAGAAGAACAACAGGCCCGGCAGCTGACGAAAGTCCGCTTTGACGTAGGTTTCGTCGTCCATTACCAGGCAATGCGGCTTAGTCAGCTTTTCGGTGTACAGCTTCCTGGCTCGCGTCTTCCCCACCATGTTTTGCCTTTCGTCGCGGTTAGGAGCCTTCTGATCCTTGTATGTACGCAGGCCCTTCCGCTGGACGAATGAACTTGACAAATTCAACTTATTGGCGACATCCCGGACCGAACTTCTCGGATCATGTCTAAACTGCTTAACTACACGCTTGTGATCTTTTTCACTGACGGAGCATCCATTTTTGCCGTTCTTCACCTTCCGGTCGATGGTTAGGTTCTCGAAGTATCGTTTTAGTACTCTGCTGACCGTGGATTGGACGATTCCCAGCATCTTACCGATGTCCCGATGTGACAACTCCGGATTCTCGAAATGAATGCACAGGATTAATTCACGACGCTCTTTTTCGGTCGACGACATTTTTCCAAATTTACGAAAAATTGACAGTGAAGCATGGCCAACGTGATCTATACACTCTTATCTGATTATAAGCGAAAGCTGAAGATATAATTCCTAAAAATTAAATTTCTACAGCGTTTTTTCCGTGATGCAATTTGATGTGACACACCTTTATTAGCCTATCACTCACTGACACATTTCGGGAAGATCTATAGATTTCCTATAGAACTCGCTCTCGCGAATAATCCGCATCGCAGATCATCCGCTCGCGGATAATCGGGGTTTCACCGTACTTTAGATATGTTTACATATTTTCGCATTCTATTAGGGTTTGTTTTTTTTTTTGTTAGGCAACAAATTTTAATAACTTCTACAAAAGTGAACTGACTTTTATTTAAAAAACGAAAATAAAGCTTATTTTAGGACATTGTCTATGTGACCACCCTTTTTTTTCGATAACGCGTTTTATAAGGCGAACAAAATTCTTCATGCACAACTCTAACATTACGTCTCCGATGCTGTTGAAAATCCGAGTTATGTCTTCTTCAAGTTCCTCCAAATTTTGTGGCTTATTAAGATAGCAACGGTCCTTCACGTACCCCCAAAGGAAGTAATCGACGACGGGAAATGTTGAAATTCTTACCATAAGAGGACAAAATTTTATTAAGGCTTCGGTTGCTCGAGTAATACAATATCACTAAAAATATTCGTTCTTGTAAATTGTACATCTTGACACTAAACACCATCATCGAAATGGGGAATGCAGTGTTACCATCGACGGAGTGAAAAAAATTATAAGGAGCTATTCGATTTTTTTGCGTGAGCGTTTAATCTGGAAGACCCTGTAGACCCTTTAACTCTTTTACGGGTACTGGCAACTACTTTGCCACCAACAAAAAATATTATTTTCGCTGCACTTGGAATATTATTTCAATATTTTACTTAGCCAAAACCTTCTAAAGGTATCTGGCAATATTCCATAATTTTTTTTTGGCTGCTAAAAATGTACGATATTAATTTGGGAGTCATTTTTATGTAACAAAACCACGATTTTAGAGCGCCGGCAGAGAATTCTGTTTAAATTCGTTGAAAATGCAACAAGTTGAAAAGTTTTTCACTGTAAACGTACTATTTAGGATCTACTGTGTAAGATTATGCAGTTTTTTTCAGTAAAATAAATGGTGTACTTGATGAAAAGTTCAAATTATTATTTTTCTTCTATGAAATTCTATATAAAAAAACAGGTTTTTTCGCTGCACTAGAAATATTGTAAATCGCTGAAATAATCAGTATCGCTGCACTAGAAATATTGTTTTGATTTTTGAATAACCAAAGACGCAATAAAGTAAAGTGGTTTTGGGGTTAACGGGCCGTGGCAACTATATTGCCACCAATATTTTCAACTGTTTCAATAGTTATAATTTTTTCAAAGATAAATATTTATTATTCCTCATGTAACGACTATGTTCTCCGACGTTGGAATCGATTCGTTGCCTAGTTTTCACGGCCTTGTAAAGGGTTCAACAAAATTAAAGTTGATAATTTTGTTTAGAGCAACTATGAGTTGAATGAACAATAACTAAGCTATCTTTTTTGACGTAGGACTACGTCTAACCGGAAGATATAGGGGGTGAAATGGAAATCTAGGCACTGAACAAGTAGGAAAAAATGCAAGATTTCGAACGCTTATAACTCGAGCATTCCTCAATAGATCGCAAAGGTTTTTGCATCAATTGATAGGAAATATATCTACGCATCTATCATAACGAATAACATTTCATTTTTCTTGAGATAAATAATTGAATAATTGTGAAATATCAAGCATTGTCAAAATGCACTATGTGCCCATTTTTGATTGGTTCATTTTGTGCTCCTCAAATCGTACCGACCAAAACGGGCAACCAGAGCAGCAGCGAAATAGAATGAAGCACGACTGGAAAGGAAAAAGAAAAAAATGAACGAAACATTGGTCGCAGTCTCACACATGCGTAATTCTCGAGCCAGCCAGTCAGCTTAAAAATCCCCGCTCCGCTGCCGTAACGATCATTCTCATTCAAACCGTACACCACATCGGTTCGCATCACAACACATCAACAAACCAACCCAAGCAGCCATGTCTGGACATGGCAAAGGAGGAAAAGTGAAGGGAAAGGCAAAATCCCGCTCGAACCGTGTTGGTCTGGAGTTTCCCGCAAGGGTAGCTAGGCCGAGCGCGTTAGTACCAGTGTACCAGTCCACCTAGCCGGCGTTATATAGTTTCGGCCGCCGAAGTGATCGAGTTAGCTGGTAAAGCTGCTCGCGACGATAATAAAACCCGCATTCGGAACAGAACACATTCGGTTCGGTGGACATCAAGACAACAGGCAGTTGCAGCGAGTGGCGAGTGGCAAACGCAATCGCAAAACGGCATCAGGTAGCAGAAAAAAAGGTTTGTTCTTTATACACACTGCTTTGGTGCCAAATCCAGAACAAGGCGGCATCGAGGGCGTTCGAAATGGTTTTTTCAAAACCACGAGTACTAAGTTTTCTAAATTGGAACCATTCCATAAAACAAGGCACTTTTCAGGGCCATTAAACCTTCCAAAAAAGAGTTTAGGAAATACAGTTCAATGTTTTCTAAAACATTATCCAAAATAATAATAAAACACAAATTGATTTTTTCATAATTTGTTTGCCAGGATATGATGAGTATGTGAATTTGGCAGTTGTTCTGAGCTTATTGATAGTTGGGGATTTTCCTGATTTTTCAATTTTCACCAATTCGTAAATTGTTTCCAGATTGAAAGTACAGTAATTTACAATTAGTTCGACATTTAGCTAATTGGACGGACATGTAATGCAACTTATTTAGTTGGACATTTTTGTAAACATAGAGATCCAAATTATGACCCCACATTGAAAGTCGACACTGTACCACTGTCATCGCAAATGTTCAATTACAGGTTAAAATCGCCTCCAATGCGACACTGAGTGGCGCTTCGGCACGTCGCATTGAATGTAATTTACTGTACAACATGTCACAAAGCTGGATGGGAAGAAATTTTCCAACTGTGAAAGCTGTGGCGAGTGGCAAACGCAATTGCTAAACAGAAAGGTTTAGCCGAACAAGATGGGGATATCGAGTGATAACAAAACAATAAACTCTTTAGATTGAAGATTATTTTGTGATCCTGAAAAGGACCCTTTTTAGCCTGCATGTGAATCCAACGAGCGAACAAATCGTAATGAATGTATTTTTTTGCCATCGCTCCCTTTTAACGCTCATTCGTTCGTCTCGTTGGACTCGCCCCTCTGGCTGAGTCTGCCGATTTGTCTCTATCCTGTGAGTGTGTACCGCTAGAGTATAAAACACGCGGACCCCAGAAAAATATCTTATTTTCTTTCAAACCGTAAACCCGTGTGGTTGTACGGCATCGGCATCGTGGACGTAACAAAGGAGGACAAGTTAAGGGAAAGGCAAAGTCTCACTCGAACCGTGCAGGTCTCCAGTTCCCTGTTGGTCGCATTCACTGATTGCTCCGCAAGGGTAACTAGGCCGAACGGATTGGTGCCGGAGCACCAGTATACCTAACAGCGATTATGCAAACAAGTCTCGGACGTCGGAGTGCTCAAGTTGGCTTGCAAAGCTGCTCACGACAATCAGAAAACCCGCATCAAGAACAGAGCAGCTTCGGTTCGGCGCTCATCAAGGCAACAATTAGTTTCAGTGAGTGGCAAAGTGTTTCTCCGGCACGTCGCATTAAATGTAATTTACTGAACAACATGTCACAAGCTGGATGGGAAGAAATTTTCCAACTGTGAAAGCTGTGGCGAGTGGCAAACGCAATAGCTAAACAAGAAGGTTTAACCGAACAAGATGGGAATATCGAGTGATAACAAAAACACAACACCAAAGGTTCTTTTCAGAACCATCAACATGTTCATAAAGAGTAAACAGTAAACATAATCCATGGTAGGTATTCACGTAGGAGAAGAAAACAAAACAATATATTTAAAATATATATTTAACAAAAGCTGTCCCCTTTGTATAGTCCTACGTCA
The DNA here is from genome assembly GCF_029784135.1 of Toxorhynchites rutilus septentrionalis. Classification (NCBI taxonomy): domain Eukaryota; kingdom Metazoa; phylum Arthropoda; class Insecta; order Diptera; family Culicidae; genus Toxorhynchites; species Toxorhynchites rutilus. Next base: position 286,220,576 of record NC_073746.1, on the reverse strand, counting down.
CTCCGGTTATGTCCCCGACATTACCCACCCGTCTTTTTTGCCCAATCCTAACCATATGGTTGCTTTCCAAAGCCATGAAAAATTATCAAAGTTGCTGTTCGGTTTTTTGAACACTTGGCATAGAATGGATTAATTTAACTCCAATCCGTTCGATCACATATAACGACTTTTGTTTGATTCCTATTACGCTCTTATCTGTTTCGTAGCTAGAGAACCATCCCAAAAAAAAACGCATGAACCCTCACAACAGCGCTAGAACTAAATTTCGATCTAACCAAATCTCTTTTATCAATTCATGAATTGTCATATCACATAGTAGAACCCGACATATTGAGCAAAACATATATGCAGAATTTTCATGAAACGGCCCCGAGCCAAAAATATCTCCCCTAAGCCTTAAAAATCCGCTCCCAAACCGAAAGTACAATGGTAAGAAGAAAATTTCCCCAGTTGGTGGAAATAAACTCCTAATCTAATCGCCCAGCTGTTATATACGGAGCAGTGAATTGTATTCTATTCAACTACAAAGTTTCTAAATAATTCAGTGCTCAAGTATACTCTCGCACTCGCACAAGGCAGCGATATGATCTGATAGAAGATGTGAAAACTCGTGTGTGATATACAGATTATTCGCATTCGCATTATATACGCACATCCGATTCCACAGCTTCCTTTCATTCGTACAATAGCATCCGTCCTTTCTTCCTCTCGCATCAACAACCCAACTATGGGACATCAACCGATAACATACAATTTCCTTCCGAATTCTTCACCAGACGCACCGTTTGTGTGGGTATGAAGATATGTATATGCACACAGTTTTGTCGCAAATAGGGATTAGCTCTAATGCGTATTGGGATTTGCATAACGGATCCGTATCCTGACACAGTTGCTTGTGATGTTCCTATCGCTGTTCGTGTTATTTTCCTTAATAAACAACCCATCCATCCTGCAGACACTAGTCAGCAATAAACTTATGTTTTGCCTTGGGATGAACTGACTGCTTTTATTTTCATTGATATGATGCGTTGAGAGTCTGAGCGTGACTTATTGTTGTTTTGTTTGCTACCAGCTTTTCACTCTGGCCAGTACGTCCTGACTAAGGACCTTTTGAAGATTTTTTTTATAATACGACTTAAGGTGTTCATGCACTGTTTGACCAAAGTCAAATGTTAGTTTGGGGAAGAAGAAATCCATTATTTTCTCGGTAGACGGCTGAAGTGATCCATATCTCGTATAGTATCGAAAAATGTATTTGTCAAGGTCACATTTCGCACTACATAAAAATTCTTCTGCTGTTTTTTGTTTGTTACATTCAGTTGTGAGTTACAAGGTATTATTATGGAAGTTAACAGAAAGAAAAATCGGTACATTTCACCGTTTTTCTTTGATAAAGGCGAAAATGCAAGCAAGATCGCTGAAATTGTGAATGGTGGTTATGGTGCCGATACTGTAACAGCTTATTACGTGTAATTTTGGTTTCATCGATTCCGTTCAGGCATTTGTGCATGTTGAAGATGCACCTCGCACAAGCATGCCCGATCAACACCTAAAAACATGATGGATCGAATTTCAATCTGCGAATCCTTGGCCAAACGTAATAATAATAAAATCAACCAATTTCTTGAACGGATGGGACTGGGGATGATAAATGGGTCACATACGACAATATTGTACGAAAACGACCGTGGTCAAAGCGTGGTGATGCAGCTCAAATGGTGGCCAAACCAGGACTTCCGGCCAGCAAGATTCTACTGTGTATTTGGTGGGACTTGAAAGAAATCGTTTATTATGAGTTGCTTTCGTATGGTCAAACACTTAAGTCAGATCTCTACCAACGACCAGTATTATTCCACCAAACAGTGGGAGGGGAGTTGTTCCTTCAGGACCACTCGTAGGCCACTCAAGCCTGTAGTGATTCGCCAAAAACTTCGGGAGCTTGGTTGGGAAGTTTTAATACCATATAGTCCAGACTTCGCACCAAGCGAGTGTCATAGGAATCACGAGAATATTGTGAAAAGCGTTTACTGTGTGATGTGATCATGCGAACGCGAAGTATCGAAAACTGAACGAAACGAAAATCTGACATTCTCATTCAGATTCTCGGATTTTCGGAAGAAATAAACATATCTTTAGCTTAGTATATCTCAAATATTCCTATGAACGTTTCATATGGATACAAAAACTCTTTAGGATTCGTTCCTATGAACTTCCTGGGTTATTATTTCAAATAATCAAAACTAAGTACGGATCGGACTCGGTTATCCGAAGTATTGATTTTTTTCACTCCGGATAATCGAATCATAAAAAACCAAAATCTCTCGGTAAACGTGAAATAACAAATATTCGCTCTGTCGAAATAATTTTGATTTTTTGATCCTCGAAAATCTTCCAAGGGGGAGCAAAGGAAATTCGGAAAATCTAATTTTTTTTTCGATGCCAAATGACTTAAAAATGCAAAATCTCGAAAAAAAAATGTGGCTGAAAATTGATCTTCTGAGACTTAGACCGAGTGGCCAAAAAATCAAAACTTTGAGTGCTTTGAGGCACCCCTAAATCATGTCCGATTAAGCTGAAATTTTGCACAGGTCATTTCTTTGGACCAAAAAATGTACATGATCGGTTCTTGGAATTCGATTTTTTTTTTTTTATTCCTGCATTGACACTCAGGACCAGAAGGTCGATTTTCGGCCAATTTTTTTTTTCGATATGACACCAGATCTCGACGTTCATATGCATACGACAATAGCCGAATAAGATGCGAATATAAATACAGGTCGGACTTGATTATATACATTTTTGGACTCGATTATACAGTTTAAAAAAAAATATTATTTATATATTTCAAATGACTTATTTCAAGCGAAACTGAAATATGTCAACGTTAAAGTGAAAGTTAGTTGGCTTTTGTGAGTACAGTGGAGTAAAAATCATTAGCTAAATTAAAAAAGATAGAAGTTGGGTGTCGAAGAACGAATTGTAGAGCGGTTAGAAGGCTTCAATTTGGTTGATAGAAACATTGAAGTTTATTATGAATTTTTTGGATAAAATTAAGAATAACACCCTGAAAACCACAAACTTTTTTTTAAATTATGTTTTTTACTTCTAAAATGTTACTTAAATCCACTAACTTAGAAGTTTCACCACTTCCTGTATAAAATATTCTTATCTTTCAAATGGAAGCAACAGAATTGTCCTACATAGCGTAATTTTTAATTAGACCCAGTTTAAGGCAAACGGAGCCCGAAACAGAAAACAAATCAATAACTCTGTCATTGTTGAAATTCGAACATATGCGTAGAAGTATTTTATTCATCGAGTATGATCCAAGTAAGTAAGTTATTTTATGACTTTAAGGGGATGATACAAAAATTAAATTCTTCTGCAATATTCAAAAAACAAAAAATATATGTTTTGAAAACAAACAAGAAAAAAAAACTGTTCTGACTCGATTGTATACAGGATTCGATTATATACGGTGAAAAGAAATCGGAATATAATCGAGCCCGCGCTGTATTATATTTGTTCAAACCAATTCGCAAGCATTTGCCACGTATGTACATCGCCTCCCCTTTTCGATGTATATGCTAGTTAGACGCATCATATACCACTCAAAATATATGGTATATGATGATGTTTATACGCTAGTTCTACGATTTAATGTTTGCTGGGTTGTCTTCTTGCGGCACTCTATTCTGACTCTTTTCAATGTTTAGCAGATGTCCTGGTGAAAACAGTTGAACTTTCCTGCGGCATCCCGTTTCCTCAGTGAATCCTTGTTGTAGACACAAGAAAGAGGACGAATTCTGTTTGCCTCAATGGTTTTGGCTGGTCTTCCACTACCTTGCTTGCGAGTAATTATTGGAGTTCTGAGGACATGATGAATAGTCAAAGCCGCAGATTTCTGTGCAGTTCATAGAACTGTACAACGCGGTCGAAAAATAATTCTTGTTTCGACAGCATTTTGAAAAAAAAACTGAGCAAGCATAAACAACTGAGCAAGCATAAACAATTCATTGGTTCGACAACTCGCAAGCAGATCGGACAAGTTATTAATCGATCCAACAAAGGTGTTTTTTCACATCGAATAATAGTGTGCTTTTTCATCGGTTGCGCTTGCGAGTGTAGCGAAATTTAAAGTGGTGCGCGCTGAGGATCCAAATCAGACACATTCATCACACACGCCACACAGCCGCGGCAAGTAGAAATTTATTTTTCTTTTGTTTCCCTATCATTCCTTCTTCCTTCTGTGCACGATATACACCATTGTTCAACTTTGTGTTAACCTAAGATAAGATCAGACAATAGGGGGTCTTTTACGGACCAAATTTCTGTGAGATACGGACCAAATTTCTGTCAGTCGTTCTGATTTCTGATTGGTCGATTTCGATAAATTTTGTAAACAAAGTCGATTTTTCCAGTGCTGCCAATAAAAATAAATTACGTTGGGTTTGTATTGAATTTAGAAAAAAAAATGAATTTAATTGATATTACGATACTTAGTTTAGAGGAAATGTGAAGGAATTGTAATTCCTTCTCGATGTTCAACACCTTTAGCGCTTCCAGAAGTGTCTTCGGGATAATTCCAGTTCCAGAGAGAACGACTGGAACAATTCTTGGGACCTCCCTTAGCCCCCACAGTTCCTTGAGCTCCACGGCCAATGGTCGGTACTTGCAGATTTTGCGACCGTGGGTCTCCTCCAGATTCTGGTTCAGTGGAATAGCGACATCGATGATGGTGACTTTGCGGTCGCTCTTGTCGTAAACCATTATATCTGGGCGGTTGTGGTGGATCGAGAGGTCGGTCAGAACAGTGCGATCCCAGTACAGCTTGAAACGGTCATTTTCCAGGACAGGTGCAGGCAGGTACCGGTAGTTTGGTACGTTGTCTTCCAGTAGAGCACATTGGAGCGCCAGTTGTCGATGAACAATACGGGCCACGTTGTTGTGGCGCTCGGTGTAGGCTGCGTTGGCCAAAACGGGACAGCCTCCCATAATGTGCTCTATGTTTTCACCTGGTTGATGGCACATCCGGCAAATGTCATCAACGTCTTGATGCCAGACGTACCGCCTGCAGTTTCTCGTCGGCATTATCCTGTCCTGGATGGCTATCATGTCGGCTTCTACTACTGAAGAGAGTTCACCACGCGTTAGCCACAGATTAGATGCGGCCTTGTCGACGTGTGGCCGGTCCAGTTGATGGGGGTGGGCACCATGCACTGCCTTCTGCTTCCAAGCTGCAATCTTCTCCTCCACTGTCTGCAGATTGCAGTTGAGTTGGTACTCCGCTTGCGCCAAGTGCAGAGCGCTGTATCCTCTGTCGGCGGCGCAGACAGCCCGGTATAGCGCGTTTTGGTTGGCGCGTTCTGCGAAGTACTCGCGCAGTTGTCGTACCTGGGCAACACACAGTGCAGAAATGTCGACGATTCCAAGTCCCCCTTCTTTGCGTGGTAGTGAAACTCTCTCCAGTGCCGATTGAGGATGGTGCATTCCGGCCTCTTTGAATGCTTTCCTCATCCTCCTCTCAAGGTCCTCTAGGTTAGTTTTGCTCCATTTGACTACACCAAAACTGAAGGTCAGCAGGGGAACCGCGAATGTTTTGATCGCGCGTACCTTGTTCCCCGCGTTGAGGAAAGTCCTCAGGACACAGTTCACTCGACTCAAGAACTTGTCTCGCAGCTCCGTCTTGATGTCGGAGTGGCGAATCCCGGTGAGCTGTCGGAATCCAAGATATTTATAGGATTCGCCACGAACCATGTCTCTTATAAACTCGCCGTCATAGACCTCGTAGCCTCCGGATTCGGTAAGTTGTCCTTTCAGCAGGTGGACACAGCGACACTTGTCGAGGCCGAACTCCATACAGATGTCCCTGCTTATGTCTTCGACAACCCGGATAGCTACACCTAGACGCTGACGTGAATCAGCGTAGACCTTGAGATCGTCCATGTAAAAGGTATGGGTCACTTCTTCGTGGGCGCCGTCGCCATACCTTATTTTATAGCCATGACCGTTTCTATTGAGCGTCCTACTGAGGGGGTTCAGTGCCAGACAAAACCAAAGCGGGCTGAAAGAGTCGCCTTGGAATATCCCCCTCTTTATCTGCAGCGTTCTAGACTGCAACACATTTTCCCCATCACTGAGGTGCAGAGACGTACTCCACTGCCTCATCGCATGCTGCAGGAACCTAACGACGACGGGATCAATTTTGTAGAGCTCCAATACCCGGACGAGAAACGAGTGAGGTATGGAGTCATAAGCCTTCCTGTAATCGATGTAGGCCATACTTAGGTTCCGCTGGTTATATACCGCCTGGCCGACTATGGCTGCGTCGATGATGGCCTGGTCTTTGCAGCCATGCGTATTTTTCCTGCATCCTTTCTGCTCTTCTGCGATGATGTGATGCTGTTCGCAGTGAGCAGAAACTTTGGCGGTAATTATGCTGCTCAGTATTTTGTACAGACTCGATAGGCACGTTATCGGTCTGTACTTTGATGGGTTCAATGTGTTGCTGTCTTTCGGGAGGAGGAAGGTGACGCCACGGGTGGCGAATTCAGGAAGGTTGTGTGGGTCACGTAGCACCTTGTTGAAGCACTCAGCTATCTTTGGATGTGCGACGGTCAGCTTCTTGTGCCAAAAGTTCTGGACACCATCGGGGCCCGGTGCTGCCCAGTTCCTCAGGTACCGCGAGGCTTCGCGGACATCGTTCTCTCCGACGATGATAGCTGGCATCTCTCCAATTTCACCACAACTCTCCTCCTCCCGTCTTAACCACATTTGCCCGTCGCGATGTTCTACTGGGGTCTCCCAAATACCAGCCCAGAAGTTCGTCACATCGCTAATATCTGGCAAACCTTCGCGGTAGTCGGGCTTCTCGTCGCTAATGTGGTCGTAGAACGCTTTTTCGTTATCTCTGAACATCCGATTTTGTTCCTGGCGCTTTGCAGAGTCAGAGTAACGTTTCAGCCGTTTAGTTAGGACGCTCAATTGCTGTACCAGTGTGTCGAGTTTTTCCGTCAGCTGGTGAGCTCCCAGCTGGCGAAGTTCAGTAGGCCGCACGATCACAGCAACTTGGCGACATAATTTCGCCGATCTGCTGCCTCTTTTGTACGCCATCAGTCTTCCAATTGCGGCGCGCTTGTTTAGGATCCGTTGCTCCAATCTCCTTCGCCATGGAGGCTCACGCCTTTCACGGAGATGTTGGAGCAGTCCGCCTCTTGGCCTAATACGGTATCCTAAACTTTTGGCGGTCGCCACAGCAGCACAGTAAACTTTCAGTTGCAGCTCCTCCATGTTCTCAGCATCAACCAAGTGCAGCGGAAGAACGTGCTCGTTCATGAGCTTTACTGCACTTGTCAGCCTGCGGGAATGCTGCAACTTCGGGATCCTGGGGCGCGACAAAGGGTCCGTGTCGCGGAACTGTGAGATCGCCTCGTCGTAATGGAAGACCAGATCGCGTAGTAGTTGTTGATCTGGCTGTGGATCTTCCGGCTCAGGGGGTTGTTGTACTGTGGCCTCCACTGGTGCTGATTCGCGTGCCCCACTCGCGAATGAATTGCTCAGCCGTACTGAACTTCGTCTCGACACATCGCTTGCTCTGCTTGTTCTGGAGCTTAGTTCTCTCTGCACCTGCTGCTTGATCTCGTCGACTTGCGTTTGGGAGAGCATATTGTTGCGTACAATCGCTCTACGCCTCGCGTTCATCGCGTTTTGGTCAAGCCTCCCGACGAACTCTGGATACGCTTCCTCGAACATTGCGAGTATTCGAGGGCGACCGCTCATGTCCGTCTCCAAAGCAGTGCAGATGTAATAGGCGCGGATCACGAATTCATTCATTTCATGTGTCCACATGATCCGTCGCCTAGTAGTACCCACAAGTGTGGACGACTGTCGTCTGACAGTCGCAACACGCCTCGTAGGCGCAGCGTTTCGTTGGTGATGTCGATGGCTGCTGTTTCCGTGTGGCGGTAGCTCTTCGGGTTGAACCCGGCTGGTGGCCCGCTCTTGCACATCGCCCTCCAGCCGCTGGCCGCTCGCTCTTACGCCCGTTCCAGGACCAGCTCCAGTTCGGGGACCCTCCTCGGGCGATCGCATTCTGAGTATTCTTCGTGTACGTAGCTCCATTTTCTGGGTGTATCTCCTTTGCCCGGGAGACAGCGGGTTGGCAAGGCCTCCATGACCCGGGAGGCCTTCCCCGGGAGAGATATAGCGCTCTGACTCGCTCGCACCCCCTCACTTAGCCACTTTCGACACCCGTTCTCGGAGCCAAGACCAGGTGTGTGTTTCCAGTTCACGCCCGATCTAAAAATGTCGTCATATGATCTTCGTGGAGGCGTGAGATAGGAACATTTGAGACCAACAGGTAGGCTCCTACCCTAGTGTTGATCCCCATTTGAGAACCAAATTTGTTATTTTTATGTTTTTTGTTTTTATGTTTTTATATTTTATGTTTTTTCTTGAAAGCTGAGGATTTATTACATAACATATCTCAATATCAGATAGGCTTTTTTGTGTTTTTGAGTGACTTTTCAAAGTTAACCGGTCGTCCGTAAAATCATTTTTCCACTCTTATCCAAAAATAATTTTTTGCAAAAATTTATTACATTTGAACTACTGAACTGATTGAGATGATCGACATATTAAATTGAAGCCAATAAGCCAATCTTTTTTGAAAAAATATCACACTTACCGGAAAGATAGGATTCTAGTCGCATAGGTCTAGTCTAGTCACATAAGAATATTGAACGAAGACTTAAAACATGTTAAATTTACAAAATAATGACTCTAAAACGAAAAAAACACCTCTCTAGAACCCTCTTTCCAAGTTCAATACTTTTTTCAATATTTTTTCTATTAAAAATCTACCTCATTGGCTTCAATTAGATTTATTGATCATCTGAATCGGTTCAGAGGTTCAAAAGTTATGATTTTTTGAAAAAGTCATTTTTGGGAAAAAGTGGAAAAAATGAGTTTTCGGACAACACTAAAATGGAAATGGACATAAGTTTAGTTTAATAATAATCTATTTGGTTTCTGATACTAATATATTTTATTTCTACCCTGCCATGCTCCTGCTATAAAATTTTCGTTTCCTTGTTTTTTTGTTTTCTCCGCTTTTTAAACGAAAAGATATAAATTTTTTTATAATGTCATTCCTTGTTTTTTCACAATGGAATAAAGTGGATGGCAAAACATACATTTCTCCTGCCATTTTCTTCGGCAAATCAGCTTCGTTAGGTTCCAAATGCGATTTCATATTTCGGAATAGAATTTCCATTGCTAAGAAGAAATTAAAAGTCTCATCATTCACTATGCACATGGGAGAGTTAGAAGCTGTAGCTCGCAAATATGAAAAAAGAGACGGTTGATACAATCTAGGTTGTGTTTTGCTGACTACCAATCTCTTGTTACACTGCTGACATGTTCTTTCCCGCTGAATAATTTTTTTGATGATGAAACCAGCTATATAGAACAACGAATTTTGTTCTGTTCTGTCGAGAAAAGTTTTCGCTTCATCGACGGTGTACTCATAGTCGAATTCAATATTCATATCATCCACATTATCACTAGAATTAGATGAAGCTGAAATTCGATATGATGTCGATGCTGCTTCATTGTCCATCAATTTCTGGGCTGAACATTCTTCACGCCGCTTTGATAGCAAATCTATCAATCCAATAAGATGTTGTTGTGTATCGGCTGTATACGAAGCATTCGGTACTACGGTCATGTATTGCGAAAGAGTCACAATTTTCAAGTTATTGCTGAATTGCAATGGAGTTGGGCGTCGTTGCTTTGCACGAATCAATGAGAAAAGACTCTCCAGACAATCTTGGACGAACCGCGATGTAAATATTTGTGGGTGTCCTTCATGCAAAAGCCGATCTGTCAACCTCACAATTGCATTCGTGCAAACGATTACACTTGTTTGCCATGGTTTCCAATGTCCGTGTCCTACTTGGAGATCATACATTAACCGCACCATGGTCTTCAGATGAGCGATATCCTCGTCATATTTCATAGGATCATTCAAACAAAATACTTTTGACGTAGGACTACGTCTAACCGGAAGATATAGGAGGTAAAATGGAAATCTAGGCACTGAACAAGTAGGAAAAAATGCAAGATTTGGAACGCTTATAACTCGAGCATTTCTCAATAGATCGCAAAGGTTTTTGCATCAATTGATAGGAAATATATCTACGCATCTATCATAACGAATAACATTTCATTTTTCTTGAGAAAAATAATTGAATAATTGTGAAATATCAAGCATTGTCAAAATGCACTATGTGCCCATTTTTGATTGGTCCATTTTGTGCTCCTCATATCGTACCGACCAAAACGGGCAACCAGAGCAGCAGCGAAATAGAATGAAGCACGATTGGAAAGGAAAAAGAAAAAATGAACGAAACATTGGTCGCAGTCTCACACATGCGTAATTCTCGAGCCAGCCAGTCAGCTTAAAAATCCCCGCTCCGCTGCCGTAACGATCATTCTTTGTGTGGACACCGACTGGACAACATCGTTGCTGGACGAGCTGGACGGCGAGGGATCGAGTGCCTTTCTCAAGGCAAGAGGGCGGAGGTGGTAGCGCTGGAGTAGAGTAGAGTAGAGTTTTCAAAGGGCCTTTCTCAAGGCTAGAGACGAATGAACTGCAAAAGTTTAAAGTCTCTATAATACAATACCTTCCTTCCTTCCGTAACGTTCATTCTCATTCAAACCGTACACCACATCGGTTCGCATCACAACACATCAACAAACCAACCCAAGCAGCCATGTCTGGACATGGTAAAGGAGGAAAAGTTAAGGGAAAGGCAAAATCCCGCTCGAACCGTGTTGATCTGGAGTTCCCCGCAAGGGTAGCTAGGCCGAGCGCGTTAGTACCAGTGCACCAGTCCACCTAGCCGGCGTTATATAGTTTCGGCCGCTGAAGTGATCGGAACAGAACACATTCGGTTCGGTGGACATCAAGACAACAGGCAGTTGCAGCGAGTGGCGAGTGGCAAACGCAATCGCAAAACGGCATCAGGTAGCAGAAGAAAAAAGTTTGTTCTTTATACAAACTGCTTTGGTGGCAAATCCAGAACAAAGCGGCATCGAGGGCGTTCGAAATGGTTTTTTTCAAAACCACGAGTACTAAGTTTTCTAAATTGGAACCATTCCATAAAACAAGGCGCTTTTCAGGGCCATTAAACCTTCCAAAAAAGAGTTTAGGAAATACAGTTCAATGCTTTCTAAAACATTATCCAAAACAATAATAAAACACAAATTGATTTTTTCATAATTTGTTTGCCAGGATATGATGAGTATGTGAATTTGGCAGTTGTTCTGAGCTTATTGATTTTCAACAATTCTTAAATTGCGCTAGAGTATAAAACACGCGGACCCCAAAAAAATATCTTATTTTCTTTCAAACCGTAAACCCGTGTGGTTGTACGGCATCGGCATCGTGGACGTAACAAAGGAGGACAAGTTAAGGGAAAGGCAAAGTCTCACTCGAACCGTGCAGATCTCCAGTTCCCTGTTGGCCGCATTCACTGATTGCTCCGCAAGGGTAACTAGGCCGAACGGATTGGTGCCGGAGCACCAGTATTCCTAACAGCGATTATAGAGTTTCGGCCGTCGGAGTGCTCGAGTTGGCTTGCAAAGCTGCTCATGACAATCAGAAAACACGCATCAAGAACAGAGCAGCTTCGGTTCGGCAAGGCAACAATTAGTTTCAGTGAGTGGCAAAGTCGCATTAAATGTAATTTACTGAACAATATGTCACAAGCTGGATGGGAAGAAATTTTCCAACTGTGAAAGCTGTGGCGAGTGGCAAACGCAATAGCTAAACAGGAAGGTTTAACCGAACAAGATGGGAATATCGAGTGATAACAAAAACACAACACCAAAGGTTCTTTTGAGAACCATCAACATATTCATAAAGAGTAAACAGTAAACTAATCCATTTTTCAGGTAGATAGGTAGGTATTCACGTAGGAGAAGAAAATAAAACAATATATTTAAAATATATATTTAACAAAAGCTGTCCCCTTTGTATAGTCCTACGTCACTCCGGTTATGTCCCCGACATTACCCACCCGTCTTTTTCTTCTGCCCTATTATTGATAAGCTCGAACCATCGAGCAAAGTCTTCTATGAAGCATGCGGTAGTAAGAAGCTCCGGTAATTCTCGTATTTCCGCATGAAACTTCAATGCTGCAGCCACCGTCCTGTTGCAATATTTTGTTGCGTTGCATACTTTCATTTTATCTATTGAAGATGTTCTGTTGTCAAAGCACACATCCGAGGCCGTTAGTCTGTGACAAAGCCGCAACGTGTTGTTTATTTCGGAGTTCACGATTGTGGTTAAATGGTCTCGATGAACAATATTGGATGTTAGCTTTTTTTCACGAACATACCAATCCGGAACTTTCAGGTAGACATTGTTCAACCAGCCATGTACTGTATTTTTAAATACGTGTACGGGATCGGGTATGATCTCTAGCATTCTGTTCTCAGCGTTTGGATGAGGTATCGCAGCATTTAATGTCTCATTTTTGCGACGAATATCGATCCCCAAATCCTTCCACATGCGCTGGTTTTCGGACCCGGAATCTGTTGTTATAAAATGGACACGCAAACTGATTCCCTCTGCTCTTGAAACTGCAGACAATACAGCATTCTTCAAAAACTCTTTTTGTATAGAGTTGCCGGTGTACTCGAAAGCAACCACCTGTTTCCAGCGCGCTGCGATTCCAACTAGCATGAATACCAAAGCTTTACAGGCTAAAGTTTGGGACATAGGAAGCGTTGTTGTTCCAACAAACTGCTTCGTATTTTGGCAAAACTCATTTGCCTCGTCTATGCTCATTTCGTCTAGAACCAATCCGCAGTCCTTTTCTTCAACCGACATTGTGGAGACTTTATGTTGTAGCAGCTCGAATATATCTTCAAGAATACCTACAAAATATCATTTCATATATTAACATGCGATGAGACATATGATTATAATTACATACCAGGACTGAAACGAACTCCTTCAATTTGGCGTAGTAGAGTCCTCGTGGATGGGAACGGGAAGCCTTTTTGAATAAGCTTGTCGTATCCACCTTGACATGCAAACCGAATTTGTAAATTTTCCGTAATCGTTTCATTGGACCAACGTTTCACTTTTTTAACCTCTCCTGTTAATAGCTTAATTTGATCTTCTCTGAAAAGCTTCTTCAAGGGTTGTTTTCCACGAATTCTCGAGGTCAGATATCCGCATTTTTTCTTCCATTGTTTTACAATTCTATTAACGGTTACATCAATATAAAATATTAGAAAATAACATATTTTTTGACACACTACCTTTTCAGCTTGGAAATTTGATGTTTCAAACGAAATATTTCTTCCTGTAGTTGTTTATCTCCTTCATATACGTCAACCAAATCATAATTGTTCTCAATACTTTGTATCTCTTCCCATTCCTCATTCGCGGATGCAGCTAAGGTCGGAATTTTCGTAACTCCATTTTCATTGTATTTCCCATCAACAAAATGAGCCTGTATATATACTAGTATTAGGATATGTTTTAGAATTAGTTTTTAATACTTACGCTACATATTCTTGTGCTTGATTTGATTTCAAAGAATGGAACTTCTAATTCACTGTTCACACAAAATCGAATCCATTCTTTCCGAATATTTTTGTCTTGAGGGAACCGATAAAATTTATACTCAGGATGAGTATCCGTCCTTCGCTCACAATTTAAGGCTTTACACTTCATTTTTATTTTTGAATTACGTTTTGTATGAATAAAATGGCTTCCTAACGTTGTTTTGGTTGTATTCCTGCTCATATAATAAGATAGAATGTTTTGGTTCAGACAATGAGAATCTGCATAACGCTGTAACGGTTGTCAGATTAGATTTATTTGCTAAAAAAAAATCCCAAATTTGTTTTGGAAACGATTATATTATAGATATGGGTATTTAAAAGACTTATTTAATCCTTTTAAAGCATATTTTTGAGATTGTCTATTCGAAAATATGCAATAATCATTGAATTCGCACCAACCAAATGTTACGATTCATTAAAATAGAAATTTGAAAAATCCGATATTTTATAATATTTGGCAGCTCTGGCATCTTCATGTCATGGCTTCGTTTTTGGACGACGAAGAAGAGTAAGAAGCCAGTTGTCTGGTCTTGTCTTAGGTGTTAACCAAATCGGCAAACGTTGGCATTAGGGGTGATCATTATTTCTTATATACCGTTAAATTTTTATTGGAACTTTCTTCATTTTAGCATTTTATTTGACATAAAATAAATCATAACCTTATAAAAAAAATTTTTTTTCACTCATTTATTTATTTTGAATCATTATATTCTGTTCATATCGAACAGTTGACCGATTTTTTTTATATGGCTGAGGGCGGGAAGGATCCCCCATCGACGCCATTGAATATTTCCGATACCGATCCTCCTCCTGAAGAGCAGGAAGATGAAGCAGAAGTTGAGGAAGAAACTTCTGTATATGAAGTTGGAAGTTCCGAAGATGAGGACATTGACGAAAAACAGGATTTTCGTCCAAAAGAATACCATGAAGGCTCCAAAGGCCCATTCATTGTATACTTTAGACGAAAATCTAAACCTCTCAATGTCATTCGTATCTCGAAGGAACTTACTCAGAAGTTTTCTGCAGTTACCGAGATTACACGGATGGGGCCAGACAAACTACGAGTTGTCGTCTCAAGCAGGACCCAAGCGAACGAAATCACGCGCTGCGACCTCTTTGCGATTGAGTATCGCGTATACGTGCCCTGTTGCAACGTCGAAATAGACGGCGTAATAACCGAAAAGGGTTTGACTCGAAAAGAGATTATCGATGGTGTCGGTCGCTTCAAGAACTCTTCACTAAAAACTGTGAAGATTCTTGCATGCGATCGACTGAAATCTGTGTCACAAAAAAATGACAAAAGGGTTCTCAATCGGACAAACTCTTTTCGTGTGACTTTTGAGGGATCCGCCCTTCCAAACTATGTTGCAATAGGTGCACTTCGTTTACCTGTTCGGTTGTTTGTACCCCGGGTAATGAAATGCAACAAATGTATGCAACTCGGTCACACGGCCGCCTATTGTTGCAATAAAAAACGTTGCGCAGATTGTGGAGACAGCCATGATGAGAATCCTTGCGCGAAAGAGCACAAGTGTCTTCATTGCGGCGGGACCCCTCATGATCTTATCCAATGCCCGGTGTACAAACAACGAGGGGAGAAAATCAAGCGTTCCTTAAAGGAACGTTCCAAGCGGACTTATGCAGAAATGCTTAAGAATTCCGTACCAACGAATCAGGACAATCCCTACTCCATTCTGCAGAACGACGAGCCTGTTGCTGACGCTCCCAATGCAGGAAGTTCCGGTACATCGCAGGGTGCCGTCAGGAAAAGAAAAATTACTTCTTTTCCATCACTCCCCAGAAAGACGACCGAAACTTTCCAAGTTGGAATGAAAACTCGAATTGAACGTGCTGAGAATAGACCGAAGCAAGTACCTCCTGGTTTAAGCGGTTCTTCTACGCACCAGGGGTCCTCAGCACTTCCCGGAGCAGCACCCACCCCGTCTGTTCCATTTTCGCGGTCGAGGCAACAGCCACAATCTGGTTTGCTTGCGCTTTCTGACCTGGTGGACAACATTTTAAATGCTTTAAATATAAATGACCCTCTTAAAAGCATAGTATTATGTTTGCTTCCGATTGTGAGAAGATTTTTGAAAGAAAAATGTGTTTTTTTAGCAGCGTTCATTTCCCTCGATGCCTAATTCAGTGCAAGAGGTCAAGGATTTGACCACTGTAATACAGTGGAATTGCAGAAGCATCATCCCTAAACTAGATCAATTTAAATTTTTAGTTCATAGTTCTAACTGTGATGTATTTTCCCTCTGTGAAACATGGCTTTCTTCAGCCGACGAGCTGAATTTCCACGATTTCAACATTATTCGCCTCGATCGAAATGACTCGTTTGGTGGCGTACTATTGGGGATCAAAAAATGTCACTCCTTCTATAGTCACTCTCCCATCGATGACAGGCATTGAAGTTGTCGCTTGCCAGACACAAATCAATGGCAAAGACTTCTGCATTGCCACGATATATATTCCTCCAAGAACCATGGTCGGCCGCCATCAGTTTTTTGATATCATCGAGGCATTGCCGGAGCCGCGGCTAATCTTAGGTGACCTCAACTCCCATGGAACAGCATGGGGGTCACACTACGATGACAGCCGTGCCACGTTGATTTATGATCTGTGCGACAACTTCAACATGACAGTTTTAAATACAGGGGAAGCAACTAGGATAGCCAACCCTCCTGCACGGGCAAGTATGCTAGACATATCACTTTGCTCTTCTTCGTTATCCCTGGATTGCACGTGGAAGGTAATCCAAGATCCCCACGGTAGTGATCACCTGCCAATAATTTTATCGATCGCCAATGAATCAGGTTCTCGTGAGTCAGCCGATATTGCGTATGACCTCACGAAAAATATTAACTGGAGAAAATTTGCAGAAACAATATCTGAAGCACTTGTTTCAATGCATGAACTTCCTCCACTCGAAGAGTATAACTTTATATCGAGTTTGATTTACGAAAGCGCACTTCAAGCTCAAAAGAAACGTGTTCCTGCTACCACTTTCCGACGTCGTCCTCCATCACTTTGGTGGGACAAGGAGTGTTCAAAGGTCTACCTTGAAAAATCATCCGCTTTCAAAAAATTCAGGAAAACTGGATTAGTGGAATGGTTTCGAAAGTACCAAGCTCTAGAAGCCAAACTAAAAGGTCTGATTAAAGCAAAAAAGCGTGGATATTGGCGGAAGTTCGTCAATGGTTTGTCAAGGGAGACAGCTATGAGCACTCTTTGGAATACGGCTAGGAGAATGCGTGGCTGGAACCATACAAATGAAAGTGAGGAATACTCTGACCGTTGGATTTTCAAATTTGCGAGAAAGGTTTGTCCCGATTCCGTTTCTGCATAAAACGTCGTACGCGACATTCCGCTCCAATGCGATTATGAGAATTTTTCGATGGTAGAATTCTCAATTGCCCTCCTCTCATGTAACAATTCAGCTCCGGGGTCGGACAAGATTAAATTCAACTTGTTGAAGAATCTTCCCGACTTGGCGAAACAGTGTTTGCTGAACTTGTTCAACAAGTTTCTGGAGCTGAATATTGTCCCGCATGACTGGAGACAAGTGAGAGTGATAGCTATACGAAAACCCAACAAGCCGGCTTGCGATCACAACTCGTATAGGCCGATTGCAATGTTATCCTGTATTCGTAAATTGTGAGAGAAAATGATTCTACTTCGTTTGGACAAGTGGGTAGAAGCGAACAATTTGGTGTCAAATACGCAGTTTGGCTTCCGCCGAGGTAGAGGGACGAACGATTGTCTCGCGCTGCTATCTTCTGAAATCCAAATCGCATTTGCTCGTAAAGAACAAATGGCTTCCGTTTTTCTCGATATCAAAGGGGCATTTGATTCAGTTTCCATGGAAAATCTCTCAGAGAAACTTCATAATTGTGGACTTTCGCCAATTCTGAATAATTTCCTGTACAATTTACTCTCAGAAAAGCACATGTTTTTCAATCATGGCAGCTTGAAATCTTCTCGATACAGTTTTATGGGCCTACCACAAGGCTCCTGCCTAAGCCCCCTCTTGTATAGTTTTTACGTCAATGATATGGATGATTGTCTAACTAGAAACTGCACGCTGAGACAACTTGCAGACAATGGAGTTATTTCCATCACCGGTACTAATCCCGCCGTTCTGCAAAAATCCTTGCAAGATACCCTGAACAACCTGTTCACGTGGGCTCTCAAGCTGGGTATCGAATTCTCTACGGAGAAAACCGAAATGGTCGTTTTTTCTAGGAAGCACGAACCCGCCCAATTCCAGCTTTACCTATCCGGTAAAGCGATCAGGCACTCGATGTTTTTCAAATACCTTGGAGTATATTTTGACTCTAAATGTACCTGGGGAATACACATTGCGTATTTGAAACAGAAATGCCAGCAAAGAATCAATTTTCTCCAAACAATAACCGGAACATGGTGGGGCGCCCATCCAGGAGACCTCATTCAGTTGTACAAAACAACGATATTATCAGTGTTAGAATATGGCAGTTTTTGCTTCCGATCAGCTGCCAGGATTCATATTCTCAAGCTGGAGAGAATACAATATCGTTGCTTGCGTATAGCTATGGGGTGTTTGCATTCAACACATACGATGAGTTTCGAAGTCTTGGCAGGAGTACCCCCGCTTACTCTTCGATTCACAGAATTATCCTACAGATTTCTCATCCGTTGCAAGATCATGAATCCATTGGTGATGGATAACTTCGAAAATCTACTCCAACTGACTCCTCAATCAAGTTTTATGTCTTTGAACCATGATTTCCTTACCCATGAAGTGCACCCTTCACCGGGCATCTCCAACCAAGTTTGCTTCCCATACTTTTCCAATTCCTCTGTCAATTTTGATCTGTCCATGCGACAAAAAATCCATGGAATCCCAGATCATCTACGCTCCGATTCTATTCCGCCGATATTTTCGGCAGAATATGGGAAAGTTAGATCTGATAAAATGTTCTTTACTGACGGTTCATTCATAAACGGGTCCACTGGCTTCGGCATCTTCAATGAAAATTCCAGTGCCTCTTTCAAACTGAAAGATCCTTGTTCCGTGTATGTCGCTGAACTGGGTGCGATATACTACGCACTAGGGATCATTGAAACACTGCCCATCGACCATTATTTTATTTTTTCAGACAGTCTCAGCTCAATAGAGGCAATTCGTTCAATGAAAGTTGATAAACGCTCATCTTATTTCCTAACAAGAATAAGACATCTATTGAGTGTTTTGGTCGAAAAATTATTCAAGATTACCTTAGCATGGGTTCCCTCTCATTGCTCGATTCCGGGGAATGAGAAAGCGGACTCGCTAGCTAAGGTGGGCGCTTCAGAGGGCACACTTTTTGAAAGGCAAATTGCCTATAATGAATTTTTTCACATTCCTCGTCAGGACACACTCGTTAGTTGGCAGCGCATGTGGAGTGAAGATGAGTTCGGTCGCTGGTTACACACGATTATTCCTAAGGTTTCGACGAAAGCTTGGTTTAAGGGATTGAATGTAGGTCGTGATTTCATTCGCGTGATATCTCGGCTTATGCCTAATCACTACAACCTAAACGCGCATCTCTATCGCATTGGGCTCGCAGCAAACAATCTTTGTGATTGTGGCGATGGCTACCACGACATCGAGCATGTTGTCTGGTCGTGTATCCGGTTCCATGCTGCTCGCTCTCAGCTCTCTAGAGCACTGAGAGCACAAGGCAGACAATCGGATATCCCCGTCCGGGATATCTTAGGTAGCCGTGATCCTGATCTTCTGCTTCATCTATACCTGTTCCTCAGAAACGCCGATGTCAACGTTTAATGATGTTTCCTTCGTTGTGTCCCTGTTTCATATCCCTCCTATCCGATCTATAAACTTTTACTTAGTCGCGGCAATACATACACACACTCTTTACAGATACACGGGCCACTCTCGGACAACTCTACACGAGCTGATGTTTGCGCCGGCTAGTGACCATTCTATCCTGGATTTCTCGAGTCGAGAAGACGCACCACGCTATATATGGGGTACAGACTAGGGGGGCGTTGCTGATTAATGGTCAGCTGTATCCCAAAAGGAAGTATCCCGTGTCGGGCACAGGTACAGAGCATTGGAGACAGCAACATCACAATTACTAAAACACTTGTAATACTAACCTCGAGCCAACCGCTAGTAATCGGTTACATATTACTAACATAGTTATAAGGCAAACATTGTCGAAATATTGAACTCCCGGCCCCGTCAGGTTGACTTAATAAAAATATATATTTTGGATAAAAAAAAAAGCATAAACAAAGCAAAAATACTAGAGCAGAGCAGAGAGAGAGAGAGAGAGAGAGAGCGAGAGCGATAGAGAGCATATCATAAAACCGATCTTTTGACGTGGGACTACGTCTAACCGGAATATATGGAGGGTAAAATGAAAACCTAAACACAGAACATGCAGGAAAAAATGAAAGATTTCGAATGCTTATAGCTCGAACATTTCGTACTGGATAGGAGAGATGTTTGCATCACTTGATAGGGAATATTTCTACGCATCTATCGCAACTAACAAAATGTTGTTTTTCATTAGATAAACAATTGAATAACTGTAAAATATTAGGCGTTATCTAAACGCCCTAACTGCATCGTTTTGATTGGCCCGATTTACGGTTTCCCTAACACAGCCATCAAAACCAAGCAGCCTTGGGGAAATCGGCATTGCAAATACATGAAGGTAGGGGGACTTTTGTTCTCATCGAAAAATGTTCCCTAACACAGACTTTAAAACCAAGCAGCGAAATCGGCATTGCAAGCACACGAAAGAGCCTAGAGGCGAGTGAACTGAAAAGTTTAAACCCTCTTAAAGCCAAAAAGAAGAAAAAGAACACACGAAAGTAGGGGGAGCTTTTGTTCCCACCGAAATGTGTTCCCTAATAGAGATTTCTAAACCAAGGTGCCTGGAGAAATCGGTATTTCAAATTCATGCAAGTCGGGGGTATTTTTGTTCCGACTGGAATGTGTTTCCCTAACACAGACTTCAAATCCATGAAGCGTGGGGAAATCGGCATTGCGAATTCATACAAATCGGGGGTATTTTTGTTCCGATTGAAATGTGTTTCCCTAACACAGACTTCAAAACCGAGGTTTCTGGGGAAATCGGCTCTGCAAATAAATGCAAACTGCGAGTACTTTTGTCCTCGCTTGCCTTTGTGCAGAGTGGAATATGTCTGTCCTAACATGATCTTCTAAACTTAGGAACCTGGGAAAATCGTGCAGCCACTAGAAGCGAATGAACTTCCCAGTTTCAAGCAAATTCGAGATTCGAGAAGTACGTACACTTTTGGGATGTAAACTTCAGAGGGAAATGTAAAATAAAATAATCGTTTGATAATTTTTTTTTGTCTTTATTGGAAAGATTTTCAGCCTTAGGCTGGCTCATCAAACGTTTGATAATTCTTCCGTACATATATTTTGTTCTAGTCATCATACCAAACGTAAAAGGTCCGTCATTAAATTTACTTGTAACGAAGAACAATCAATCACAATAAATGAATTGACTTTACACGACATTTGTTCATTTTTTTCACTCACAGAGCAAATATATTGAACTCAATTGAATTTGGAAACTGTTTCATTCAATCAAGAATTTAATCAATACAAACGAATGATTGCTCAGCTAAGGTAGTTCCACGTGAACCTTGCGGTTATATCATAGATATAACCCACTAATTTTTTTTACACGAGCGATTCCATGCCAAATCAGCCGAAAAACAGCAAAGGTTACCCAAAAACCAATTTTCATTATAATATAACCGATTTAAATTATGACTTATTTTTTAAAAGGGCATATTCAAATTAAATTATCTGTCTTTCAAAAAACCGTAACTCATAATCCAGATGTCTGATTGAAATAAGATGTTCGACAAAGTTGTTGAAAAATTAATCAATTATTTAGGAAAAATATAATTTTAAATATACTGTCAAAAAATCTTACTCAAAAATTTTATTTAATATTTAAAACTTTTATATCTCAACACAACACAAAAATAAAATCGGATTTTCGCATTTCATACGATTTTATATAGACACTTTTCTTTGATCGACATTATATACGATTGTGATTGGATCTCACTTTATATATGAATTAGAATATGTAAAGTTATACGATTCAACGTTTGCTGGGTGGTTTTGGGGTATTGACTAATCGCTAATATACTTACAGGGTCTATTCGGAAAGTAATGAGCCTCATTTTGTTGTGACGCCGATACAATGCAGTGCAAAGGGACCGGATGACAGGGTAGAGAAATCTGCAGTTTTCCATCGTTACCCTTGGCAGTTGCCCCCGACTTCTTGAAGAGTGCGAACGTCACTTTTCGCGAGCCCCTGTTTTGCGACTTCGACGAAGTTACATTGCAAAAATACATTAGAGCAAAGATACGCGATGAAATTTAGTGTGGAACTAAACGAAACACCAAAAGAGACATTGGACAGGCAGCCTGAAGGTTGTCTGAAGCATCTCCGAGATGGGTATCGAACTCGTCGGTCCCCATGGCCTAGTGGTAAGCGTTGTGCTTGCCAAGATGGGGTCTTCGGGTTCGATTCCCGTTCGGGTAAGAAATTCTATCGTCATAGATCGTTTTTCTGGCTTGCACTGGTAAAGGGGAACTGTCTATAGTGTGGTGGGATGAGCATTGGGCATTGTCAGTCCCCAAGAAAAGCCACAGAAACCCGGAAACAGCTCCTCCAAGCGAATTGACGCCGCTATAAGCGTCTCTGCCCAGTCCTAGTGGTACTCGGTACATAAAGCAGCAGTATCACGACCGTCCTCCTGCGAGATAGTGGGGTTGGTCGCAGGCCTTGCAAGCCGCACCACTAGAACACCAAGCAACGAACGATACACAAGAAAATTTGAACCGGACTAATCGACACAGACCCAGGCGACGAAAGCGAACTAACGATTAGAAACTCGGAACGTGGAATTGTCGATCTCTCAATTTCATCGGAAGTACTCGTGTGCTTTCCGAACTATTGAAAAACCGCATGTTTGACATCGTAACACTGTAGGAAGTGTGTTGGAGAGGTTCTACAGTACGAAAATCTCGCGATGGTCATACCATCTACCAGAGCTGCGGCAACACTAACGAGCTAGGTACAGCTTTCATCGTGATGGGCAATATGCAGAAGCGAGTGATTGGTTGGTGGCCAATCAACCCAAGAATGTGCAGATTAAGGATTAAGGGCCGATTCTTCATCATCAGCATCATTAACGTGCACAGCCCTCAACTTTCAAGTCCCGATGATGACAAAAACGAATTCTATGCGCAGCTGGAACGCGAATACGAACGCGAACGAATTTGTTAACGCATCAAGATCATCATTGGAGATTTCAATGCCCAGATCGGTAAAGAGTTCAAACCTGTAATTGGTATGTACAGTGCACACCAGTTAACAAATTAAAACGGCCTAAGACTCATCGATCTTAGGCATTGAATATGTCCATCATCGATCGACCTCTAAGAATATGGCCGTACGCAGTACCTTCTTCCAACACAAATTCCTCCTCCAATATACCTGGTCACCCAATCAAGCAGAATCTCAGATCGACCATGTTCTGATAGACGGTCGGCCTTTTTTTTATTTATTTATTTATTCGTCGATTTAAACGTATTTATTCGATTTAAACGTACAGGCCACTAATTACTCCTAAAAATATTAATTCTATTTTTAAACACGCATCGATTGATTTCATAGTCAAAACAGTCATTAATATCGTTAAAAGCACGGAGGGCTGTGTCGAAAGGGTTAAAATAACCATAACCGATCCGGTGTGCGGGTACAGCGACAATTTGTGAGTTCCTCAGTTTCCGAGGGGACACGTATAGAGGAATGTCCTGCAAGAGTTAAGGACAGTCAATGTTACCACGTAGAATGTCAAAGACCATTAGTTGCTGAATTGCTCTGCGCCTGGCATTTAATGTTTCCATTTTGATTAACATGCAGCGGGCAGGGTAATCAGGCAGATTTGACGAGTCAATCCAAGGTAGGTTTCGTAAAGCGAACCGAATAAAGCGCTTCCGTATTCTTTCAATTCTGACGATCATGGATACGTGATAAGGTGCCCAAATAGGGGCCGCGAATTCTAAGCTACTACGAATCAGGCTGCAAAATAATGCTTTCTGTGCGTAGATATCGGTAAATTGCCAAGAATGGTAGAGGCTTTGGCTGTGATAAGTGCGGCGTGTTCATTAAATTTAATCTTGGAGTCAAACGTGACACCAAGATCACAAATCGAGGTAACGCGCTCTAGTGGAGAAGATCCGATAGCGTATTGATGTTCGATGATGGTGTTTCTTCGGGAAAATGAAATCACCTTGCATTTGTTATAATTGACGCTCATACCGTTTTCATTGCACCACAGTAGCAGTTCGTCGATGTCTTTTTGTAGAGCGAGGCAGTTGAGTGCAGTCATAATAACGTGGAAAATTTTCAGGTCGTCAGCGAACATTTTTTTAAAGGATGACAATCGGGGACACAAGTCATTGACGAAAAGAACAAAAAACAATTTCTCGGACATAACTGACGTCAGAACCTATCGAGGCGCTAACATTGATTCGGACCACTACCTAGTGATGGTTAAGAAGCGCCCAAAAATCTCCGTTGTGAACAACATTCGGTGCCGATGTCCGCGACGGTACAATCTTACGCGACTGAAACAAGCAGATGTCGCCGAAAACTACGCACATTCGCTTGAAGCTGGTACGGCAGTACAGGCGTACAGGCAGAGGACAAAGATGACGATGGAAGCGATTACGTTGGTGCAGTAAGTAAGTAAAATGTACCACCCCTAACGATAGGTGAAGTTAGGAATGCCATAAAACAGCTGAAGAACAACAAATCAACTTGCAAAGATGGCATCGGATAGAAACTTATCAAGATGGGCCCGGAAAAATTGGTTAGTTATCTGCTTCGGCTGATTATTAGAATTTGGGAAACAGAACAACTGCCACAGGAGTGGAAAGATGGGGTTATTTGCCGTATCTTCAAGAAACGGGACAAACTAGACTGTGAAAACTTTCGTGCAATCACCGTCCTGAATGCCGCCTACAAAGTGCTTTCCCAAATCATCTTCCGTCGTCTATCGCCACTGACAAACAGATTCGTGGGAGGTTATCAGGCCGGCTTCATCAAAGGTCGGTCTTCTACTGACCAAATCTTCACCTTGCGGCAGATCCTCCAGAATCTATTCATCGACTTTAAAACCGCATACGATTCAATAACAAGAAAAGAGCTATGGAGAATCATGAAAACGACTTCCCCGTGAAGCGGACAGGTTGATGATCTCTCTTGCCTTCTGTTCAACACTGCGCTAGAGGGTGTTACGAGACGAGCGGCGTATAACTTGCGTGGTACGATTTTCAATAGATCCAGTTCTTTCTTTCTTTCTTTGTTTTTAAGAGGATTTAAACTTTGAAGTTCATTCGCCTCTAAGATCCAGTCAATTCATATGCTTTGCTGATGACGGCAGAAGATTTGACACGGTAACTGAACATTACACCAGACTTAAGCACGAAGCAGAAAGAATTGGACTGAAAATCAATGCGTCTAAAACCAAATACATGCTGGCTTCCGGATCCGAGCACGACAGGACCCGATTAGGTAGTAGTATATTGATCGACAGCGATGAGTTCGAGGTAGTGGACCAATCTGTCTACCTTGGCTCAATGGTAACGTCTGAAAATGATACCAGCCGCGAGGTCCGGAAACGCATCATCAATGGGAGTCTTACCTACCAGGACTCTGGATAGTCATAGTCAACTGAGGATAGTCAGCTGACTATCTGACTGACTATATCCGTATTCAGTAAGTAATGACTCTTGGCTTCTTCACGCAGTTTTTCCGCCATAACGACTAAACAGTCAGTCGGGCGTTTAGTCGCTATCTCCCTCTACCGACTCGACTATATAATTTTGTTCTTCCCAGTCAAATTGTCCTCATTGCATTTTGAAGTGACTTCCTCCAAAACGATTTCGTTCCTCTCTTTCTCTCTCTCCCATGTATGTGTGCATGTATCCAGAAAGCAATCAAAGCTGGAAGGATACGCTCGGCAGGACATGTTGCAAGAATGTCGGACAACTATCCTACAAGAATGGTTGTCATTGGGAATCCGGCTGGTACGAGACGACGAGGAGCACAACGAGCAAGGTGGTTAAACCAAGTGGAGCATGATATGGTGAGCACGGGGTGCCCACAGAATTGGAAAAAAAAACTGTGAAAAACTGTGAATCAGGCCATGTTGTAAAGACGTTAAGCCAAAATAAATGAATAAAATCGAACTCTTCAAAGATAAACCTTATGGCGGGTTTACATTAGGGAGATCTACAGCTATAGATGGATTTATTCACGTGAAAATAGATGTAAATGGGTGAGAATAAATATGAGACACTTATTCGAGGTATATATAACTTGAATAAATTCAGCATATGTAATCGCTTGTGAATTTCTCACTGGTGAGAAACCAGTAAAGTTGGATGCAGTTCTACTTCAGGTGAATAAATTCACCCAAAATATGAATATATTCATTATAGAAGTTCACGCTAGTATAAACGGTTGATGCGATTTCTATAAATCTCATCAAATTTCTTCACATGAATATGTCACTATTCTAAACTCACCCTTAGAAACCACAGTCCGCACAATGTGGGCATTTCTTACAGTTTGCGTAAAATGGGGCAATTTCGAATCCATAAAATAATAAATAATAATAAATTTAACCTAATATTTATACGACCAACTATCGGACGGATATCACATGAGTAAGCAATGCAAAACTTTTTTTTCACTTTTATTCAACTGTTTTTCTGCTCTTCGTAAAATATGCCACGTTTGAAACGCTTTCTTACTCTTCGCAATAGATAAACCTACTGTACACTACTAACATATCTTCTCACATTTGATTTGGATAGATTTCGCTGTATCTCAGCTCTGTTCTCGTTTTTCTCGAGCGAGGCTTCGCCTTTTTCGACCCTATAGGCTTATAATAAACAGAGCAAATGTATTTTGTTTTGTTTTGAAGCTCTGCATTCATTTTCTGACTTTCTATTCTCAGAGTTTTTGTAGAAACGGCAAACAGGATAAAGCCACAAAATAAGTAAAAAGAATATAATGACCGACATCTCCGGAATAAAATCGGAATGAAAATTCTCAGCTTAACTCGGATCTAGAGCCTCCCTGCAAGAGAGCAAACTTTCTTTTTCAGCTGAAAAAAGAATTCGAATTTTAGTTGTGTTTAGAACTTTTTTTTCACAAGACTTTAACATTTTTTTCTGAAATAACCTTTTCACTAGAACTATACATATGGCAAAAGAGAAACGAACAAAATTGGGCTAGTGTATCTGCGATTAACTTACTCGAGTGGCTCTTCCTAAATTCTGACAATACAGAACATACAGTTTTTTTATGTCTTTGAAAACAATCCTCGCTCGAAGTAGATTCTCGGTAGTTTTGTCCAACGACTTAAACTCACATCCTAACCCTCTTTCGCTTTTCTGTTCCCTTCGTTCCTACGGTTCTGAACAATACACAAAATTCGAGATAGAAAAATTCACCTCGTCAAACAAAACGCATTATTTCCGACATTTTTTTTTTTGTATATCTTTTTTATCTTTTCTTATGTTTTTTTGGTCGAGAAACGGAGTGCCACCGGAAAAACTACCAACGTCAGTATGGAAGCATATATGAATATGTGCTCATTATTGGAGGGGCGAGTGTCCAAATAATTCAATGAGATTCAGAGAAGATAGTATCATCGAACCCACTGCGGCTCATTATCAGGAATCTCTGGCCAATCGCCCACTTGAAAAGTTGTTTCCCACGATCTTACGTTTCGGTCATTGCCTCGAAATAATTCGCTGGTCCTCCTCCATTCTATTCATCTCAACTGATCCGCTTTCCCGGCGACCTCCGTCTAACGTTTTTCTACTTTTCAACTTTTTTTTTGTTATTGGACTTTTTGTATTATTTTTAATACTTTTTATGTGTGTTTTTCTGTTTTTTTTCTTCATAATCTTCTCATCTACGTTCATTCACTTCCATCTTCTTCACACTGCCTTGTTCATATAAATTAAATCTAAAAATATATCTTTAATTAGTTTCCCTTAAGTTTGCTTCACTCTTTTAATAATTTAATTTTCTTAATTTTCACAGCCGTATTTTTTCATCTCCAATATAAATCTTTTTTTTTTTAATTTTTAAAATGAATCCTTAAAAAGTGTATCCATTTCGTGTTTTTAAACTTTGTCTTTGTTTTGCTCTTAATTATTGTATCTCTTTATCGCATATATATATCTCTTTTAGCCGTTTTCCCTATCTGTACGACGTATAGTTCTATATGAATGTATATTATTTTTAGGATCTTTCAGTTTCCTTTTAGTCGTTCTCGTTCTTTCGTGTACAACGTCTGCTAGCTAGAAAGAGTATTACTTGATTCACCTCTACCCATTACAAGGAGGGTTAATACTAATGAAAATTGAATTTTTATCCGGACTGTTACTAATTGGCTATGCTGGGGGGGAAAGATTCTTGCTAAGCTGTTCTTTCTTGTAGTACTTCCATTTTGGTCCCCTCACACTGAGCTTCTCTCCTGGTGTCAGCCGCAAAACTACATTCCGCGTACCGGCGTTTGTGTGTTACGTGTACAGAACAACAGAAAATAACCGACGACACCAAAAAAGTAATAGTTAAACGAGATCATTTCATGAGTCCTCGGCGAGAAAATGATTTTCCCTACGGAGGTAACTAATCTTAAAACCTATTGACTACCGCTCACGATTTCGCATTCTCACTCGACGAATAGCTTCTGCATTCCACTCAATCGATTGTTCACGCACGCACAACTGGCGATAAAATGAACACATTTTTGCCATGTTTGACTGTTTAATGCCTTCTAGTTCAACTCTCCTACAGCTGAAGGGTGGCCAGCTTGTTAAAACTCTCGCGTTTTTCTATGCTTTATGTTTTAATGTATCGGTAGCAACAATGTGCCTGATATGTGTGGGTGTGTGAGTGTATGAGGTGCGAGATCTTACAGGCTGCATTTCATCTAATCCTCTCATGTTTAGAAGGATCGTCACAATTCCCTTCATCCTACAGTTCATCTCAACCATCGCGCAGTCTCTCTTTCTGTACCTAAATGTATAGTCAGTCTTTTAAAGCTCACCTCTACAGCACCAGAGAATGGCTCGGAAACATCACGAGAACGAATCAACCACCACAGGCCGCGGTGCATGGTTCGAATCGATGATACACACTTTGGAAAGACTCATACGACGGGATCGCTGGCGGCAGCGATCATGACGTGAGCGAAAGCGTCGAAGCCACCGGTATGAACAGTGGATCACATTCGAACACCGAGCTGAGATCATTCGTTTCCTTCAACCGCTTCCAGCAGACCGAGAACACTGACTTGATCTGCTCGAATATGTCTGCATCGAAGACGGAACGTGCCGTGTTGGTTAATTCGAACGGTTCTGTGTACGGAATGAAAATAAGAGTTGGTTAAGTCAAAATTTGGTCACAACTTGGTTGGGTTGTTGGATTACCTTCTATGCACAACTGACGCCAGTGATGTGGATCATTTCGGTAGCTCCGTACCAAACGTGCGGTTTCAATCGGAATCACAGAGCCTGTTCGCACCGAGATGGCATATTGTGCATAACTGGAAACGGAAACAAAACAAAAATAAAACCTTTAATAGGTTAATGCATTCTGGAAACAGGCTATTTAAGTTGAATCTCGGAAATGTCTCGGATGATAATGTGATAATTTGTTCCACGGTTTCTTTATTACACTTTTTGCCGTAAGACTGTGTATTTAATTCCTGTACTAGGGTAAACATAAATTTTCTAAAACGAGAGCGTTACGTTTTACGATAAAGTTGTACGAATGACAAAATTTGTTTCAATTGCTCAAAAACTGCTTTGAAAACTAACTACTAAATCTCAAAAATCTATAAATATGGGTACCGTCATCCGGGGACAAATTGAAATTGATCAAACGTTCTAATGAAAACAAACTGAAATTTTTGAAGGTATCATTGAATAAAAATTAAAGCTTTTTTATATGACACGTTCAATAATCATTTGTAGGTTCTTTTCGTTAGTGGTTCTCATCGAATCGCTTATTGAATTGCAAAAAAAATATTCTTCTGAACAGCATTTTCGTTTATATTTTAAAACACTGTGAAGACACATATTTTCAACACATCAAAATGATAATAATAAACGCTAAGCATAAGCTTAATATTAACCAGTTAACTGTGGCATCTTCATTTGAAAATGCGCACAGTTTTATGTTGCCAGAATCGAGCCATGACGAGTATATTCGTCAATCACAGAGTGCATACGGGGACGCATGACATCATCTCAAACTGTTTATATTCCAAACGTGGAACTGACTGCCGCTTTAGTGGCGCTACCTTGGAACACGACATTATTAAAGAACAGCGCACGGTGCCCTCAACGACCGCACGCAGATAGCCGACGCAGCCGTATGCGTATTCACTGGCGTCGACAAATATGTGTAACTCCAGCGACTCTACTGCTGACGACGAATCACCGAATCACCGAAGTAGCAGCGAGGAATTTGTATGTTTTCTACGTCCGGGAGCAACTCGATCCACCTCTTCCACTTCGTCCAACATCGATCATCAACTTTCTCGTCCCAAGCACAACCAGTGCGCCACAGATCCTGCACCAGAATTTTTCCGTGGACTGTGAAGGGCGCTAGCAGCCCTAGCGGATCGAAGAATCCCATGACACAACTCAGAACTATTCTTTTGATTGGCCTTTCAGTTCCACTCAGATAGTCACGCGGGTGATCTCGATGTTCCGTCGAGAATGAGAACGTATCCTGGTCTGGGCTCCAGATTATACCCAGAACTCGCTCGTTGCCGGTTTCCTTGTCCCGGCCGAAGTGGATCGCGTGAGCAGCTTTCTCCTCTCCCATATACCGAAGAACTTCAGGCGAATTCGAGACCCAATTTCTGAGCTCGAACCCTCCCTGTGAGTGGACGAACCGCACTTCTTTCGCTCGACGAATCGCTTCTTCAACGGTCTCAGCGCTGTCGAAATAGTCGTCAAGTAATGCTGATTGATAATTGCCGCCGCAGCTTCTGGATATTTGTCGGCATGTTCCGTTGCGTTCAGGTTTTTCACATATTGGGCCGAGCACGGGGAGCAAGTCGACCCGAACGTAGCCACGTCCATAACGTAGACACTCGGAGGATCTGTTTTATTCGCCCGGAAGAGAAAACGTTGTGCTTGTTTGTCAGCCTCGATGATCCGCAGCTGGTGATACATTTCGCGGATGTCTGCACCGAAAGCGATTCTACGCTCTCTGAACCCGATGATAACGGACACTAGAGGAGTGAGCATGTCCGGCCCTTCTAACAGCTGCGAATTCAGAGACATTCCTTCAACCTTTGCAGCTGCATCCCACACCAGACGGATTTTTCCGGGCTTGCGGGGATTTAGGGCTACGTTAAGTGGCAGGTACCAAGCCTTGCAGGGATCGGTTCCGGAAAGCTCCCCCGGAGTAGCTAGATGAGCGTATCCCTTTTGCTGGTACTCCACTATCTGCTTGTGGACGTTTTCGGAGATAGCCGGGTTTCTTTCCAGCTTCTGCTCCAGCTGCTTCAATCTTTTGACGGCCATTGGGTAGCTGTCTGGAAAGCTGACTTCGTCGTTCTTCCACAACAGACCGGTTTCAAAGCGGTTCCCAAGTCGTTTCGTCGTGCACTGCAGGATACCCAAGGCCCTTCCGTCCTCTTTTGTCTCCTTCTTGACAGCCACAACCGACTCCTCCAGAGCGTAGTGGGTCTTCAGTAAATCATGGAGAACTTCGTTGCTGACGATGTCATGAAAACCCATAAGCTCCGTTGGATTCAACGCGATTTAATTTTTCTGCCCATAGACAGTCCACCCATATTTGCAGCGTACAGCCACTGGCTCACCAGGATTCCCCATCCGTACCTCGAGCGGAGCGCACGCATCTATATTGTTGAGCCCTATCAGCATCCCTGGTCTGGTATCTTTATACGACATGAGCGGAATATTGCGCAAGTGTAAGAATTCACTTGAAGTTTTGGAGGAATCTAACGATTGTTTAGGGAAAAGCAGACATTCGACCGAGCGGACAGCGGACAGCAACACTTTTTCCCCACCGCCGATGGCTGACGCCCACACACTAGCTCGCCTGGAACCTTTCTCTTCGCGAGTTATATCGGCCGTCCACGTAATAGTCAGCCGTTCTGGAACACCCACGATACCTAAACGATCCACTAACTCCTTCTCAGTCAGCGTAACCGACGCACATTCGTCCAGAAACGCTAGCGTCGTCACCGTTTTCCCTCCACAATGGAGCCGTACCGGAATCATCCGGAAAAGGATTGCGCTCGCTGATCGGATGTGTGCACTCGTACCGATGAAACCTCCTTGCGGGTGGAGTAGAGGATTATGTCTCTCCTGGCAGTTTTCGACATTACAGCGAATCTTGAACTTGCAGGAAGCATTCCCGTAGTCGTTCAAGCAAATGAGGCACAGCTTCCACTTTGTCGCGAGATCCATTCGGTCACCGTAGGTCATTCGCCGAAAGTCCTCACAGTACCGCAAACGATGATCGGTGCGCTGACATGCTCTGCACGGTTTAGGCTTCGCCTTTTCACTAGTGCTCCTTGCAGCACCAGTAGGACACCTTTCTCCTTCGATCTGCTCTTGCTCCCCTCGTTGCTTCCACGGTGGACTCCCGCTGGCTCGTATTTTAGGTCCCGCTTGACACTTGCCTCGCAAGCTTCGTCGACAATTCTGGACACGAAGTCGGTAAACGTTCGCAATGTTACTTCCTTCTTCTTCCTCTTGTATCGGACCCACTCGCGTTTGTCCCCAGCCGGGAGCTTGTCGACCAACTCCTGAATCAGTAACGGGTTGATTAGATGTTGTTGCAAGTGTGCCGCTTCCAAATGATCGCAGAGTTGTTGTACGGCGTTTCCGAATGGAATAAACGACGCAAGTCTGTCGGACTTCGGAGTATCCAATTTCCTAACGCGTTCCAGCTGGCTTTGAAGCAGAAGCTCAGGTCTGCTATACAACTGGCGGAGTTTTTGGATCACCTTCGGGACGGATTGCGGAAGAAGAAGTTGTCCTCGCACGCTTTCGAGAGCTGGTCCTCGCAAACTCTCTTGAAGTCTCACGAGTTTTTTCCTCCCGGGCTCGTTCCAACAACAGCTTCTCCTGAGCCATCTCTTTGTCACGTATCTCCTTCTCCATCTGCAGCTTTCTCTCTTGCAGCGCCAGTTTGAACTTCATTTCCTTCTCCTTAATGATCCGCTCAAATTCCAACTCTTGCATCTTCCGCTTGCATTCCTCTTCCATTGCTTTGAGTTTCTCCTCCTGGGTAGGAACCGCGTCCGACTTTGTAGTGGAACGAGTTACCGATGCGTAGGAGTTACTCCTACACATCGGTAGTGAAACCATCTACTACAGGAATCGCAACCGACCATCCCTCCATTCTCCGATGACGTCTTGTTGCAGGCTGCACACGGAGTAAGTGTAAAACCCATCTCAGGATCGGAGTGATTTGAGGTTAGATCCGACATTACTTTTTTGAGTTTGTTACGGATACGAAACGAATTTTGAAGCAGTCTTTTTAGGATCAGCTCAAACTGAAAATATATTCATTTTTATACATACAAATTTCATACAAAATGCGTAATATTACTTACAAAGTAGTTTCTTTTTAACCTCGTGCACACACCTTTCTGCCTTTTTGGCCTCTATCCTTCGCTTTTCCAACTATACTTTTCCTCCTTTGCTACTATCCTGCACTCTGCCGATGCTTTTCTGTCCTTCTTTCCACTAATTTCAGTTTAATTTTTCTACGATATTTCCACCTCTATTTTCCACCAATCTATATAAAAACAAATTCAATTATAACATTTGCTCTCTTCTTTCTTTCCAGGTATTTCAGGCTTCCGAACGTTCTACTTACGGGCGAATGATCTATGTCAAGCGCGTTATTTACACTTTGATCATATACGTTTATTAAACGATATTTTCAACTATAAATTTTGGATTTTTTATAAATACACTTTTCTTGCTGCAGTTATTCAAAAATTTATTTTCCAGAATAAACAAACCCTTTTCTGTCAACCACTGACGGTTTGTTGTTATTCCCGCTACTGAAAATCACTTATCTTTTTCTTCAGTTCAGCCGTGTTGACACCTATTTTATTTCATTTGATAACCATTTAAAGTTTTACCGGAATCAGTCCACGGGTTCCGCAGATATGGCAGGAACAAGTTCAGGGGCCAAACAACATAAAACCCGCCATCTGGAGTATCAAACTCCCCGTTTTTTCTCAGAACTGGCTTATTTGTGATGAATTCAAATCTATATGACCTCATTGACCTAACCCGGATACGTTACGGATCAGATTTCCAAATGAAGTGACAGTTTTTTTCTTTTTCGCCTCAGAATGTGCACAAGGCAAATCCCGTATATTGTTCTCGCAAAAACAAAAATGAATAACGAATCAAATTCTTCTTATATTTACTTACATTGACAGTTTTTTACCTAATCCTTCCTATTCTTTTTTTTTCAGGACAACTATGACGCTTGTGATTCCGGTACAGCTATGTATAATTTTGCTTGGTATCAATGAAAGTTTGAAACAAACGAACCGTGTTTTCGACTTACGCAACAATTCTACAGCTCTACTTCTACCACTTCTTCGCAACTCTAAAGTTCTGTGACTCTCAACGAACTATTCAGATCAACTTTTAATAGGGCGCTTGCAGCGTGCATATGTATTAGTGATCTGTTGGGCAGGAATCGACAAGATTGAGCTTTTTTTTCCAAAATATATATTTTTATCAAGGCTCATACGGCGTTAGCCTCACGGGGCCGGGAGTCCAATACTTTGACAATTTTTCCTATTATCTATGTTAGTAATATTTAACCGATTACTCGCGGTTGGCTCGAGGTTAGTATTACAAGTGTTTTCGTAATTGGGATGTTGTTGTCTCCAATGCTCTGTACGTGTGCCCGACACGGGATTCTTCCTATTGGGATGCAGCTGACCATTAATCAGCAACGCCCCCTAGTCTGTAACCCATATCTAGCGTGGTGCATCTTTCTCGACTCGAGGAATCCAGGATAGAATGGTCACTAGCCGGCGCAATCATCAGTTCGTGTAGAGTTGTTATGAGCGGTACAACCTTTGGCTCTTGTTATTTGAGCTTGAGCTTTGTTTAAATAATTATTTTAGCGAAATAGTTATAGAAATTACGCGCTACACTATATTAATAACATGCGAATATATGTCTCTTTACATACAAATATTTACTTTTAGCGTCGAAGCCATATACAGTAAACATTCACTAACTGGGCGAAAAGGGAAGACCACTTATCGACATTCGCGTTTTAACTGGTCCGGCATGTTAAACGTCAAATAAAATCGAGGGAAACTTCAATGAATTGTTTGATTCGTATTGTTCCTGTAATTGGATAAACAAAAGGATTCCAATGGAAGTTTCGCATTGAGTGCAACAACAGGTATGACATATGATTTGAGAAAATTATTTTTCTGTAGTTTAATCAATGTTTTTGTCGTGCGAATTAATGTCAATTTTCATAACATTTAAAATTACATTCGAATGCCCCTCACAGCAAATCTTCCATTTGAATATGGCGTCGATTGTTTACGAAATTCTGCTTTTTAACTGGTCCAAAAACCAGTTAACGTTCGCCCAGTTAAACAGCAGACCAGTTAAACCACGACCAGTTAGCGAACGATTACTGTACACGGAGAAAACTAGAAATCTCTGTTATGGCTATGATCCATATCAATGGAAGCAGATTGATTATTCAAAAAGTTTCACAGAAACAATGTAAATTGCACATTGCGATTGTATAGCCGGATTAGGTGAAGTGTGCTCCCATTTAGGCTTTGTGCTTTTTGCCCTGAAATGCTGAGGTGACATTGCGCATTTCGAAACGAGTGATTTTTGTTCGTTTCGACCATTTTGACATGCCTTTGACGAGCTTTGTTTACGAACCCAAAAATTTTATCAATTGGCTAATTCATGGAAAATACAAGGAAGCATTTGAACGTGAGCTCAAGCCTCTGTGTCTTGAATCTAGGTCCGAACATGCCGATAATCCTTTCATGTTATTTTTTCGATTCAATTCTAGTGGGAAAGCTGCTCAATGAACATCGCGAAATAGGTGCTAGTAAGTTAAGCAATATGCGTCACACAAAAGCTCTTGTTCGGTAGATAGCTTGTCTAACTGTTCCACAATGTTCATGTTAGTTCTATGAAATATTTCGCGATAATAAAAGACGGGTGGGTAATGTCGGGGACATAACCGGAGTGACGTAGGACTATACAAAGGGGACAGCTTTTGTTAAATATATATTTTAAATATATTGTTTTGTTTTCTTCTCCTACGTGAATACCTACCATGGATTATGTTTACTGTTTACTCTTTATGAACATGTTGATGGTTCTGAAAAGAACCTTTGGTGTTGTGTTTTTGTTATCACTCGATATTCCCATCTTGTTCGGTTAAACCTTCTTGTTTAGCTATTGCGTTTGCCACTCGCCACAGCTTTCACAGTTGGAAAATTTCTTCCCATCCAGCTTGTGACATGTTGTTCAGTAAATTACATTTAATGCGACGTGCCGGAGAAACACTTTGCCACTCACTGAAACTAATTGTTGCCTTGATGAGCGCCGAACCGAAGCTGCTCTGTTCTTGATGCGGGTTTTCTGATTGTCGTGAGCAGCTTTGCAAGCCAACTTGAGCACTCCGACGGCCGAGACTTGTTTGCATAATCGCTGTTAGGTATACTGGTGCTCCGGCACCAATCCGTTCGGCCTAGTTACCCTTGCGGAATAATCAGTGAATGCGACCAACAGGGAACTGGAGACCTGCACGGTTCGAGTGAGACTTTGCCTTTCCCTTAACTTGTCCTCCTTTGTTACGTCCACGATGCCGATGCCGTACAACCACACGGGTTTACGGTTTGAAAGAAAATAAGATATTTTTCTGGGGTCCGCGTGTTTTATACTCTAGCGGTACACACTCACAGGATAGAGACAAATCGGCAGACTCAGCCAGAGGGGCGAGTCCAACGAGACGAACGAATGAGCGTTAAAAGGGAGCGATGGCAAAAAAATACATTCATTACGATTTGTTCGCTCGTTGGATTCACATGCAGGCTAAAAAGGGTCCTTTTCAGGATCACAAAATAATCTTCAATCTAAAGAGTTTATTGTTTTGTTATCACTCGATATCCCCATCTTGTTCGGCTAAACCTTTCTGTTTAGCAATTGCGTTTGCCACTCGCCACAGCTTTCACAGTTGGAAAATTTCTTCCCATCCAGCTTTGTGACATGTTGTACAGTAAATTACATTCAATGCGACGTGCCGAAGCGCCACTCAGTGTCGCATTGGAGGCGATTTTAACCTGTAATTGAACATTTGCGATAACAGTGGTACAGTGTCGACTTTCAATGTGGGGTCATAATTTGGATCTCTATGTTTACAAAAATGTCCAACTAAATAAGTTGCATTACATGTCCGTCCAATTAGCTAAATTGGTGAAAATTGAAAAATCAGGAAAGTCCCCAACTATCAATAAGCTCAGAACAACTGCCAAATTCACATACTCATCATATCCTGGCAAACAAATTATGAAAAAATCAATTTGTGTTTTATTATTATTTTGGATAATGTTTTAGAAAACATTGAACTGTATTTCCTAAACTCTTTTTTGGAAGGTTTAATGGCCCTGAAAAGTGCCTTGTTTTATGGAATGGTTCCAATTTAGAAAACTTAGTACTCGTGGTTTTGAAAAAAACCATTTCGAACGCCCTCGATGCCGCCTTGTTCTGGATTTGCCACCAAAGCAGTTTGTATAAAGAACAAACTTTTTTCTTCTGCTACCTGATGCCGTTTTGCGATTGCGTTTGCCACTCGCCACTCGCTGCAACCGCCTGTTGTTGTCTTGATGTCCACCGAACCGAATGTGTTCTGTTCCGAATGCGGGTTTTATTATCGTCGCGAGCAGCTTTGCCAGCTAATTCGATCACTTCGGCGGCCGAAACTATATAACGCCGGCTAGGTGGACTGGTACACTGGTACTAACGCGCTCGGCCTAGCTACCCTTGCGGGAAACTCCACGGTTCGAGCGGGATTTTGCCTTTCCCTTCACTTTTCCTCCTTTGCCATGTCCAGACATGGCTGCTTGGGTTGGTTTGTTGATGTGTTGTGATGCGAACCGATGTGGTGTACGGTTTGAATGAGAATGATCGTTACGGCAGCGGAGCGGGAATTTTTAAGCTGACTGGCTGGCTCGAGAATTACGCATGTGTGAGACTGCGACCAATGTTTCGTTCATTTTTTTCTTTTTCCTTTCCAATCGTGCTTCATTCTATTTCGCTGCTGCTCTGGTTGCCCGTTTTGGTCGGTACGATTTGAGGAGCACAAAATGGACCAATCAAAAATGGGCACATAGTGCATTTTGACAATGCTTGATATTTCACAATTATTCAATTATTTATCTCAAGAAAAATGAAATGTTATTCGTTATGATAGATGCGTAGATATATTTCCTATCAATTGATGCAAAAACCTTTGCGATCTATTGAGGAATGCTCGAGTTATAAGCGTTCCAAATCTTGCATTTTTTCTTACTTGTTCAGTGCCTAGATTTCCATTTCACCCCCTATATCTTCCAGTTAGACGTAGTCCTACGTCAAAAAGATCGCTATATTTAAATCATCTACAAGAACGTCG
The DNA here is from genome assembly GCF_029784135.1 of Toxorhynchites rutilus septentrionalis. NCBI lineage: Eukaryota > Metazoa > Arthropoda > Insecta > Diptera > Culicidae > Toxorhynchites > Toxorhynchites rutilus. The sequence continues at coordinate 286,182,099 of NC_073746.1, read as the reverse complement.
ATTGGTAATGAATCCGCTTCTGTTGCATAGAAGCTACGAATGTAAACAAATGATGTTTGCCCAACAGATGCTATGCATGTATGTGTTGCAAAAGCCCTATTCTACGCTTTCCAATTCACCTTCTATAATTCAATTAACTTTCAGTCATTACAATCTATGTTTCGTGTTTGTTTATGTTTCCTATCGCTACGCACACACCCACATTCTTTCACTGACGTTCAGCACCAACGTCCTTCTCACGAGGTCGGACCTGCCGAAAGGTATGGCGGAAACACGCACGATTGATGGAGATGATGTTCGTGACTGATGTTGGTTGGATTTTTTTTCAATGGTCGTGTAATGCTGTGCTGCAAGCTACCAGGCGCAGGAAGGAATAAAACAAAAATTGAGTCACTCTCCTATCGAGAGAGATGACTCCACACATTCTCGCTGTTCTGGATTTTGATGTTATTCCGAGATTGCTTCCTTTCACTGGACTCGATACCAGTGCCGGGGTACGACCGCCGATGCCGATGGCTCTTCCGTAGCCGGTGTTGGTTTGTTTCAACAGTCACGAATTTAATGCTGTGCTGCATACATGAAGCCGCAGCACGAATGATTGAAATAAGAGAAGGAGGAGCCTTTCTTGCTCCTTTTTTTCATGTCCTATTTCTACCATCCTGCACCATTATCCCCACGACACGTATTGCCCATCATTTGCTACAACTCCACCTAGTCTTGAGCTGGTATATACCCCTAGCAAAGAATGAATCTGACGAGCCGCTGAAATACTCCGTAAGGAGGTCCATGGACCTGCTCAACATTTTTGATAACATGTGGGCGGCCTGACCGCGGCAAATCCATATAACTCCTATCTCTACGGAACCTAGTATACAACTTCCTACGTATTTTGATATTAACCACTTGCCCATAATAAATGCGAATCATAGGGGAAAGTGATGTCGAATAATGATTCTGAATTCATTTCAAGTCAAACTAGGCCGCAGATGTGTGTCCGGCCATTCGATCAGAGCTTGCGGTTCGACAGTTTCCCTATCCCTTAAGGGCTCAATTACCACCCCTAACCAACGGATTCCGTACAACCCGTGGTTTGGACAACGGCAGGATACGGCTCCATTGTGTCGTGTCAGGTTGACTTAGCCGGTTGCTAGTTGCCGATTGGGCACCTGACTTGCTCTCAGCGTCTCATTGAAAACTGGTGGTTTAGTGATTGAGATGATATACTTTCACTGATTCATTTCACACGGGCCTAAAGCTACCTGTAGCACTGACAGTATCTAACTTGATTGAAGCGGATCAATCACAACCCTTGGTTCAGTGATTGAGATGACATGCTGCCACTGAGTCATACTCAGCGGACTTAAAACTACCTGAGGTGTTGGCAATAGTTGAAGAGACATTTGACTTGCCTTCAATTTTTCGACTAGATCGACTACATTCGGTTTCTTTCCTCTCCTTCTTCTTTTCTTTTGTTTTACGGTTTCACTCATTTAAATCCCACTAGTCGCAATCCACGATCCACTATGTCAGTGCTCCTTCTGTAACACAGTATACTGTGGAGGGTGGCCTTGCCCCAGGTTACCTCGGCCAGTACTCAGAATGCAACTCGGTGCTGATGCGCAACAAGATTTTTGTACCCAGTTGAGCTCCCACTCCTTGTGTACACCTGCGCTCTGGCGAATGAGCACGCTCCGAAACGCAGATGGAATGTTTGGTGGTCAGCGCCGTTCTTGCGCCCAGTTTTGCACAGTTTTGCACTTTTTGCACTACTTTTACGCTGAATTTTGCGCCGTGCTTGCGACGTATTTCTATACTGCGCGCTTGAATCCGGATTGCTCTTTCTGTAGAGATATTTTTCTTCACACAAGCGTATACGGTTCGTATGGAGAAGCGCTATTGTTTTTATGCTTTGCTTAGAACGAGCGAAGACGAAGCGGGCGCTAGAATTTGATGTGTATGTGTGTGTATATAGAATGAGACGCCGGGTACATTTTGCGCTGTCGTGTTTATGAATGTTGTGCACTTCGTACCAAGAGAGAACACGCGTTTGCTTTGAAAGCGCGCTGATGAAAATAAAACTCAAGCGCAGCGCTACGTACGTTTTCTGAGGACTGGCCTCGGCCATTCATCCTTTCGCACGAATACCTTGAAATTGAGATTACCCACACGATTTGCAGTGCTTGGGGCTGAGTTTTTACTCCAAATCTGCTCATTTCCGGGCTTGCGACCGGTAATAGAGATTCTCAATGATGTATTGTTTCCAATCATCAATCGAGACCCTCTACAGGCTGAGGCAAGAATCTGATACGGATTCGAAACAAAACATGCATTTGCCACTATGACATGCTGGCAGTTAACACGTTAAGCCCCATGTCGGTTCATCAGAGCTAATGTTGAGCTTTTCGCCAGGAAAAAGTTGATTACTGGGACTGACAGTTACAATATAAGAAAATATTTCAAAAATGGCTTGTTTTAGGATGTTTTACGATATATGACTACTTTCTAGTCGATTTTTAGACGATTTTCATTTTATACAATAACTATCTGTGAAAACTGGGACCGAAACTGATATTATGCAAATGCTTTTGGTGTGGGTCAAATGGAAAACACAGCAAGAATAATTCGGGGCTTAATGTGTTCATCGTGGTCATCGTTCGCTAACTGATGATTGCCACAAATGTTTATTTTAATCATTTTTAGTGATAAAATAATTTCATACCAATTATGAATCAATTGCAAACCATCGCGAACTTTGTGAAGTGTACGGAAATGGAATGAGTGAAGGTAGGATAAGACAGTGGTGTATCGATTTTAAAAAAAGGCTGCACCATAGTACAATCTGGATAGCCCCGTATATAGGATTATGAATATTTGTATGACTGAATGTATGTACGCACGCGCAGCGTATAGTTAGTTTTATATAATAATTGAAATTTGGGCCCAACATAGATTGTAATGTTTTATCCGAACAAAGAATTACTATTACAAGAAATACATACTCAAAGTTGGCATAGTACTCCAGAAACTGCAGAAAAAGTTCACCCAACGACATATTGTTATCGTTCTTGTACGGCTCCATCTCTTCCATCATGTCTAGGTTGCTAATATCAGACATGCGCTGTAACGATAAATAATGAACCTGCATTCGAAAGCCTACTTACGTTTTTCTATTGTACACTTACCGCAAATTTATCCGGAAACATCGCATGCAAACAGGGCAAGATCGGAGGTCCAACCCCGAACTGAAGAAAATGTATTACCATCAATACCAACGAATAGCTCGAGATCGTCATATTCTTCGCATCATTTATGTTGTGGTGTTGAGCCCACAATTTGACAACTAGCACCAACGGACGGAGGCGCCAGTCCACTGGTGAAATAAAAAGACAAATTCGTCAATAATTCTAAATCATTCTGATAAACGGATGACTTACTTTGAGAGTAACAATGCAGGAGGTGAGTGTTCCGGATGCCAACGCAATTGTTGTAATTCAAATCCACCACGATCAGGTTTGCCCTATCCCGGAACCTCAGTATAGGCACTTTCGCCTGGATGAGGCTAAATTCCTCGAAGTATATGGGAATATTCATGAAGTAATTCTTTATCTGGCCCAGCTGGTAGAGAGCTTCTCCCCGCATATCGTACGGAACGACATTGGCTCGACTGATCAGGCACATATCCACATCGGAGCTGTCCGAAGCGAAACCGGACATAGTACTGCCGACCAGATATAGCCCTAACCGGGGGAACACTTTCCGAATACACATGAAGAGATATCTCCAAAGATGGATTTTTTGGATGAACTTTTGCTCCGTTTGTTGTGCGGCCGCAAACTTGTCCCAAATCGCGGTCGACAGCGATGCCCACTTGCATCCTTTTGGGGCTATCTCCTGCGATGGAACTCTGAGCTCCACCTGGTGGGATCGCGCGAGGAATCTATCGGCGGGTGTGTGAATGTTGCTTGTATCGTTTGGGAAGCTCATCGGGTGGGCAGTAGGAGGCGGCAGTGCGGTGGGTGCTGCTTGCATGACAACATCCGGTACTATTCCCGACGATGCTGTCGATATGGGCATCGTTGTGTCGGATCGGTTTTGACCCCAGGCTGTCTGGTTTTTGCGATTGATATGAAGAATTGGACTGAGCTGTAGCTGCTCATTCTGAGATGACTGATGCTGCTGGTGTTGACTAGAAGCGGTTTCTGCTGTATGACTACTCAAGCCCGTCGATAATGGCGCTTTTTGGGAACTGGAACAGGAGGTTGATGGCGATTGGCGTCCGGAGTAGCTAGAATCAAAATGAAATCGTTTTAATGATAATTGAGATTGAGAGATCAGTATGTTTCTGGAGTTATAAAATTCTGTAAACCTAATTGGAGCTATATTCTACGTTAATTTGTCACTTTTCTTTGAATCAGCACTCAACAATATCATAATTTCCATGCGAACGCGTTTTTGTTCAGTTTCAACCCCAGTACCAAACTAACTGCTGTCAAAACGTTTTTTTATTCCCTCAGTTTCGCACTCAGTGTCGCACTAGTTCGCCCCGAAAGCTGTTAGTTTCGCACTGAGATGTTTCACGGGTTGGCACTCGGGTACACCAATACAACTATACTGAACTGTCAAGTTCCGAGTATTGTTTTGGAAAATCTAAAAATAAAGACTATGAAAATAGAAAACCTGCTGCTTTTGCTTTTGTATTATTGGCATTAAGCTACGTGTGCTTTTAATGGGAGGCGAAAATAATGACGGATATTCAGGTAGAATAAACCTGCTTTCAAAATCAAAATTATGGATTAAAATTTACTTTGACGTATCGAATATTTATTGAAATAAAAGGTTTTTTCCGATATCGCAGAAACATATTGAACGAAAACTGTGTCTAATGATGATTTCATATTATAATAGTAATTATTTGTGGAATAAACAGGAAAAGCATCGACAAATGGTTAAGTGAGAGTCAGAACCACATGTGTTAGGTAATCAAACAATATGAAGTAAAATTTTTTATTCAAACTTTTATATTTTTACACTGCACTAGGTCCTTCTGATCTGATAGAGAATAATTTACCTCCCAAGCACTAATATCGCCACCAGACGTCGACACTGTACATTTGTCGTCGCAAATATAAACAAATCAGACTATATAACGCACACCAACAAACCACCCCATTCGTGAAACCGAAAACGTTTTTTTATTACAGAAGTCAGTTTGGCACTAATTCAGTTTTAAAAACGAATTCGCTAATAATTTCCTCATATATAACGGGTGATTTTGCTTTGGGTTTTTCAGTGCAGTGTTTTTGACAGATCACGGGTTGTTCGTATCAAAAGTCATATTTAAAGTTGTGAGGTTTTTATTGTCATTTGTTTATGGAAAGTCTTACAAACAAACATATTTACAAGTCATCGAATTTTATTATCAAAACCAATGCTCTGTTCAAAACATGTTTTTTGTTTTATCGTTGAAAACCAAACAAAATCAGCCTTTACTAACATTTTGACGGCCGGCGATTGTCAGCCGGAGTTACATTTTTCAGCTTCTTGAATAATGAAAACGTTATGCTATTATTGAGATAGGTACGGATTTCCACATATTGAAAAGAAATTATGTCTTCCTCATTAATTACTTTCAATAAAGCTTTCATCAATACGTCGGCGAAAAGCGCAAAGCATTTCATCGAAGTTGCGTCCGTTAAAATGTGAGCTGATTTCATTTATTAAGAAAAGTGTTGTTCATATAGAGATCAATAATTCCCCGTTTGCACCCAGGAAGTTTCTACTAGCTAAGATTTTGAAATATTGGCTTGATTTTAAAATTGGAAAGACAAATGAAAATGGCAGAAAAAATTATATTGGTATGGTATATTGGTATGGTATGACGGATTTTTTTTACAAAAAGACAGCACTTACTGCTAATTTATTTAAAGTGCACTCCATCGAATACCAAAACTTAGGCTCATCTTTCAGGCAATACATGGATTCAACACTGGTTGAAGTCCACGATTCGGTTTTCGGGCCAAATTTGGTTTTTTTTAATAAAATTCAAACCGTTCCTTGGAAAAGGAAAACGTCACATACCGAAAAGAATCTAATATGGTGAATGAGATAAAACCTGAAAGTTCGACATTTCTAGATAATTCGGGACAAATCCATGAACATGTGGTCTGGCATTGTCATGCTATAAAATTAAATTGTCGTATTTATTCTCTTATTTGATAGTTTTGCCTTCAAAGCTCTGTTCAAACGTATCAAATGTATACGTCAGTGATAGTTTGAGATAGTAGCTGCTTCCAATTGTCTGATTTAAAAAAAATCGGTGGCTTTGCATGTTCTCTATCATCTGAATCAAATTTATCATCATCGCTTCATTATTGTTAAACCAGCGGTACTCAACCTTTTCCAGACGGAATTTTCATCTTTAAAATATTCACCGAAGAACGTAACTCTTATCGCTAAAAAATACGTTCCTAACCCCTTCAAGTATAACGTCGAACCACACTCGTGGCGATTAGACTGTGCCAGAACGTACAACATCGAACCTCACTCGTCGTCTATCGATGTGAAAAGGATACATGCTTCATGCGTGTGATGATGCGGAACTGCTATGATCGTAAGTAAGATACACACTCAGCAGAGTATCGAAACGACTCACTGTGCACGTGTTTGGGCCCTGTTGTTGGAAATTAAATCGTACGGTAAGGGGTTTTTTTTTTTTATCCAAAATATATATTTTTATTAAGGCTCATATGGCGTCAACCTGACGGGGCCGGGAGTTCAATATTTCGACAATGTTTGCCTTATAACTATGTTAGTAATATGTAACCGATTACTCGCGGTTGGCTCGAGGTTAGTATTACAAGTGTTTTCGTAATTGTGATGTTGCTGTCTTCAATGATCTGTACCTGTGCCCGACACGGGATACTTCCTATTGGGATGCAGCTGACCATTAATCAGCAACGCCCCCCTTGTCTGTACCCCATATCTAGCGTGGTGCGTCTTCTCGAGGAATCCAGGATAGAATGGTCACTAGCCGGCGCAATCATCAGCTCGTGTAGAGTTGTCATGAGCGGTACAATCTTTGGCTTTTGTTGAATCATCAGTGGACTGCACAACCTTTGGCCCGTGTATCTGTAAAGAGTGTGTGTATGTATTGCCGCGACTAAGTAAAAGTTTATAGATCGAATAGGAGGGATACGAAACAGGGACACAACGAAGGAAAAATCATTAAACGTTGACATCGGCGTTCCTGAGGAACAGGTATAGATGAAGCAGAAGATCAGGATCACGGCTACCTAAGATATCCCGGACGGGGATATCATTCCCGCACAGCTCTCAAAGTTGGAGTTTTTTGAAAACCGAAAAATCACCCAAGGGGGGACAAGAGAAAATCTGAGTTTTCGAAAAAAAATTTTTAGGCCAAAATTCGATGATCTCTTTTTTCTGATACATCCATTGGCATTGAACCAGGCTGAAGTCCAGTTATCGACTTTCGATTTCTAACTGGACCGGCAAAGGTTTCCATTGGAAACTTTGCATTGAGTGCGACAACAGGTATGATTTTTGGGGAACTTGGGGAAATTATTTTTCTGTAATTTAACCAATGTCATTTCTGTAATTTAACCAATGTCATAATGCCAAAATCATAAAAACGAATATTATAATGAAAACAAGCAATAGCAAAACTTACTTACGGTAAGGGGTTAACACCCGGCTTGAAAGGCGCTGCACTTTGGTGCCACTTCTAATCCAGAAACAACGTTCGAGTTCACAAAAAAATGTTGATCGATCGAAAAAAAGTCGCCATTAAGTCATCCACGATGCATCTGTCCGATGGCAGTGGCAACGGAACCTTCCAAATGGTCTTTCTCAAGGCCGAGTGTTTCATTAATTGGCCTTTTTTGAGGCTAAAGGAGAATTAACTTAGATAGTCTGAGTCTTAGAAAGTCTCTATAATTCGAAACATCATCATCATTACACCAATAAATCCGAACCCGTTCCTGAATTCACAGAAGCTCTCTCCCAGCGAAAGATTATAAAAATCAATTCGCTTTTGATTCCTTCGAATTTAATTTGAGAATGCATCGTGTGGAGGCGATCTGGCGTAGTGGTAACATACCGTACATTTCACGCTCAAGTTCACTTCCGGCATTCTTCCAAAAAATGGAAGTTTGAATGAACCAGCCAAAATGTTGAAAGTCTCTATAATATAGAAAAAATAGGATGCATCCAAATCTTCAAAATAACTCTTAAGACGAGTACAAAGTCCTGAAAAAAATGGGATTGTATGGTTTTGTGGAAGCAATCGAAGATGGGTGATTCATGATTCATTCTTGAAATTAGCAATTCGTACGTGTGATTAAATCATTCACCACCAATCTCCACATAACGGTACGAAAAACGACATGACACGTCCTATTTAATGTGTCTCTTCTGCTTTGCGTCTGCCTTTTAGTATAAGCTCTGCACTATACTTACATCGTGCATATTCTGAGAATGTATCCTGAGGTGAAAAAAATGGCACACCCGTTCCACACGGTAGTAAAACAGAAACAATCAACCGTCGAAAATGGACTTGAAGCTATTTAATAGATTTTTGTGATTTCAACAGATTTATTTAAAAACAGTTTTTGAGCTATGGAAGAAAATGTTTGGGGTAATAAGTAACAAACATCAATAATACACCTTTTATCTTTCGAAAGTGGTTGTCATACTACGTAGTTCAGCCGACATAGAGATATTAATGCTCAAATGCTTGTACCCCAAACGTAACGCACTCGTTTTCAAAATTTTCACACCCCAGTACAGATACAGAAATTATGTGGTGCAAAAATACAGAAGCACTCTCCGCCAGACGGCATGAAAATCGACGCCGAACAAAATTGCACCACTGTGTGCAATATCTATGTTCCATTTTTCCTTTGTATCGTGCAGCTGTGTCTGAAGATTATCTTCTTGAATGGCGTACTAATTAGCGTCATTTTTATTAATACTTGATTGAGATTTCTTATGCCAAATAACACGTCTTGCATGTATTCTGGAGGATAAGCTCTAAAACATGAGTGAGCCAGTGCAGGTCGGAAGAATTTTCTTCGCTCAACACGTAATAATTTACATAATTAATTTTTGCATGCTGATAAAAATTTCAACAAAATCGGTCCACTAGATTCTGAGGAAAACGTACCACCAGTTTTAGAGAGAGAATCCACGCGTCCAGCTGCCAACAGCATTATAAACACTATAACGGCAACTTAAAAACAAAAAAACATCTTCAAATATACCTTAACCAATCACCAAAATGTACCAATATCCAATTTCAACTCCGACATCAGAAAAAATTCACGAAAATTCGTTATTATTCGACCTTCCAGCGTAGGGCCCCTCTTAATGTCATCAATTTCAAATTGCAACTCGTTTGGATTTGTGTTGAACAGATTTCAGAATGCAAAATTGTATTCCGTTCGATTTTTGATGATTTTTCTAGAATTATGGATTTGATGATTTTTCTAGAAAATCTGAGCATCTGCAATCCATCAGTGCCATTTTAATTTCATAACAAGGAAAGAACGAGGAACGAATTAATTCATAACATTTCCATTTCAGAATCTTTCCCAGCCTAATGAAAGGCTCAGACGGTTTCGAATCACGTTAAGGAGTTTATCAGACAAAAAACTGGCTCTGAGTTAGAAAAACTCGAAAAACAAAAATGTTAAAGCACGACCGAAATTATACTATGGACATTAGAGTGCCAATGAAAATTACCATTTCGAATTTTCAAAGTGACCTTGATTAAAAATGTTGATTCTCGCACAGCTCTCAAAGTTGGAGTTTTTTGAAAACCGAAAAATCACCCAAGGGGGGACAAGAGAAAATCTGAGTTTTCGAAAAAAAATTTTGAGGCCAAAATTCGATGATCTCTTTTTTCTGATACATCCATTGGCATTGAACCAGGCTGAAGTCCAGTTATCGACTTTCGATTTCTAACTGGACCGGCAAAGGTTTCCATTGGAAGCTTTGCATTGAGTGCGACAACAGGTATGATTTTTGGGGAACTTGGGGAAATTATTTTTCTGTAATTTAACCAATGTCATTTCTGTAATTTAACCAATGTCATAATGCCAAAATCATAAAAACGAATATTATAATGAAAACAAGCAATAGCAAAACTTACTGTCTCTTCGGATGTCCGCTCTGCATCGAGTAGGTCTCGTTGGGCGGCACCGTGGACGGCGGAGCACCACTGTAGCTGTGATTACTGCTACTGGTGTTGTGGTTACTGGTTGACAACGGCGAGTTCCCACTCGCAGCGGTGTGAAGTTCCAACGAGTTATTGCATATATAGTTAATCGTCTGATGCTGTTGCTGCTGCTGTTGTTGGTGGGAACGGTGCTTTCCCGTGAACAATTCGCTGAACATTGGCAAGGGTTGATTTGCAACCATCGACCGTGGCGTTCCAATGGGCGAATCGGGCAGATTCGGACTAGCGTTGCCACTTGTGGACTCTAAATTCTGAT